>NC_090921.1:1289586238-1290308738 GCF_040938575.1 Ambystoma mexicanum
GGAAGGGAAAAACAGGAAGAGGGTGCGCGGTGGGAGCAGGTTGCAGGGGGACTCAAAAAGGCCTTGGGGCCTCCAAGATTTCAAAATTCAAGCCGTTCCTGGAGGGGTCTTGCTACTCACCGAGCTCCTCGGAAATGGACTGCAAATGGACTGTGGGAACCAGGAAGGGGGTGCGGGGAGGGAGGGGACGCAAGGGCCTGCTCCTCGGCACGGGCCCACAAACAAATGAGCAAATTTAAACACCAAAGGTGCTTCCAGGGGCACACACTCAACGCGCTCCTTGGATGGCTAATGGAGCCGGTGAGACCCACGCGAGTCGGTAGACTCGATGGGTACAGTGGATGGACCAATGGGTGGGAGGGAGTGCGGGTCGGGATGCGGGCGGGCTGGGGAACCAGGAAGGTGGTGCGGGGAGGGAGGGGATACAAGGGCCTGCTCCTGGGCACGGGCCCACAAACAAGTGAGCAAGGAGGCACCCCCTGCTTGTAGATCACTGTTCCAAACTGATTTTGGGCAATACATGCAGGGAGGGCTGAGAATGAAAATAGTTTGATTCAAAACACCAAAAAAGTCCTGTGCTGCAATTATTTGAAAGGGGGACAGTTCACACACAGAGGAAGCATTTATTTGGCTACCCCGGGAGTGAATGCAGGATTAACTGACTTGCCAGATACCCGAGAATCATTGCCATGCTTCTTCAAGAATAAAGTAACCTCAAACAGGGAGAATTCCGAGACGGGAAACAATTCACCAGACTTCAATTCTCCCAAGGGCTGCTAGAGGGCATGGGTTCCATTGCTTTAAGATGAAAACACGTCTGGCATCAGCCATACATTTGACTCAATGATAAGGGGTACCATTTATCCTCTAGGAAATCCAGGATCCCCATGTACATTAAAAGGCCTCTGCATTCTTTCTGGTACCTAGATCCTGTTGGAGACTTTTTAAAGCGTGTCTGTCCCTATGCATGGAAGATGCAAAACATGTCTGACTATTTCTGTATTTGGTCTACTGTGAGGAATGGAAGTTATTTAGGTATGTGATGACAATGAAAGCTCACAAGTTTCCATTTGACCCACAATGTTGTCCAAAGGTCTAACCCTAATGTCCCATTGCCATGCAAGGAATAGTTTTTAGAGGCAGAATCCTAGGAAGAAACAAAAGAACAGGAAGTCCATTTATTAAGTGGTGTCCTAAAAAAACAAAAACGGATAAGAAAAGGAATTGCACGGATCAATGGCTCAAGGAAAAAGATTGCCAAAAACTAAGAAAAAACGCAGAGGTAACCAAGATGTATCTACACCTAGTTGAGGGCAATGCTCAAGTAAGTGGAGTCAGTATAGCCTTGATAAATAGAGAATGAAGACAAAAATGGCTACTCATCCATAAAAGCAGGTCAGCAGCAAGGATATCTGCAAGTTACGCATACTCTCAGAAAATCCTTCAGTATCAGGACATAAGTCTTTGTATGGATATATGCTGTATTAGGAAAGCCATCAGCAACAAGAAACTTGGTGCCAAGTGTATATGCCCAATAGTCTGTGGAAGGCATCTTTTGTTTAATTTAGAAGGGGGCATATGCAAGAGTATTTACTTCTTGACCAGCATGGGTAGAACATCAAAGATTGAACCAGATATGAGGTAGACCGGCAGGACAGGTTTGAAAATATTTTTCCAACAACAGAACTGTGACATGTGAAAATCCTCAATTGCTGCATCAGTTACTCTTTGAGGGCATCACAAGATGGGCTGTCTCTAGGAGTAGGACACCACCCCCACCCCCTAAAAGGCAGGAAAGCACTTAGATGTGTGTACACAATCAGACTTTGGATAATTGGATGTAACCTCCCATGTTTAGGATTCACAAACTCCATCTCGAGATGAGTCAGAAGCATATCCTGCAATTGCAGACTGTACGCCTTTTGGGATGAAAAGACTGTCAATCCTTCGCGCTGATGCTGCTTTGGCGTTGAACAGTTAATTGCAGGTGAAATCTCAGGAGTAGGGTCTTTTAAATAGCATTAAATCTACTGGCACATGGGACCATGTTGTTGCGAGCTAGTTCCTCAGATTCAGTACCATTACACGAGCACCAGGCAAAGAAGACCCAACCAGGTGTCGGCTGGGTGCCATACAGTTTCTGAATAAAAGGGTTTTTTCCTAAATCATTTTTATTAATCAACAAACAATCCTAAAAAGGGAAGATAAGCAACAGAAAGCACCCATTTCATCAATGAGCTAACAGAGAATGGTGCCAGCTTCCTCATGTGAAGGGTCGATGGGCAGGGCTTCGCCACACACTTCTGCTTTCCAGAAGGCCTTTGTTTGCTGGTGGCAGTGACTTTTCAATGCGTGGGTTGCCCCTATGTTCCCCCGACAATGGCACACTTTTGCTTGGCAAGTGTACAATGAAGTACCCAAAGCCAATTCAATGCTTAATACAGGTGTTCATCTTATCTTTGTGTTGAGACTTAGAGCTCTGCATGGAACTCCAGTGCACTATTCCAAGGCCCCTGGGCGTGGGTGATACAATGCAGGACAGCCTGAAAATCACAGTACTGTACAGCCAGACTAGTACCATGGCCGAAAGACAAAAAGTCTCAGGAATGTACAATGAGAATATCCAAGCGCTTTGCATTATGAGAGCCCCAGGTCTGGGCTGGGCAGGGTACAGAATGTGCTCAGGGCTGGGCAAAACAAGAGCCAAAGTGCACCAGGGCTCTACAGTGTGAAAGCTCTACAAAACAAGGGCACAAGTGCTAACGTAGTGCTCGAGTCCCAGCAGGTGGCAAACTGAGATCTGCAGTCTGTGCAGCTGCACGCCCAACACAAAGATTAATATGTATAGTTAAACACATTATTAAATCACCTTTGTTAATCTCTGTATTCTGGCCAGAACTTCTCTTTCCAGGCCCATTCATCCCATGCAGGGCGTAAGAACATTTCTTGAATAATGCAATAAAAGGAGAAGTTTGGTCTGGCCGTTCGTGCCATCAGCAGTTACAATGTACAAAACATCTGCCTGTGAAAGTGGCACTGTTTTTGTGTTTTGACTTAAGAATACTCATGCATCGTAAAGCAGATGCATCCCAAAGGTTACCCAGAATGCCCCATACAAGAAACTCCCTCTTTGCGAGTCATGTGGGTAGGCTGCTGGTTGACATGCGTGTAATATGACTTTCACCTCGTGCAAACATTTTTACCTGGTTAGGATCCATTTTGACCAACTCCTTTACTCACAAAATCAAGAAAGCCTTTGGTTGCCCTAAAGACCTGAGAGGTCACTTGACAATCCCTTGTCCCACTGCGTGTATGAGATGAAGTGAGCATATTTGGTTAATTGGAGCACGCATTCCAGGACAGGAGGTTCTAGCCAATGTGAATGCAGCTCTAACTGACACACGCCAATGCCAGTCTGGAATAGGGTGATCTTCGAGGGATGGCAAGCTGTTAGGGAAGTTTTCCTAAAGTCCACTTGAGGAAAGACATCATAAAACTATGCCTTGGCATACAGGTTCACAACTCTTAATATAAGTAAGAAAGACACACCAGAGTGGGAGTCAGAAACCACCCACCATTCACTTGTTAATGCCAAGCGCCTAAATGGACCTTAGCTGTATTATATGTTTATTTTATAGTGGTCCCGGTGGAACTTCCAGACAAAGTTAAGCCCTGAGGACTAAGGGCTGAGGATTCCACTGTTTGGCTGTGGCGAGTGATATATTCCAGTGGAGAAAGGAGGTGCGTGTGCCTGTGGCTTTAACAAACTTCCACCTGACCGGGTCACCAGGCACATAAGGCCGCCTCTACCGCCCTTGCGTCGTTAAACCCTGAGGACTAAGGGCTGAGGATTCCACTGTTTGGCTGTGGCGAGTGATATATTCCAGTGGAGAAAGGAGAAAGGAGGTGCGTGTGCCTGTGGCTTTAACAAACTTCCACCTGACCGGGTCACCAGGCACATAAGGCCGCCTCTACTGCCCTTGCGGCGTTAAACCCTGAGGACCAAGGGCTGAGGATTCCACTGTTTGGCTGTGGCGAGTGATATATTCCAGTGGAGAAAGGAGAAAAGAGGTGCGTGTGCCTGTGGCTTTAACAAACTTCCACCTGGCCAAGTCACCTGACCGGGTCACCAGGCACATAAGGCCGCCTCTACCGCCTTTGCGGCGTTGAGGGCTGAGGGCTGAGGGCTGAGGGCTGAGGGCTGAGGACTAAGGGCTGAGGACTAAGGGCTGAGGACTAAGGGCTGAGGACTAAGGGCTGAGGACTAAGGGCTGAGGACTAAGGGCTGAGGACTAAGGGCTGAGGACTAAGGGCTGAGGACTAAGGGCTGAGGACTAAGGGCTGAGGACTAAGGGCTGAGGACTAAGGGCTGAGGACTAAGGGCTGAGGACTAAGGGCTGAGGACTAAGGGCTGAGGACTAAGGGCTGAGGACTAAGGGCTGAGGACTAAGGGCTGAGGACTAAGGGCTGAGGACTAAGGGCTGAGGACTAAGGGCTGAGGACTAAGGGCTGAGGACTAAGGGCTGAGGACTAAGGGCTGAGGACTAAGGGCTGAGGACTAAGGGCTGAGGACTAAGGGCTGAGGACTAAGGGCTGAGGACTAAGGGCTGAGGACTAAGGGCTGAGGACTAAGGGCTGAGGACTAAGGGCTGAGGACTAAGGGCTGAGGACTAAGGGCTGAGGACTAAGGGCTGAGGACTAAGGGCTGAGGACTAAGGGCTGAGGACTAAGGGCTGAGGACTAAGGGCTGAGGACTAAGGGCTGAGGACTAAGGGCTGAGGACTAAGGGCTGAGGACTAAGGGCTGAGGACTAAGGGCTGAGGACTAAGGGCTGAGGACTAAGGGCTGAGGACTAAGGGCTGAGGACTAAGGGCTGAGGACTAAGGGCTGAGGACTAAGGGCTGAGGACTAAGGGCTGAGGACTAAGGGCTGAGGACTAAGGGCTGAGGACTAAGGGCTGAGGACTAAGGGCTGAGGACTAAGGGCTGAGGACTAAGGGCTGAGGACTAAGGGCTGAGGACTAAGGGCTGAGGACTAAGGGCTGAGGACTAAGGGCTGAGGACTAAGGGCTGAGGACTAAGGGCTGAGGACTAAGGGCTGAGGACTAAGGGCTGAGGACTAAGGGCTGAGGACTAAGGGCTGAGGACTAAGGGCTGAGGACTAAGGGCTGAGGACTAAGGGCTGAGGACTAAGGGCTGAGGACTAAGGGCTGAGGACTAAGGGCTGAGGACTAAGGGCTGAGGACTCCACTGTTTGGCGAGTGGCGCAGAGCAGATGATGGATCCATCTAACTCATCCTCATCTTTAAGGACTAGAGCGCAAGCTAAACGCATGGCAATTCAAGATGAGCAGCCTGCGAAAAGTGCACGCAAGAAACAGGTGAGCCAATACTTCTCCTGTCGATCAGCGTCGGAAAATATAGATCTCAGTAAGGTCCATGTCAGTCAGATGCGTGATGATGTATTTCATCCCCTGTCACACAAAGATTGTTTGGCCACGTCTCCAGAAGTTGTACACTCAGTTCCCGCCCACCTTGAATTAAGCCACCCAACGCCCGTGCCATGTAGTCCGAATCAAACTGAAGCTAAAAGTCAGCACTCGTCTCATAACGCAATTTGCCTGAACAGCCTGAGCGATACGGTCGTTAATCAACTTATCATTGTTCAGGACTCACCAGTGGGGGCGGGTGAGCCGTGTTCCATCCTGGAGGCGGTCGGTGATCTCCGAGCATCTGGCCGTTTGGAGCTTGCGGCGGAGGCGGAGCCGCAGGAGGTCCGGGAGGCGAGGTTGCTGTCCAAGGCCGTGAACGCTCCCGTTGACGCTGGTGGGCGGAGCCCGTCGACGGAAGCGGAAGCAGTAGAGAGATGTGACGCCGTTGCTGGAGACGCGGAGGCAACACAGCGCCTGTTGGACCGGGCAGAGGCTCGCTGCGTTAACCGCGTTGTAGCGGAACCTTCATGGGGATGGAATGATATGCTCGACGGGAGACGTTCAGCTGATCCTGAAGTCGAACATGAGGTAGGCGCTACAATTGAAAGTGGAAACACGTCCGTAATTAAAATAAATGTTGTTGAGGTTATGCCCCAGTTTTACCAACAATACTGACCCCGGAAGAAGCCCCAACATTGGCGCATGCTGATGCCTTGGTGTGCGAACTACAAATAGGCAGTTTGTAGTTGCTGGCCCTCCCACCTGTAACAAAAGAAACTCCTTAGAGGTGGTCTCCTCGGTGTTACAAAACTTGATCAACCTAAATAAATCCTACTCAATTAAACAGACCGTGACATCCACCCCAGTGCAGGATGTTAGACCTAAAGCACCCCTGAAGAGGAATTGCGTTAATATTACCAATGTAAACCGAGACATATGGGGTTCCGGCACCTATAAAAGACCTAAGGCAGCGGTTTCTGTATCCTCGGACGAGACAACATCGTCACATCACACTAATGTGGCAGACTCCCAGAAAAGATTGCCCTTGCACGGTAATGCAGTTTTTACACCTTGCATGCGACCCCAAACTCAAGAAAATAAGTCTACATCTAGTGAAGACTCAGTAAATGACTCTACTACAAGAGACTCGTCATTAATTGAAAGCTAATGAACTTTTAATAGCCCGAACATCTGCAATGGCTATTTCCTTAACACCCTTCACTAAGTTGTACGAATCTTTAAATGAAAATGTGAAAGACGTTACAACTCTATTGGCCATGATGAACTCAAAAGTGCTACATTTGGAAGCATCGCACTGTGCCCAAAAGGCTAAACAAGAGGAGCTAAACCAAAACAAATTGGTGGGAATAAATTCTTTAAACAATGTGAAACAGAATGATACGATTGACAAAAAGCTGTTCGCAGAGGTTGCAAAGGAAGCTTTGTTTCTCTTTCGGAAATCTTTGATCGTTCAAAGAGGAGAAGACCACGGTTGCGCCAGCGATATGAGGGAGACAACAATGCCGGAGGTGCAATGTTCCGGGAAAGCTTCATCTAATTCCAATAAGTTGATCAAGAAGACGGCCCGACAATTCCAGCCGACTCAATCTCAGCACCTGATTGTCATGCCATTAGAAAGTCTCGTAATTGAAGAGAATGCATCTGTGCTACCAGTGCGCAACGTTGTATCATCGTTGGCTGTAACTGCGGTAGAGACCCCAGCATCAGCAGTGTGCCACAGAGTGGAAATGTTGGGATCACCAATTCATTAGACATGTCATTTAATTCAGCTTGCCACCAAGCCAAAAATGCTGCAAATCCGGCCTTATTAGACTCTCAAAAAGCATCCAGCTCAATGCCTCCTGCGAAAGAGGTGTTTCAGGAGGCTGAGATGAGTGAAGGCCCTGCAGTAATCAAGATATCCGCCGGGTTATTTCCCATTTTTGGAAATCAAGACTCACAAACTCAGTCGAAAGTAAACATGGTTGAAAATAAAATTCCATCATGCATGGAGAAAAAGCAAAAGAACCTACCTGCTCGGAAAAAAAACCCAACAAAAAGGAGCACGGAAATATTTACGTAACCTGAATATGTTCCAATTGGTGGACAAAGCCATCACTTCAAGTTTGAAACTAGCTGACACAATCAAAGATAAGGCAGTGGACCAACCAATTCCAGTGGAAAACAAGACGATCTCCATTGAAATCCTGCCATGTGAGGAAGACTTGGCAATTCACAAAGAGTTAATAGATTTATCAACGTACAAGCATCCAGAGCCAGAGTGTGTTGTTATTATGAAAACGCCGCTCAGTGACCAATGCACACAAAAAAGTCCCCAAGAGAAACCGGTCTCAAAAGTGAGCAGAGACCCTAAGAAAGTAGAAAAAGAACCACTAATTCCCAAACGATCTACGACTCAAGTGAACCAGAGCTCCCCCTCTTTCTCAATGCGAGACAACAACCAGAGGATATGTGAGCTGGTGCCTCTGGTTAGAGAAATAGAAGAGAGACTTTGAACCTAAGAGCCCGGATTTCATTACGCTTCAAGCGAAATGGGAAAGGCAGAGACTGAACAACCAGAAGAAGAATTTGGATTTCGGTGAAGTTGGCCAACAAGCAACGAATGGAGTAAACTCCTCAAAAAGAAACAAAGGGACTGTGATGTCCGCTCCTATCGCCTTACTAACCTCTCAACCGAAAGGCGTCCATCAAGTTGCAACGTCTAAAAGAAACAATCAGAAGAAAGAGAACCGACAGGAAAAAATCGGTTCGGACGAAGCGCCTATCTTGATTAAAATAATGCTGGAGAGGTTGGCAGGTGGCGATAAATTAATATTGAACAGATCTAATGTGTTGAGATTGCTTCATCACATACCTCGGCTTCAATCACTTGACTCGAAAGATCTGCAAACGGTTGAATTTCCGGATGAGCGGTGTACTGACAAGGTGATTCTGCATATAAACTCTCATATAATTGCGAATGTAATTCTAGAGGCTGATGAAGACCCGTTATCGCTGGGCTTTGACACCTATAAATTATCGGAATCAGACAGATGCAATATATCACTGAAGACTGAGGGAACGTGTCTCACGGCACATGCAAAAGGAAACGCCTCTGTTTTTGGAGCTCTCTCAAAGTACTCAAGCACTTGACCTGGCTCAGCAGGCGCAGCGGGGTCCAGGTGATTTAAACCACAATAGGCAACACTCCACTCCAACTTGCCAGAATTTTGAGACCATGGAGCAGATCGAGGTAGTCAGAACAAGCCCGATGGCGAAAATTAAAATAACTGTAATCAATCCAGCGCCAGAGGTCATCCCTGCTGAAACGTCACTTAATAGCTCAAGAGTCAACGAAGTTACGCAGGAATGGAATTGGCTAGCATCAGCTTTACACATCAAAAAACACAGCTAATGTTCAAAGACTAGCACGGCTCAAGAGCGTTCGCTTGCTTCATGGAACACGCGCAGCTTTCTCCATCTGTTAAACAACGCTTGGGTCCAAGATCTACATCTGATATGTTTGCAAGAAACCTGGCTGCGCGAACTGCCTGTGATCTCAGAATTTGAATGTGCTTTGAATCCTGCTATTAATCTACCAAAGTGCGTACGATAGCAGGGCTGCTAACACTGATCAAACGGTCTTCAGGTTACCGTTTGATAAACTCCAAAAACTATACGCCCTACAACCAAGTCTGTGAAATAAGAACGCTCATAAAGAAACCGTCGTTATATGATGTAATCCACTTAATCAATGTGTATTGGAACCATCAATCCGCCGAGTCTTACTCCTTTATCGATCAAGTTTCCTCTATAATTGACAATTTGCTCGAATCATCAAGTGGAACTGGCTTGATACTCTGTGGTGATTTAAATATTATCTTTTTTAAACCCCAGAGTGTCGCTAAAGGTCGTCTTGCTCAAACCTGGTCAGATGAAATGAATGTAAGAGGTCTGTCCATGCTAAATGGCTGTACCCAAGGAGACATTCCACTGAGGACCACGTGGCAGCGTGAAAGCCACAGTTCGACCATGGACTACATTTTTGCTTCCGACACTGTGCATGCGAGAATAAAATCCCTGAATATTCGTGCAATGACAAATAGTGATCATGAAATGCTGGTAGCAAAATTTTACGACACAAAAGGAGTCCTAAGCAAAAAATGGGGCTCGAAAATTTCAGCTGAATCTAATCGCTACGAATAAGACTGGAAGAACATGAAGTGGCGAACATATACTCCCAATTCAAGCTGAGACCGTCAGAGATTGAATACGCACTCATATTGGCGCATTTTAAAAGCAAAAACAACGGATGAAAAATTGGTCATTCCAGAAAAAACATTGCTTTGATCTAATGGTGATGCAACGCAAAAGATCCATGCGAGCTGAAATCCAGAAAAACAATCAAGGTCCAAAAGACGAAATAATGCAAAGAAATAAAGCAACTAAACAGTGATACAAAAACTGGATCAAAAGCCATCAATTTGTCCTACACCAGAATGATGCAGAGGCTATGTTAAAGATTTTATCAAATAAGAATAGCGGCGAGTTTTGGCAAACAATCAACGGGATGGAAATCACAGCTGGAGGCTTTACTTATATGCCAGGTGACGGAAGCTGAGTGGGTCCAGCACTTTACGGCGCTATATCATAAAACACTTGCTCCGTATGTGCACACAACTACCGAATCAGATTGGAACCTAAATTTCTCAAGAGAGGAAATTAGAGAGGCAATAATGAGAACGAAAAACTCAAGGGCCCGGGTCATGATGGTCTGTCAAATTTTATGATCAAACAGTTTCCAGACCTGTGGGCTGACTTGTGCTGCGAGCTTTTTCCAAGAATAAACTCGCAAAAACAAGTGCCAACATCATGGAAGTCAGGGATAATAGTGCCAATATTTAAGAAAGGGAACAGAGCGTCACCGAAAAACTACAGACCAGTGGCACTCCTTGACGTCCTAGGCAAGCTCTATGCATCATTGCTGCAAAGTAAACTGACTAATTGGACCCAAACAGCAAAAAAAGTGGACGAAAGACAGGCAGGTTTTGTGAAAATGGTGGGCTGCTCACTGAACCTGCTAATCTTAAATCTGCTGAAAATGGAAGCCCTGTGTACAAATAAGAAGGTCTATGCAGCTTTTGTTGACTTTTCCATGGCATTCGATATGATCGATCGGGAAGCGCTGTGGTACAAACTGGAAGGCTTGGGGGTGGCCGGAAGACCTACTTGAGGCAATCAAAGAGCTCCACACAGACACCTCAATTTCAATTCGTCTTGATCACTCAGGCTCCCTGTCGGCTAAAATCAAGAATCTCAAGGGAGTGAAACAAGGATGCCCGCTGGCAGCTGCAATTTTTAGTCTTTTCATGTTTGATATTGGAGAAGCAATTCAATCTGTAAGAGCCTTCCCTCCAAAGCTCAACTCATTGCCGATAAGTAGGTTATTGTACGCCGACGATCTGGTAATTCTAGATCAAACCCCAATCGGCCTCCAACGCAAACTAGACGCGGTCCAAAAGTACGTGAACAGCTTGAAGTTAAATCCAGCAAAGACTGAAATTTTGGTGTCTGAGAACCTAAGAAAGCGCAAAAAACAGAGGTACTCAAAACACGTGTGGTCACTAGAGCAAGTTGATCTCTGCACGTCAAATTCCGTAAAATTCCGTAAAATATCTTGGTATGATTTTGAACTCCAGCATTTTTATGAACAGAAAGTGGTCCCGATTTTGACATATGGCGCTGAAAATGCCTTTGGTTGCCCGCCCACAGATTGGGCCTCATTGCAACACATGTTCTGGACTAAGGCTTTAAGCCTACCAATAGGAATTTCCACTGCATGCATAAGGTATGAACTCGCGCTGGTATCGCTGCATGCTAGGATCTGCTGGAACCAATTAGCTTTGTTCCGGAAAACCAAAACTGAAGAGGGAATCCTACAATTCAAGATCCTTCACAATGCGTGTTACCCATTTTGTCTCAATGGGTAAAAGGAGCTGAAGATCTATTAATAATCAACAACATTCGCTCCCAAACCTTGCACTCAAACCCGACAGCAGCTAAAGTGAAGATCTGGCGCGCCGATTGGATTAATACAGGTAGCGAACGCCAGTCTGCCAGCGCGATGAAAGACGCTCCCGCCGAAGCGAGAAGCCACAACCTGTTGCAATCATATACGATTCGCTTTCCAAACTCGAAGGCCTGTAGACTATTCATGTTATTCAGGCTGAATGCATTTAAAACTAAGGACCGCATTAGGCTTCGAGCAGGAGAAACTGACCCAAACCTTACTTGTCGCATCTGCTGTAAGGAGCTGGAATCCCTTAAACACCTTGTGCTATTTTGCCCTTTACTAAAAAATGAAAGATCCATTCAATTGGGCCAGTGGTATGCAAACCATCAAACATTGAGTGAGGACGAGTGGTGGGAGAATCTGTGGAATGGGTTGGATTGGAAATTAAGTATGCCCCTGACCTCATTTCTGGCAGTAATTGAGGAGATGATAAGCAAAATTCAAGTGACTGATCCCAACTCGTTGAATTGAAAGAAAAACAAGGGCTGACTGAACAATGAGAAACACTTTGGGGAGAGGTCCTCAGTCTACTCTTGGAGGCGCAGATGGGATGAAGATATCAGGGGTATAATAATAGAATCAACAACAATATTAAGATGTTAAATGTTGATTTGTTTTGTCTTGTGTCATTTTAAAGGTTTGAATTTAAACCAATAAAATTAAAAAAAAAAAAAATAGTGGTATGAACAGAATTCAGGTTAGGCTAGGATTCAGGACAAAGCACTTTAATAACCTTCCTGACAGGCACACTTTTACAGTTTCTTTATAGAGTACAGCCAAGAATCTTAGACACAAGGACAGCTTAGGTTTGAGATGTATAATGAAAGAGAGTCAGTTACAATGCCAAGTTGTCTGTCTCCCGATTTCTGATTTAGCATAGTACATTTAGACTATTGGCCAACCTATTTAAATGTATCATTTGGAACAGAGAACGCATAGACCTTTACTTGAGTTAGGATTATTTCTCTTCCCAAAAAGCTGAAAATGTGTCAGTTTATTCCACAGTATGTGTCATTTTTGCTTTTGTCCCGCTATCTCATGATTTCCTAGATTGCATATGACCCATGTTTATAGTCTTACCTTTCACATTTTATGTCAAGCCAGCAATAGCTTTAGCTCTGCAAAGGCCTCTTGCATACCAATATTACACCACATCTGACGTATTCAAGAACTGCTTCAGATTGGGCCACTGCATGCTGCCTTTGACCAGTTTGATTTTATCAGATTTATAGCACTGTCGCCAAAGCATTGCATAAAATTCAAACAGTGGGGCACCCAGTCCCATTCCGAACCCTTCAGGGACCTTCATAACTAGCAACAGAGATGAACGGACAACACCGGGATAGATACAGTGGAAAACACAGTTTAAGCAAAGCCAAAATCAAAAATAGGAAAAGCATCCTTTCCCCTTAAGGTAAAACTATAACCACTGCCTGGTGTCAAGTAGGAGTGGTTTCATACTTGCAAGGAGATTATGACACCTCTGCACCAAACCCAAGGCCCAAATCACACTTGGTGCTGGTCAGGCACTTAGCTAATCTCACCCCTTTACCTATCAGCGACCCAAAGTGAAAACACTTCCCCCAAGGTCCACACAGGTGGATGAGTGAGGACTCCATATAAGCCAGCAAGCTTGGTCAACCTGTTGTGGAGATTTCGAGCAGGAGTTGAAGGAAGGTGTTTGGTGGCACGTAGAGAGCAAGAGGGATGGTGAGAGTTGGTTTGGATGGATGATGTTGGGAGGCCAGAGGTAGAACGTTATCATCTTGAGGGTCATTGAGGAGTCTGGAGAGCAGGAAGTATCAGCTAAAGAGAAAGATGGAGGTAAAGAAAAACATTAGCATCTGGTGAGGAGTATTGAGGAAGCTAGTGGGAAGGTAGAATTGCATGACCTGCCAAGGTTGGAAGATGGGCACTCCGCCAATAGCCAGCAAAATATGGGGCGGTTTCAATGGACCAAGACAGGGCAACCGACTGTAGAGAGGGAATTAGGAACAACAATGTGCTGCTTTACTGAGGGTCAGGGAGCTTACTTCAGAAGCAGGGAAGTGATCATGGGACCAGGAGCCTAGAACAACAGATAGGTGGTCAAGGAATATGCAAAGCCAAATACCTGCTGTCTGCCTGCCAGAGAAGAGCACTTGAGAAAAGGAAGGTGTAACTGCTCTCCCACCACCTTGCTGAGGCCCAACCACATAATCAGAGCCACAACCATGGGCCCCAAAGGGCCACATCCCTGCCCCTCCCCTATGGAACCCCCACTCGGATACCCAAAACAGAAAGACCAGGGTATTGACACAGACTTCAAGCCAACTCTAGGTGGGGTCAATTTCTTGGTACTGTGGTTACTTTTTCTATTCCACATCTCATTTTGTTTGGATTTCTCCAGAACAGGTGCAGAGCATTGAACACCCAAAATAATGTATCTGAAACGTAAACATATGTTGAGTTGTTTATTCACTCTTACCTCTCCTCCCCATATCAGATTCACATGCACCCTCTTTTAATATAATAAAACCACCTATTGGGACCAAAGAAGAAGTAATTCTTTTGGTATTGCGTCGACTCTCGGGCCACTCAGACAGTATAAAAAAAGAGGCAAAATGAGAAAATTGCAGTAGATTGCAGTTAAGAACCGCAGCTTAGACAAATGCATGCAGCAAGCCTTCCTTCCGAAGAGAGGAAAAAACATAAGTGGGGAGAAGATCAAACAGAGGGGTACGGGTATCCAAAGGAGCAGAAAAAACATGTAACAGTGGAAGCGAGAGAAGGCGCAGGTAGACGAGAGGCAAGGACAAATGGATAAACAGTGGAGGTGTCAGGAAGGTATGTAGATGCTGATCAGCTAGGGGGTACAACATGGACGCTTTTTAGCACAAAGCTCAAGAAAAGAAAGGGAAGAGAAGCAGGAAATGGGAGCCAACTTAAAGGAAGAGATTAGCAGTGGGGGAACACAAAAGAGGACACTAATCGAAGCATTGAAGATGTGCCAATATGTTGGAAGAGGGGCGAGCAGGAAAACATAAGGGCATCTATGAAAACACTAAGGTCATGAGCAGTGAGAGAGGAGAGGGCAATAACCAGAAAACAAGCTTACTCCGGTAACCCAGAGTACAGAATAACTCACAAACATCTGAGGATGCTGCCCCTCATGGAAAATCTTGTTACCCATTGACCCACTAATAGCTCCTCTTCCCTACTTGTGCTGTCTTCCTCTTCGTGAATTCTCCCTCGTTCTGTACAGTGGCACATTTCTTGTTAGCCAGGTGCAGGCTACCTAAATGCCATACATACAAAAGAATGCAGGACGTGGCGCTTCCGGCACTTCCTCCATCCCTGCTATGCAGTCAATGGCATGCTGCACCTCCTACTGGAAAATGCAGGGGAGATCTACACTCCTGCAAGTGTCACCAAGCCCTTGCAGGAGTTTGCAATGTCCCACCTGCACCTGAATCTTGGGAAACAATAAGCTCAGGCCATAGCCAAGCCACTGCAACTCACTGCTCGCACAGTGATCAGTTGTTCCAAGTGTTCCGAGATATTACAAGCTCAATAGAGCAATGTGCTCCGGGTTGTCTTTTGTTTGTTTTGAGCTTAAGTACATTAAAGCGCAGGTAAGGTTACATGGCTGCGGGTACAGCAATGATTGAATGATTGGGATTTGAGATCTTATAAAAGGGTGCAAATGGTGGATGATTGAACATGGGAGGGATGCATTAAGCTAAATCTACATGCTGCAACACTGACTAAAAACAGTTACATATTCTTTCACTGCATTTCTTTACAGCTTCAGATGTCTTGTTTAGCAGCCTGCATGCTGGTAATTACAGGCTCCCTTTCAGGATGGGGAAAACAAACCAGAATCATACTATTTTTCCTTTACTGTAGTGTCAGTCCGGTTTATTTTGTTATGTGTGCATGCTTCAAGTCATTGCTCTAAAACGTAACATTCCGTTTTATTTTTATAACACTTTAGAATGTTGTCACCTGCCTGCCCCGACTCCACTGTTCCCCTCCCCATCTCTGCCACTTGAGTGTATTCCCCCATTTCCAACACAGCTTCCCCTTTGAGAAGCCCAAACCTCTCTTACTGCCCATTGCATTTTAGAGGCCCGCTGTGCCCCCCACCATGCTCCCCTGCCACTATCTTCCTTCAATAGTGGTGCTGGAAGCCTTTTCGGATTGGAAGCGCCGGTCAGTGTAGACACTTCAGCAAAATTATTATTTATTCCTTGTTTCACGCCACATGCCCATAGGCATCAGTGTCAATCTGGAAAAGTGAATACCCTTCATTTGAATGACAGACGTAACTTGATGGCCGTAGGCCAACCGTCTTATGCACCGAATTATAGAAATATAGAGTGTTATGCTTGACCAACAAGCGGCCATTTTAAACTTAGCAGAAGCGCCATTTTGCTCGTTAACCATTGCTCATTGCTTTCTGTCTAAAACTGCTTTGCAGCTTGCAATTCTTGCGATTTCTGCTTACTCTGCTCAACTGTTAACATTGGTGTCTGAAAATGAAAGAGCAAGGTCGTGGGACTGAGGAGTTCGTTGAAAACTCCTCATGAGTAGCCCAGAAAGGAATGCCCACGCTCCCTCTCGGTAGCCTTGAGGGAGAGCTGCAGGGCATTTAATCACTTCACAGCTGCCAGCCAGTCTTGTACAATGGTAGAATATGTTAGAATAAAACAGCTAAAGGCTTGAATTATGCTCTTCCTACGGCCCCCCTTCGCAAAACTCTGTAGAGCGTGTCGGCTCCCAGGACACGAATAGCACCTCATAGATCGCAAAGTATGGAATGTGGCTCTTCCCCCGTGTCCAGCTTGCTTCCAAGAACAGAACCACCGTGTTCTGTTCAACAACTAAAAGATGCCTCTGCACTTTCTAAATTGCACATTGTTACTAGAATAGACATCAAAAGTGTCATAATTGTCATACCCGTTGGAAATGTCCATCGTCATTCCGAGTTCAAAGAAACTTAATAAAGGAGGGTGTTAAACATGACATAGCTGATTGTATGATATGCATTTTGTATATATGTAACTGATGTACGTAATTCGCTCTCTTGCGTCCCTCGAGGTCTAGGAAACTCACGTCGCGGGGCGTGAGATCAGAATTGGCCAATTGAGACTATTTTTGCTTGCAATAAACCCTAGCATTGGGAATTTGAACCTTGTGTCTGGCGCATCTTTTCATGTATGGTTATTGCCTTGTTTCCATATCACGAGGGACCCCTAGGGGCCCCCTTCATCAGGGCGCACACTCAACATGAACAGGACAGACAAAATTGGAGCTGTCAAGACAGCGTCGGCGAGGCTCAGCACGATCGCTGCACAGTGCTGTGAGGAGCGCCCGGCAAGCGGGCATTCCCGCAGAAGTGGAGGATCGGCAATGCCCGGGTAAGTGTCGGGAACACTTCATTCACGGGGGAGAGATCTGAAAACCTGTGAACACAGTAGTGGGGTATGGAATCAAATATGAACTTTCAACCCATGGGTAATGAAATGAATTAAATGAGTGAAAGCTATTTCTACTGAATATTGAACTGAATGAAACGAGTTACTTCTATCGAATACGAAGCTGAATGAAACAAGTCAAAGTAACTATTGAATTGAAGGATACGAGACAACTTACTTCTATTGAATACCGAACTGAATAAAACAAGTGAAAGCAGCATATATGGTAGACTGAACTACTTATCTGAATTGAATAGAATGAAGTAAGATAAGCTACAATTGACGAACAATGAACTGAAATCAAAGAGGAAGACACACTGAATCAAAAACTTTTAATACAGCAGAAACAATGTTAAAAAAAAAAAACATATGTGGTAAAGTGGTGAAGCTGTGTTTTAAGAAACGGTCTGTTGAGCTACCAATTGAACTCTGAAAGAAACCTGGGAGTTCCTGGTTGCGTGACCTGTAATGCATGTACCGTGTGGTCTAAAACTGTGCCTATACCAGAGAACATCTCAATGCCAACAAGGAAGGTTACTTTGATGAAAGCAGGAAAATAACTAATGATGAACATCAGACTTGGGGAAGGGAACCCGGAGCAATAAAAGATTACGAAAGTCCAATTGAAAGACAAAGCTACAGGATATTTCTTTTGGTGTTGACATTAAGCTTGAGGAAGGGAACCCTAAGTATTGGTGCCCTGGAACTGTGTTGAACATGGGGAAGGGCACCTCGACTGACACAAAAGTATAAAACTGTATTTCTTCTAATATTCAAAGGAAGATAAATTGAACCCTGTGGTGAACTTATTGACATTTGTGAAAGGATGCTGAAGAGTAAGCTAGAGTTGGAAACAGCTCAGAACTTTATGTTTGGGCAAGTATAGGATTTGGACAGAGAAAGACCAAGTTGAACATATTTAAACAGACTTTCCTTAATTTCTGTAGGTAGGGAAATTCCACCTTAGTATAGGGCAAGTTAGGCCTTACTCGATCCTGATCTTTTTCTTTAATAACATACTAATTTTCAGTTTTGAATCCATTGTCTGTGTCTCCTACCATGATGCCAGCCTCACAGTTTGTAATTATCATTGTAGCGTAGATGTCGGGAGGGATGATCTCCAATCAGCTGCTCTGAAAGGTATGAGGGGGCAATGGAGGTCCACCACTTATAGAAGAGTGCTATAATTTTGTGGGAGATCCTCTGCTTAATAGACAGCCAGTGTAGTGCCCTTCTGGAGTCAGTAATATGGTCTTGTTTACGTAAACCAAACACTGCTCGTACTGCACTGTTCTGGGTAGTCGGAAGGGACTGAAGATTAGCCTGTGATGTCCCAATTAAAAGGCTGTTGCAATAATCGAATCTCGAGTTTACTAGAGCCGAGACAAGGATTGATCCGTTACTGAAAGAGATCCAAGGTCTGATCTGACTAAGAAGCCTGACCACATAACCACAAGATGAACTCGTATGCGCCACCTGGGCCTTCATACTCAATTCTGCATCCAAATGGATGTCAAGGGTTAACACAATTAGTTATCATGATCTTATTGTTAGCGATGTTAAAGCTTTCATAGGATGCATCAAGTTTCTTAAGTCGTTGCCCGGCAGCCACAATAAGGAGCTCCGCCTTATCGCTAACTCCCTGGCGCTTAATAGCGATAAGGCGGAGCTCCTTATTGTGGCTGACCATCCAAGATTGAATTGCAGCACATACGCCATTCAAGGTCTCTGAATCTTGATCATAGTTGCACGATAACTCAGACAACCTGGGTGTCATCTGCACAGTTGGTATACCGGACACCCAATCAAGCAGAGGCCTTATGTAGATGTTGAAAAGAGGGGCGTGGCTTAGGTGCATGGAGTGAAGACATGTCTCTCCCGAGCTCCTGCTCAGATCCTCTTACTGATCCTTCGCGAATATGGCCAGATCCACTTAATAACATAAATAATTGTATGCCTATCAGTAGCAACCGATCCTGCACCCCCGGATGACAATTCCGACGAAAAACTGAGCCTGCATCCTGAGAACGCAGCCCTTGAACCTGGGCCCCCCCCGGGACCAAAGATGGCATCCGTGACTCCGCTCTGAGCCCAGGCAGGAGGAGGGGCCGCGCGCAGAGCAAGGCAGCATCCAGTGGCTTATGGCGGGTGGTGCCGGCGAGTATCCGAGACCCTGACCCCAGAACCCCAGCATCAACACTTTCCTCGTCCTATCGGTACCCCGCGGAGAACCAACGGCCCAGCACTCGCTGCCGACATACACCGTGTGGTGGGAGGAGGAGCCGGAGGCCCACCCCGTCGCGGGCTCCCCACACGGGCCAAGAGCTTTAGGTGGGGAGGCGCACCAAGATCCCCAGAGGCTCTGAGCGGACCAGCTGTGACCCGGCAGCCAAGAGCCTTTGTCACTGGTCATTACGCAACTCCCGCCCTCAGCAGAACGACCGGTCCGCGGCGCATCATTCCCCAGTCGGAATGCATCTTGGACACAGCAACCTCCAGGCTGCCCGGACCCCCACTACGCTTCCTCTACAACAGCCAGCAGACTCCTGAAGTGAAATATGCTTGGCAGCCTGCACCCACAGAACCGAACACAGGCCAGTCAAACACACAGTGCTGGTGAGCTTGGTCCCTGCAAACTGACCTCCCCACAGAACCAAGTAAGGAGGTACACGTCCCCCCGCAGGCAACATCCTGCCCCCTGGAGCATACATAAGGGAAGGGAATTTACCTCCAACCCCGAGCCAGCAAAGCGGACCAGGCACACAATCGCACCTGCAACGCAGGAGCCGCATGTGGTCACCACAGCTTCTGGTCTTTTGACTGTAGACCGTTTGCCTGTACAGAGGGACGCCTACCTCCTGCCTCCACGCAAACAATGCAGGACAGAGTCACTTTTAAGCGCCCTGGTCACCGGTCACCATAGGCGACCCTAGGAGTGCTCAGGGTCAGCATAGGCAAGAAGGTTGGACACACCTGGGGGACAAAAGGCCCGCACACTGCCACAAACTGTACCCAGAATCCTGCAGGGGGGGCCCCCACCAGAACACTCGAAAGAGAAGGGAGTTGACCACCAACCCTGGGCCAGCAGGGTAGACCTGACACTCAACCACCTCCAGAGCCACACAGGGATATCGAAGTGCCTGAACTTTTCACCATATCCAGTGACTAGCTCAGGGGCACACATAACCCCTACCCTTCATGAGAACTGCACACCGTGGGATAGGGCTGTTCCCAAACACCCAGACCACCGGCTCTTAACGGCGACCCCAGGAGCGCCCCTGGACCCACCCCACCAGAGACCACAACCACATACAACACAAGGCCCCCTAAAGCAGTGGGATCAGTGACAAAGACGCTGCAACAAGAACTTCACACAAGGGAATAGGGTATTACGCTGCAACTGAAGAACGCTGAACAGCAATTGCCCCTTCTCACCAGTTGCCTCCCACTCCAGTCCCCACAATCATCCAGCATCATCCTCTTGGTGCACACGAGAGCTCTCTCTGGAGCTGCCATCTGTAACCCACGTTCAGAGACCGGATCCCCAATTGGACCCCAGGTGGCACGCGGTTTTGCCCAATCCCGCAGGCTGGCTGGCACACCACAAATGGCCATGCCGAACTCCAAAAGCAAAACCAAAAACACCATCATGGAGTCATTCACCGCAGGCAAGTCCAAGGAACCGGACCAACAGGTCAAGGACCCCAGCCTAGGATCCACAACACCTGAAGAGAAAGATAAAGAAACAGATATTAGAGGCCATCAATGGGCTATGCTCCTTTATAGATACCAAAATCTGGGAGGTGAAAGCAGACATGATGTTGATGTGTCAAGACTTACGCAACCTTACAGACTGCGTGACCACCACAGAGGCAGTGCAGAAGGAGTCAACTGAGACCCTCAAAGACATGCAAGGTAGAGTCTAGAACTCGAGAAACGCAACAAGTTCCTAGAAGAGAGGGCTGAAGACTCCGAAGGGCCTTCCAGACACAACAATGTGCGCCGACTCTTAATTCCCGAAGGAATGGAGGGCCCCAACCCTACCAACTTTATTGAAACTCTCATACAACAAGAAATAGGCGCTACCCACCTTTCACAAGACTTTGCGGTCGAGCGAGCACACAGGTCCTTACAGAAGAAACTAGCACCTGGATCCCACCCACGCCCAATAATAGCCAGAATCCTGAACTTCCAAGACAGGGAAATTATTTTGCGTTTCCCGCGTGAAGGAGGGGAAATCAAGAGAGGCATCGCTAGGATAGCCATCTACCTGGACTATAAGTCTCTAGTACAAAGGGCAAGGAACTCTTTTGTCCCAATCAAGAGCAGATTGCATCAGCTAAACATAAAATATATGCTAATGTACCCCTCGAGGCTCAAGATAATACATAAAAGCAGAGCAATTTTCCTGGAACCACCGGAGGCAGCTACCATGTGGCTAGAACATAACTTGGCGGATGGTGAGAAGGCATCATGACCCGCGCGCCGAACCCACAAGACAAGACCACCCGAGAACAAACAGACGGCATGGATCGAGTCACGGATAGCATAATAAAAGGCATGAGGGAGCCAGCCCACCAGACCGGCCTAAAGCACCCCCCCCCCGCGCGAACGAACTTGCGACAGCACACTGCTGACGCATCACACCCGCTCAAGAGGACCCTGACCATCGCAGAACCTGCACAACTGCTCGGTGCAGTTGGTCCACTTGGACAAGTTTGGTTCGTTTTATTTTTTGTTTATGGTTGAAAGGTACTGCAGTCTTCAATTCAATATAACTATTTTACGGAGTCGGGAGGCACATCACAATGGGCCAACCATATAAATATGGCAGCTGACATCAAGGTACTGACATGGAATGTCAGGGGGATGGGCACTTATATGCGGAGAAACAGGATAAATCCTTCCTGAGAAGAAAACATATCTCCATCGCAAGGCTTCAGGAAACACACCTCACCGCTGAGGTCGACTCTCGGATCCCACACTGGTGGGGTGGACAGGGCTTCGGAGCAACGTACTCTAAGTTCGCCCGAGGAGTGCACACATGGATAAGCGGTACTGTACCCTTCAAACTCTGGTCCAAGGAGGCAGACCCCGAGGGCAGATTCCTCATACTCTGTGGAAGCACCGAACAATGTGAAGTGTGCCTAGTCAACACATATCTCCCCAATTGTGGAACCTCGGTGGATCTTGCCAAACTGCAACTGAAGCTCGCACCCTAGAGAGACTGCTTTTTTATATGGGGAGGAGACTTCAACTGTTCGCAACCCTACCCTTGACAGATCTGCGCCCCTCCGACGCAGCTGAACAACCAGCCTTCCTCCACCCTACGAAAAATCATGCAAGAGCTGGACCTGTCGGGGAACTGCATCCTGAAGGTAGGGAATTCTCATACTACTCATCCCCACATGGGGTATACACCCGCATAGACTACCTATTGATGGACAAAGCGCACCTCCCTCAAATAGAATCCTCCTCCTACCTAGGCAGAACCATATCCGACCACTTCCCGCTCCTTATGGTATGGAAACCAAAGGGCCCCAGACCAGCCATACCGATGTGGCGGATGCCAACGGACACCCTAACCGATGGGGCATTCAAAGAGGAGCTCCGCGAAAAAATCGTGGAATACATGGACAACAACGAGGGGAGTGTGAATAGATGGAACACCATTTGGGAAGCCCTGAAAGTAGTAGTAAGGGGGGTGTGGGGGGGGTCATAGCCAGTGCCGGCAGGATCCGGAAGACACTCAAGAAAGAACTGGAGAGCAGTGAGGAGAAGATCAAACGACTGGAGGCCACGGCCAATAAGTCTAAAGAACTCAAAGAGGGAATGTCCACAACGAGGAAAGACTGCCAGGAAGCCTGGGCCAGATTAGCTAAATTTGACTATATCGCAAAAACCACCAGGGCTCACTCGGAGGGGGACAAACCAGGCAGGCTACTTTCTTGGCTGTGTAAAAAAAGAGAACCCGAAACTCCCAATTCTCGAAATCAATGACCAGACAGGTGCCACACACTACGCAAACGGGGATCAATGAGACATTCAAACGCTTCTACTCCCACCATGATTCCATCGTAGCCCAAGATGACATTTACGATAATCTAGAAGAAATAGGTCTCCCCACACTAGAAGAAGCCCAGAGAGATATACTAAATCAGGAACTAACTAAAGACATACAGGAGGCGATTAAAGCACTGTCCACCTGTAAAACCCCTGGGAGCGACGGGCTACCCCCGGAGTTCTACAAAACATTTGCTGCTGAGCTAACTCAAACTTTACATTAGGTCTACAAGAAAGCCTTCGAGACTGGGGTATTACCAGGCAGTATGAATGAGACTCTAGTGATCCCCATACCCAAACCCGGGAAAACAACAGCTGAGTGTGGTTCTTACAGGCCAATAGCTATCCTCAATTATGACATGAAAATCCATACAACCATACTTGCCAACAGATTATCAAGAGTCATTGGGACCCTAGTACAACGGGATCAGGACGGGTTTGTCCCAGCCGCAGCACAACAGCAAATCTATGTAGACTACAACACATCATAGCACAAACAGGCTTGCAGGAATCCTACGCAGTAGTCTCCCTAGATGCCATTAAAGCGTTTGACTCCATATACTGGGAGTGGCTCCTAGCTACCTGAAACAATTCGGCCTGGGCGAACACTTCATCCACTGGATTGAGATCCTATAGAAGACACCGGTGGCCAGGGTAAAAACTGGGAGAATGGTGTCGGCACCATGGGATATACAGAGGGGCACCAGGCAGGGATGTCCCCTTTCTCAAATGTTATACATCCTTGGGCTAGAACCACTAGCAATATATATTAGGAAACAATTTATCAATGCAGGCATGCAAATTGGGGGTCTATACCACGTGATCTCGCTATATGCGGTTGACGTCTTACTTCACTTAAAAGACCCACAACTAACATACCGACAATCCTGGAGGTACTAAGAAACTTTGCAAGAGTATCAGGGATATCATACAATCCAGAGAAGTCTTGCATATTCCCACTGGCGGGACTGGTTGGGACTATAACAAGAGCACTCCCAGAAGTCGGGATAAGTTGGGAACCACACACATTCAGATACCGGGGTATCAACATTTGGCACACCCCCGAGCAGACACACGGGGGCAACACCCTGGTAGCAGTACAAAGGCTAAAAAAATCCACGAAGTTCTGGTCCAGGCTTCCACTGTCTATGGTGGGCCAAGTGGCCATGTCTAAAATGATAGTACTACTACGCTTCCTGTACTTCTTCCAAACTATCCACTGCTACATACCGGCCACCTTCTTACGGCTGCTGGGCACACTACTGAAGGACCTTGTGTGGGGGAGCTCCAGACACAAGCTCGCCCTAGGCACACTGATGCTAAAGCAGATGGAGTTCAGCTCCCAGATCTAGAGAGATACTTCTTGGCTGCCCAACTCACTTTCGTGGCCAAATAGCTTGCAGATGACTACCTCGGAGACTGACCTCTTAAACCAGTTAATGGCTCCGGTGCGACTGAAAGAAATCCTTTGGGTCCGATGGAAGCATTCAGCGAAAATTCCCCTGCTTATTCAGCTGGGCCGTAAAGTATGGGACAGAGCACTGAAGTTGCTGAGCACTGAGAATCCCTACTCCCCAGAAACACCACTGACCGCCGACTCCTGCTCTAACATAGATAAACTGGCGCTCATAAGACTATGGGAAAGGCACGGCATCTATACATGGGGAGATATGTACGATGGAAACTACTTCCGAGAGTTCAACTCCCTAGAAATAAACGAAGGACTCCCCAAGGGCCAACACCTTCGTTAACGAAAAATCAGAGAAGTGGCAAAATAAAAATGGAGCGAATGGCCGGAGGAAACCGAAGGGAATCCGACCCTAACCCTAATGCACAACCTGAGAGACAGTTAGAAACCAACCTCCAGGATATACGCCCAGCTCGCAGATAGGCCTAGCCCCAAGAGTGACACCTTAAAGAGCTCATGGGAAACAGACTTGGGAACAAGCATAACAGAACAGGAATGGGGAAGAATCCTACAGTATCCCAGAGAAGTATCAAGAAACGCGAGATTCAGATTAATCCAACTAAACGTTCTCCATAGAACATACATGACCCCCAGCAGAATTGCTAAGTTCCGCAGACCCCCGACCCCGCTGTGCCCCCGGTGCAAGTCAGAGGACGCAGGAATGATACTTATGTTCTGGAGTTGCCCAAAGATACAGCACTTCTGGGCTAAAATCGAACAAGCGTGCAGAACAGCAGGTTTGACCCGTTACAAGTGGGCAGCGAAGGAAAGCTTGCTGGGGTCCTATCTGCGGATAAGCAAAATTAGGCACATCGTCAAATTCATGGACATGGCCTGTATACTGGCCAAAAGAGCTATCGCCATGACATGGAAAACTGACCGGCCCCCGCTACGCCAAATGGCTTAAGGAACTAGAATACTGGTCAGAAGCGGAAACTGGGCTATTGGGAGAAGGAAAAGCCAAGACTGGGGAAGGCCCGAACATGACCTATGAAGCCTGGAAATCTCTGATATGGGACATGTTCCATCCGTCAGATGACAAACCCCCGTGAACAATGCCTATTTACCCACAAAATTTGGATACACGCTTGGTACTAAACCCTATGATAATCCGATCTGCCCCATCCAGAAAACACAACACTCCTCTGGAGCGGACCTCACACCTGCTCTGCCCCACCGCCAAATTAGCTCCAGAAGCAGACATGGGACTGTGACAACCTTCATTGTGTGTTCAAAGTTACGTTATTAGTAACATGTTCTTTCTTTATTTTCCTTTTTTCTCTTTTTCTTCTTCTTCCTCTTCTTCTTTCCTCTCTTTCATTGATAAATGCTACTTATAATTCGGCCATTCTTAATGTATTCCTGAAATGCCAATAAAAACACTTTAAAATAAAATAAAAAGTAGATGTTGAAAAGAGATGGCGATATACAAGATCCCCGTGGAACTCCAGTGTTGATGTTGGGGGAAGATTGTGCATTTTCCACTGCCACTCTCGATACTCTGGGGCCCAAAAAAGAGGCAAGCCAGTCAGATGCCCTATTGGAGCAGCCAATCAGACCCTTCAATCTGCCAACAAGAACGGCATGGTCGATCATGTCATAGGCCGCAGAAAGATTCAGTAGCATGCGCAGTGCCGGATGCCCTTTTTCTACTGTGCCAATCAGGCTGGTTTTGAGGTCCAAAATAACCATTTCTATTCCATGCCTTGCTCTAAACCCAGATTAGTGTGTGTGCCTAAGATATTGTTCTTTTCAAGGAAATCCTGAAGTTGAAGATAGTCCACCCTATCCAGGATCTTGAGCAGGAATGGGACATTAGTTACAGGGTGACAGTTCTTAGCCAAAGTGAAATCGGTGGTGCTTTTTTTTCAATAGGGGAGTAACCCAGACCTCTTTAAGAGCAGTCAGAACCACACCCTCACTAAAAAATAAGTTAACCATTCTGGTAATCCACAGGGTCAACACGTCAAGGGATTCTTTGAGAATATTGGCAGAGCAGAGGTCTCCTTTGCATAAGGTTGGTTTCACATTGCAACTATTTTAGAAATCTCTGCTTCAGAACATTGTTTGAAGTTAAAATCAGATGTCAAGATATTAGTACCAAGGGCAACAGATGTAGGGTCTTCTGCCACAGCTTTAAGAATGATTTGCTTTGTGGGAACGTTTATTTGGTGACCAAGGATTTTATCAGAGAATTCTTCTTGAATTGCTTGTCACCAAGCTGAATCTCGTATGATGTGGTGGTTTGTCCACATTCTTCCCCTCGACTTCCTTCAGGATTTCGAATAATTCCCTGGTGCTACTTTTAGCCTCATTGATTTTGATTATAATGTTTTGATTTAGCCTCAATGATGGCTTTCTAAAAGTTCTCTACTGAATCTTTAGAGTTGGTTAGAGGCTGGGCAGAAGGATTCCTGCACCATCTCGCTTTAATGCTCTTTTCTTCAGTCTTGACTGGAGAATATCATCGCTAAACCAGGTGTTTATGGGTCTAAAACCTCCATTACAGAGGAAATGACAGATGGGAAGTTAACACTGACATTTTCCAGAGAGGAGGGAGGGAGTAGAACAAGTTACTTACCCCTGATAACGTTCTTTTTGACTGCATGTTCTTCCCACGTATTCCTCATCTTTGATATACGTATCGTCAGCTTTGTTTCAGAAAATAAATAAATAAATCACACCAGAAGGCGCTGTGCTCAATGTTGTGTCGTCTATGTCCTTCGAGGGTTGCCGTAGGGTGTCGACGTCATCAGCAGTACAAATAGCTTGAGACGCGCCCGGTGGCTTCAGTTCTGTTTTTTTGTTCCCATCATTGGAGTGATTGACCAGGCCTACCCAAAGTCTGCAAGCTCTCAGAAAGCACACTGTAAAGCATGTAAATTGCATGGCGGGGTAGGCTGGGAGTGGCGATGAGGAATACATGGGAGGAACATCCAGTCGAAAGAAAGTTATCAGGGGTAAGTAACTTATTATTTGAATGGATTGTGTCCTCCCACGTATTCCTCATCTTTGATAAACTCCCAAAGCAGTGACAATTTGGAGGAGGGAGTACCAATTAATTTAATCATGGACCATATGAAGAACGGCCTTTGCAAAAAGACCTCCTTGAGACGAGGTCGAGTCCAAACACTAATGCTTTACAAACGTGTGCATAGCCGACCAGGTGGCTGCTGCACAGATCTCGTTTACCGGGACACCCCTGTGCAGAGCCGCAGAAGTTGCCATGCCCCTAGTAGAATGGGCCCTTAGCCCATCTGGTGGTTCTTTACCTGCCAGTACAGAACATTCTCCAATTGCTGAAATTATCCATCTGGATATAGTCTGTTTGGTTACTACCAGGCCCAATTTGCGGCCGGTATACCCAATGAAGAGTTGGTCACCTTGTCGAAATTTAGCAAGTCTTGACATATAAAAGCTTAGAGCCCTTTTTGGGTCTAGCCTGTGAAGTCTTTCTTTCTCCTTGCCTGCATGAGGGAGGAGGATAAAATGTAGGTAGTGTTATTTTTTGAGACAAATGAAAATCAGAGACTATCTTAGGGAGGAATGATGGTTTGACTTTAAGTCGTTATGGAAAACAGTGTAAGGAGGCTTACAAGAAAAAGCCTGTAACTCACTCACCCTGTGGGCTGATGCTAGAGCCACTAGTAGGACTGTTTTTAATGTAAGGAGCCTTAGAGGACATGAATATAATGGCTCGAATGGAATGCATGTGAGAAATGTTAATAACAAATTTAAGTCCCAAACAGGCACATGAAATGGGACTGGAGGGTACACTTTAGTGAGACCCTTTAGAAATTGCACAATCAATGGCATCTTAAAATAAGAGACCTCTTCAGAGGAGTGCTTAAAAATGAAACACGCAGCCAGGTATCCTTTTATCGTTCCAATCTCGAGCACCAGATTGGCTAAATGCAACAGGGAAAGAAAGCACCATAGGTGTGTCAAATCGGAATGGATTGATCCACATTCTTATCCATGCACCAATTACTGAATTTATCCTAACGACACTGGTACAAGGATTTGGTTGCTATCCTTCTGGCCGAAAGCAAAATCTCCATTACATCCTCCGGGAGGTCCCAATCCTTGTATCTCAGCCTCTCAGAAACCATGCGTGAAGGCTGAGTGTCTTGACCTCTGGATGGAGAACCCAATCTTCCTCTTGCGAGAGAAAATCCTCTCTTTGTGGAAGACGTATTGGAGGGCAGATGGACATGTCCAAAAGGTCCCGATACCACATTCTCCTGGCCCAATCCGGAGAAATTAGGATCATGGATTTGCCGAACTTTCTCAACCTCCTGATCACGTGAGGAATCACAGGGACTGGTGGAGGAAACGCGTACAGAAGTGGAAATTCCCAGTACACTACAAATCCGCACCCTAGAGCTCCTTTTGGAGGAAATTCCCTTGAGTAGTACTGTTCGCACTTCCAATTGACACCAGTTGCAAACAGATCCACTTGAGGGATTCCCCAAAGGGTGAAGATCTCTTTAAGAACTTCCTGAGCTAATTCCCACTCGTGGGAGACCGTGCTCTGCGTGCTCAGAGCGTCCACTGCCGTGTTCTGCTCTCCGGCTAGGTGAACTGCCGACGGAGAGATTCCTTCTTGTATTGCCCAGAACCAGAGTTGCATTGCCTTTCGGCACAGAGGTAGTGACCCTACACCTCCCCTTTTGTTGAGGTAGTACATGGCCACTGTGTTTGTCAATATCAGGACATTCTTTCCTTGTACAGATGGCAGAAAGGCCTTCAACGCTAGTCCGATTGTCCTCAGCTCCAAAAGGTTCATGTGTAGTTTGGACTCCGATGGAGACCAACGGCCGCTGATTGTCAGTTCGTTGATGTGAGCTCCCCACCTGCTGAGTGGGGCGTCCGTCATTACCATTATCTCCGGCAATGGTTGCCAAAAAGATTCTCCCTTGAGAAAGTTGTCCTCGCAAGCCCACCCAATCAGGTCTTGAGCAACTCTGCTCGGAACTTGCAGTTGAGCAGACATATTGCCTGAAAATTGGGACCATTGAGTTCTGAGAGCCCATTTAAGGGATCTCATTCTCAATGGGGCCTCTGGCACCAAGAAAATGCAGGATGCCATGAGATCAAGCAACATCAAAAAATCAAAGGTCGGAAGATGTTGGGCATTCTGGGATTTGGTATCATATGGAACTTCCTGTAATTGAGGGAGAAGCCCAGTCTGTGTAGGGAGTGGCAGGTGATACTGAGATGTTCCTGGGGTTGCTCAGGTGACCAAGCCCTGATCAACCAGTCGTCCAGGTAGGGGTAGACGTGAATCCCCCCTCTCCTGAGACTTGCTGCCACTACCGCCATCAGCTTGGTGAAAACCCTTGGGGCGGAGGTCAGCCCGAATGGCAGAACTTGAAACTAATAGTGAGAACTGCCACCTGCGAACCTCAGGTACTTCCTGTGCTTGAGATGAATTGGAACATGAAAGTAAGCATCCTGAAGGTCCAATGATACCAAGCAGCCTTGGAGTTGGAGAGCCTGAAGGATCTGAGAAAGGGTTACCATCTTGAGCTTGTCCTTCCCGAGGAATTTGTTTACATTTTTAAGTCCAAGATGGGTCTCACTCCGTCCTTCTTGGGAAGGAGAAAGTAGGGGGAATACCAACCCTTGTTCCTCTTCGCTACAGGTACATGTTCCATAGCACCTTTCTCTAGCAGGGTCAACATTTCCTGCACAAGGAGCGGATCTGGAATTTTGACAGAGTTGGTTCCCGGTGGATGATCTTGAGGCATTTTTTGAAAAGGAAGGCAGTAACCTTGGGCTACTGTTTCTAGTGCCCAAGCATCTGAAGTAATGCCCTGCCATTCGTTCAGATGCTGGGAGAGTCTGCCTCCCACCGGGGTCTTGTGGGTCAAGGCCTCAAAGTGGCTTAGAGGTGGCTGCAGCAGTGGCTGAGGGTACAGTTGCCGCCGCTGAGGCTGATCTAGCACCCCTTCCTCGTCCACCACAAGGGAATCTTTTCTGTCCCCTTTGTCTAGCCTGTCCTCTTACCCTTCCAAACGAGGAATAGAAACGAAAAGGATGACCTCTCCAGGAAGATGAGCCTGAATAGGATTGTTGCTGAGGTTGATGTATGGAGGAGCTAAGTGATTTAGCCACCGAACAACCTCAAGCCGTCAAAGGGCATATTGAGTAATCTGGCTTGCACATCCGGTGTAAAGTCTGACTTTCTCAACCACGCAAACCTACGTAGTACGGTGCTAGAAGCCATGGACCTGCTGATACTGTCAGCAGTGTCCAGTACTGACTGGAGACACTCTCCCATTGTCTTCTTGCCATCTTTCACTAAAGCCAGGAAGCTGTCTCTTTCCTCGCCTTCCGGAATGTGCTGAGCCGCCATGCTAACAGTCCCAACAGTGTGTAAGAAAATCTTGAAAGGGTACAAGTAGCATTAGCTGACTTCAAGGCCATACTGCCCGATGAGATCTTACGAGCGCAGGCATCAACCCTCTTGTCATCCCTATACGGGGGAATAGAGGGGTAAGCAGACTGCCTGGTCGATGTGGCTGCCTGAACAACCAAGCTTTCAGGTGTAGGGTGCTTGGTCAAATAGTACGGATCAATGGTAGGAGGTCTATATTTTCGGGCAAAGTTTCTATTTACAGCAGGATCAGATTCTGGAGCTCCCAGTTTGCCATGACCTCCGCTGAAGGGCTGCATGAAAAGGTAATGCTGGGTCCTTCTTAGGGCCTTGATTCAGGATATCCGTCATATCATCTTGTTCATAGGTGGAAGAATTCCTGCTCCAGCCCATGAATTCAATGACCCTACTCATGATCCTGTATGCAGAATCTGCATGTTCAGACGGATGAGGTCTGCCAAATTCCAGCTCTGGTGAAGTTTCTACGCCACTAGCCGACTGGAAGCAATCATAAAAAGCAGTTAACTTTGATTCCTGATCAATAAGCTCCTCGGGAACATTTTTGTACCATAACAAACCAAATGGGGGAAAATCCTCCTCATAAATTGCAGCCATACACTTGAAAAAGTTGTTTTTTGGTATAGGCTTAAAGACCTTCTATGTATTGGGCAGAGGCTTCGAAAATGGTTGAAGTGACCTTCGAAGGCGTCGACACTGGCGTTGACGACTCTAATGGCGTCGACGTTGTCTTCGACAATGGCGTCGATGGCGCCTTCGACAATGGTGTCGACGAAGGTTTCAACACAAACACCGTTTTACTTGGCGTAGTTTTCGATTTATGCACCGATAGGCTTGTCTCTGCCGACAATTTGCTCTTTTTCAGAGGTATCAGAGAAGGGCTATTTTCCCTAGACGATACGCTAGATTTCTTGCGGGACCTAGAGTGACTCGCCGATTTGACACTCGGCTTTGCCTTGGTGGTCTTTGACTTCCCTCGGTCATCTGACGTATCGACCGGCGCATGGTCTTTGCATAACTCCTTCGAGGGGGGTCGAAGCCGCATTCTCGAATGTGCGCAACATTGAACTCCTGAAAGTCTCCTATTTTCTGGGGGAATCATTTTTGGTTGGGCACCTGATAACCTCAGTAGAGGAATCAGGCGAAGAAGAAGAGGGAGACCTATGGCCTCTTTTATTCAATAAAGATGACGAAGACTGTCTCGATGAACTGCTCGATCATGGCTTCGACTTTTTTTTGTGCCGGGACGAGTTCCTAGCCTTCTCAGACTTTTATCCCTCTTTGAAGAGGTCTTCGAAGCCCCCTTGCTCGCCGCCTGTTTACCTCGGCGCTCCCTGAGAGCTTTTTCTGCCATGGCCTGACAGGACCCGCAGTCATCCGTCCAATGTTTGGAACCCAGGCACCACAGGCAGACGCGGTGGGGATCAGTGAGACATCTTCCCGCAGTCATGGCATTTTTTAAACCCAGACTTTGGGGTAGAATGATTGGAAGATGAAGACATTTCTGACGAAACTGAAGCGTGCCGTTGAACACTCAAAGCAAAGCTTTCGGAAAAACAGAACTGAAGCCAACGTGCGCGTCTCAAGCTATTTGTACTGCCGATGACGTCGATACCCTACTGCAACCCTCTAAGGACAGACGCCACGACATCAAGCACAGCGCCCTCTGGTGTGAGTCTCTTTTTCCAAAGCAGCAAAGCTGACGATACGTATATCAAAGATGAGGAATACATGGGAGGACACAATCCATTCGAAGTATGGATTTCAACTTCCAAGTATGGATGCACTGAGTCACATTTTTAAAGTTACGACACCTTTTAATAATTCTAGGCAGTTTATCCAAGCAAGCTGACGCTTCAGGGAGGCACACTGTAAAGTTGAGCATAAAATAGTTAAGACCATGGGGATATGGAAGTAGAGGCACTCAAGACATTCAGTCGCGGTGAGAGAACCCAGTCCATTGTGTGACCATCCTTGTGTGTTAGTTCTTTAATCCATTGGATGTAGCTGACTGCATCCAGGGCTGTAAGTAATGAATTGGCTGATTTGTTTTGCTTATCCTCTGCCCAATAATTAAGATCCCCTAAAATAATAATCAGAGACTTAGGTTTAGTCATGCCATTGAGAAGAGCAAGAAATTGTTCCTCAAATAAGGGCATGTTAGGGAGAATTCTCTCTTTAGGCTGAATTTCCTAACCTAGTGAGTCCCCCAGCAGCTTTGCTGGATTTCTGGAGTTCTTTTTTTTCCTCCTGCCAAGAGTGAGACTCTTTCTCCCACTCTTGGACATGATTCATGGTATTCCTTTGACTGGTAATGTGTTTTATGGACTATGGGGTCCTTTACTCCATAGGGTCTCATGTGTTTTTCCTATGTGTGTTACACAGCACCCTCCGTGCAGTAACACAGGGGTGTCATAGTGACAGCCCACCATAGACTCCATACCCTGGGACTGACTACTGTCTCCCAGGGCATGTAAAGTCACCATTGACTTTACTAGTCTTGAATTCTGAACAGAACCAGTACAAACCATCATATTGTGGACGTACTGGCCGGGGCAATTCGATTGCCCCGGGGTCTGTTAGTCGAGGGGGCACGTCTCTGTCCCCCCTGATCGAGTTTTGGCTGGTGGCAGTGGATACTACTTTTTATATTCAACCGCGAATATTTCTCTATGGGATTTTCCCATTGTTCGAGGCTACTATCTTTATTTATTTAATTACGATAGCCTCGAACATACCGGCCGGTTTATTTATTAATTCTCCGGTTGGTATTTTTTGCCAAGACTCGATTCTAAAATGGCGTTTGTGTTCTCTTCTGTGACTCCAACCCAAGTCGAGCCCTTTGTTCCACTTTTTGGAGGGCTTCTCCATAGAAGCCTCCAAAAGTGGTGCCACTCTGTCTGGGTACCACAGGGGGTGAGGGAGGGGGTTTAGGCACCCTGGACCGAGTTACCTTGGTAACTCAGGTCGCACTCTTGTGTGATTGGCCAAGTGGTGAGCCGGCCGGCTCACCACTTAGCATGTTTGAGTGACAGCTAGGCTGAGTGAATGGGGGTTTTCTGCATAAAAGCAGGGCTTTGGGGACTGGAACTTCAGAAGTCGCCACAGGACCTGAGAATCCGACGAGGGAGAAGCTGAGCCGACCTACCATGACGACACCACCGGTGGAGCCCTGCAGAAGCGACTCACCACTTCCCGACGACAGAGAAGATCTCCCAGCTGGAGAGGCTTCTTCCCCTGACTGGTGGGCACAACCAGTTTTCCCTTCTTTCTTCGCACCCCAGCCCGGTTTGTGGTCGAGCTGCCCGTGCCAAGCACCCCGGCAGCCGGATAGCCACTCACGACTGAAACGCGAATCACCGGACCGCTCCTTGTACCTGAGAAACTCCGCAGCTGGTTTCTTCCCTGGCAGTGCAACGGACTCCTGTCTTCCTCCACGACGAGATCCTCTCTTCCCCCGGACGAAGCACCGACTTGCACCCGCTGCCAGAAACAACTGCCCCGGCTGGAGCGTTCTCACCACTTTAAGGTACCATGTCCGCCAGGCCTCCCTTTCTAAAGATTGCTACAAGGTAATAATAACTCCTTAACCTTCTGGACTGGGCTGGCCGCCTTGACCCTCTAACTGGTCCCTTTCTGTGGTCCAACTCCTTTTTGAACCTTTACAAGACCTGTGCACTGCAACCGTGTGACCTTGGACACATTTCGTTTGGATCCTCTGAAAGTGGATCCGGCCTCTTGAACTCTACCTTCATGGTTTTACTTTGCCTTACTTCCTTGTTGTGTTCTTGAAAAAGTGTTGGGATCTGTTTCCATTTGTTCTCTGCTTTTCTCTCCCTTTGAAAAACGAACTATTAGATTGCCATCTACGCGAAGCGCTCACCGCTGTCTGAAAATAAGTGGGGCTTTACTTAAGACTTGTCTAATATTCTTTTAAGGGAGTGTATATCTTTTAGTGACCGTGTTTTTGAATTGCTTACTATTAGTGCCTGTGTGTTTTTCTAGATGTGGTTTTAAATAAATAATGATATCTCTTTTACACCAAGCCCTGGTCAGTGTTTACTTGATCTATTGTGTGCTCTTGACCTATTGTGAATACTCTGTATACTGCCTAACTCTTCTTGAGGGAAGTCTGACTGCTCAGCCACAGCTACCAAGTGAATCTGTGTGGTACAGACTGCTACCAAGTGGGTTTACTGCCAAACACCTGTAGTCCTAAATCGTTTGCAGTGGTCCCAGAGGGAACTGCACAGGTTTCTGCCTAACAGGGCATATCCTTAGGAGGTCTGTAGATGTTTAAGATAGTTCTAGATACATTAGGATTTACTTTTATTTTGATGTACAGGCTATCTGGGCCAGTATGTTCAACTACATGACAGTCCTGATGTTCCTTAATCAGGAGGGCCACCCCCGCCCCCTTTGATCCACTCAATCAGCTAGAAAATTGTTATAGTCATGTGGAAGGGGTCTAAAAGATTGCACATTATGGGAATATCGAAGACTGAAGAGAGCTGTTGGGGAGAGAATTCCTGAACAGTACAAAGACTGAATGGCTGTGAGAATTCAAGTTGGATGGACACACTGCCTCAAAGGTCTATAAACACCAGGCACAATATAAATAAACTAATGGGAAGTTACTGGATAAATGGTCAGAAGTGATAGACTCAGGAATGAGTGTGAGCAGGTGGAACAATATATCCAGGAATGTTACATTGACATCATTAAACCTAGGAGAAAGGGATAGACAGATTAACATTTTGAACAGAGTGTACTGGAAAAAGCAGAAACTGTATGAAAGGGGCCTGCTACAATCAGAGGCATGTTGGAGATGCAAACCAAGAGTGGGGTCGTTTGAGCATATGCTGTGGGAGTGTTAAGAGAATTCAGGAAAGAAGTCACACCAACTATGAATAAAGTTCCGATGATTGATGTAGATTATGATTTTACAAGTATTATCCTGGGGAGGAAGATTTACTAGCAGCTCTGTCTTTCCCGCAGTGATGTTGGTTCTTCAGAGCATCGTTATCTGCAAAAATTATTATACTGCGTGAGTAGAAGAGTGAGCAGGTGCCTTCTGGCTCTGCTTGGTTAAGAGATTTACAGAAAATGTCTACAATAGAGAGGGTGATCATGTACAGGAATAAGAAAAGCAACCTTTATGAACAGATTTGGGAAAGATTCTTGGATTTGTAAATCTATGCTTAAATAACCTTTTATTCTGATTCAAAAAGTATGATGATATGGTTGGAGTGATGAGGTTATTGTTTGTGGAACAAAAGTGTCAAGAAGGGTGGGTGGCACTGTTTCTGTATTCTGTAAGGAAATAGTTTACCTGTAACTCCATTTCTCCAGCATTGGTATCTTTCATGGATTGACATGCTTAGAATATTCCCCGTCGTCAGTCTGGGAACCCTCGGTACACTTTTTCATAGGAAAAACTTCAACCCTTTTGTGTCCTATCCACGTCGTTTTTGGGCTGCTTACGCATGCCCCAATTGGACGTAGCAGTATAAATGCCCCGTCCCCGTGGCTCCCTTCAGATTTTAACCCCTCCAAAGTAGCATGGGGGGAACTCAAAAATGTACATTGCATTCAGGGGAGGCTGGTGGGCGCACGTGAATCCATGAAAGATACCAATGCTGGAGAAATGGAGTTACAGGTAAGAAACTATTCCCTTCTCCAGCATTGGATCTTTCATGGATTCACATGCTTAGAATATTAGAATAGATTGCACAGCAGTACTCTGATATGGCGGTGTGAATGCAATCCAACATTATATAAAAAAAAAATATATATATATATACACACACACACACACACACACACACACACACACACACGGTCATTCCCCTGAACAGGGCTTACCTCACTGAAACAGATGGCGCAAGACTGCTCTCCCCATCTGCACATCGTATGCATGCTGCCGTTCGAGGCAATAATGGCGGGTAAACGTGTGTGGCACCGCCCAGGACGCCGCTTGGCAAATGTCTGTCAGCAGAATCCCTGCCCACAGCGCCGCCGAAGACGAAGTTGATCTCGTGGAATGAGCTCTCGGACATCCTTCTAGTGATTTTCCCGCCTTGGAGTGACAAAAAGCAATCGTCGACGAGAACCATCGAGCTAATCCCTGTTTTGAGATTGCCTTTCCTCTCGACGGGCCATAAGCCACAAACAGTTGCTGCGTAGTCCTGACTTGCTGAGTCCGATGAAGGTAACATTTTAGAGCTCTCTTCACGTCCAAAGTATGGAGTGCCTTCTCTGCAGCCGATGAAGGAGTCGCGAAAAAGGTAGGTAGACCAATTGACGAATGTTTATGATAAACAGTAGGAACTTTTGGAATAAAATGAGGATTAGTCGCCAGCACTACTTTGTCCTTAAAGATCAAGTACTCAAGTACGGAGGATCTATGACCAATGCTTGTATCTCCGAGAGCCGTCGAGCTGATGTGATAGCTATTAAAAAAGCCAACTTCCACGATAAAAACTTCATGGACGAGGAAGCCATCGGTTCAAAGGGAGCTTTCTTTAGCCCCGCTAACACCAAGTTAAGACTCCATGTCGGTGGAAAGCGTTTAATCGGTGGAAAAGTATGGAACAAACACCTCATGAAGTGCTTTATCAGCCTATCACTAAACAAGGCAGACGACTGCCTTCTCGCGTGAATCTTGAAATGGCTGCTAGGTGTACCTTTATCGACGAAAAGGATAACCCGCTCTTCGCCAAATGCAGCAAATATGGTAGAAGTCGTTCCGGAGTTATATCCAGGGGCTGCAATCCCGGCTGACCTTGACACCACACACAGAATCTCCTCCACTTGCATGCATACTAAGTGTTCATGGAAGAAGCCCGTGTGGCCTGCAGGATTCTCTGGCAATCCGATGAAATACTCAGGGTACCAAACTCCGAGAAGTCAGGAGCCAAGCTGTGAGGTTGAGACTGTCCGGGTCGTGGTGCCACACTGTCCGCCACACTGTCCCTTTGTCCCAGGACAGGAGGTTCGGGACTTTCCGAAATGTTATCGGCTGCGCTATTGACAGTTGTAGAAGGTCGGAGAACCACGCTTGTCTCGGCCAATACGGAGCCACTAGGATCACTCGACACCTGTATCTGCGAATCCATTGCAGGGTCCTTCGTATGAGAGGAAACGGGGGAAAGACGTACAGAAACTTGTCCGTCCACTGGAAGGAGAACGCTTCCCCCAGCGAGCCCATCTGTGGCCACCTGCTGGCGTACAGTTCGCACTTTCTTCTCCCTTGTTGCAAAGAGCTCCAGAGGAGGCCGCCCCCACTTCTTGAAGATCTTTGACAACTGAAGCCTGTCTAGCTCCCATTCGTCCATTTGGTCCATTTTCCTGCTGAGGGAATCCGCTTGCTCGTTACTTACTCCAAGGAGTTGGTGATCTACGATGGTTATATCGTGCGTCAAAGCCCATAGTCTTACTTTCTGGGCCTCGGTGGAAAGGGTTCTGGACCGAGTGCCTCCCTGTTTTCTCAAGTAAAACATTGTTGTCGTGTTGTCTGTCAATATTCTCACTACCGAGCCCTTTATGTGCGGTAGAAAGGCTTTCAGGGCCCAGCGCACTGCCCTCAACTCCAGTATATTGATATGCAGGAGCGACTCCCTCGGCGACCACCGGCCTTGCGTTTGGACAGTGCCCATATGTGCTCCCCAACCCGTCAGCGACGCGTCCGTCACTATGGTCACGCGGAACTCCGGTTCTTGCAGGGGTACTCCCCCTGGATAGGTTCTGAAAGTCCTGCCACCATCTAAGAGCTCGTAGGAGCTCGTCGTCGACGATCAGTTTGTCCGACCAAAGTCCCTGGGTCTGGGTCCATCGATCCGCCAGGAACTCTTGAATTGGCCTCATGAAAAGGCGGCAGTTCACCAAAGGGATGCAAGACGCCATACCGCCCAGTATCGACATAAATCTCCTCACCGATACTTTGGTATTGATCCTCCACTGACTTGCCAGCTGGTTGAGTCTGTGGACGGATGGTCTTACCAACCCTGAATGGGTTTCGAACTGCGCACCTAAGAACACTAAGCTTCTCGGCGGAGTCAACGAGGACTTCTCGAAGTTTACTGCAAATCCCAGCCGTCGTAAAAGCTGCATGGTGGTCTGTAAACTTGCTTGGGTTGCCATAGGGGAGGATCCCCTCACCAACCAGTCGATACGGGTATACGTGATGGCCTTGCTTTCTCAACCATACTGCAACTGGAGCTAAACATTTTGCGAACGCCCTGGGGGAGGATTTTAGTCCAAAAGGAAGCACAGTGAACTGGTAGTGAGTCCTCCCCACCACAAACCTTAGGAACTTTGTGTTGTCAACGCATTGGAATGTGGAAGTACGTGTCTTGAAGGTCCAGCGACGCCAGAAAGTCCCCTTCTTGAACAGATCGGATCACTTCCTGAAGTGTGAGCATCTTGAATGTTAGGTTTTTCAACATTTTGTTGAGGTCTCGAAGGTCGAGAATGGGATGCCATTTTCCGTTGGGCTTTTTCACTACGAAGTATCGGGAATAAACACCTTGACCCCTCTGCGCCACAGGAACCAATTCTATAGCCCTTTTTTGTAGCATAAGCACAACCTCCCGTTTCAACACGCTCAGGTGGGGTTGAGCTGAAAACGCTGGTGGAACATGCAGAGGGTTGCTTTTGAATTGCAGGGAATGCCCGAACTTTACAGTGTCCAACACCCACTGGTCTGTGGTTATTTGAAACCATTCGTCGACATAATGCGATACCCTGCCCCCCAGGATGTTCTGACGACCGTCATTGCTGGTCTTTGGCCTGCTTATCTTTTGACGACGACGAATATCCTGTCCTCTTCCTGGAGGCTTGGTAGTCTCGGCGTCTTTTCATGGTCTGAGAAGCCCACCTGTAGCCCTGCGAGGAGTACGTCGGTCTATTGAATGCCCGGTCCCTTGATGTTGAGAATCGGGAATTCCCTGATGCTCCTCTAAAGGGGTGAAACAGCGAAAATTCCTTCCACTTTGGAGGGCACCCAAAGAACGCGCCGTGTCAGAGTCCTCCTTCATGCCCTTCAGGGCCTTGTCCACCTTTTCGCCGAACAGACGGTCTCCCTCAAAAGGCATATCCAGCACCTTGTATTGCACCTCGGGTCTAAAGTTGGTGCATTTAAGCCACGCCTGTCTCCGTAGGACCACCCCGTTGTTGAATTGCTTAAATCCTGATTCTGCGAGGTCCACCACGATGTTTATAGAATGATTTGAGGCCTCTTCCCCCTCTCGGACCAGTAGCATTGCCGCCTTCCTGTGTTCTTCTGGGTGATGTTCTAGTATGGGTGCCAACCGGTGCCACATCCCTCTATCATACCTGGCCATTATAGCCAGAGAGTTGACCGCCTTCACCGTTGTTGCACCCACCGACAACACCTTCTTGCCAAAGGCATCTTGTCTCCTGGCCTCGTTCTCCGCAGGAGTCGTGCATTTGTGCTGGGACCTTGCTTTTTCTCGCCGCAGCCGCTGACACCACCGACTCTGGGGTTGGTTGGGAGGACAAACATTTGGGGGTGGATTCTAGAGCCTTAAATTTCTTCTCCAGCCTGCCTACCTTTTATTGTGGGCTCCGAGAAGGGATGACGCATCGTCTGTAAACCCTCCTGCCACACATGATCCAGGATCGGTACTGAGAACACCGACCTCCTCCTCTTCCCCATATGTTCGAACAGAAAACAGTCCTTTTTCTCCTCCTCCTGGGCCAATCCGAACTCCGTACAAGCCTTGCTCATCATGGCATGGAAAGACCCAATGTCGTCAGGGGGGCGACGGTTAAGCTGGGATCCTAAGGGTTTCTAACTCCGCCTCCGACTCCCAGGTTGGATCCCTAGAGGGGGATAACGAAATATCCGATATGGACCTTCTGTCTGATTCTGAGTCCAGCAGCTCTCCTTCCTCCGCGCGTGCACATGGGAGGCCCTCGCGGGTCGGTATTGCTGCCGACACCATTGGAGTTGGTCGATGGGAAGGACCGGGTTCGTCGACATTCGATATCGTCGGAGCTGCCACTTGAGGTAACTTCTCATCCAATTTCCTTAATAAGGTCTGCAGCGTGGACAGAACCTTCAGTGATAGAACAGTCTGAGGGTTAAGTGAGCTTGCTAACCCCTTGTAACCCGAGCTCTGCAGGCCCAACTACCCGCTCACACTCGTCCACGGAGGATATAGACAAGGTCGCCTCCTGCTGCAGCAAGGATTCCGGTAAAACCGGGTCGTACACTTCTGGCCGCCAGGCCTCCTGCGGGATCTCAGTCAATGAGGCTAAATTTGGGCCAGCCGTCGTCATAGACACCACCTGCGGCATAATCGCAGACAAAACCAACTGAGTCATAGGTAGTGAGGGAGTCGACGACTGTCCTCCCGTCGACGACGGTGGTATCTGCGCAGCAAACAACCTAGTCAAAATAGTAGAAGACGCGAGGTGATCCCACTACTTTGGAAGACGGTTGACATCTGAAGGGAGCCGCGGGGCGGGGCATTTATACTGATACGTCCTATTGGGGCATGTGTAAGCAGCCCAAAAACGATGTGGATAGGACACAAAAGGGTCGACGTTTTTCCTATGAAAAACGGCTTTATAAGTGTACCGAGGGTTCCCAGTCTGACGACGGGGAATATTCTAAGCATGTGAATCCATGAAAGATCCAATGCTGGAGAAAATGTGTTCAATCGTTGACTGTATTGTTTTAAATTCTCAAAAGATATCAAGTAGAAAAAAAAAGATTTGAGGTTATTGATGATGTACTGTGATTTTTGCACAATTTGATACTATCCACTTCGCACTTTAGTACTAAAAAGGGTGTTTTTAAATGTTAGAATTGATTGTCTTATGTTTTTTGTGTTTAAAGCGGTGAGGAGCATATTGCAATAATTGTATGCAAATGAGTATTTAATAGGGAATGTAGTTGTGTTCGTGACCCTGTACCAATTCCCAAGGACTCCTAAAAAAAGAAATGGTGGTTAGGTGTGGGTCCCTACTCTTTACTTTAAAATTCCAATCTGGCCATAAGGAGTGCATGGAGTGACTCTGGGAAACGTTCAAGGGGAAATTAACTTACCACACTATGTGTAAGAATTCTTTTGATGCTCCATAATTTAAAGTCACATTTTAAACACATTGCAATCTATGGCAGTTTTAGCCGTCCTGGATCCTGCTTTCAGAAGTTTGCTTTTTGCACTTAATTAGTTTCAAAAGTGAATATGGTGAACCACTAGGAGAAAGTTGTGAGGCGAGATCTGGCCACTAAACCAGTATACTTTATAACTGCACCTACAAACTAAGAGTGGAGTCCCGACTGCACACCGACTAAATACAGTCTCTGATGGGAATGACAAGTCCAGTTAAACTTAAAGCAAACCTGATGTAAAGATTTTGTATAACTGTATTCTCATAATCCTTCTACAATTGTGTAGAACGATCGAGTGTGTCGGGCAGATGAGTGCGTAAGTGCAGAGGAGTGTGGAGAACGCAGGAGTGCGTAGAACAGATGAATGTGCAGAATGAATGAGTGTGTAGAGCGGAGTGTATAGAGCGGAGAAGTGTATAGAATGGACAAGTGTATAGAGCAGATGAGAGCGTGAAAAGAACGAGTGCATAGAGCAAACGAGTGCCAGGAACAGACAAGTGCGTGGAGCAGATGGTTGCGCAGAATGGAAGTGTACGCAGAGAGTGATTGTTGCGCAGAATGGATGTGTGCGCAGAGAGTGATAGGTGCACTCTGGATAAATCCTGCCAGAACGAACACATACTCTTGGACCTTTCAACCACCACACCTACCGCTAAGAAGCAGCTATTACACGAACACCGAACCAGCTGAACACACATTCGGTGCTCACACGCACCTTTGACTCTCTCTACTCTCTCTACTGACCTGAACTTCGGTTCCCAAGGGCGTTCAACCTACCAGCGCCTTCAGACCATACCAATGGTATATAAGGCGCTCTATAAATGCAAAGTAACATAACATAACAATGAAAGGTAGTCCTGTTGGGAAGGGCTATTCAGTTCTATTATCTACTGGGTGTCTCAGCCATGTTTGATATAGAGGATCACTACATTTACTTACTGAAAGAAAATTTGATCATGGCAAGGCCACACTTAATTGGCTTTGACTACTTGGCCTATCAAACAATACGCACCAAGATAAGTAGCCCACCTGCCCCTAATCTATATTTAACATCACTTTTTGTGTACCTCCAGGTTCATCCATGCAACCAATTCTATTTAACTCTTATATTCCCACACACTGGAAAGTTACCATGAATTCTGATAACACTCATCAACGCTACAAGTTGCAGAGAGGTCCAGGGAAATGTCATGAAATCCCAGTCAATACCCATGCATGTAAGTGGGTGCATGACAACTTTTGCTTTATCAATGCCTCCAAAACTGGCATTCTCCTTGTAGGGCAGGTGACAACCATTTCTCTGTCAGTGGCTTCCTTCCTTATTCCCCCACTCTTCTGATGTCTCCGCAAAACTTTTCAAACTGGGAGTGATTTTTGGCACTAAACTCTCTTTCAGAACTCAAGTTCTGTGACTAAATTGTCATTCTAGAGTGTGTTGCACCTGGGGATGATCCCTCTTTTTTCTTCCACACAAAAGTGCTGTTCCTTGCAGCTGTAATGCCCAATCATGACTACTGCAATGGCATCTATGCCAATCAGCCTACAAAGGCCCCAAATAAACCATTTAGTCCGTCAGCTTCAATTGTGGCCAAAAAAGATTCAAGAACATACGCATAGTTTAACAATTCTCTAGACGTTGTCACTTCTCCGAGAGGGGACCCTTTTCCCATGAGGCCAGGGAGGTGAGGCCACTAACCAAGAGTCCCTCTGGGGGTGGATGACAGCAGGAGGATCTCATGGGGAGAGACTCCCCTACTAGGGACAATGATGAACACCTAAGGAGAATGCAGAATATCCCCCTCCTAAACACTCCTTCTAAACCTACTAGAGGGGAGGCATGTTATCACAGGTATGACACGGACACAATAGGTACAATCTGTAAAACCTTTATTGAGGTTTCTGGGGTTGAAATAACTCCTACTTTGCCCTATAACTAAGATGGGAGTAGTCCCGACCATCAAACGATAAACAAAACAGTCCTAGTGGAGTCCGCCAAATCAAAATGGCCTATGCTAACAAAACCTAATACCTGCCCTATCTCTTGTACAAATAGTGTATAAAGGAGAAATGTATGTAAAGGAAAAATCAGTGTTCAAAAGAATAAATGTAGCTGAACCAGGTCTCCTCCCCACATTAGACCACACAGATTAAGGCGGCCCCTGTAGGCAGGATGACACACTCTGGCACGGGTTTCCAACACAATCAGTTTCAAAGCGTGGATCGAGGCCGCTTGGCCTTCCACGTTAAAGTGTCATGAATAGCCGGATTCGACCCTTCTGGACTTCGTGGTCCATGATGCACCGCGGCATAAACTCTGCAACTCATCCAAGATGGCTGACGAGTCTGAACCGTTGCGGTCTAGCCTTTGTGTGCAGTCGCCAGCTTCCTAGAAAACCGGCACGGCTCCGCGCGGCTCAACTCTACCCCTACGAGTTTCTAGACGTTGTTTGAGTTTGCTCTCTGCGCTATCGTGAATTCTATCTTCCTTCTTGTTCCTGGAATCCCCCCCCCCCCCCTCCTCCAATCCTTACCTTCCGATACCTTCCTTCCTGGATTTATTGACATTGTTCCTGGAAATCGAACGCGACCAGCTTGGCAGCCGGCTTCCACGCTGGAACCCGAGGACTCGCGTTCCAGCCTGTACAAGTCACAGTCGGTGAAAAAGAAAGAAACCTCATCCCGGAAGAACACAAGCAAGGAGAAAAGGGTGAGAAAGAAAGAAGCTTGTGACATACAGTCTCTCTCTTCAGACCTCCAAATAATGTTTCAACAAAAAGTTCACTTGCGCCCCCCCCCCCCCCTCTGTCGGGTTCAGACCTCTTCAGAACAAAGTTGAACAAAACTTGCAAGGGAGCTCCCTTCAACAAGCTTATTATATTTCAGGTCTCCCTCAGCTGGGCTCAGACCGGCTTTCGATGTCGAATACTTCTGAATGTGCATGGCTTTCTTTACAGACCTCTGCAGGACCACTTCGACTAAAGGTTCAAGGTTCAATTTTCACTCTCCCCTTCTCTAGGAGTTAATGTTGCTTACATCGCTTTTGGGGTTAATTTGCTTTATCGTAACAAACAATGCACCTTTCACAGAGACTTTCGAGTGGGCTGTTTCCTTTTGCCAGACCACTCCGTTTCTCAGTATCGTTGATTTGGCAGCAGTCCTTACTTCAAAGTTCACTCACAGGTCTGCCTTTCTTTGCGTCTCAATCACACACATGCAGCCTTCACTTGCGATATAATGTTGCCACTTCAAACTTTCTTTTACACACACCGGTCTCGCAGGTTGCTTGCCAACTCACTGGCTGTGTGAGTTTCTTTTTTGGTTTTACGATTTCCAATTCACGAGTCACGGTTATTACCACAGGCATGGTCTCGCCTCCCCAACTCCGCTGGTGTCCTTGAAACACAATGCAGCCTTCTGATGTGGGTTGTGGCCTTCTCCACATGTCTTTCGTGGTCTGTCGGAAAAAATGACCTCTAGTAGGGAACTTTTGGGGTTTTCAACCCGCTGCTCTCGTCCCTTGGTCCGTCGCTCTGCTCCTGTAGGTTTGTCTTCACCCCAGACGCTCTGCCTTGCTCATAGTGTGTCTTTAGGGGCTGCCTTTTATCCGCGTGAGGAGAGCTAATTGGGTTCGGGTGAATGCACTTAAAGTCAAGTGCCTGACTTTGCCTGACCTGATTAACGGGACATGTCCATTACCATGTAGGAGAGTTAGTCTTGTTACTCTCAGTCACCATCTTCCTCGGACCAGTGTTTGCGTAAAAAGGAGGATGGGGATGGGGGGGCGAGGGGGGTGAGTTGGGACCTCAGAGAATCGTAAAAAAAATAGAAAGGGTACAATGAACAAAAAAGGGGGAATACTGCATGTCACCATCAGTTTCCTCTACCCGACTCCCTGAAGACCCCTCATCCAGGTGACCTTCCCGCACTGGTCCACCCCCAGGGGATGGCCGTGCCCTAGCCACTTGAGAGAGATCCCCCCCCCCTTCCCCCGGGGACTAGCGGGTGAGACACCCTCTGGTTTCTCACACTACACATACCGTACACCCCAGTACCGTACCCAGTCACCCCATGTACATGTTTAGAGCCAGTGAAATAATCATGACAAGCACTAAGGGAGAGTGTTCTAGAGGTTACCAAACAGCAATTGAGGATCTGGAAATAAAAATCAAAGAAGGACGGCAAAAGGAGTCTAATACAGCCAAAGGAGACATCAGGTGCAAAGGGTTTTCAGCACGAGAGATGTGAATCCTGTCCGGGAGCCGGTGTGGAATGGAGGACGCAGGTGGGGAGCTGCAAGACCTCAGGAACAGAGCTGCGTCAACTGCTCAGAATAAGGGAAACTAAGCATCCTGAGAACAGGAGACGCCAGACAACCACAAACGCAGCCGACGAGAGCACAGTGAAGCAGAGAGGCTGAGTCCAGCCCCAGGAAGCCCCGGCAAGGTACAGAGTCTCAAAGCAACATAACTGGCGGTATGGGGAATTCATAGGGGGCACAGGGAAAGTCCCCAGGCGGGTGGAGGAAGCTCTGTCACGGCCGAGTAGCATACAGTCAGCTACAGGCTCACCAGAGGGGCAGAAAGGTGCTAAGGTGGCACGAGAGACAGTGGGAGGTGGTGAAACCCCAAAAAGAAGGGCAGAAGGGTCTGGGACCCCTAACAGTTACACGGAAGCAAGTCATCTTCCATGTGGCAGTACTTGGCAGATGAGTGAACCAAGCCTGCCAAACGATCAGAGTAAAGAAATAAGTGTCTGAGACCCACACCCAAACAAAGAGAGAAGTACAAGTCATCTTCCTTGTGGCAGTACTTGGCAGGAGAGTGAACCAAGTGGGCTGAACTCAAGACGTGGATAAGCCTGGTACTGGGAACTGGGTACTGGTGGTTAAAGGCGACCAGGAAAAGGGAGTCATGGGAAGGTTGCACTTGAGAAAACGACCAAACAGCCTGGAGAAGGGAGTCATTCCCCTAGGCTAGTGAAAACCCAGAGCCAAGAGAAGAGACATTCTCTTGGCTAAAAAGGAAATCTACCATGAGTCTTCAACCTGGGGAAGGCAGTCATTAACCCTGGCATGTGTAGTGAACTTTCAGTTATTAAGTGTTAGAACGTTGGATTATAATTTTGAGCACATTTTAACTGGGAGAAGGGAGGCATTCTTTCTGGAGAAAACCATTGGAACTTGATAGTAATGTGGTTAGGAACTTGCAACCAGAACTGTGCTGCTTCGCCCATGAGAAGAGATTTGTTCCCCTGGACCAAGAACACGGACGCAACCTTCTATTTTAGTTTTAAGTGTAAGGGACAGAGTTTTGACACATGAAGGTGGGCTTTTTGTTACACGGATATTCTGACAGAGACATTAGAAACCCCTCATAGTGATAAAGTTACATTTTGTCTTTATTTTCTTGGTGAATAAAAGTCTATAGCAACCACTTTGCCACCTGGGTGTCAGTCTCCTCCTTCTGCACCCCTACAAATGTTATGAAATTGCTGTATCTACATGTCAAATAGCACACAGAAATAAAGCCTCGTGCCTTGCCCTACTCAAGGTTTTTCATCAGCTTTTTAGAGTTACATTCTTAAAAGACGCCTAAAACCTACAGGCTCACAGCCTGGTCAGAAACAATTTGGGGGCAGAACTCTCCAAACCTAAGGCTTCACACTGTAGAACACTGTCTCCAATCCACTGCTGAAAACCTGACATCCTCAAGTTACAGAAAGTACTGAAAGCCACTTAGCTCTACTTAGACTAAAGTCAGTTCACGTCTTCATGTTGTGCATACCAATTTCCCCACATCCCTCCTTCGCTTTCCCTTCCTACTTCTCCCTCGCAACCTACTTTCTAAAGCACACTGAAGCAACCTTTTCTTGGCATACACACTGTATAAATGCAGTATATACATATTTAGAGCATAAACGTAAATTGGCGTAGTGATGGTTTTTCCAACAACTTGGGGCAAAATGTCCCTGCTAAAAAAACACACAAAAAGCACAAAACAGTCTACTTGTGTGCATTGATGTAAAATGGACTGTCCAACTAACTAAACCAGGCAAAAAATTGGTCTTGCACTGGTATTTTAATTAGGTTGGACAAAATGCCAATCTGTGATCCCACTAGTGAGAATTCTTGGACAAGCTGATTTGTCAAACCCGGTACTCCTTTCCGCTACATCTGCAAAACAGTCTAGTATTACACCTGGATGAGATTTTCATGCAGGTGGAAAACGAAAGGATTCCAATGGAATCCACATGCATTATATACATGCATGTGACAGGCGGATGCCATAGTAACCCATTGTAAAAGTTGCCAGCAATACTTACAATTTTCATAATTTAGAGATGAACATGAATGATATGATCGTTTATTTATGAGTGAAGTTGATTTTGTCTGCATGTACACTTTCCATTTGTGAAAGTCGAACATTGCATGCAGATGACCCAACGGCATTAAAGCGCTATAGTTGGCAGCCCCCTTGCATGCAACTAACACTTAATAAAATGAGCCCCCCAATTAATTCAGTTTCATGGCAGAGGGGAATTGCTCAGGCATTCCCCACCTTTCACCTTCATTAGGAGTGCCCCACAATGCAAGCACCCCTACTGTCCCTGTAATAGCATGGAAATCCTGCTGACAAGTGACTCTGCTCTCCCTTTAAAAGTACAGCAAACCAATTGAAAAGTGCTGTATCAGCCCTTCAAAATCGAAGCAGCCCGGCTGGGAATAGCCAGTGTAGTGCCATGAAAACGATTGAAGCCATGTTTCGAAGCAACGGTTGCATCCACTTTTAATCGTTGCTTTTTTATTTTTTAAGACTTGACTGTACAGTACACCTTAAGGTAGCCTTCAGGCTTAAATGTGAGCTATATACAATAGTCTGAAGAAAACACAAATCTCAATAAACGAACTACACCCTTGCTGAAGCTAAAATGGCACAGGAATAACTCATCTCAGCTTGGATTAAAGCTCATGATCTACACGTGAAACACATTTTGACAGGCAGATTGCACCGAACTATGCAACCAGGACTAGAGCCTGGGAAATCTAGGATAAGCATCGATCTCTGTGGCCAGTACATTAACTGACCAAGTCAGATTTCCCAAAATGCAAATTACCCTGGAAGGTGTGTAGGGCTGGGACAATGTCATTCACATGTAAGGCACATCATTTCAGAGGGACTCTGCAACATCCCTACTGTCCCAAATCGGAATTGGGACATTTAAAAGAAATAACCTGCCTCTACTTGTCTGGTCGTGCTGGATCAATCAGTCACTGGGGAGCCAGGGGAGATGGAGGCTTAATGAAAGGTGCTGAATTGATATCACTTGGGACTGTATTTCCTCACAGCTTAAACACATCTCAAGGCTGTCATACATCGACAACTAATTCTTAGCAAATCTCTCAAGACATCTAATTTATAGCTAACCTCGGAAAACAATGCTGCCCATTTAGGTTCCATCTCTCCTGACGGACACTTCCTCTTCCAAACCGACACATATCTGCGACTTGCATCCCTGCTCACACGCTCCTTCGACCTTTATCTTTCCCTTTTGTTGCTACACCACCCCGTTTACACTCTGGTCCACTATTCTCCACCCAATGCCAGTCCGATGATCTGGGGTTTCTTATCAGATCAGGGTTGAACATGTCAGACATCTCAAGGTCCTCTAACCTCTAGGTGGTTTTCTTTTCTCAGTCTCTTACTGCTGGTGGGCTTTGCCCACTTTTCCTCCGCCTTATTACCTTCCCCCTGATAGGAAGAGGAAGTTGTGGCATCAGGCGACTCTTTGGCTGAGTCTACTTCATGCTTGCCCATATTGTCTTCTACAGGGGTGAGGGTCTAGAGACATGGCACTGCCTCTGTGTTTGTCCCTTAATGGTGACCCAGGGGGTCGGTAGAAGAGTTTTTCCTCTTTAAGGTCTCATTACCCCCCTGAAGTCCTATCTTGTTGCTGGCCCTAGTGGACGTGCTGTTCCTTGAGATCTGGTGCTCAATTTCAGGCCTAGTAGCGTCTCCAAAGTTGCCCGCCTTTCTTAAATGGGTTCAACCCCTTGCGCCACAGAATCCACTAAAGAGCTTCCCAGCACCTCTTTAAAACTTAGCGCTAAGTCCTGAATGTGATCCTCCTCCTACCAGTCATTTTGCGACATTATGGGCTGTGTAGGGTGCTGTGTGCAAGGTGCCTGAACCTTCAGGCTCAAGTGCACGTCCACAGCTCAGTGGGTATGCTTGTGTAAATCATGGCTTGGGCCTTTAGCTTGTGGAAAGAACTGATTGCTCCGGTCTCCGTTTGCTCCTGGGAGCGTTTCTGATGGTGGAGCCGATAACCTTGGCCTTGAAAAGCTTGAATAATGCTGTTTTCAGCAATGTACGTTCTCCCTAACACTAAACGTGTGTTGGAGCCTTAACTGCGTGCTTATCCCTGCACAAAACTCCTTTGAAATCTCCGTCGCACAAGCGACGGAGTTGTAGCTGGCCCCTCCTAATCAAAGGGGGGGCCAGCTTCGAGCTCAACTGCCTGCAAAGCCCGAGCTTGCTCTGTCCTCTGCACTGGCTCCACCCCCACAAAGGTGGGGGCCAACCTCAAGCTCGAAGACACGCTTGTGAATTCCACAGTGCAGTCAGATTTCTGCTCCTAGGAAGGGGCATCTGCCCCCAGGGAGGACTACATGAGATGCCCCTCCATCAATTTGGAGTGGGGGGGGGCACCAAAAAAAGAGTGGGCAGGCCCCCCAATACATGGGGCCAAACCAAAAGTTACAAAAAATAAAATTATCAATGGGTGGTTTTGGGGGGGGGGGGGGGGGGAGTGCCCCCGGCCCCCACTAGACCACTGGGTACATTTTGTATGGAAAGGGGGGTGTCCCTCCCCCAAGTGGAGGGGGCACCTCATGTAGCCCTCCCTGGGGGCATATTTCTGGCCCTAGGAAGCGGCACCTGCCCCCAATGAGGGCTACATGAGATGCCCCCATCCATTTGGGGTGGGGGGGAGAAGGCCCCCCCAATGGATGGGCCAGTACGTTTAGGGCACCCTTGGGACAGATGGGCACACTAATGTGCCCATCTGCCCCAAGGGAAGTTGGATAAACAAACAAAAACAAAATCAAAAGGCTAGGGTGTATTTTAGGGGGCGCTGAGGGGCTTCCTAAACTACCAGGGAAAATTGTAACGGAAAGGGGGGTGGTCTCCCCCTCACCCAAAATGGAGGGAGGGATCTCATGCAGCCCCCCCAGGAGGCAGATATCTGCTCCTAAGAAGGGGCATCTGAACCCACAGAGGGCTTTCTGAGATGCCCCCCATTCATTTGGTGTAGGGGAGAGAGGGCCACCAGAAAATGTGGGACAGGCCCCCCAATGGATGGAGCAGTAGGTTTAGGGCACCCTTGGTGGCAGATGGGCATACTAATGTGCCCATCGACCCAATGGCAAAAGGGCAAACAAAACGAAGAAAACGTGTTGTTTCTGTAGGTCATTTGGAGTATTGGGGTGCGCACACTAGACACCAGTGATTATGATGAATAGAAGGGGGCTGGCTGCTTTGCAAGGAAAGCAAGTGCAGTGCTGGGTGTGGATCGCTGGATGTGCACCTTGCAATGGCAAAGCACATTGGTGTGGTGCCTACTTCATGTGCACAGTATTCGGACAGGGGAAGTGAGCAGCATAGTAAGTGGGCATTGGATATTTTCACAGAATTAATGTTGTGAGTATCCCCCGGTGCTCAGTAGCGGATGTTGATGATGGGTGCATGGCAGTGTGGGTCGGTTTTTGGCTGGGCTGACACAGATACTATATGCTTTTTTTTTCCCCCTTTACAGGTCTTGTACAGTTCAAGCCTCTCCTTTGTTATGTAAGTATGGAATTTGGGTTATTTCAACATTCTAGATGGGTGGGAACTGGGGCTGGTGTGTTGGTGGTGTGAGCAGGAGGGGGTGCTTGGGGGAGGTATTGTGGTGGCCAGGGACACACTTGCGGGTGTAGGCCTCGATTTGCCCCCCAGACCAGCTGAACAGTGCTGTTCCCCTGGGAGGGTAGTTTGCCACTAAGCCATCTGTACAAGGTTTACTTTGTGGTGGGGGTTTTCATACGCCCATTGGTCTTATTCCCATTTCCTATCAGTGTGCAGTTTAGCCTTCCGTGGTGGTAGATGACTGGAATGTGCCATGTATCTGATGGAAGGAATCGAAAAGTTAGCAGATAGCTGCCAGACAGTTTGGATAGGTTAATTGTGGGCTAAGTACAGAATGTAATTCTTTTTTGTTTCCTTTGCAGTTGTGGCTATTCAAAAGCTTTTGCTGACTTATGTAAGTAGTACAAAATTTGCTTTTGTAATTGTGTGTTTTAATGTGGGGTGGGTGGTTACTGTGGTGGGAGGGACTGTGGCTACAGTGTCAGTGGTATGGGTGGGAACGGGTAGTGGGGAAGTCATGGGGGCAATGATGGGTGTGGCCTGCATACAGGAAGTTGGCTGCTTTGTAGGAAAAAAGCGCATTCGGGGGCGATGTTGTTGGCCTTGGGCGGCCGTCTCGCATATGGGTCTTTCCACCCCAAGCTCAGCAGTGGTTGCAGGGAGCCCCGGCAGGGTCCCCATCCCTTCCTGGAGGGGAAAGCTGTAGCGCTGGCCAGCCAGAGTTCTATGCTGGTCGGGGTTAGTGTGTGTGACCTTGGGAGTCTCTGTGACGTGTTGGTCGACTGCCCCCAAGTTCACCAGTGGACCTGGACCTTTGGCCAGAATTGTATCCATTTGTGATGATTGGCGCACCTTCTGTCAGAGTGCCTATATTCTGCGAGCATACAAAGCACACTAGCTGTGGATTTCATTTCCTATGTCAGAATAGTAACCCTGCCAAAGTATCACGGTGCAGTACATGCAAGTCCCCATACCACTGTGCAGTACAATCGGTGGGCCACGGGAATAGAAACCTTCACTGATTGCAATTGTGCCAGCATAAGGTGACAGTGTGTCCTTCACCTCCTTCCCAGAAAAGTATGTGCCAATTATTAGTATTATTAGTATTTATCTACTGTTCTCCAACATGTGAAGTGCATGTGATATTGGGGTAAGTGCGTGTCTGGGATTGTTGCAAGATACATGTGTTGAAGCAACAGTTGTGCTAATTGATAAACTGTATGTCTGGCCATATTCATGGGGGTTTTCCTGTTTCCATTTCTGAGTGAGGATGAGGGTTGTGTGGATTATCAGTCACTCTTTCATCCAAAGGGCTGCAGGACATTTCAGAAGGCCAACCACATCTGGGTCTCAAAGGGATGCTCTCTCAGTCCACTGGTTTGGTGCCGGGGGGGGGGATGCGCCTTCAGCAGCTCAGAGGAGCCATCAGCGATGCCAGGCAAAAGATGATGCCCCCGCAACCTTATAGTGGTGCAACTGGGAGGAAATGATTTGGCGTCTATCGGACGGAAAGGGGTACGGGAGCTATTGATGGCAGAACTGGAATGGATATCACTGAGCTTTCCAAAAACTGTGGTGGCCTGTTCCCAGATGATTTCCAGGAGAGATTGGGGAACTCCAGAGAATGGAAGGGCCATCAACTCCTCTGTGAGGAAACTGAATGGGGAGCTGGCAAGACTGACATAGGGCAAGGATAGGATTCGGACAATTCACCATGGCTTCATCAAAGGTGAAATGTTTCACCGAGACTAGGTGCACCTTTCAAAACAAAAAGACGCATGGACATGTTCAGTGCAGACATTTTGACGTTTGCCCAAACGCTAGGTTGCGGGGGGAGCCCAGTAACTGATTGATTTACTGTATTGTGTAGCATGGTAATAAAATTGGGAGTAAATATGTTGACAGTGAGACGCCGACTTCCTAGCAATTGATTAGTGTTCATGGCATGTCAATGTATTCACTATGTCGGTGCTGCTAATTTCTTTGTGGACCATCACCACTTTCAGCAGCCTAATTCCACTATCTGGTCCTTGCAGTAGTCCTTGTGACCTTCCCCCTTCCAACACAGAACCCTATGTGAATGAGCAGGGGGTTTTGTCGAAAGTGTGCCAGCAATTGTCTGGAAGAGCCTGTCATGTACTTTCCTTATCTTCACTAACTGCGTCTTGATCACATCTGCCTTTTCAACTCACCCAATCACTAATACGTTAAGTGGTTGCTTCTCTGCTCCATTTCCCATCCACCAGCACCCTATGGACGAGGGGAGGGTGAAACGCATGTTGGCTGTCTCTGCATTGGTACTGTGGGTTCCATCCTCGTCCGCACACTTGTATTTGTGTAAGGTATAGCGGAAGAGGATATCTTAGATTTTTTGTTGTCTTTGTTGTAGGTGCAGGTGTGTTGTAGCGGTCTACCCACTTGTAAGAAAGCAGTGAGCTGGTCCTTAGCATTTCACTTGAGTGTTTGCAAAATAGTACTCCGATTTTTGTAGAGTGCTGAGAGTACATCATATTGCAGAGGGCTGCTACAGTTTGTGAGCAGAGTCTGGACATTTTTGCATACTTGTGTGGTCTTGGTCTGTGGCATTCAATAGCACTTACTCTACTAGGTTCCATACTTTGAAAGCACACATACTCATTGTTTCAGTCTTTATCTGTTCTTTGGGCAGTGAAGGGTTCCATAGCGACAGTAGTAATGGCTTCTCGTCGAACAATGTCTGGTGCAGAGGCTTTCGCTGCAGTGATGGAGTCCGGCTCGGAGCAAGCCACAGAGCCGGATGTGCAATCTGAAACAGATAGTGCTTCTGAGGATGAGCAGGAAGGTGAATGGAAGTGAGTTTTCGATGGATGCTAGTTCCTCCTCCTCCTCCTCCTCCTCCTCCTACTCATTTGATGACGAAGAGGATGAAAGAGGACATGCATCTTTTCCCACATGCAGGGGACCTGTAAGGGTGAGGGGACATGCAAGGAATATGCCAGATCCTGACATGGCTGCTGAATCGCAGTGGGTGCCTCCAGCAATGGCTCAGCCGGTTCTGCCCCCTTTCACTGGTATATCAGGGTGCACAGTGAATACAGATGGGTTTCAGCCTATTGACTTTTTTAACCTTTTTGTTGATGATGGGTTAATTGCAGATGTGGTTCAGCAAACCAATTTGTACGCTGCACAGTTCTTGAGGTCACGGGGTCCCACTCTCAAACCCCATTTCAAAGCACATTCATGGCTTCCAACAAACAATGTTGAGATGAGAAAATGTTGGGGTCTCATGCTCATGGGAATATCGCTGAAGCCGTCTATCTCAATGTACTGGTCTAATGAAGCAGTATATTCAACCCCTTTTTTCCAGCAACAATGAGTAGAAATTGCTTTCAAGCACTGCAACGTATGTTGTATTTCAATGACAACTCGGCAGCATTACCCATAACTGACCCAAAATTTGATAAGCTCTTCAAACTTCAGCCATTTCTGAAGCACTTTACTCAGCGATTTACGGAGGTGTATGTTCCCAGCCAGAACATATCCATTGATGAATCATTGGTGCTGTTCAAAGGTCGGCTAGTGTTCAAGCAATTCATTCTTTTCATTCTTAGCAAGACAGCACGATACAGGATCAAGTTGTACATGCTGTGTGAAAATACCACTCGGTATGCCTACAGCATGAGAGTCTACACTGGGAAAGACTCCACCCTAAACCCTCCGGGCTGCCCAGCCCATTTAGGGACAAGTGAGACGATTGTTTGGGATCTTCTCACACCATTGCGCCACAAGGGTCACCATTTGTATGTGGACAATTTCTACACAGGAATTCCACTCTTCAAGGAATAGTACAATGTGGGCACACTGGCATGCGGTACTATCCGCAGTAACCGCGAAGGCTTCCCCAGACAACTTGTGTGTAAGAAGTTGGAGAAGGGAGCATGTATGGCATTGCGGCGGGATGAACTGTTGGCAGTCAAAATCTGCGACAAAAGGGATGTGCACATGCTAAGTACTATTCATGATGAAAGTACTTAAGCAGTCACTCCACACAGGCAGACTCAGCAAGAGTGGAAGCCCAACTGCATTCTGGACTACAAGTACATGGGTGGAGTAGATAAAGCAGACCAAGTGCTTCAGTCATACCATGCTGAACGCAAGTCGCGCATGTGGTACAAAAGGTTGGTCATACACATTATGCATGTAGCAACGTACAATGCTTATGCGGTGTACGGTGCATCTACTCCACAAAACAACCTCTCCTTTCTGAACTTTGAAAAAGAAGTTGTACAATCTCTGACTATGGTCCATGTACAAACTCCCTCCTTTCCAGAGGTAGAAAATGTTGCCAGATTGAAAGATCCACACTTTGCCGATTATGTTCTGCCACAGCCATGAAGACACAACCTTACAGAAAATGTAAGGTGTGTACAAAACAGGGAATGAGGAGGGATACTCGGGTGTACTGTCGCCAATGCCCTTCCAAGCCAGCCCTCTGCCTACAACCTAGTTTCCTTTTTTATCATACAAAGGAAAAGTATTGGGAGACCGACTGATTTCCGGAAATGCCCATCATTCCTTGAAAGGGACCCATAGGCTCTGAATATGTGCATGTCTTACAAACGAATGGCACTCCTGCTCCCTGCACTGGAGGTGTACCTTCAATGAAAATGCAACAGCATTCCAGCTCACTTCACTTGATTTAGAGTGCCTTCACGAGCATTGCTAGTCCTGCTCCCTCTACTTGAGGCCTGCCTTGGAAAGGCACACCACTCCTGTACCTTTCACTTGAGGCCTGCCTTCAAATTAAATGTCCGTCTAGCTCCCTCAGCTCAAGGCGTGACTTGCAAAGGAACGTGATTCAGGCTCCTTCCATTTGAGGCATGCCTGTGAAAGAAAATTAATTACGGCTCCCTCCACTTGAGGAGTACCATGCACAAGAAAGGAACTGCATTGTGGGTAGCTCCGCTTTGGCGTGCTTTGGAAAGCAATGCTAGTCCTGCTCCCTCCACTTGAGGCCTGCTTTGGAAAGCCACACCACACGGGTACCTTTCACTTCAGGCCTGCCTTTGAAGGAAAGGTCAGTCTAGCTCCCTCTGCGCGAGGTGTGACTTGCAAAGGAACGCAATTCAGGCTCCTTTCACTTCAGACGCATCTTGGAAAGGAAAGCCACTCCAACTCCCTCCACTTGAGGCGTGCCTTGGAGAAGAAGGGACCACCACTCTGGTTCACTCTCCTTTGGGATGTCTTAGCAAGGCATGCTAGTGCAGCTCGCGCCACTTGAGGCCTGCCTTAGAAAGAAACGTCAGTGAATATCCCTCTGCGTCAGGGGTACATTGGAAAGGAATGTGATTCTGGCACCTTCCACTTGAGGCTTGCCTCACAAAAAACATCAGTCCTGCTGCCTCCACTGGAGGCGTGCCTTACACAAGAAAGGAACACCATTCTGGTTCTCTCCCATTTGGGGTGTCTTGGCAAGGCATGCTAGTGCAGCTGGCTCCACTTCGGGCCTGCCTTAGAAAATAATGTTAGTAAAGCTCCCTCCGCTTCAGGTGTACATTGGAATGGAATGCAATTCAGGCTACTTCCACCTGAGGCTTGCCTTACAAAAAGAATTTGTCCCGCTCCCTGTACTGGTGGGGTGCGCTGGAGAAGACGGGAACACCATCCCGGTTCCCTCCACTCAAGGGGTGTCTTTTGAAATTACTACACACCACTTTGGCTCCCTCTCTTGAGGTCTAAGTGTCATGAGAGTGGTACTTGGACACCATCTATATGGCGGTGGTGTCTTGCATACCTTGTACCACCCTGCCTTCATTATTGTTTTACCTCAACTAATGTTGTGTGGTCTAACGGAAATGTCTTCTGTAGGAATGACATGGATACAATTGGTGTGCGAGTGAGGTAAAGCTATGTAGTACATGCAGATGTCATTTCTGTGAATGCACTTTTCCAGCACTGCAGAAATGATTGGCATGTTCGAGGGTGTGTGTTTAGTGTGGGTAAGGTTGCACATATATATGTTTCAACATACTTGCTATGGGCGTACTGGAAGTTGGTGTGAAAGACAGCGCCTGTAGGCCAGGTAGTCAAGTGAGCCAATGTGCAGTTGGTATCAGTGTGCAGATACAAATGGAGACATGACATTTGAATGCAGACACAGTTGATATACCATTGCTGGGAAATGATGTGGAAGATATTGCCTGGAGACACAGTTGCATTGTGAGCAGATGTCCACATGCTATAAGTGTGCAGATACGCTTGCTGTGGCGCAAGTGATTTGGTAGAGGTGCGACTGCTGAAATGGATGCCTACTGACTGCAGACACGAAAGGTGTATTGAATGGCCAGTGAAACGGCGGGTACCTTGTCGTTCCTCCTTGTGCTAAACCCCACCTTACCTGTCCGACTGCATTGTGACCTGTATGTATGAAGTGTGAGCAAAGGTGCATGTGAATGAGCTTACTGAAAGCACTTTACTCTTTAGTGAGAGCACTAAAGAGCATTTACTGTACAAATGATTTACCCATTCTCACCCAGGCATACAAGGTCTGCTGACATTGGGGCCCCTGTGGAACACGGAAAGGTAGGCCATGTGTTGTTGGCGGCGTGCTTCGGTGGGTGACCAGAGTGAAATGTGCAGAAATCTTTTTTTTGCCACATTTCGGACTTTGCCAGGGGTTGTGGTTAATAAATTCTGGGCCGATTTGCGCAAGTCAGACCTCTCTGGATTCCCAGGGGTGTCCTCTTTTCGGAAATGCATGGGGTTCCCCGTTTTCCTTGGTGGCTTGGACACAATAGGCCCAAATCTGTAGGTTGTCCGCATGAGCAAAATTCCTGAAAATCTGCTCTGCTGAAAGACTTGGGGTTGTCAGTGTTTTAGGCTTTTCCCTTATGCAACCAGGTAGGTGCACCCACACATGTGAGGTACCGTTTTCGTCGGGACACCTGTGGGAACATGAGAAGGTAGGACATTTGTTGTGTTTGTGTGGTTTTCATAACGTTTTGACCCACTTGCAGCTGTACTTTGCCACTCAACCTTTTCCAAATGTGACCTACATTATACACTTTTGTGACCTGCCCAAGTACCCTACCCTTCAAAAGGTCCGCCTATGCTCTTTCAAAAAAGGTATGTTTGCCCTTCCTCACCACATTTGTTTTCCTTATTTACACATGCTAAGTACGTCTGTTTAAGCATAACAATCCTGTGTACCATGGTTCTGTTTTTGGCTTGCGGTATTGCTTGTTTTGTGCCATTATGAAAAATGTGTGATTTCCTAACTGGAAGAGTCGGGGGAATGTAGCGAAGCATTGCTTTTATCAAATTTCACAAAAGTCATTGCCTTACCGGGCCAACAATGTCCACCACATACCTTTGTCATTTTCCCAATTTTTCCCCAAACTATTGAATTTTTCCCTACATAGTTGTTGCCTGACCTGTGCAAATCACCCCTTCTTAAACCTGAAATTGTGTCTACTTTTCAGAAATGTATGCTTTTATGGCTTCCCATTCAGCTTTCCTACCCTTTTCTTCCATTCCGTCCACGCATGTCCTATTGGACAAAAAAGGCCAAAATCGCACACCCCTCACAAAACGGCTCGGAACCATATCAAAATAAGTTATTTTTGTTTACACTCAACCTGTTCCTGAAAGCCAGGATAATTGGGAATTCAGCACAGCAAACCATTTGTTCCTAGCTCTTACAAGGAAAAAAACCACAGGCTTCTTTATTGGCATTTTCTGGAGAAAAAAAATCAAATGTCACCCATTTTTGGTTAATTTCTCTCACCCCCCTACAGCAAACTAGGACTCCTGGGTGGTGTTACAACCGCCTATGTGTCGGGGGAAAAAAGGGGCCAAATATGGCCGTTCTATCTCATGTAACAAAAAAGTTACAAGGGATTGAATGGCGACATGCGGAAATCACCAAAAAAGGCTTTGGCACTGGGGCGAAACATCCATGGCAGTTAAGGGGTTAAGTCGACTATGGTGGAGACAGGCGCAGGGCAAAAACCAATTAACGTAACAATATATGTTTCTCACAGTATGCATGGCATATGCTCAGACGACACTACCCATTCACTGTTTTGGCTCTCTGCTGCGACTATCTTCAAGTATGGTTATTGTGCCATTAACAGTATAGCAGCTCTTCTAGGAAATGCTAGTATGTCCCCAGTGCGCACTGCATTTGCTCCGCAGATTAACTGGGAATTGTAAACGGCATGACCAACCGGCCCCCTCCACTGAAACTATAACAAGTGATTGAATACTTATGTAGCACACGTTTAAAACTAACTTCATATTCAACTCAAGTTTTTCTTTATAAACAAAGCCATTAGCCACTACTTAACATACTGTTAACTTGAATCTGAATTATGATTAAAAGCCCGTGTAAATGTACTGCTAAACAAAAGGCCTACGCGCAAAAGCAAGTACAAGGCGAAAAAAATAGATGCCCCAGCCTAGTTACACTTTAGCAAATTACAACGGACTCCCAATGCTAATACACTGTTAAAGGTTAATGTGTTTAACCATAAAACAATTAAAGAAAATGCTAATACACTGAAATCGAGGTCCAGGCAACGTTTGCCAGTAAGGCTGTCATCTCACAGTCTTTCCATAATATACGTGAGAGCTGCAGCCCAGCCTCTCAACCCACCTACTTCTAGTGCCACTCTGCCCACCCATTACACGAACACTTTAACAAATCCAGTACTATTAGCTTTGCCAATAATCGTTGTTTTGTAGGTATGAGTGATCACTACCTCTTGGACGTATATATAGGTCATAATTTCCGCAGCAAAGTATGGATGTCCAAGCAGTGAAGGGGTTAAACATGTTCACATCACGTGTTCTTTACTCTGTAGTAAAACAAAATAAATCGATGAACAAGCTTTGTGTAACGCTGCCATCTGGTGGATGGCTTTGGAATGGTCTTCGATTTTAATATCAACTCCAAAGGGCTGTCCATGACTGGCTAACCATGTAAAATGTCGTTCGAGATCATACACGGCTTCCACCAGGGTGGGGAGTCACAGGGAGGAAGGGGAGAAGGGGGGCGTGGAGGGTTGGGCGTTTGCATGTGCATTTATGACGGAGGCAAACTGCAAAACCAATACATAACGAGAAGAAAACACCACACTAGACACTTGCCTTCATGACATATTCAACTGGATGAACCTCAACCATCTCAAAATCAACCCAGGCAAAACAGAGATAATGATTGTTTCAAAAAAAGGAGGAGACATCAACTACATTCCCTCGCCAAGAGAGCTCGGCACCACACCAGAACCATCATCAAGTGTAAAAAACCTAGGGGTCCTAATGGAGAACAACCTGACTCTAGAGCCACAAGTAAACTCGGTAATCAAGAAATGTTTCTTCCTCCTGCGAGCAGCAAAAAGGATCCTACCGTTCCTGTCATTCGCCAACAAAACACTTACCACCATCGCTCTGATCATGTCCAGAGTAGACTATGCCAATAGCCTATACCTGGGCATGCCAGAAAAAAATTGCAACGCATACAAAATGCAGCAGCCAGACTCCTCCTCAAGCTACCCAGAAGAGAACACATCACACCCGCGCTAAAAATACTACACTGGCTACCACTAAAACAGCGAATAAAGTTCAAGTCCATGTGCATCACGAACAGAGCAATACACAAACAAGGCGCAGAATTCCTAAGCGACAAACTACACCTACATCAACCAACAAGAACACTAAGATCAAGCACCGACATATGCCTGGAACCAAAACCATACAACAGAAAAAAACTCGGAGGATCTTCTCTCTCTCACCAGGCACCCAAAACCTGGAACGACCTACCTAAGAATATACGGAACACAACAAACCACCTAGCATTCAGGAAACTCCTCAAATCATGGCTCTTCACAGCGTAACCACAACGGAGACGCACTAGAATGCGCAGACATTAAAACAACGATGAAAATAACTCCAACCTCGGCCACTCTCAAATTGGAAAAACACAAACCAAAGAACCAACCACTCGACAGAGCATAAGATTTTATGGAAAATAGCCACAAAAGGAAGGCTCCAGAGACTGATCACATACTTCGACCCAGACGAAAGCCCTCAAGTGACTCACCCACTCGTACGTACCGGACGGACCATATTCAGACCGGCAGACGCATTTAGATAGAATTGTGTGCTTTGGCATGGCCACACATGGACGAACTGTGGATGTTGGCCTGCGTCGCATGTGGATGGCTCCTTGAATGTTGGCATGCCTGCACTTGGATGGAATTGTGAATGTTGGCATGTCCACGCTTGGATGGAGTTGTGGACATTGGCCTGCGTCGCGTCTGGATAGGATGGATTGAAGGATAGCATGCCCGCGCCTAGATGAAACTTGAATGTTGGCATGTGCCACACTTGGAATTGTGAGCACCGACCTGCGTAGCGTCCGGATTAGGTTGTGAGTGTTGGCAAGACCACACCTAGACAGATTTCTGGACACTGGCCTGCGCCGCGTCTGGATGAGATTGTGAGGGCCGGCAAGTGCCACACAAACAAAACTGTGAATGCTAGCATGCTAAAGGTCCTGTAAACCACTAACCAATATAAGCTCAAACTCTGCATACTTATCTCACTCAAAAAAGTCACACAACCATCTCTCGCACAACAAGCAGCACGCACTTCACTTCAACAACACATAAGCCGGAGCAACAGCACACGCGGACTGACACCGATCCAATACCCGCACCAAAGCTCAGCACCCGGTGTACACTGAGTTGAAGCTGCCAACAGAACGCCACTCCTCTCACTATCCTACTCCCTCTTCACCCTACTAACCAATTCCCACCCCCCCTTATTTACAGATCCGCCAGAGTGCCTGGGGACCAATTCCGTTGGTGACGGTTCGCGGTACAAATACCTTTAACATTTAGCAGAGTGAACGTTGTACAATAGATTCACAAGTTCTGCAGTATTCATTGAAGCTAATGGTTTAGATGACAAACCAGACTTGAAATTTAAGTCTTGAATAGGTATCTTACAGTGTCTCGCACCTGTCCAGCCTCTCTCTTCTTCCTCTTCCTCAACCACTCAACCACTCAACCACTCCTGGCCCGTCTGCGGCTGTTTCTTCTCCTTTCTCCTCCTTTCCCTTGTTCACCCCTGACGAGGTCTCTAGACAAGTCAGATCTATGAAAGTCTTGTCAAAGCAGGTTCTCCCCACCTCATCCAGAACCATCAAGGATCACATCGACACTCTTGCTCCAGCCTTGCCAGATTTCTGCAATCACTCCTTTGCAACTGGAACCTTCCCCTCCCCCCTTAAGCACTCCCTTGTGCACCCCCTTCTAAAGATGCCCTCTGCTGATCCTTCCTCTCCGGCAAACTATCTCCTGATCGCCATCATTCCTTTCCTGGGCAAACTCCTGGAAAAACTGGCCCTCTCTTTGCTTAATCTGCATACTGAACCTGTTGGTTGTCTCCACGACCACTAGTCTGGCTTTAGAGCTGCCAGAAGCAAGGAAACTGCTCTCCTAAACAACCGTGAAGACCTGCTCTCTAATCTTGAGACTAACCTTCCTTCTGTCCTCCTTCTCCCCGATCTACCCTCTGCTTTTGACACGGTCAACCATGCCATACTGCTCAAACGCCTTCATGACAACCTGGATATCACCAACCAGGCCCTGGCCTGGTTGACCTTTCTCATCGGACCTCCCAGGTCCAACTTGGGTCTTTCCTCTCTTCCATCTCTCTCTCTACTTGTGAAGTTCCCCTGGGGACTAACCTTTCTCCCTGGCTTTTCAACCACTACCTGGCACCTCTGGCCCACTGTATCGCTACCTTCTGGTCCAATTTTCAGAGTCATGCGGATGACACCCAGCTCTCGATCAGGCTCCCCTCGGCCACCACTGCGCCTTCTCTCATCAGACTGTCTGGCCACAATTCAAGTATGATGTGCCACCAATGATCTCTGCCTTGATGCCAGTAAGACTGAGATCCTCCTCATTGGGAAACCTGCTCTCTTCCTTTTCTCTCTATGCCCGCCCTCTGGGCCCCCCTCCTGCTCCTTCCTGTGAGGCTAAGAACCTTGGTGTCATCTTCGACTCCACACACTCCTCTTCTCACATCTCTGACGTCTATAAGAAGTAAAATTATCAGTGGCACCTCCTCTGAGGTATTCTTCCTTTTCTCACTTTCAAAAGAAGCCATCCTGGTAGCGACTAGTTCCCATCCGAGAAAAGGACCATAGCAATGGCCCGCCCACTCTTCATCACGTGGTCTGTGAAGTCATCCCTGCGATTTCCGTCGGAGCAATGAATTGGTTCCGGGGCACTTTCAGTGCTCGGGATGCAGCAGGATTCGGGAAGCGGGAAAGCTGTGGCTGCCGGTGCAAGTGCACTGAATGCCTTCGGCTTGTAGTGGGCATTTTATTTTGAATACCGGGAACGTTTCTATGAGATCCTGGAGCGTCGGACTTCGTCTTGTCTGGTCAAGGCTCAGGCTGCAGGAGCAGCTGCAATCCGTGTGCTCTTGGCTGGCTGCAAATACAATTAGCATTTTCTTCCAAGATACCGTGAACGTTCCTGCAAACCACCAGATTTCTATAGGGAAACTGGAAATTACATTTATTTTAAAAATCACGTTCAGCTATTCATCATGAAAGGTATGGAGGGCTAAGAAAAGGAACAGGGAGACAGTGGATGGTGGTGTTTAACTGATCAAAGGGGACTAATAGAGTAATTTTATCTTTCATGAGGGTGTGTTTAGGATGGGTGGTTTTAGAGGGGTCGACTGCGGCTGAGCATCTGTTGCAAGGGGAAGGGGCATCTTGCTATGGAGGGAGGATGGGGCATTATGGTATTGGTCTAGACTAGAGGGAGGGATGCGGCATCTTGGTGGGGCCTGAATGGTTGGCTAGGGCACGCTGGTGTAGGTCTGGTGGGATGGGGCAAATTGGTGTGGTTCTGGAGGAAGGGGGCACATTGGTGTGTGTCTGGAGTGAGGGATAGGAACATAGTGGTGTGGATCTGGGAGGAGGGATAGGGACAGTGGTATGGGTTTGCAGGGAGGGTTGGGGTACATTGGTGTGTGTCTGAGGAGGGATGGGGGACATGGGTGTGGGTCTGGAGGGCGGTATGGGCCATCTAGGTGTTGGTTGGGAGGGTAGGATAGGGCATCTTGGTGTGGCTCTGGAGGCAGGGTGTGGGGGCACATTGGTATGGGTTTGATGGGAGGGATGGAGCACATTGGTGTGGGTTTAGGGGGAGGGATGTGGCACATAGGTTGTTTTTCCAGAGGGAGAGATGGGGCTCAGTGGGTCTGGAGGGTGGCATGGGTCATCTAGGTGTGGGTTGGGAGGGTGGCATGGGGCATCTTGATGTGGCTCTGGAGGCAGGGGGTGGGGGCACATTGGTATGGGTTTGATGGGAGGGATGGAGCACATTGGTATGGGTTTAGGGGGAGGGATGTGGCACATAGGTGTTTTTCCAGAGGGAGAGATGGGGCTTAGTGGGTCTGGAGGGTGGCATGGGTCATCTAGGTTTGGGTTGGGAGGGTAGGATGGGGCATATTGGTGTGGCTCTGGAGGGAGTTGGTGGGGGGCACATTCGTGTGGGTTTGATGGGACGGATGGGGCACATTGGTGTGGGTCTGGGGGGAGGGATGGGGCACATGGGCAGGTTTCAGAAGGGAGAGATGGGGCACAGTGGGTCTGGATGTGGCATGGGTAATCTAGGTGAGGGTTGGGAGGGTGGGATGGTGCATCTTGGTGTGGCTCTGGAGGGAGGGGGTGGGGGCACATTGGTGTGGGTTTAGGTGGTGGGATGGGGCGCATGGGCATGTTTCCGGAGGTGGAGATGGGGCACAGTGGGTCTGGAGGGTGGCATGGGTCATCTAGGTGTGGCTCTGGAAGGAGTGGGCAGGACCACATTGGTGTGGGTTTGATGGGAGGGATGGGGCACATTGGTGTGGGTTTAGGGGGAGGGATGTGGCATATGTGTGCGTTTCCGGTGGGAGAGATGAGGCACAGTGGGTCTGGAGGGTGGCATGGGTCATCTAGGTGTGGGTTGGGAGGGTGGGATGGAGCATCTTGGTGTGGCTCTGGAGGGAGGGGGTGGGACCACATTGGTCTGGGTCTAGGGGAGGGATGGGGCACATGGGTGTGTTTCCAGAGGGAGAGATGGGGCACAGTCGGTCTGGGTGGTGGCATGGGTCACCTAGGTGTGGGGTGGGTGGGGCATCTTGGTGTGGCTTTGGAGGGAGGTGATGGGGGCAAATTGTGGGACTGGGGGAGGGATGGTTCATCTAGGTGTGGGTCTGGAGGGCGGGATGGGGGCATCTTGCTGTATGGATGGAGGGATGGTGGCATCTTGGTGGGTTCTGCAAAGCATAGGGGAACATTGGTGTGGTTTGATATGGGGAAGGGGGACATTGGTGTGGGTTTGATGGGAGGGGTGAGGCATATTGGTGTGGGTCTGGGGGGAGGGATGTGGCACATGGGTGTGTTTCCTGAGGGAGAGATGGGGCACAGTGGGGCTGGAGGGTGGCCATGGGACATCTAGGTGTGGGTTGGGATTGTGGGATAAGGCATCTTGGTGTGGCTCTGGAGGGAGGTGGTGGGGGCACAAGTGTGTTTCTGGGAGGGATGGGGCACATGGGTGTGTTTCTGGAGGGAGAGATGGGGCACAGTGGGTCTGGAGGGTGGCATGGGTCATCTAGGTGTAGGTTGGGAGGGTGGGTTGGTTCATCTTGGTGTGGCTCTGGAGGGAGGGGGCGGAACCACATTGGTGTGGGTTTGATGGGAGGGACGGGGACATTGGTCTTATTGGTGTGGGTCTGGAAGGAGGGGATGTGGCACATTGGTGTGGGGCATACTAGGATGGGTGGTTTTAGAGGGGGTTGGTTGGGGTTATCTGCGTGTGATTCAGAATCGGCACATGGGCATCTGTTGCAAGGGGATGGGGCATCTTGCTACGTGGAGGGAGGATGGAGCATTGTGGTATTGGTCTAGAGGGAGGGATGGGGCATCTTGGTGGGGTCTGAATGGATGGAGAGGGGGACATTGGTGTGGGTCTGGCGGGATGGAGCACATTGGTGTGGGTCTGGAGGGATAGTAACAGTGGTGTGGGTCTGGGCAGAGGGACAATGGTGTGGTCTTGGGGGATGTTTGGGGTACATTGGCATGGGTCATCTAGATGTGGGTTGGGAGGGTAGGATGGCATATTGGTGTGGCTCTGCAGGGAGGGCGTGGGGCACACTTGTGGGTTTGATGGGAGGGATGGGGCATAGTGGGACTGGACGGTGGCATGGGTTATCTAGGTGTGGGCTCTGGAGGGAGATGGTGGGGGCACATTGTTTGGGCTTGAGCAGGTCTGGAGCGAGGGATAGGGACACAGTGGTGCGTGTCTGGAGGGCGGTATGGGGACACAGTGGTGTGGGTCTGGAGGGAACGATGGGGACACAGTGGCGTGGGTCTGGAGGGAGGGATAGGGACACAGTGGTGCGAGTCTGGAGCGAAGGAAGGGGCGTAGTGGTGCTGGTCTGGAGGGAGGGATAGGGACATGGTGTGTATCGGGAGGGAGGGGACATATGGGTGTGGGTCGTGAGGGATGAAGACATTGTTGTGGGTGTGACGGGCGGCATAGGACACATTGGTGTGGGTCTAGAGGGAGGGATGGGTGCTCATTGGTCGGGAGGGATGGGGCATCTTGCTGTGAGGAGGGGAGGTTGAGGCATCATTGTATGGGTCTTGAAGGGATTGGGTATCTTGGTGGAGTCTGGATCGGAAGGGGGGCATTGTTGATCTGGAATGGCGTGACAGGGCATATGATGGGGGCATGTCAGGGAATGATGGATCATTTGGATCTCTGAGGGGTGGAGCACTCTGTTGGGAAGCAAGGCGGCATATGGGTTTGAATAGAGGGATGGGGTATGTATGTCTAGATTGAAGGATGTTGGTTTATGGGAGGGGTGGGAGCATGCGTATGTTGAAGGGATGGGGTAATCGGGTGTGGGTATAGAGAGAGGGTGGATGGTGCCATCTGAGTGTGAGTCTGGAGATAAGAGGGTGAAGCATATGGGTGTGGCTCTGAGAGGTGGAGCTTCTTGGTGTAGGTATGGAGGGACGGATGTTGGTGTCTGTGGGTTCGTAGGGAGGGATGGTGGCATGTGGGTAAGGAGGGAGGTGGCATTTGAATCTTGAAAATGTGTTTGGAAGGAGAAATGGGGCATTTGAGTGTGAATTGGGACATGTAGGGCTGGGGTATCTGCTTGTGAGTGGGGGCATGAAGGAACATGAACAGCGGAGCAGCCGGAGGGAGAGCCGCAGCCGGACCTCGGTTGCATCCCAGGCGTGCACTCACACAGCCCGGGGCACCTCTCGCAGAGAGGTCCGGGGTGCGTGGGCAAACCAGGCGCCGGCGAGCAGGGATTCCCTTCCACCATTGGGGGGACCGCAACCCAGCAGATGGATGGGGACACCTGGCAGGGTTGGGTTAACCTGCTGGGGATGTCCCCAACCATGCACCAGAAAGGAAGCCCTGTGCGGCCTCCTCTCGTCACCAAGCAGGCCGCTGCACTGGCCGGGGCCATGGACTCCACTTTCTGACCGGCCAGTGGGTGGGCATTGGTGCGCGCACCCCGGTCAGCAGGGAAGCCCCGAATGGGGTCGGCAGGGAAGCCCCGAATGGGGGCAGCCGGGAGCCGAGGGAAACCTGACTTCTCTCGCAGAGCGCTTCCCCAGGCAGACAGGGGCCCAGCACGCCAGATCAGATGTGGTGACCTGCTGAATTTATTACTAAGCGGAGGAAAAGAAACTAACCAGGATTCCCTCAGTAACAGCCAGTGAAAAGGGAAGAGCCCAGCGCCGAATCCCCGTTCAACGGCAGGTGTGGGAAATGTGGCATATAGAAAATCGACTCCCCGGCATCGGTCAGGGGATTCAAGTCCTTCTGATCGATTCTCACCCCGCGGACAGTGTTAGGCCGGTAGCTGACTTTGGCATGCCGGGATCAGGTCTTTTTGGAGTCAGGTTGCTTGGGAATGCATCCCTGGAACGGTGGATGCCATTGCGGGACTGTGGCCCGGGCAGACCATCTAGTAGCTGGTTCCCTCTGGAGTTTCCCCTCAGGATAGCTGGCACACGGAAACCACAGTTTTATCTGGTAAAGGGAATGATTAGAGCTCTTGGGGCAAAAATGATTTCAACCTAATGTGTACGAAGCCCGTCTCGCTGGCGTGGAGCCAGGCATTGAATGTAAGTGCCCAGTGGGCAACTTTGTTAAGCAGAACTGGTGCTGCAGGATGAACCGAATGGCGAGTTAAGGCGCCCGATGCTCATCAGACCCCAGTAAAGCTGTTGTTGGACATATGGAAGTAGGAATCCGCTAAGGAGGGTTCTCTTTTCTTTGTGAAGGGCAGGGCACCCTAGAATGGGTTCGCCCCGAGAGGGGGCCCGAGCCTTGGAAAGCATCGCGGTTCCGGCGGCGTGCGGTGGTCTCTCGCTGGTCCTTGAAAATCTGGGGGAGATGGTGTAAATCTCGTGCTGGGCCGTACCCATATCCGCAGCAGGTCTCCATGGTTAACAGCCTCTGGCATGTTGGAACAATGTAGGTAAGGGAATTTGGCAAGTCAGATCTGTAACTTCGGGATAAGGATGGTCTCGGAGGGCTGGGTCGGTCGGGCTGGGTAGCGGGGCAGGCCGTGTGCCACGGCTGGAGGCGTCTCATTCCCCTCCCCCCGGGGGCGGCGCTGACTCTGGTTGCGAGCCAGGCCCTGCCTGTGGATCGCCACAGCTGCAGTGGTCGCCTCTCTCAGTTCCCCTCACAGGGTTCGGGCCCAACGTTCTGCCTAGATTGATGCCTAGCAGCTGACTTAGAAATGGTGTGGACCAGGAGAATCCAACTGTTTATTTAAAATGAAGCATTGCGAAGGCCTGAGGTGGGTGTTAACGCAATGTGATGTCTGCCCAGTGCTCTGAATGTCAAAGTGAAGAAATTCAATGAAGCTCAGGTAAAGGCGAGAGCAACTATGACTCCCTTAAAGGTAGCCAAATGCCTTGTCATCTAATAAGTGACGCGCATGAATGGATGAACTAGATTCCCACTGTCCCTAACTAGGAACAACAGCCAAGGGTCAAGCCCAAGACTTTAGCAGGTCCCTTTCCTCCATGTTGGGGTAAATGCACTCACAATTGCTGGCCTTGAGTTCCAAAGTGTTTGTGGGTTAGTCCCGGAGGGAAAGGCTCTAATGTGGTGGGAGAAGCTAAAAGGGCGGGCCTGGCCAGAGCTCCAGGAGAGTGCTGCCCCCCCCGGCCTTGGGCGCCTGTCTCACGTGTGGGTCGACTGTCCCTCACCGCAGGGATAAGCTCCAAGGTGGGCGAGAAACCTCTTATGTGGAGGGGGGGGACAGCTCCAAGGTGTCCTGGCCAGACCTCAAAGATGACCATTGGTGCTGGCCCATGCCCTTGGGGACCTGCCGATCCTTTGTCAGGCGGGGGCCAAAGGCCCTTCCCATCCAGGCCCATTGGAATGCATTGCCCTTCCAGATGGCCGCTCTCCTAGCCCGGCCATCTGTTTGTTGGCAATAGAAATGACTGCAAGGACAAGATGGCCGGGCTGCTCTGGAAGTCCTGATAGAGGTCAATTTAAAAATGTTCTCCAGTTGGGTCTATAAGGAGCCCGGACGCTTTTGCCGAGAGGTCCCACTCTGACTCTGGGTACACAAATTACAAGAAAGCTTAGTCACCTTCCTCCGGATTACTGTAGGTAGACTGGGTGAGGGGAACCTGTCTGTGCTCCTCTTCGTTCTCGCTGCCCGACCCGGGGTCTGTGGCGAAATTACCGCACCTCCAGCAGAGACTGTCCTGCTGGGGGCACTCTTCTGAGCACTCCATGGGATCGATTTTGTGCACTTGGTCAGTCTAGGGTTGGACTGCTTGGCCAGCCTCGGCTGTTTCAAGCAATTCGCTTCCACCTGCCTTGGGACCGTGGCAATGGTATGCTCCCCTCAGAGAGGGCCCCCTCGTGTGGGCGGCTCTCCCCACTGAGCAGAGCAAAGGCCGAGCAGCCCGGCAGCTCCCCAGTGGTCAGAGCAGTCTGGCATCTCCCAACTGGCCAGATCAGAGTGGATGGGGTCCCCCTGCAAGCCACAACACGGCCCCTCCTCCACCAAGCATGTTTCTCCAGCAGTTCGGAACACACCTTCCGTGGGGTGCTGACCCCCTCTGTCGCCAAACCCCCTACCGCTTCAAGTTGTGCCTGAGCCTAGCCTTGTCCCTCCCACCCATCACGTGGCAGAGCAGGCCGTGCCGCCCGTGTGACTGACCTGTCCAACTGACCCGCACGCTTTGGGGGGTGCTCTTTGACGCTCTGGTCCTGCATATAGACCCATAGGGTGCGAAGGTCGGCTCTGAGGCGGGCGTGCGGCCCCCCCATTGCCACTCTCCAGCAGGTGCGGCTACCTGGTTGATCCTGCCAGTAGCATATGCTTGTCTCAAAGATTAAGCCATGCACGTGTAAGTACGCACGGCCGGTACAGTGAAACTGCGAATGGCTCATTAAATCAGTTCTGGTTCCTTTGATCGCCCCATCTGTTACTTGGATAACTGTGGTAATTCTAAAGCTAATACATGCCGACGAGCGCAGACCTTCCAGGATCCGTGCATTTATCAGACCGGCTCGCCAGCCCCTTTGGTGACGCTAGATAACCTTGGGCTGATCGCACGTCCACATGACGACGACGATGCATTTGGATGTGTGCCCCGTCAACTTTCAATGGTAATTCTGTGCCTACCATGGTGACCACGGGTGATGGGGAATCAGTGTTCGATTCTGGAGAGACAGCCTTAGAAACGGACGGCAGCAGGCGCGCAAATTACCCACTCTCGACTCCGGGAGGTAGTGACGAAAAATAACAATACAGGGCTCTTTCAAGGCACTGTAGTTGGAAGGAGTACACTTTAAATCCTTTAACGAGTACCAGTTGGAGGGCCAGCAGCCACGGTAATTCCAGCTCGAATAGCATATATTAAAGTTGCTGCATTGTTAAAAAACTCATAGTTGGATCTTGGGATCCAGCTGGCGGTCCGCCGCGAGGTGAGCTACCGCCTGTCCCAGCCCCTGCCCCTTGGCGCCCCCATGAAGCCTGAGGATTCCGAAGTGTTTACTTTGAAATAATGTGGGTGTACAAAGCAGGCTGGTCGCCTGATTACTTCAGCTAGGAATAATGGAATAGGACTCTGGTTCTATTTTGTTGGTTTTCAGAACTGGGGACGCGAGACGGCCGGGGGCACTCGTATTGTGCTACTACAGGTGAAATTCTTGGATCGGCGCAAGACGAACCAAAGCGAAAGCATTAGCCAAGAATGTTTTCATTAATCAAGAACAAAAGTCTGAGGTTCGAAGATCCATTGTAGCTCCGACCATAAACTATGCAGACTAGCAATCTGGCTGCATTTTTCCCATGACCCGCTGAGCAGCTTCTTTGGGTTCCGAGAGAGTATGGTTGCAAAGCTGAAACTTAAAATAATTGACGAAAGGGCACCACCAGGAAACCTCGCCCAGACACGGAAAGTATTGACAGATTGATAGTTCTTTCACGATTCTGTGGGTGGTGGTGCATGGCCGTTCTTAACTGGTGGAGCGATTTGTCTGGTTAATTCCGATATCGAACGAGACTCCTCCATGCTAACTAGTTATGCACCCTCCACTCCCCTCCCCCCAGTGGTCAGCGTTCAACTTCTTAGAGGGACTAGTGGCGTTTAACACTAGATTGATCAATAACAGGTCTGTGATGGCCTTAGATGTCCGGGGCTGCACACGCGCTACACTGAACCGATCATCGTTTGTCTACCCTTCGCAGACAGGTGCAGCTAACCCGCTGAACCCCGTTTGTGATAGGGACCCTCATCCAACGTGGTGATGTGGTGTTGGCGCTCCTGGTTGCTGCAGGAGACTTAGTGCTGTCACTGTTATATTACTGCAGTTTGCCTCTGATGTTGCTGAATAGTATTTGCTTGGGCCTTTGCCTGGGTCCGGGTATGCTGCGGGTCTCCTGCTGTAGGGGGTCCCATTCCAAGTGTAGGTTATGGTGTGCTGGGGCAGATGCTTTCATAAACCTCCATGTCCATTGTTTGGGAGGGGAGCATCTTGCGTGTGCCTGCTTCATGGCTGCCAACTCCCTTAATTATGCCTGCTTACCCTCCGCCAGCTGGGGCGCATCACAGCACATGGGGGCCCTGTGCCACGTGGAGCTGGGCTTGCTGTATGGGGCAGAGGCAGGCACAGGATTTCAGGGGAATACTAACCGCTCCCTCGCATTTGTAGCTGGGTGTCCGTGACACGCCGGCTCTGCTGGATTTCCGCACTGCGTTGCTTGCGCTATTGCGTCCCGGTGGGCACGCTGGTCCGGCAGCTTTGTCTCCCCCCCCCCAGGTCGGCCGCTGGGGATCCGCGGTGGCCGCTCACAGTCTCGACTATGTTGCTGTGACTGAATGGGCACCTTGCATCTTCTGCACCACCCACGTGGGTTCTCTCTGATCTCCTCCGGCTCGGCTGCCAGTACCCACACAGGCATCGCTGCTGGCGGCCTCAGTTCCGCTCACTCTGCCCCCAAAAGCTCCAGTTGGAGTTTTTTTGGGGACCACTCGGATCGCGGGTCTTCCCCTTAGCTTTTGCTGCCCTATGGTCTTGTTTTTAACGCTGCTTATTGCTTCTTATTCGGGTGGCTGGGGAGTAGCGCGCTCCTCATGGTGGAGTGGTCACGGGGGCCATCTTGGAATCTTCTTATGAAGCTTCTTGAAGCCTTCGTCTGCCCTTTCTTGAGTGATCTTTCTTCTTCCTCACTTCTCAATCAATTTGTCATCCAGGACATGGCACACAGGGGGTGCTGGTCTCCAACGTTGACGATGTGGCTTGGCTGCACGACTTGGGCAGCGTCGGTGCTTATTACTTGATTTATCTGCCGCCTTCAATACTGTTGACCATGGTCATCTGGGCCGGCCTTTCTGGTGCTGTTCTTTCCTGATTTTCTTTGTTTCTCTCTAACCGAACAGTCGATTGCCATCCCCCCTTTTCACTCTGTGCTGTCTGCCTTGAGATGTGGAGTCCCTCAGGTTTCCTCCATCTTCCAGGTTTTGTGTAACATGTACGTGAAAACAATTGAGGTGTCGGGCCCTCCTTCCTATGCCTTTTGGACCTCCTCCTTTTGGCCATCTTTAAGGGTAAATATATTGTCTTTTCTGTCTGCGGAATCTCTGATAAGTCCAGTATGTCAAAGGGGCTATCTTCAACTGAAAACCCCATAGTAAGGTTCTTTGTTTACTCCTTTCTCAGTTATGTGCCCCCTGTGGTGTCCTTACTTGTTATGTCCTCCATGGACCAATGCAATGCCCTATTTCTGGCACAAACTGTCTACTTCTTATGTCACCTTCAGGTCCTGCAGAACTCTGCAGCCAGAGTAGCCACTTACACACCTAGTTGTGCTCACATTACTCCATTTATGCACCATCTTCATTGGCTACCCATGGCCTAGCCCATTCAGGTCAAAGCCTAATGTCTAGTTCATCATGCCTTTTATGGAATGGGGGCAGAATATCTACAGGCCAAATTCTGTTTGTACATTCCTGCTCAGCCACTCCGCTTGGTAAATGCCTGATGTTAAATACGGACAAAACTGCCTTGTACATATAAATCCATTGTACATCCATATAAAAGTGTTGTGTGCAAAATGCATCATAAAGTCAAAGCAGAACCATATTACTTCAAGGCAAATCGTAACTATTGGAAATGCCAGACTAAAGTGCAAAGAGTATAACGGATTCAAAAAGTGCCAGGAGTGCTTGAGAAAAGTGTAAAGTGTTTGAGTTCATTCCAGTCTAATCGCATTTTTAATTTTAGGCAGTGCAAGTTGCTTTTCATGTTATTTTAACTCACTGTCCTATAAATCCATATTTTTTGTGACATTGTTAGCTTGGAAATGTTTTCTGAGAACTTTAGTTATCTATAGTTTACCTGTACTTGTTCACACTACAGCACCATTATGAAAAGCAAATAATGTATAGATCGATAATTGTGTCACGAACCTCTGGCACTGTGTATCAGCATGCCCCTGCTGAAGGTGTGAAGTCGTGATACCTGTTGAGCCCTTACAGGAAATACTGTGACAAAAGATTGTGAACATTCGCAATAATAAAGTTTACTTTTTCCTGATATCCAATTCTTGCACGTGCAGTTATGAGAACTGTTTTTCCATAAATGTTTCACTGTTCGGCTTCTTTTTCTTCCAATCCCCCCAGGTAAAGCAGGTCACTCCATATGGCTCCCCCAATTTGATCTTTGGTTTACACATGTATATGTATTATTTGTTGCTTTACAATGTAAGCACTTGGCAAAATAAAAACACTTCAATTACCCAATTGTCTAAATCTTTAAGCTAATGTGTTTTGTTTTTAACCCCTTAACTGCCAATGCCCCCCCCAATGCCAAGCCCTTTTTTGGTGGTTTCAGTATGTCGCCATTCAACGCCTTGTAACTTTTTATTTTACATGTGATATCTCACCCACATTTGGACCCCTTTCTTCCCACATGTAGGTGGTCATAACGCCACCTAGGAATACTAGTTTAGAGAAAATAACCAAAAACGGACCACATTTTGTGTTTTTTCAGAAAATTCCAATAAAATGATGTACAAAGAAGCCTGTGGTTGTTTCCTTGTAAGAGCTAGGAAGAAATGGTTTGCTGTGCTCAATTTGCCATTTTCCAGGCTTTCAAGAACAGGTTGAGTGGAAACCAAAAAAAAATACATTTTTATTAAGTTACCATCTGAGATCTATGCGAGTTTACCCCTTTTTCCCCCCCAATAGTCCATGCATGGACGGAATGGAAGAGGAGGGTAGGAAAGCTAAAAAAAAAAGACCAATGCATACATTTCTGAAAAGTAGACCAAATTCCAAGTTTAGGAAAGGGTGATTTGTGCAGGCAAGGCTACATCTATGTAGGGAAAATGCCCATAGTTTGGGGAAAGGTTTAAAAACTAACAGTTAAAAAAAGGTATGTGCTGGACATGGTTAGACCTGTAAGGTAATAGCTTCTGTGAATATCGAGGAAAGCAATGTCCTGCTACATTCCCCTGACTTTTCCAGTTAGGAAATTGCATACCTTTTGTATTGTTTCACAAAACAAGCAATACTACAAGCCACAAACTGAGCCATGATATGATAGTTTATTTATATAGCGCCTATACACAATGTGTTTCAAAGCGCTTCAAGGCAAGGGAGGGAACAAGGGAAAATACAATGACATTCTTACAGGCCATAAACAGTAACGATGTGAAATTAACTATCATACTCGGCCCGACTACATTTCAGATAGTGCAAGAGCTAAGACATAGATAAGGAAGGGAGGGGGAGAGTGGGAAGGAAAAGGAAGCAGAAAGGCGACTACCGTACTAGGCCTGACGACATTTCTGGTAGAGCCGGAGAAAAACAAGAGGTACAGGAATTGTATGCTGACGGCCTAAACAGACATACTTAGCATGTGTAAATAAGGAAAATAAATGTGAGGAAAGGCAAGCATACAATTTTTGATAGAGCACAGGCAGACCTTATGAAGGGTAGGTGACTTGAGCAGGTTACAGAAGCATACAGTGCCTAAATCAGCAAATACATGTAGTTAACATTTGGGAAACGAAAGGGTTGTGTAACAAAGTGCAGTAGCAAATGTATGAAAATGTTATGAAAACCAAGAAAAGAAAACAAAATGTCCTACATTCCCACATGTGTTCTGATAAAAACTGTACCTAATGTGTGAGTGCACCTACCTGGGTGCAAATGGAAAAGGCTAAACCACTGGTAACCCAAGTGTTTCAGGAGAGCAGACTCCCGTAGGAACCCACAGAGGTCTGAAATTGCCCTAGAGTTTATTGCCCAAAAGCCTGGCAAAGTCTGAAATGTAGTGGGAAAACACAATTTTCAGACATTTCCAACCTGGAAACTACTGAAACATACCACCAACAACACATGTCCTACCTTCCCACAGGTGTCTGGATGAAAACAGTACCTCATGTGTGGGTGTACTTACCTGGGTGAAAAAGAAAGTGTTGACCGTCCCCAAGTCGCTCGGCAGTCTCAAGGAGCACCAGCAGGGTCTCTATCTGTTCCCTGAGGGGGAATTCTGTAATGCTGCCTAGCCAGAGCTCCAGGATGGTCGGGGGCGATTGGCCTTGGACGACTACCATGTGGCTCCACCATCCCCAAGCGCAGCTGCACTCCCAGGGAGCCCCGGCAGGGTCCCTGACCTATCCCAAAGACCTTTCCCAAAGGGAGAAGCTCTAACAGGCCAGCCAGAGCTCCAGGGTAGTTGGGGGTAATGTTCCTGGTCTTGGGCAGCTGTCTCCCATATGGAGTGACTATCTCCAAAGTGCAGCGGCTGTCCCAGGGAGCCCTGACAGGGTCCCATTCCCTAAGGGAGTGGGACTCTTCCTGGAACCGCTGCTGAACTGTGGGACGTTCAACCCACATGGGAGATAACCGCCCAAGGCCGGGGACATCACCTCCAACCATCTTGGAGCTCTGGCTGGCCTCTGTTACAACTTCGCTCCACCAGGGAGCCCTGGCAGTGTGCCAATACCTCCATGAAGGGAAAAGCTGCAATGCAGCCCAGCCAAAACTCCAGGACGGCTGGAGGTGATGTCCCCGGCCTTCGGCATCTGTCTCCCATGTGAGTCCACCATCCCCAAGTGCAGTGGCAGCCAAAGGGGGCCCGGCAGGGTCCCCTTCACGGAGAGAAATTGTATAATGCAGGTCAACCCATAGCTCCAGGATGGTCAGGGGTGCTGTCCCTGGCTTTGGGTGTCTGTCCCTCGTGTGGTATGACTGTCTACAAACCCAGCAGGAGTTCCAGGGAGCCTCGGCATGGTCCACGTCCTTCCCAGGGGGTGAAGCTGTAACCAAACCCAGCCAGCGCTCCAACACGGTTGGGGATGCTGTCCCTGGCCTTAGGCATTCGTTTCCCTTGTGGGTCTACCGTCCTTGAGCACAGTGGCTGTCCCAGGGAGCCCTGGCAGGGTCCCTTTCCTTTCCCGGAGGGAGAAGCTGTAATGCAGGCCAGCCAGAGATCCAGGAAGGTGGGGGTGATGCCCCTGGCCTTGGGTGGCTGTCTCCCATGTGGGTTGACTGTCCAAAAGTCCAGCTATAGTTCTGGGGAGCCCTGGCAGGGTCTCCATTCCTCCCCGGAAGCAAAATCTGTAACGCAGCACAGCCAGAGGTGCAGCCTGGGTTTGCAGACAGTCAACCCATATGGGAGACAGCCGCTCCCAGGGAAACACCAATGTTTTGCTGGCATGGGGGGAATTTGTGGCCTGACCCTGGACTTGTGTCCCAGCCCACCAAAATACCTCCCAGACTGCCCAACCACGTAGAATAAAAAAATTAATCGCATAACGTTGGAGCTCCTTGCGTAAAGAAACCTGCAAACAAAACAAAAAACATTCATTACCCATGTTCAGCCCAGCAAAACCAAATCATAACTATCACGCTCTGATCACCGCCCCCTTTCAAGCCATCCCTGGTGGTCTAGTGACCCTCACACCCCAGTAAAAATACATTTGCCCCTTCCTAGGGGCCGATTTCTATTAAGACTATTAGTGACCATAACGCAATTTAACTGTATAATTATAGGTTTATGGATTTTGGTCGACTGTCCCCCACGCCGCCTCCCAACTGGTTGAAAATCCTGTGCCCCTTCCCCTCATTTTCTTTACATTTTTTAAACCACGGTAGATGGTGGGTTGGGGTCAGGCCATATTGGATTGTGTAAAATGGTGGCAGGGCGACCTAACCCAAAATCTGACATTAAAAAAAACGTTGGTCCAAAACATTTGGAAAAAATTCAACTAGTTCAGGTTCAATTTGAACATACAGATCCACAATTATGCCAACGGCTATGATCACTTTGGTCAAATTAAATGGCTATAATAAATCTTAAACCATGAACTGATAACTCTAGTAATATAATACATAAAAATAATGCCTACTTTAACAATATAAATACTTTCATGGAATATACATGACTGAAAATATGAAACTGTCAATGAAAAGAATGACATATTGAGTACAACAATGAACTGAGTGACGGCATAAAAAAAGGAGAGAACGTTGACCATGTTTCTAAGTGGACACACAGGAATGGAGCTACGAGACCACGGGGGGGGGAGGGGGGGGGATTGGGCTGTACCTTCACAAAGATAATAGCCAGCATACAAGGCGTATACCCTATCCACTTTATCCTTTGCAAGGTACCAGTCTGTAATTCAAGACCTGGTAGAGTTTTGAGGAATGAACAACTCTGCATTAGAAGGCCAAAAGATCTGAGGGTATTGTCTTTGATCCCACTAAAAGTACATTTGAATACACAGTCTGCAGGATGGATTGTGGAAAAGACCTACTTGAGCTTGGGTATGCAATGAAGTTGGCAGATGAGGTTCAAGGTTGGCAGAGTTATTGTGCAGCTGCCTGCAGGAGGCACCATGGTGGTGGTGGTCAGGCAGCTACCATGACAGCGCTGCTTGACTTCAAGTTGGAAGCTGACAATTTATAACTGATACAAATCGCTAGATCTGAAGATGGTGAGTTACTCAGAAAGCCAATCACTTTGTCACGTACACACAAGGACTTGGGCACACTCATTAACACGCTTCCTTTTCCAGTATCAAAAGGGGCAGGACTATACAGGGAGGCTTTGGTAGAAGGCCTAGTATGGGAGTTTGCAAACAAGTGTTGTAGTAAAGAGCGGAGTAAAAGAGGAAGAAGAAAGGCGAAGGGGGTGGAAGGAGAGAAAGACTTGAGGTGGATGGGAGAGGATGGTGAAGATGCGTCAAATGAGGGGAAAGGGAAGAGCAGTGTGAAGGGGGGAAAACTAGCAAGGGGGAAAAGGAGAGATGGAAGGTGAGACGCAAGAGAAAGGAGGAAATTACTTTGAGAACAGTTTAAAAAGGTACAGACAAAATCGGTGTAGGAAGGTGAGGGCCACCAATAGAGGAACATTTTGGGAGAGGTACTGAGGAAGAAAAGGATGGTGGAGGAAGGAAGAAGTGCAGAAGGTGGACCCTGAAAATAAGGTAAATGATGTGGAAGGCGGCCTGTGTCCATTAAGAAGTATGCTGGCTGGCGCCCGGTTGTACATCTTAACCTAATAACTAGCCCATCAAAAGTAGAGAGGGGTAGTGGAAAGACTAGGACGAGTGCAGTACCCTGGGTAAACCAACTTAACTCTCAACACCAAGCTGAGTGGGCCTCTCTTCGCTTTCTGGCCCTGCCAATACATCACATCATCAGTTTCTGGCCCCTGGAAGGGCCTATCTTTATCTTCAAGCCCAGGACAGACAAATGGTCTTTCTGGCAAGAAGAGCAAACAAATCTTCATGCCTAATAGGGACAATGCGTCATCAATCCTAGGAGAGTCAACCCATGCTCATAAAGAGCACTAGAGGGGGACTAAATGAACTATTCACATTTGGCAATACAACACTAGATGAGTAATATTAGAATACGGAAAGTGGTCATGGGAATAAAGTCCTCTAGAAGAAAGGGGGACTCCTTACGGTGTTAGGAATGTCAGCAGGGGGAATGTTATGGGTGTGGAATGCGAACAGAGAACACTAGTAGAGAATGCAAGGCAAGTTGTACGGTGGTTGGTGTAAAAGTGAGGACAGAGAGAGAGTTGTTACAGCATAAAGATGAACTTAAAAGAAATTAAGTCACACATACTGGCTGTGTTCTGGTTCACTTCCTTAACTGGTGATGAGTTGCAACAATGATAAAGAGCCTGCACTTGCCATAGATTGTGGTTGCCCTGGCTGAGCAGGTACAGGGTTAGTTGCAGTGTCGAATAGTGGCTCACTCTTCAGGCATGCATTGGGGTGTATCTGGGCTGTGCGTGAGCCTCTGAGGACACAGGAAGCACCCTAGCAGCATAGCCGTGCATGCACACAACAGAACACGTGATCCAAGGACGCATTGTCCGGTGTTGCAAGTTGTCACCTGGTAATTTTAGACATGATAAGGAGTTGACATGTCTGTTGCTTAGCTATGTAACAAGCTGAAGGCCTTCACTGTGGGCCCAGTGCTCCATGCTGTGCCCGTCCCACATGCAGTGTAGTGACTGAAAGAATTACTTGCACACATAAAGAAGGGAGAATTCAGTAGCACAATTGGCTGTTACTCTGAAAGGGTTTTTTTCATTGCACCTTAAAAGGGAGATTACAGACATTTGTCCCTGCGAACAAGGTGACAAATACCAAGAGCACGAAAATAGGGAAGCAACAGAAACTAATTTAAAGATTATGGCAAATATACCAGGCACTGGGTTATTCCTAGGTTATTAAATGGAAAGAAAGATTCCAGAAGTATATGTTGGCAGTATATGCTCCTAATTATTTGAGTAAAAAAAAAGAGGCACGGTATCATTGTCGAGGTCGGGCTGGACAACAATTTCTTAAAACTAGCTGAATGCATCAAGATGGGCAACCCGTTTTATATATGCATAGCCAAGATGGACAAGCATTACGAGGTGAAGGGGAATAACATGTTTGCTTTTTATCAATTTGCCAACAGACCACAGAAATATTGTGAGACCACTGAGGAGTTTGTTACAGCACTGTGAGGGTTGGCTATAAAGTGTTTTGAACATTATCAGAAAGAGTACATTCTACACAAGTTGATGATCAACAGGAGATCAAGAGGTCCCCTCGTCTAATGGGAACTAGCCCACTCACACTTAAGCAGCTTTTTCCCATTAGAGAAACGGCCCTCCGACCTGGAGAGGCAGAAAAGTCAGAGGGCCTTTCTCTAATGGGAAATCCGACCTGGAGAGGCAGAAAAGTCGGAGGGCCGTTTCTCTAATGGGAAATAACTGCTCCAGTGTGAGTGGGCTAGTTCCCATTATTATGCAGGACTTGGCCACTAGGGGAGCAAAAAGAGCCATTTCTCTAATGGGAAATAGCTGCTTCAGTGTGAATGGGCTAGTTCCCATTAGACGAGAGGACCTTTTTGCCTTTCCAGGCCAGAGGGCCGTTTCTCTAATGGGAAATGGCCTTCTCAGTGTGAGTAGGCTAGTTCCCATTATTATGCAGGACTTGGCCACTAGGGGAGCAAAAAGGGACATTTCTCTAATGGGAAATAGCTGCTTCAGTGTGAATGGGCTAGTTCCCATTAGACGAGAGGACCTTTCTGCCTCTGCAGGTCGGAGGGCCGTTTCTCTAATGGGAAATAGCTGCTTCATTGTGAGTGGGCTAGTTCCCATTAGACAAGAGGACCTTTCTGCCTCTCCAGGTCGGAGGGCCGTTTCTCTAATGGGAAATAGCTGCTTCAGTGTGAGTGGGCTAGTTCCCATTAGACAAGATGATCTTTTTGCCTTTCCAGGCCAGAGGGCCGTTTCTCTAATGGGAAATAGCTGCTTCAGTGTGAATGGGCTAGTTCCCATTAGACGAGAGGACCTTTCTGCCTCTGCAGGTCGGAGGGCCGCTTCTCTAATGGGAAATAGCTGCTTCGGTGTGAGTGGGCTAGTTCCCATTAGACCAGAGGACCTTTTTGCCTTTCCAGGTCGGAGGGCCGTTTCTCTAATGGGAACTAGCCTTCTCTGTGTGAGTGGGCTAGTTTCCTTTATTATGCAGGACTTGGCCACTAGGGCCAAAAAGGGCAATTTCCCTAATGGGAAATAAATAGCAGGACCTGGCCACTAGGGGCAAAAAGGGCCATTTCTCGAACGGGAACTAGCCTTCTGGGTGAGTGGGCTAGTTCCCATTATTATGCAGGACCTGGCCACTAGGGGAGCAAAAAGGGCCATTTCTCTAATGGGAACTAGCCTTCTCTGTGTGAGTGGGCTAGTTCCCATTATTATGCAGGACTTGGCCACTAGGGGGGCAAAAAAAGGCCATTTCTCTAATGGGAACTAGCCCACTCACACTGAAGCAGCTATTTCCCATCTGAGAAATGGCCCTAACAACCGATGGTCCGTTTCTCGGATGGGAACTAGTATCAACCGTCTCCAGAGCCCTGGTCCTCTCTAGGCTGGACTACTGCAACAGCATCTTTCTAAATCTGCCTGTCGCTACTCTTCGACCTTTACAACGTATCCAGAACCAGACTGCAAGACTTGTCCTTGGCCTCAAGCCCAGGGATTGTATCTCTCCAACTCTGAAATCTCTTCACTGGCTCCCTGTGGCTGCAAGGATCAAGTTCAAGACCCATTGCATCGTCCCCAAGGCTTTCTGGTGCCTGGGACCGTACTACCTCCAACTTTCTCTTCCTAAACATCTTCCTTCTCGAGCTCTCTGCTCATCCTCCTCCAACTCTGCGGGTCAGACGCTTCTCCAAGCAGAGAGTGGGGGCAGATCTCTCTCTCTTTGGCTGGGGCCTCCCTCTGGAACAGTTTCCCTGTCCCTCTCAAACTTCAGCAGAACCACCTCCGGTTCCAGAAGCAACTCAAGACCTTCCTTTTCGCTTCCGCTTTCTATCCCCTGCTGATGCCCCTGACTGCTCTGCGCACTGGTCACCTGAGTACTCTCTGAACTCGGGCCCAGGCTGCTGCATGTCCAATTGCCCTTGAACTGCCTCTGGGCTCCCCCAGCACATAAGGGTCTGTATCTGAAACCTTACAGTCACTTCTCGCTGCACTTATGAGCCACCCTCTTGCTGCACTTATTGAGTTACCTACACTTCTCCAAAGGGGAACGCCAAAGATCTATAAAGTAACAGAGCTGGAAGGTGGGAGAGGGGTGGGATGTGGTGATTGGGCAACCATTTGTGCTCCAACATGTGTTGACCTGTGGATGTCGGTTACTGTCAAGTTGTTCAACATTGGGATATAGATAGTCTGTGTTCTGGATTGCATCAAGAGCAAAGGACCCGACCGAATGAGTCCACTCTCCAGAGATCTGGATTGTGCACAGGTGTATGGCATGTACTGGCGAGACTAACAGGAAAGGGCACAGTTACTGGTCCTGGTTTGTAAAGTTGTTGCTCCTGTTACTCACTGCAGTAGGCCTTTTGGGTCGAGGTCCGTGATGCTAGTTTTCGTTGCAAGAAGTCCAAAGCAGTTTGCCTTTGGGGTTGTGTTTGTCTGATTTTTTCCAGCGCTTCATTGGATCGGATGGCTGTTTGGGATTGGCCAGTCCAGAATGCTTCTGTTTGGTGCAGTCTTTAAGTGTGCCATGCTAGTATGTCAGGGGTTGTGTTGTAAATTGGTTTTGAGGGAGGAAGTTTGAGAATACTACGCAGACTGCATGTGTGTGTGTGCGTACACCTTGGGGTTAAGCTCCAGCGCTTAGCAGACAGAAATGATAAGGAAGAGCCCAGGGCTGGACTGGGAACCAAAAGTGGCCTTGTAAATGTTTTTCAAAGTGGCCCCATATTAAGATACAATGGAACCGTTGTAACAAATTCTTTACTTCATCCCACTCAAGAGACCCAGGGTGCAGAGGCCCACCAGGAAATCTCTACAGTTCCATTTAGGCAAGTCCACCACTGCAAGACCCCTTTGAAGTTTCCAGTTCAAACTTGAAACGGTTACTAAGGCTGTGCTGCTGAATCCAAGATTTCTGGTCAACTTGCAGCAGATTTCCTGTTGGTGGATTCTGGGTCACTTCCAGGTTTAGAATTGTATCCTACATTTGAGTAGGGGCCAAAGCACATTTCAGAGGGAAAGTTGGATGTTTTTGTCTTTGGAGGCTAGCTTCAGCATGTTGCCTCTTTACAGTAAGTTTAATAAGAATTCTGGGAAGACCAGGTATAGGCCGTTGGCATGGTCTAGTCTGGAAAGTACTAGTGCAATGACTGCCACTTTTCTCTGTGGGAAGGTCAGATATGGCATGATACGAGGTACAGTTTGGAGTTGCAAGAAATAACTTCTTACAAGCACTTTTAACAGTGTGAGGAATCTGGGTAATTCGCCCCCCAACCCCAAGGGGGAGCCACCCCATTTGGGACTACGGAGGCAAGCCGGCTAACCCAAACACCCCCAAGGGGACTGTGCAAGTGTGGGATCCCACTAGGGGTGACCGCCCCTCTGGGAACAGGCAATCCCCAAATATGGATATACTTTGTCCTCCCTTAGCCCAAGAATCTGCTAGCTTTATGCATTATGTGGGAGTTAACTGTTAGGGAGAATTCTCTGGTAAGGCTAATTTCCCAAACCTAGTGAGTCCCCCAGCAGCTTTGCTGGATTTTTGGGGTTTATTTTTTCTCCTGCTAAGAGTGAGACTCTTTTTCTCCCACTCTTGGACATGATTTGAGATATCCTTTGACTTTGTAATGTTTTTTATGGGCTATGGGGTCTTTTACTCCATAGGGTTTCATGTGGTTTATGGTAAGTGTGTTACACCGCACCCTCAGTGCAGTAACACAGGGGTGTCATAGTGACCCCCAAACATAGACTCCATACCCTGGGACTGACTACTGTCTCCCAGGGCATGTAAAGGCACCATTGGCTTTATTAATCAAAATTTGTGAACAGAACCAGTACAAACCATCATATTGTGGAAGTACTGGAAGGGGTTAATTAGATTACCCCTGGGTCTGTTTTCAAGGGGGAACTGTGCAGTCCCCCCTTGGCGAGTTTCTGGCTGGTGGCAGTGGTTACCACGCGAAATATTCCTTAAGAATATTTACTATGGGATTTTCCCATTCATTTTAAACGCACCACTTTTTGGTGCAATGTTAAAGATACCGCCGGGTTATTTATTTAATATTTATTCCCCGGTTGGGTCTTTTCGCCAGGACTCGGTTTTAAAATGGCATTTGTATTTGCCTCTGTAACTTCAACCCAAGTCGAGCCCTTTGTTCCACTTTTTGGCGGGCTTCTACACAGAAGCCTCCAAAAGTGGTGCCACTCTGTCTGGGTCTACAGGATGTGTGGGAGGGGTGGTTTAGGCACCCTGGACTGAGTTGCCTCGGCAACTCACGTCGCACTCTTGTGTGATTGGCCCAGTGGTGAGCCGCCCGGCTCACCACCTAGCATGTTTGAGTGACAGCTAGGAATGATGAATGGGGGTTTTCTGCATAAAAGCAGGGCTTTGGGGACTGGGACTTCAGACGTCGCCACAGGACCAAAGAATCCGAAGAAGGAGAAGCTGAGCCGACCTGCAACGACGACACCACCGGTGGAGCCCTGCTGAACCGACTCACCACTTCTTCCAACGACAGAGGAGATCTTCATCCCGAAGAGTCTCCTTCCTTTGACTGGTGGGGATAACCAGTTTGCCCGCCTTTTCGCCTTCCCGGATCATCTCGTGGCCGCCTTGCCTGTGCCAAGCACCCCGGCAAACGGGATACCACGTTTTGCCACTACCGCGAATAAAAGGGTAGTACCTTTTAACCGGAGAACTCCGCGGCTGGTTTCTTCCCTGGCAGTGCAACGACCTTCCGCTTTCCTCCACGTCGAGATCTTCTCTTCATCTGGACGACGCCGCGACTTGCACCCACTGCCAGGAACAACTGCCCCGCTGGAGGATTCTCTCCACTTTCAAGGTACAGTGTCCGCCTGGCCTCCCTCGCAACGGTCTGTGTGGGGTGTCTAGTAAATCCTCAACTTAATACTTGGGTTGGCCCTAGGCTGGCTAACAACTTTTCTGAGCTGAACTAATTCCTTTTTAAACTCTCTGCAAGACTTTTCAAGCCTTTTAAACTATGTGATCCTGGGCGCATGTGTTCTACTCTAAGAGGGAGCCGGGCCTCTGAACTTTTTTGCTCACAAGTAGACTGACTTTCCTGCCTTGCTGAATGCTTCTAAAGTATTGTGTGTGTGCTTTTCTCATTTCTGCCTTTTCCCTCCCTGTTTTGATAACGTATTAGAGTGCCATCTTTAGTTAAGCGCTCTCCTCTGTCTGAAAATAAGTGGTGTTAACTAAGACATGTCTAATAAGGAATAAGGGATGTATGTATATATATATTAATAGTGACTGTGTTTTGAACTTGCTTACAATAATAGTGCTGGAGTGTTTCTAAGTGTGTCTTTAAATAAATAATTATATACTTTGTTACCAAAGCTCTGGTCAGTGTTTGCTTGTGCTACTGTATTTTGGTACCTATCTTGTATACTCTATATACTGTCTAACTCTTCTTGAGAGAAGTCTGGCTGCTCAGCCACAGCTACCAGGTAAATCTGGGTGGTACAGACTGCTACCAATTGGGTTTACTGCCAACACCTGTAGTCTTAAGCCTTTTGCAGTGGTCCCTAAGGGAACTGCACAGGTTTCTGCCTAACATTAACTTGCAGAAGGACTTGCCACTTCACACACCAATGGCTGCAATTTTATGAACTCCTTTCAGGCACTGCCTTCCACTCGAGATGAAAAATGGGCAGTTGTATGCAAGATAAGGGTCCAATCAGCAGTAAACCAGGGGGAGAGAGTAGCTGACGCAGTTACAGATGCAGAGAACATTTGAGGAGGGACACAGGCAGAGACCACCTCCCGGGAAGAGTCCATGAGAGAGACAAGCACACATCTAGCATGGGGTCCAGGAAAGGCAAGCCTGTGGAAAATCTGGTTCCAGTGACTTGGTGCAGTGACTCCAGCAGCAAGCAACGACTGAGCCAAACAACGCCCTGACGAACCAACGCTGAAAGGCCACCAGACGGCAGCGGGAAAGGAAGCGTAAGTTCCGACACAAATATGGAACTGCTGGAAGAATCCGGAGTGGAGAAACCACATTGCCCAACATGAACACCAACCCGGTGGAGCTCTGCTAGGGAAGAGAAGGTAAACAATCGTTCCTGGGAAGCAGGTGGAGGGCACAAAAACCAAAACAAACCTCAAGGTGGGAAAAAGGGCAAGCAGATCCCAAGCGGAGTGAGGAGAGTCAGACGCCAAAGTGGAGTGGGAACAAAGTGGCCAGAAGCCGGAGTGTTTGCCACAAAGCCCCAAGCAGGGCGAGAACAACTAGACTCCAACCCAGAATGAGAACAAATTAACCCCAAGCGGTTGTTGGAGGGGATGGAGGGGGGGGGGGGTGATGAGCTGCGCAGCCCCAAGTGGGGGTGAGAACGACAAGACACCAATCCAGGGTGAGAACAAAGCGACCCCAAGCCGGGGTGCAAGCAACGAAGCCCAAAGCAGGGGTGAGAACAACCAGACCTCAACCCAGAGTGAGAGCAAAGCCACCCCAAGCCAGGATGCAAGCCACAGGACTAGGCATAAGAGAGCCAACCCCAGGGTGGGTTGAGAGAATTCAAATCACAAAGTAGTGTAAACCCCGAGATCCAAGGGAGGGGAAAAATACAGAAAGCAGCGAGGTGTGGAGAAAAAAAAACAAAACAAAAAAACACTAGTTTGTCTGCATGGGGGACCTGAGAAAACAAGACTGGTCTGGGGCTACAAGCCAGAAGGCGGGAAAGGTCCCTGGCCATCCAGGGAGAAATAGAGACTAACCAAGGACTGACCAGTAACGCAGGAGGTGTGCAAGACATTTGCTGGTGCCTTAAAGTTGAACTGTAAATCGGGTGAGAAGCCCATTTCTTCTGATTCAGAGACATAGTGGGGTCAGAAACCAGCCATTATTTCATCATTTGGGTAGAAGACCCTTATGATTTTGGTTAAGTTAGGTTCCGTTTAGTTGGAAAGTGGTAGGGAAAAGAATCGGGTTAGGATAGGTTTTTTCTGGACAGCAGGCTTTAATTATTCTTTTGTAGGACATTCTGACAAGCTCCCTTTTGACTCCTTTCTTTAAGAGAAGGTCTGACAAGAGTAGGGATAGTACAGGTTTTTGTGTTCAAATAAAAGAATTACGTTACCCAAAATGCCATCTTGTCCGTCTCCTGATTCTGACTTACCATAGGATACTATCCATGAAGTGTTTGAGGACTTTGATCATTTCAATTAGCCATGTGCCTGTATCCATTTCTTCAGGCTAATGATTTGATTTGGGATTGGTTGTTGTGGTGCTATTGATCAGGATTTGAGTCAATTTGTCATTATCTACAAGTAAACTTGCGCAAGGCAAAGGGCAAGATCTTGTTAATTTAAGACTGAGTTGTAGGTAGGTTTGTGGATGATGGAGTTCGTCTACATAGTTTATGCAAGGTTTAAGTTGTTAATGAGTACCAAGAGAAGGGTTGTGTAAATGTTGAAGATGGGTGGTGAAAGACAATCCTTGGGGTGCTCCACAGGAAATGATGCAAAGGTGTGCAGCCTGAAAAAGGTCAAGGTCTTGATCCTTGAGGGAAAAACGTAATCCATTTTACTGCAGTTTCCTCTGATCCAAATAGCCCACACCTTTTTAACCAGAATTTTGTGGCCAATCTTGTCAAATACTCCAGAGATATCCAGGAGGATGAGCGCACTTGGTGCGTTGGAGTCTGTTTTTCAACTTGGTCAAGAGGAAGGAGAGCAAAGAGTCCATTTGCCTCATCGGGCTAAATCCATGTTGTGTTTCAAACAAGAGGTTGCTGCTTTCTACGTGATCTTAAGAGTTGTTGAGCTTTCCTTCCTTTTATCATTTCTGCTCTTAGTTGGTGTTCTGTTATTTTGTGCGTTGGTGAGAAGTTTCCCCCGTCAGGATTGCTTAAATCTCCTGTTTTGTTGCAGAAATGGTTGAGTTTAGACAGTGAACTACTTGGTGTGGGCCTTCTTTGCAGAGTATTTGAAGTGCTTATGTGGGGCCACGATTTCAAGTGTTTGTGATCCAAGCTCAAAGAATGTGGAGAACATCTGGTGCTCCAATATCGTTTTGTCAGGCGGGTTGGGATAGGAGGTTTTCTAGACAGTGGAAGGGTACATCCAGCTTGATGTTATTCAATGAACTGGCTGATTCAGGGAGAGCCTTGGTCTTGGTGCTATGAAGAAGGAACCATGGGGGTGCCAGCCAACTATTTCTCTGCTACCACGCAGCATAACTTAATGCATTTCACAATCCAAAGCTACCTTATGTAAATATTTTGGAGGCATTCTAATTCTGCTTGCCGTTCACCAATTCCGTACAGAGGTTGTAGTAACTAGGAAAACCACTTTCCATGATGGCTAGTGGGCATCAGATTTGCGTATGGGTTAAACCAGACACTTTTAGCTCAATTCATATATTCAATTCCCAATACTAGTGCTGGGTGTTGTACTGAAGGGAAAACTCTTACCATCCCGGGAATGGGCATGAACACCATTTATAATAAGTGATTTACTTCCTGGGTTTTTATAGTATGGTTAATATCCCAATCGGTAGCCGGCACTCTTGTTGAGCCGGATCAGGATAGTTATCACTTCAGATTATCTAGCGTTTGTCCAGCAGTAAGCAAGAATTGTGCAAATGCACTTGGCACCACTTCTGTTGCTCGAGTAACACAGAGCAATGCAAACAGGTTTATCCCCAATCCATATTCCACTCATATTTTTGCACTGGAGCAACAATGAAGCAGTCTGAATTTGTTGTTCTATGTTTGATACATGACATAAAAGATTTCACAATGGAAAAGTCAAACTGCTTTGTTCCATATTGCACCAACAAAATAAAAGAAAAATAAACTTGTGGTCTCACAAATGTTATGCAATAGGGTCCCTCCTGGCAGGAAAAAAAGTGTACAACCATTTCACATAATTATAAAAGCTTTATGGATCAGGGCCAGACTATTTGCTCCATTGCATATCGTAGAAGCCGCAAAATGGGTGCAAAGTTCATTTGCTAGTTTTTTGTACCAGCGCAAGCGTTCTATAATTTGGTCCCTGGTGCAACTGAATTGGAAGAATCTGCTGCTTTCTTTAGGGTATTGGAGTTGTGCTGGGACGCAGACATGTATTCTACCATGCACCCCCCACAACACTGGCATTTAAGCTACGAAACACCATGTTGGTCTTGGAAATGAGAATATTCGTTGAATTTCTCCTCTTGTGTGATCGATGGATTCGCTGGTAATACCTAGGTTTATGTCTACAAGCAAGTAATCAAACTGCTATTTCCTGGTGCAGCCCCACACCCGACGTCAGACACGCCGAGCAACACCAAGAGTCCCGGGGCATTCCGACACAGGTTTCAGTGGGATAATGTTAGAGAGAATTCTCCAGAATGGCTAATTTCCCTTACCTACTGAGTCCCTCCGCAGCTTTGCTGGATTTCTAAGATTTATTTTTTCACCTGGTAAGAGTGCAAGTCTTTCTTCCCACTCTTACATGTGTTTTGCTGTGTGTTTTACATTTTTGTGTTCATAGACTGTGGAGCTTCACCTACTCCATAGGCATCATCTTTTTACTGTGCGTTACACAGCACCTTTAGTGCAGACACGCAGGGTTGTCTTTTTCAGACTTCCCACTTTAAACTCAATTTTCTGGGACTGACTACTGTCTCCCAGAACATGTAACATTACCACTGACTTTATTAGCCTTTTTAAATTCACAGACACAGTACAAACTACCTTTGTATAGAGTTCTGGAAAGGGTTAATAGTTACCCCTTTTTGTCTGTTTCTCATGGAACATTATTTCGTTCCCCTTTCTTTAAGATTTGGCTATTGGCAGTGGTATCTACTCTATTTTTCCTACCGCGGTCTATTTAACTAGCCCTGGTACTGTTTTAGGCTAAGTTAGTAGCCTCAAACTTAAATCCACTGGACCCCATTTACTTTTATTTGGTTCCGGCTGGGTTTATTCACCATTTCTTTTTGTAAAGGTCTTTCTCGTGTTTTACTCTGCGTGGCAAACCAGGTTTGGTTCCTTTGTTCACTGTCCTTTGGCGGGCTTCTGCACAGAAGCCCTCCTTAGGCGGCTGAATGTCTGAGGGGGGACAGGATGCAAGGGAGGGGTTTGAGACTCCCTGCACAGGGTCTCCTTGGAGACGCATGTCGCACTCTATATGATTGGCTGTGGTGACAGCCACCCTGCTGTGTGATTGACAGCCAGACTGTGTGAATGGGGAAATACTGCATAAAAACCAGGTCTCTGTGGATCGAGAGAACCGAAAAGAAGCTGACAAAAGAGGACCTCTACCATGACTGAACCTCCCGGTGAAGCCCTGCTGCGGGTCCGAATCTCCAAACATCGACGACAGGGAAGATCTGCGAGGAATCTTCTCCCCTTGAGCTGGTGGGACCAACCAGTTCGCCAAACTGCAAGCCAGGCCTCCCTCCTCTGGTCGAATTTGCTGTGCAGCTAGAGTGAACCGGATAGCCAGAAGGACTGGACCCTGCTTGGGTTTTAAAGAGCGCACCTTTTATTCGTTGCTTTGCTCTGCTGCTGGTTTCTTCCCTGGCCAGTGCAAGACCCTCCAGTCTTCCTACTTCGTGTCAGTCCAACAGTCACTTCAGGAACCGTGAGCCTGCAGGACCTGCCAGGAACTTCTGCCTCAGTTACAGCCTTCTTCATTTAAAGTACTGTTCAAACACGGTTGTTCGTTCCGTCCGACCACGGTGAATGTGTTTGAAATCTTACGCCAATCCGAGGGCTTCTCCTTCTCTATTCTTTAAAGTAACTTTTCTTCCGACCAACTTCGTTCCGAACTCTTGGCAAAGACTTAACCGCGAACTACTGTGTGATCCTGTGCAACAACTCTGGTCCATTGACTTTGGCTCAGGCCTCTTGATTTGATTTCCTCACGGTAGTCGCCTTATCTAGTTTGCCCTGCTTACTTGCTGGTGCTGCACTCATTTGTGTCTAACCTTGTCTTTCCCTCCCTTTTAAATTTCTGGAGTGCCATTTTGCTCACACTTCATTTTGAGCTCAACTTGTCCAGAATCTATTGGATGGTGTGTAGTATATTGAGTGTGAGATTTTTCTACTGCTTTACTTTAATGAACTGTTTTACAACTGATGTGTAAATAAATGTATATTCTTTTACTCAGAAACCTTGAGTCAGTGTTTGTTTGAACCATAGTAATTACTGTCCTTTGTGTAACTATTGATACTGCTCACTTTACTCTTGACATAAGTCTGGCTGCTCAGCCATCGCTACCACTTTACTGTGTAGTACAGGCTTGTACCAAAGGTGAATTTGTACTGTCACTTGTAGTCTTAATTGTGTGTGGTGTTCCCAAAGGGTACTGCATATAATTCTGCCTAACAGATAATTACTGTACACGACAAGTAGATAAAAGAAAGAAACATGTGAATTTCCGTAAATAAGTCAATTTGGTGAAAATACAGAATAAGTACAACACAGTTATGGACTGTGATAAAACCAGTACATTGGCTATGAACCAACATGAAAAGCAATGGTGATAAAGAGAGCCAAATAAGCAAGGCAAGCATAAATTAATGTTTGAGATGAACATTTGTCAAGAGGATATTGCACATTACTGAAAGACATGAATGGTTGAAAGCAGAAAACCTGTATACAACAGAAACCTGGCAAAAGGGCATCAGAGGATGGAACAGTGAATACGCTTCCTAGCAGGAAAGTGTACTGGGAAGCTCACGATGGTGCAAAAGATCTTTAAGCTGAGGTTCCTAGCTGGAGAGTACTGGAGAGCTTTTCGGAAGTGTTTCTCAATTTTCATTCACTTTGACAAGTCTCAAGTTTCAGAAATACATTCTTTAAACTTCTCATCAGAGGAGATGGACCAACTGTGTTTAGGCTCACATTAAGGATAAATTGGCCTGCTTCTAACTTCCCTCAAGGTCTTTGGTCTTAAACTGCAAAAGTTGGAGCTTTGAATTATCAGGAAAAACACAGGGTGCACTTTTGTCAATTTGGTCCACTAGTGCAGTTAACCCAAACCATTCACAACTTTTTGTAAGGGGTCTAATCATTTACCATTTTAAAAACCTAAGATATTTTTAAATTTGACAGGGGAAACAAATTCAATCAAACATATTTGTATGGCTAGAAGGGCCCTTCTCCCTCCCATCATGAAAAAAACAAAACCAACAAAAGTAAAGAATATTCATAACCTCAGGCTATGATTCGAGTTGTCTCCTGGGCGAACTAATGGAACCAGAGACATTGATGGAAAGAGGCCCATTTGAGTTCTAAATGTATTGTTCTTGGGTCCTCTACTTACACCAGCATATCGTCAAAGCATGTGAATCGATTAATTATCTAAAGCTGGAGAAAAGGAGCTGATTGGGAAGAATAAATATTGTGAAAATGAAATCAGTCTAATTGGAACTACTGGACTCATGATTTGATAACTCTGTTGGCTAAAGTGATGAAAGAGAAAAAGAAAATTATAGAAGAGAATGGATGATCTATCCAACAATCATTCGTTTTGATGTATGATACTACAAAATCATCATGGTGGAAAAAATTGTAACATTGACAACTGGGCTAAAATGAGTGCTTATTATTTGAGTTCCTTAGCATAACGGGGTAGAATGAGAACAACTTTACCTATATACAAATTATTGTATGGCTATTTTGTGTGATGGGTTGTGTCTTTAATTGTTCTTAGAAATAATATATTCAGTGTCTCCGATTGATCTGACATTTCATTATTTTACCGCAAGTTTGGCAATATCACATTGCTAGTTATGGGAAGCAATTTACTCTTTTTTTCTAAAACAAAGACGCTTGCATAGAACTTTCATGATCCAACCATCTCTATGCAGTGTATAGGTATTTGTTTTTGATTAAGTCCATGTTAATAGCTATAGTTAACTGCAATAACTTACAATGTTTAAGTTTGAGAGATAAACGGGCCAATAGAAGAAAATTGCATACTGATGCCACAGAAATGTTGTACCGCACGCACCCTTCTATTCAAAGAGGCTATTTTATCTATGGCAGGTCCCTGTAGCAAATGCTATAGTTCACCAGAACGACCACTAAAAGCTCTACATACCTGTGAAATCTCCAGACAGGGCAATTTTCCCACCTGCGCCCCAGTGAAGCCATACACAGAGTTGGCGCTAATCTTTAATGCCAGCTGACGCCCATCCAGCACCTTCTGCTTGAAAGGGTCTGTCTCCTTCTTCAGTTCATTCTTTGCCCTGAGATCAAAGGAGAGGGGAGATCAGCCATACTCTGGGAGGAGCATGTATTAGTGAACAAATGCAGGAAAGACAATGCAAGGGGAGCTGTAACATTGTCTACTCCTAACACTAACATACATTGGGAGAGGCTATTGGCGTGTGTGCTTTTCTTTCCAGGACATGCTCTTTCAATAAGGAATGTCAGAATGTAGTGATCCGTGGCTCTGGAACCATATTGGGTGCATCCAGACTGGAGAAAATGTCAGATCGCACAATAGTATGTAGGGAGCAGGCTCGTTTCTCCAACCCCAATTGGGCCTCTGGGAGGCATGTCCATTCTGCATCCTAAAAATGGGTACCAGAGCCAAAGGGCACACATCTTCTCAGGGATTCAGCTCCACAATCTAGAGAGAAATAAGTAGATGGGGCTAGGCAAGAATGGGTGTGTTAGTCTTGGTCCTTGGCATACTCTTGCATGAGTGCAGAGACTATCCCCCTTCTGCCATGACTGAGCACTTACTTCTTACGGGCAGTGAGCAGGTTCTCCAGGATCTCTGGAAGCAGGCCCTTCCGCACTGATGCCTTCACAAAGTGGTCGCCAGTTGGGGTTTTAATGAAGTCGTCAGCTGCAAGGCTAGAAACAAACGTGAGCACAGTTAAATACAAGAAGTGCCCCCCCCCCCCTTGTGACTTCCAACTATCACTCCTACTCCTTTCATCCCTTCAGAGTTAGGGTCCTTCTTCAATCGCAAATCTTTCTCTCAATAGACATGGGCTGTTAAAGGTTCTAGTGCTCCTTGGGCACAGGTTACAAGCTTGGGCATTCTGCAGGTGTGAGGAGAGAAAAAGGGCAGTGCTTATGTTATCTTCCCTACTGGGCTCTTCCCTATTCGACTATTATGGGTATCAGGTAGAGAAACCAGTTAAACTTGGTGGCGATGCAATTGATACTTGTATCAAATTCAACATGCATAATCAGAACTAGAGTATTATACAATATCTGGTAAAAGGGTATTAGCTTACTTATTAGGATGCATGACAAGTTTACATTCATCCCTATATAACCCTTTGTCTAAACAATTAAGCACATCCATTCTTGTTCATTTAACCCTTTGAGAATACAATGTATTCCAAAAGTGTACTAAATACATTTCTTTTCAAGCATGTTTGACGATCACCGCCTCCTGGTGATTTACATCAAAATCGACAAGTGACTTCATCAATAAAACAGCAAATTTACCAACTGCAAAGGTTACCATAATGGTAACAGATCTGCAAGTTCCCCATCACAGAATTGGTAATCTGCTCAAGAGCTTATGTGGCTTGGGATAAACGACAAGGCGTCTAAAGGCACAGTTGGTGCAGCAGCACAACTGTCTTTTGACTATTGGCACTACAACACATTTGTAGAAACTGTTGGGATTCATGTTCAGACTGCTGGCTCTCCTAGGCGATTAAGATTGCGAAAAATATATTGGAATATGGAAATAAGCACGGGACAGTGTAGGGATGTGTGTCCTGGGTAGGGATAATTGGTGGGAATTGGAAACCATGAAGGAGGAAGCTAACGTTGTAATTGCATTATGTAGGACATAGTATGAATGAACAAGTTACTTTCTTACCTGGTAACGTTCTTTTGATGGGATGGTCCGATGACGTATTCCATATCTATGACAGTAATCACCGCAGCTGTGCTGCTTCGGAAAATCTTTGGCGTCTGCGTCCTGCGTCGACGCGCCGTCCCCGAGGACCTCCTCTGAGGGCCGACGTCACCCGATGTGATAAGTAGGACACACGACGCCCATAGCCTCAGTTATAGTTTTTTTCCCACAGAACAGGTGCCACCAGTTTTCTGCCAGTCAGACACACAAGGCCTTGCGGAACGCAAGCTGCAATCGCAAAAGAAATTCTGCAGCTGGGAAGGTAGGGAGGGAGCGATATGGAATAAGTCGTCGGACCATCCCATTGAAAGAACGTTACCAGGTAAGAAAGTAACTTATTCTTCGAAGTGATTGGGTCCTCCGACGTATTCCATATCTATGACAGACTCCCAAAGCAGTACCAAGCAAGGAGATGGAAAAAGAATTTGGAACACAAATTTAGCATGCCCAATCAAATTGCGGAATATAGGACTGCCTTGCCAAAGGCCAGATCCTGCCCTCTGATGGAATCGATAGAGTAGTGACGTACAAAAGTATGTACTGAATCCCAGGTGGCTGCATCACAGATGTGACGAATGGGAACACCCCTCTGCAGGGCGGTAGACCCAGCCACTCCCCTGGTAGAATGGGCCGGCAAGCCAGCCGGAGGGTCCTTACCCACCAAGCGGTAACACTCTGAGATAGCTAAAATAATCCAACGAGACAAAGTCTGTTTCGTCACAGCTTGTCCCAAACGCTTTCCAGCGTAACCAATGATAAGTTGATCATCCACTTTGACCCGGGACATGCGTGAAATATAAAAGCTCAATGCTCTCCTAGGATCAAGCCTATGGAGCCTCTCCTCTTCCTTACCAGGATGTGGAGGAGGATAGAACGCCGGAAGAACAACCTTCTGGCTCAAATGAAATTCCGAAACCACCTTCGGAAGAAAAGAAGGGCGAACTCTAAGGACAACCCTGTCCTTATGAAACACAGTGAAGGGTGGCTTAACTGAAAGTGCCTGTAACTCACTCACTCTGCGAGCGGAAGTAATCGCAACCAAAAACACAGTTTTAAGAGTTAGCAGTCTCAAAGGGCAAGAATGTAAAGGCTCAAACGGAGCAACCATAAGAAACTTAAGAACAAGGTTTAAATCCCAACCGGACACCAGAAAAGGTGACGGAGGGAACACATTAGTGAGCCCTTTCAAAAACTGAGAAATTAAAGGAATCTTAAAATAGGAACACTTCAGACGAGCGCTTAAATATGGACAGTGCCACCAGGTAACCTTTAATGGTCCCCACTTGCAAGCCCCTGTGGGCCAAAGAAAGCAAAAAAGAGAGAACCATGGGATTGTCAAACTCAAAAGGATCCACATTCTTAACTCTGCACCAGTCGCAGAACTTTCTCCAACGGCAACAGTACAGAGACTTTGTTGCCAGCCGCCTGGCCGAGAGCAGCACCTCCATCACATCTTCAGGGAGGTCCCAATCCTTATACCTCAACCTTTCAGAAGCCAAGCCTGAAGGTTGAGGAACCTGACCCCCCTCCCGTGAGAGCAGATCGTCTCGGTAGGGAAGACGACGTGGAGGGAAATTCCCACGAGCAAAACCTTTCGCACTTCCGGTTGACACTGGAGGCGAAGAGATCTACTTGAGGGGTCCCCCAAAGGGCAAAGATCTCCAGGAGAATCTCCTGAGCCAGCTCCCACTCGTGAGAGACCGTGCTCTGCCTGCTCAGAGCGTCCGCCGTCTCGTTGTCGTCTCCGGCCAGATGAACAGCCGAGATTGAAACTTCCTGCTGGATGGCCCAGAACTCGAGCTGCATCGCCTCCCTGCACAGAGGAAGTGACCCTGCCCCCCCCTTTTTGTTGAGGTAGTGCATGGTCTCCGTTAGAATCAGGACACTCTTTCCTCGCACAGTAGGCAGAAAAGCCTTCAGGGCTAGCCTGACGGCCCTCAGCTCCAACAGATTGATATGGAGTCTGGACTCCGACAGAGACCAATGACCGCTGACTGTCAACTCGTTGGCATGAGCTCCCCATCCCGTGAGGGATGCGTCCGTCACGATCTTCACCTCCGGCCAGGGCAGCCAAAATGGGGCTCCCTTCATCAGATTGCCTTTGACGGCCCACCACAGAAGGTCCTGGGCGACCGAGGGCGGCACCTGAACAGGGTCCGACTGCCTGCCGGAGGACTGAGACCACTGGAGCTTGAGTGCCCACTGCAAAGATCTCATCCGCAGACGAGCCTCTGGCACCAGAAGAATGCAGGATGCCATGAGGCCGAGCAGTCTCAAGAACTCGGACGCTGGGAGATTTTGGGCAAGTTGAAACTTGTGCACCATCTGCTGAATGTGAAGAGCCCTCACCTGGGGAGGAAAACACTGCCCCAGGGATGTGTCGAGCACTGCTCCGATGCACTGGAGCCGCTGTGTTGGTGTCAAATGGGACTTCTTTAAATTGAGGGAGAAGCCCAGCTTGTGAAGGGAGTGGCAGGTGACGGACAGATGATCCAGGACTTGCTCGGGAGAGCTCCCCCTGATCAACCAATCGTCCAGGTAGGGGTAGACGTGAATCCCCCCTTTCCTGAGATGCGCTGCCACCACCACCATGAGCTTGGTGAAAACCCTCGGGGCGGAGGTCAATCTGAATGGCAGGACCCGAAACTGAAAGTGTGAGTCGCCAACCGCGAACCTCAGGTAATTCTTGTGCTTGGGATGGATCGGCACATGGAAGTAAGCATCCTTGAGGTCGAGAGACACCAACCAGTCCTGAAGTTGAAGGGCCTTGAGGACTTGAGAGAGAGTAACCATCTTGAACTTGTCCTTCCTGAGGAGTTTGTTCAAACTGCGCAAGTCCATGATGGGTCTCAATCCCCAGTCTTTCTTGGAAATCAAAAAATAAGGGGAATACCATCCCTTGTTCCTCTCCGCTACAGGCACCAGTTCTATGGCGCCTTTCTCCAGCAGGGCTTGAATTTCCTGCGCAAGGAGCGGATCCGGACTCTTCAAAGAGAGGTTCCCAGGTGGATTGTCGTGAGGCCTCTGCCGAAAAGGAAGACAGTAGCCGTGGGTTATGATCTCCAGAACCCACACACCTGAAGTAATGGCTTGCCACTCTACAAGATGCTGCGCCAGCCTTCCCCCAACCGGCGAACCATGGGACCTGGCCTCATGACTGAGTGGTAGCGGCTGCGGCGTTGCCTGAGGGCAAAGAGGCAACTGCCCCAGCGGCCTTGGCACCTCGAGTTCCCTTGTTTCCACCTCTGGCACTCTTACGGTGGCCTCTTTGACCGCTAGCTCCTCTCGCTTTACTGAAGGACGAGTAATTGCGAAAGGAACCTCCCCTCCATTGCTGTCCCCTGGGACGAAAAGGCGGAGGTTGGCGAACTGCAGCGTCCAACGACTTTGCTGCAGCTTTGGAGGTCTGCAACCTCTCAAGGCTCTCGTCAGCCTTGCTGCCAAAAAGATGTTCACCGTCAAAGGGCATGTTGAGGAGCCGGGACTGCACATCAGGAGCGGACCCAGACTTCCACAACCACGCAAACCTGCGTATTACGGTGCTCGCCGCCATGGACCGGCTGACACAATCTGCCATGTCCAAACCCGACTGAACAGCCTCACACATGGCATCCTTGCCATCCTGAACCATAGCAAGGAAATCATCCCGTTCATCCCCTTCGGGAATATGTTCAGCCTCTAATGCAACACAGTTCCACAGAGTGTGTGTGTGAAACGAGACAAGGCACATATGGAGTTGGCCGCCTGAAGCAACATACCCCCTGAAGAAAACACTTTCTTCGCTCAGCCGTCAAAACGTTTGTCGTCCCTATCCAGAGGGATGGTAGGATACGATGCCTGCTTTGCCGGGGCCGTAGCCGCCTGCACCACCAAACTCTCCGGAGTGGGGTGCCTGGACAAGTAGCAGGGGTCGCTATTGGCTGGACGGTATTTTCACGACAAAGACTTGCCCACTGCCGGGAGATTATCCGGAGCAGTCCAAGCCGCTGCTACCCTTCTCTGCAGAGCCATATGAAACGGCAAAACCGGGTCAGTGGGGGGGGACCAAGATCAAGGATGTCCGTGAGATCATCCTGAACAAACTCCCCTGGGGGAGCTGACCAACCCAAGTACTCGGTGACCCGAGACATAAGGCGCCGATATGAAGAATCGGCATGAGTGCCAGGCTCCGGCCTACAAAACTCCACCTCCGGAGAGGTGTCCAGTCCACTGGCATCATGCAGTGACTGCCTCAGGTCATTAAACTAGCTATGGCCCGAGATAAGCTCATCTAGAACCGGAACCAAGCCGTCATCAGAGCCTTCATCACCCTCTGAAATGTACTCCAGGCGGGGAGAGGAAGACCTCTGGGGACCAAAGCAGTGCCTGACCTTAGCCAGACCCTTTCTAGGGGCTAACCCCGTGCCACGGGGTCCCTCCGACACCACCGCCTCGAAAGGCGTCGAGGGCGCCGAACGAGTCGGCGCCGACAGACACGGCATCGACGTCAGCTTCAGCGCCGCCAGCATCGACGGTGTCGACACAGGCCTCGAAGCCGGAGCTCCGAGCGTGTCTCTCGACGACCTAGGCGCCAACAGCGTCGACGACCCCGTCGGAGGTGGAGCCTCGAGAGAAATCTTTGAAGACGGCACAAGATCATGCGGTCTCGAACGCGTCGAGGACCGGGACTTGGAACGGGCATGGCGAGAACGGCTACCCTTGTCCGAGCGGGGCCTATCCGCGAGCCGTGCCGACCACCCGAGCCCGAAGGCGTACGAGCGGTGTCTCTCGACTGGTGCCGACCAACCCCACTCAGAGGCGCGGATGGACCGGTGCCCTGCGATACAAGAATCGCTAGCATCTGCTTCCTGAAGGAACCCCATTCCTCCGGTGTCGCTTACATGGAGGGATAAGCAACCCGCCGACGGGCGGAGTCCTCGGAAGAGGACGGGGAAGGCGACCGATGCCGGCGCTTCCAGGAATGCCTCAAAGAGGGGGAGGAGTGACGAGACTGACTCCTGGAAGGGGACCCACTGGACTTCCGACGATGACGTGGAGAGTCGCCCCTCGAGTCATCCGTCGAAAGCCCCGTAGACCTCGACTTCCGGGGGCTTAGACACCCGACCTACCGACAGCTTCTTGCGTTCCCGCAAGGCCTTTGCCGTGAGCGACTGGCAGTCGACACAGTCGTCCGTATCGTGGGCCTCCCCGAGGCACCAGAGGCAGGCGTCGTGCGAGTCCGTGACCGACAACTTGGACCCACAGTCCCCACATTTCTTGAAGCCCGGACACGGGGTTGAAGATGAAGTAGACATCGCCACAAACTGGTCTTCACAAAAAACCGAACAGGTTCAACGAACCGAGAAGAAAACAGCAAACGCCAAAGAGTCGAGGCATACCGAGATTCACGAAGCGAACATGTTCGCGGAAAAAACGGAACTGAGGCTATGGGCGTCGTGCATCCTACTTATCACATCGGGTGACGTCGGCAGTCGGAGGAGGTCCTCGGGGACGGCACATCGATGCAGGACGCCGAAGATTTTCCGAAGCAGCACATCTGTGGTGATTACTGTCATAGATATGGAATACGTCGGAGGACCCAATCCCCTCGAAATATACACAACAGTCATACACAAACTAAGACTGCATGTACAAGTAGGCGTGAATTCGCGCAGGCCGGGTTCCCATAGAAAACACAGAACAAGGCCGTATTTCTGATCTGATCATTGCATCCCGATTCCCAGGCACGTCAAAGAACACACATGCCCCCACATCAGCTAGGTCTCTGAACTAATTGGGTAGGAATGTGTGCAGCCGAAGAAATGGAGGGCTGCAGCCTAGGTACCAAGGTCGTATTCCTGAGAGCCAAGGCAACGGTCTTGGGATGCCCAAACATGAACTAAGATTAAAGACATTAACACCCCTATGAATGATGGTCACTCTATTTGAACTACCAGATGTGCAGGGAAATGGGCTCTAAATCCGTTGCATAATGGACTGATTAGTGGGATGTTAGGTTCACTTCTGGGGAGGGGTGGACTGATAAAGGAGACAACAGAGAACTACATGAAATAAGTTTTGTACCATGAAGAGCTAAGAATGAGGCCCATACAGTGGAGAGTGCATGAGGTGGGCGCCAACATGTGTGTCTTAAGAAAAGGGCTGCTTTGTCTGCACGGACCAGGCTGACCTCGAAGAGTCTCACTTTGATAACCAGATGCATGCCAAGTGGTTAGGATAAAAAGTAAAGGTGGTGCCAGTTGATGTTAACCAATTGCTTTACAACATTTCATGATGGACGAGGACACTACCCATGTGTGGTGAAGATGAGCGAAAAGACAGCAGAACAAATTGGAAAATGGGCAATATGTAATCATTAGCGTGTATATAGGCAGTAGCGAATGAGGTTGGGGGAGTAACACTGTACATCGATTATGTCATGCATGATGATTTGTGAGTTTATAACCTGAATCTTGTACGGAAGACGTAGAGAGCTCTGTGGCAGTGGACTTTTGTATACAAAACAAAACTTTCTCAAAAGCGGGGACACCTGGTATTTTTCCCTAGCAGGTTGTATATTCTTGGTCTGATCGCTAGGAGTTTCCCTACATTTTCGGTGACCCTGACGTGATCCCAGTGACCCCGCGAAGACGGAGTATTCCTGGCTGCACATCTGGAGGGGCAGCGCCCACCTGCAGCGACCAGTCTTGGCATGCACAACCTTTGAGAGGTTTACAGGAGCAGTGTTCGAATTCCTGCCTGATCTTTGGAGCGTGGCGCTGTCCCCAGATTGTGCAGGCCGTTGACGGGACCCAGTGACTGAGGACATCGGGTGAACACGCAGACGTAAGTGAGCCTGCATTTGGAGAAAAATAAATGAGGTATGAGGAGAGTGTGCGAGTGTTGGGAAGTGTGAAGGAGAGGAGATTGTAGATTGATGAAATAGAAAACCATGTGGTGTTGTGTATATTTTGATTTAGGCCTTTATATTATGATTTGTGGAGTAACAGGATCCTTTCCTTAAGTAATAGGGGAGAAGACTGCACTGTATAATGGAAGAAAAGAGGATATCGATAGAGTATATATATATATATATATACACATACATAGTGAGAGTGAGTCTGGGATCTCTATCTGGTATATAGTAGGGGAGGTGTGAGAACAAAAATGTAGTTGTGGTAGAGAGTTTAATTTGTTGTGATTTTATTGTTAGTACATTTTTCTATTGTGGCAGATTACAGTGTGACGTGGGAAGGGTGAAAGACATATCCATATTTTTGTGTGTGTGTGGGGGAGCAAAGAGGGTTGAGTGTGGGGTATAAGAAGGGGGTACGGGGAAGGCATACGGGTTGTTGGGGTGGGACAAGGCAATTGGTAATACTGTAAAAATATTGACGGGAAAGGGTAGTTATTATGGAGCCAACAACCCCATTGGATTACATGTGCAAGGCCCTTCTGTTAGATCAAGATAAGGAACAAGTTACTTACCTGTAACTGTTGTTCTCCAGCATGGGTCTGGCATGGATTCAAATGCTCATGAATATTCCCCGTCGTCAGGCTGGGAATCCTCGGTAAAGAAAAATCAGTATCAGTTTCGTTTCTGATCTGTCTTTCGTAGTAGTAACCAATCACTGATCTCTGCGTCATACTGACCACAGCCAATGACTACCATCTCCCTAAGCCCCGCCTCTGGCAGCCATCTTCAGATTTGGTAGCAAGTGAAGTGGCAGTATGACCAAGTGAAGAGCCGTAGAGGGGTAGGCGGGAGGGTTCGCATGTGAATCCATGCCAGACCCATGCTGGAGAACAACAGTTACAGGTAAGTAACTTGTTCCTTCTCCAGCATGTGGTCTGGCATGGATTCACATGCTCATGAATAAAAGAATACATAGCAGTACACACATGCACAACCACGGGAGGTGGCAACAGGCTCAACATTAAGCAATACAACAACTCAACATTAAGCATCTCTTACCTTCTCACCAGGCTCACCTTAGGCGAACAGGTTGCGCAGCACTGCTTGGCCAACCCTGGACTCCTCCCTGGAATCCCGGTCGACGCAGTAGAATTTCATGAAGGTGTGCGTCGACCTCCACGTAGCAGCCCTGCAGATGTCCAGCAGGGGCACACCAGATAGGAACGCCGTGGTAGCTGCGATCGCTCTGGTGGAATGGGCTCTCGGACGGCCAGGCAGCGGTCGGTTTGCCAACCGATGACAGTACATGATACAGCCGGAGAGCCATCTGGAAATGGAAGCCTTTGAGAGAGCCTTCCCCTGATTGACAGGTCCAAAGTTCACAAAAAGTTGTGACGTCTTCCGAAAACTCTTCGTGCGGTCCACGTAGAACTTCAGCGCTCTAGCCCCATCCAGCGAGTGCAAAGTCCTTTCAGCCGGCGACGAAGGCGACGGGAATAAAACAGGCAACACCAAGGGTTCGTTGAGGTGGAAGTCCGACGGCACCTTGGGCATGAAGGAGGTGTGCGTTCTGACCACTACCCTCGTGTCGTGAAAAGTCAAGTACGGGGGCTTGCAGGAAAGGGCCTGGATCTCTCCCACCCGTCGTGCGGAGGTGATGGCCACAAGAAACGCTGTTTTCCACGACAAGAACTTCAACAGAGCTGAGTGCAGAGGCTCGAACGGAGGTCCCATGAGCTTGGTCAGCACCACGTTGAGCTCCCACGCCGGGGCCGGAGCCTTCACCGGCGGGAACGATCTGAACAGTCCCTTCATGAATTCTTTCACCAGACGATGAGACCACAAAGACGTCCGTCCCGTGGTTCTGGTGTATCGGGAGATAGCAGCAAGATGAATCTTGATGGAAGCGTGCGCCAGTCCAGCCTTGGCCAGTGTCAGTAGGTACGGCAGTACTTGAGGAGCCGTAATCCGTAGAGGGTTAATCTTCTGTGCGTGGCACCAGACAGAGAACCTCTTCCATTTGTGTCCGTAGCATTTAAGAGTTGAGGACGCCCTGGCCTTTGCAAGAACCTCTCTGCAGTCGGCCGATATGTCGTAACCTCCAAACTCTAACGCTGCAGGAGCCAGGCCTGCAAGTTCAGTGACTTCGGGTCGTGACGGAGGATGGCGCCTCCTTCCCTGGAGAGAAGATCCGCGTCCACTGGCAGCTTGATTGACGGGGACGCTGACAATTTCAGAAGGTCCGGGAACCATATCTGCCTCGGCCACGCAGGTGCGACGAGGATCATCCTGCACCGTGACCTCTTGAGCTGGTTGATGAGCCGGATCAACAACGGCAATGGAGGGAACGCATATAGGAACAGGCCCTCCCAGGGGAACGAGAAAGCATCGCCCATGCTCCTCGGCTGAACAGATCGATCTGGGGTGTGCCCCACCGTCGGAAGAGGCGGTCCACTAGATCCTGTTGTAGTTCCCACTCGTGGCACGAGCGCAGCTCTCTGCTGAGCAAGTCGGCGATGGTGTTTTTTATTCCTGCCAGATGAAACGGCACCAGAAACATCCCTTGGACGACGGCCCAATGCCACAGATCCTGCGCCTCCTTGGACAGGGCTGGGGATCTGGTACCGCCCTGCTTCTTGATGTAGAACATGGTGGTGGTGTTGTCGGTGAAGATCCTCACCAGCTTGCCCTTGAGAGACGGAAGAAAGGACCCGAGGGCCCAAAACACTGCACAGAGCTCCAGGACGTTGATATGGAGGGACTTCTCCGTCGGCAGCCAAAGGCCTCTCGCGTGCAGATTTTCGGTGTGCGGTCCCCACCCTTCCAGGGAGGCATCCGTGGTCACTCTTCTGGTGGCCCGGGGTCTGGAAGTCCATGCCCACCGTCAGATGCGCGCGGGTGCCCCACCACCGGATCGCTCATCGGAAGCTCTCGTCGAGTGTGATCCTGTCCTCGAAGCTGCCCGTCGTCTGGATCCAGCGAGCGTCCAGGAACTCCTGTAACGGGCGCATTCAAAGCCTGCACAGGCGGATGAGATAAATGCAAGAAGACATCATTCCGAGGAGGGATTTGATGGACCTCACCCTGGCCGCGTCCGCAACCAGCATCCGCTGCACCTTGCCCAAGATGGCCCTTGTCTTTCCTCCGACGGAGAAGCCAGAAGCGCCACTGTGTCGAGTTTCGCTCCCAGAAACAGTGCGTCTTGCGCGGGCACCAGGTGGGACTTGGCGTAGTTTATGGAGAATCCCAGGTCCGTGAGTAGTTGGACGGTCCTCGCCGTGTGCTCTGCGGCAATCTCCCTTGTCTTTGCTCGGATGAGCCAGTCGTCCAGGTAGGGGTAGACGTGGATCCCCTCCAGGCGCAGCCACGCCGCCACCGGTGCGAGGCACTTGGTCAACAACCTGGGTGCCGACCTCAATCCGAAGGGAAGGGCTCTGAACTGGTAGTGACGCCCTTGGACCACGAATCTGAGAAACTTTCGGTGTCCCTTTAGGATGGGGATATGGAAGTAAGCATCCTCCAAATCCAACGACGACAGGAAATCGCCCTCCTCCAGCTGACCCAGGACGTGCTGGAGGGTGACCATCCGGAACTTCTGTGCCTTGATGAATTTGTTCAGTCGTCGTAGGTCCAGGATGGGACGCCATCCTCCTGTCTTCTTCACGAGGAAGTATCTTGAGTAAACTCCGGAGCCCCGAAGCCTCTTTGGGACGAGCTCAATGGCGCCTTTCTTGAGCATCGCCTTTACCTCCAAGAGAAGTTGAGGGACGTGATGTTCCTTCCTGGCCACGGGAGGGGGGGGGGGGTGGGGGTTGTAGGTGTATCGCGCGGGCACTTCTTTAGAAACTCGAGCACGTGACCCTGGGCCAGGGCGTCCAGCACCCAACGGTCGGTGGAGATGGACTCCCACACGCTGACGAAGTTCGCCAGCCGGCCTCCCACTGGGATGCTTCGGTGGGGGCCCGACCCCACGGCCGGTTCAGTCCTGCTTCGACGATACTTTGCCGGCTTGTCCTCCCTGGCGACGACGGCGGGGTCCGCCCGACTTGTCCCCTGTAGGCTTCCTGTGAAGCCGGGCCGCTTGACGGTAGGTGGAATATCCGCCGCCGGAACCTTTGGAGGCACCCTGCTTGCCTCCGGTGCTCCGAAAGGGCGGCCGTCGTTGCTGGAGAACACCAAGAGCCCGGGCCGTCTCCGTGTCCGTCTTGATGGCTTGTAGGGAATCGTCCACTGTTTTCCCCAAACACGTTGCTCCCGTCGAAGGGCATGTCCAAAACTCTGGTCTGCACGTCCTGCCGGAAGTCCGTTGCCTTGAGCCATCCACGCCATCTAAGGCACACGCCGTTGCCCAACTGGCGAAATCCAGTGTCAGCGATGTCCGTCGCTATCGTAATGGTGTGGTCCGACGCCACTTCTCCTTCCTGCAAGATCTCTAGGGCCTCCGCCCTCTTGGCGTCCGGTAGGAAGTCCAGCAGGGGGGCGATCTTGTACCACAACTCCCTGTCGTAGAGGGCTACGATAGCCAAGGCGTTGTCAGCCTTAATCGTCGTTGCTGCCGATGAGATGACTCTGCGTCCCATCGTGTCCAATTTCTTTCCCTCGCCGTCTGGGAGGGAGGTTGACGTAGAGGCCGAAGCTCCCCCCCCCCCCCGCTTTCTTCCTGGCCACCGCGGAGACGACCGAGTCCGGGGTCGGCTGTGCCCAAAGGCACAAGGGGGCCGCGTCCGGGACCCGGTACTACTTCTTGTACCGATCCCTTCTCGCAGGCATTGTGGATGGGTTCTTGAGGAGGGCGAGACCCTCATCCCAGATATCGTCCAGTAGAGGTACAGCGAGGACCGTCTTCCTCTTGGTCTCGCGCCGTTGGTAAAGGAAACCTTCCTTCTTCTCTTCCGGGCAGAGCTGGAAAAGCTCGGAAGCCCTGGCGATCATGGCATGAAACGATCCAATCTCGTCGGGCGGGGAAGCCTGGGGAGGAGGTGACGACGGAAGATCCTCGTCGTAAACCTCGTCGTCTGTACCCGTCACGGCCGTGTCCGTCCCCGTATCATCCCCACGGGTCGTGGACGGGGAGGAGGGCTGAGCAGGGCACGATGGTTGAAAAGGAGGTGGAGGATGAATCCTTCTTCTCTTAGGAGGAGGGCTCCCAGAAGGGCCTGGCTCCGGGTCCCCCGTCGGGAGCAGTTCCTCCGTTGGTGGTAACGGCAATCTCGTCCTTATCGCCGAGCATAAGGACTTTATAGCCAACAAAATGGCCGCCGAGTTGTCTTGCGGCACTGGTTGAGGGGATTCCGACGGGCGGTCAGGAGCCTCGTCGGCACCCTCGACGTTCTCGTCGTCTCCTACGTCGGGGTCCCTCCCGACAGGCTGGTCTTCTTCCACGCCAATGCCGTGGCTTAAGACTTCGATCAGCTCCTCTTCAGAGGTTGAGGCCGAATCCACAACAACCTCCTGCCCCCCCTCTTTTTCTTCTCCGTTGGAGGTTTCATGGGGGTCCTGTCGATGGGCTTGAAAGAGGACTACCTCCGCGGTGGCAGGGAGACTCTGGGCCCCGAAGTCGCCTCCACTGGTGTAGCCTCCACAGGCTGAGCCAGGGCCGCCGCGACTGTCTCGATAGAGGCCTTGGCAGGGTGGATCAAGGCTTTCACCACCTTAGGTGCGCTCACCGCCTTCTCCTTGGGGGGAGGGTCACCGCCTCGCTCCCCCTGCGATGGGGCCTTCGAGCTCCCGGGGTCTCTCCAGGAGCTTCGCCGGGTGCTCGGCCTTCCTCTTATCCGAGCCAGAGCGTTGGCTCGTGGTTGATGGCGCCGGGGAGGATGCGCCCTGCCTGGCAACTGTAGAGCCCGACCGTTCGGCGCTCCCGGAAGGTCTTAGAAGACCGCTCGGCTTCTTCTCGCCTGACGGGCTCTTCCCTTCCAGCCAGTTGGCGAGACGCAGATGGCGGTCCTTCATGGTCCGCTCCGACATATTGCCGCAAAACGCACAGTCCTTCTCCACGTGCGTCTTGTCCTCATGCAGGCAGTAGAGGCAAAGGGAGTGTTCGTCCTCCTTAAAGACATTCTGAAGCTGGGATCCAGGTCAGACCCTGAACAGCTTTCCGGGCGTCGAGCTTCCCTTCTCCTGGGCCATGTCCGAGATGGGCCTGAGAAACTTCTGGAGTCCTCCAAAAGCGTGGCTCGACGAAATCTTCACCCTTGAGGGGCGTAGAGGAATCCGACACGGGTCCCCGTTGATCGGATAAAGAAACGGGGGAGCTTGAGGCTCTTTTGACCGAAAAAAGAGAATTTTCCTATGAAAAAGCGCGAAAACTCACTACAGCTCGAGAGCAATAGCACGAGGATCCCAACACATGAACGTGCGGTAAAAATCTGAAGATGGCTGCCAGAGGCGGGGCTTAGGGAGATGGCAGTCATTGGCTGTGGTCAGTATGACGCAGAGATCAGTAATTGGTTACTACTACGAAAGACAGATCAGAAACGAAACTGATACTGATTTTTCTTTACCGAGGATTCCCAGCCTGACGACGGGGAATATTCATGAGCATGTGAATCCATACCAGACCCCATGCTGGAGAAAATCCTTAAATATCATAGGGAATGGAGTGCAGAAACAGAGGGAGGGATGTTTGACCAGGGCACAAATAATAGAGAGATACTAAGTCACATGCATATGTTTTTAAAAGTTAAATATAAGGGGAAAAAATAAAACAGGAAGGCGGTTTGGAATTCTGGAAAATTGAAGATTTAGACAAATGCCCCACTGATAATTCTAAGGCAGCATGTGAGGAGACTACTTCGTGTAGTGCAATCACTAACACAGTTACTGTCCCGAGCACCCGTGAGGCACCTAGGGAAACAGACTGGTGTCCACCATTAGGATGCTACCCTGCACATGCTGTATCAGGATATACAAATCCACACCCCTGCCATCTACATCGACAAACTATCAGAATCTTCCCAAACCCACAGCGTCAGCCGCTGGGAGGGGTAAATGGCCGGAGGGAGATGATGCAAAACCACAAAAAGAGCTGGTGGATGCATTAAGGAAGGTGGAGGGTGAATTGGCACGACTAAAATTACAACGATAAGAGGGACATCGGACGCCTATATGGGTAAATGAATGGAGGGCAGGAGCCATTTTTTTCACATGGTTAGTACGGTTTCGGGCAAAATGACCGAGTGGGGTGTGGGCACTTCGGGAATGTTCAGGGGAGAAACGACTGAAGATTATTTCGAACAAATAATCTCTAGTTGTTTCTCCTTCGAACATTTGAACTGCGGTAAAACAACCCCAAATCGGATAGTATAGCTATCAAAGATGTGCATATAGAAAAGGACCATGAAAATAAATGGTGGTGAGAAGGGGGATGGATTATGCAATGACAAGATCAGAGGAGGAATATGACAACACACACAAAGAAGAAAAGGAGTGGGAGAAACAGAGCAGCCACCTGTAATATCCCCACAAGTAGAAAGTTTATGGGGACCCAGGTTAAGTAACAGGTTTGGGCGAATGGCAGTAGCTGAGAGATCGGTGTTGGGAAAGGAGAAAGTTAGGAAGGCGTAGGGGCACAGTTTCCGCTGTTGCATAAGGGTCCAAGAAGAGCACAGTATATCCCTTGGGCACACATGGACCGAAATAACCTCAAAGACACCCCGTCCCTCACAGCCGGTGCAGGTCAATGGATATACGCATTCGAAAAGCATACAGCTGGGACTACTTTGGCTGTAGGCAATTTGAAACGTATGTTTGTGTCGGTACTGGGAGATCAGGCTGATATTTGGATTAAAGCGGGGTATCCAGGTGAAATTGGGCGACTGTAGCCATGATAGAGCACATTTCAATGACATTAGGTCCCAAGTATGGGCGGCATTACTGTGTGCGTACCCAGACACACCCAATCTTCAGTCGATTATGAAACGGACAATGCATGACAATGAGGATCCGGCCCAAAACATTACATATACAAGAAATGTGGTGGGTGGAAACAGGTGATTCATGGGATCGATCGATTCCTTTTTTCAATTTTGTGGTTAACAGAGGACCCCCCAAAGAAGTGCACAAGGCACTTGACAAGATAGCGGAGATTGAGGCAAAGGGTTGGGCAGAAATTCAGTCTATCATCATCCACCATTGTAAACGGTTGAAAGAAAAAGAGAAGGAAACAGCACAGTGAGCGCAAGCAGAAAACATGAAACTGGTTCAAAAGAAGTTAGCAAAGGTTGCATTGGAAGGAGGCTGCGGCAGCAGTGCAGACGGAAGGGTCAGCAGCGATTCAGGCAGACGTACACGCAGCACCCGGGTGGGGAGGAGAAAACGGGTATACATGTGGGTATAAACCTCAGTATCAAAGGGGTTCCCCGTGGGGGTTTCAACAGGGGAGAGGGGAATTATTGGGTGCCCGGGGAGGCCGAGGGGGTTTAGGGGGAATGAGACTGCAAGGAGGAGCGGGGTAGGCCAGTGTTGGACATTCAGACCATGGGTCATTTTTCAAGGGAATGTAGGAGTAGACAGGTGTATGCATATCCTCAACAGATGCATTCTTATCCGCAGGGAGGTCCAGTTCCATACCCCCAGTCATACCGACAGATGCCTCCGAAGGCACCTTATGGTGTACCAATGCCGATGACCGGCCCGTTCTCCCCCCCCCCCACCAACTTTCCCGTAGTTACCGGCCCCCGGGAGCTAGTAATGTGCTGTCATATGCTGTACATCAGGGACAGAAACTGGGCCCCCATATGCCAAGCAATAACAGTTCCAAACAATACAGTGACTCACTATCAGGAAACAACTATGGTCGGAGGAAACCCATTTGTCTTCCCGTGGGCAAACACGTACCTGGATTAGGACAGCCCACAGGGAGCCTTAACGTGTCCAGTTCTATCAGTCACTGCCGACCCAGAAGAGGAACCCTTGGAAGGCGTGGGGATAGCAAATTAATTATTCATTTTTAAGGTACATACACGTGCAACTAAATCATGCATTAGTGAGGGAGGATTTCCTCTATCAGGTGAGGTCATGGAAACGCAGGGCTTCTCTAGGGGGCAGTAACTAACAGTTCTTTTGACAATGGGGCAAAGAGTTGTGGGCCCCCTTGTTATATTCCACTGCGACTGCAATCAATTTGTTGGGGAGGGATATTTTGAGTAAGCTCAATATGACATCTCATTCATCGAAAGAAGTGTGGTGTGTTGGTATGTGTGCCAGAAGGGTAATGTTGACCTTGCATGCATTAGGTGGAGTCTGTGGCAAGAGGAATACCAGTGGCCCGATTTGTTTCTATATGGTATTAACATACTACTGAGTGCCGTGCCACAAGTGGTGAATACATATTGGCGAGTAGCCTCCGAGTTTCTGTTCAGGCCTGCCCAGCCTCAAGAGATTGTTGCAGGCACGATAATTGTACTGGATATAGAAGGAGTTCTAGTGGCAGAAGACAGGATCAACTGCTATCAAAACAATCCGAACAGGGAGTGGCGCACGGTTGTGGGCATTGACCTAAAAAAAAACAATGAAAAATGTGTCAGATGAGTTGTTGTTTGTGAACCGAAAACAGGAGGGAGAAATAATATTGGAAGTGTGTGTTTCCTATGAAATCATGATACAGATCAAGTAAGAGGTGTGCCCCATGCTGCTAGTAGGGACTGCTACTTTCACCTCAGCAGATTTGGTCAAAGTTCCTGACAAATTGTGGATGAACAATCCATATGAATTGGTATTTTTGAAAAGTGGCACGCCAATACGCATTACTCTGAAACCTGGGGCTGTGTTGCCACAAGTGAAGCAGTATCTTCTATCAAAGGCAGCAGAGGAGGAGATTTATGATACTATTATGGCCCTTTTATATCAGGGCAACATAGTACCTTCAAATTCACCCTGTAACACAGCTATTTATATGGTGAAGAAATCAAAAGGTGCTAGTTGGAGGATGATTCAGGATCTACGCCCTCTTAATGACATTGTACAGGCAGAGTTCCCAGTGGTTCCGAAAACTGTTATAATACTGTGCATTATAGCCGTTGAGGGCACACCTTTCACTGTAGTGGAAATGAAAAGGAACAAGTTACTTACCTGTAACTATTGTTCTCCAGCATGGGTCTGGCATGGATTCACATGCTCATGAATATTTCCCAGTCAGGCCGGGAAGAAAAAGAAAAACGGTTTAACTTTCACTTGCAAACTGTTTCTCTCCTCTAAACCAATAAATGTACTCTGGGTATACTGACCCCAGCCAATGACATCCCTCTCACTAAGCCCCTCCTTTGGCAGCCATCTTCAGATTTGGTAAGCACGTAAAGTAGCAGTATGACCAAGACGAGCCGCCGAGGGGACGTCAGGAGGGTTTGCATGTGAATCCATGCTAGAACCATGTTGGAAAACAATAGTTACAGGTAAGTAACGTGGTCCTTCTCCAGCATGGGGTCTGGCAGGGATTCACATGCTCAACAGACTCAGTTCAAGCGAACAGACTGCGTAGCAATGCTTGGCCAACTCTGGACTGCTCCCTGGAATCCCTGTTAACGAAGTAGAACTTCGTGAAGGTGTGGGTCGACCTCCACATAGCAGCCCTGCAGATGTCCAGACAGGAACGCCATCGTCGCAGCAAACGCTCTGGTGGAGTGGGCTCTCGGATGGCTGGGCAGCAGTCGGTTCGCCAACCGATGACAGTGCGTGATGCAGTCGGAGAGCCACCTTGAGATGGAAGTCTTGGACAAGGCCTTCCCATGGTTCACAAACAGTTGAGACATCTTCCAAAAACTGTGTGCCACGTAGAATTTCAGGGCACGAGCAACGTCCAGTGAGTGCAAGGCCCTTTGAATCGTTGATGAAGGCTTTTAGAAAAACACAGGCAAAACCATAGGCTCTTTGAGGTGGATTTCCGACAGATCCTTCGGCATAAAGGAGGGGAGTGTCCGCAGCATCACCCTGGACTCGTGGAAAGTCAGATATGGTTGTTTGCAGGATAGGGCCTGGATCTCACCCACCCTCCTGGCAGAGGTGATGGCCACAAGGATGCCCGCTTTTCACGAGAGGAACTTGAGAGGGGCCTGATGCAGAGGCTCAAAGGGGGCCCCCATAAGCCTGGTCAGCACCACGTTGAGCTCCCACGCCGGAGCAGGATCCTTCGCCGGCGGGAAAGATCGAAACAGTCCTTTGAGGAAATCCTTGACAAGTCGATGAGACCAAACTAAGGATCTTCCTGGAGTTCTGGTGTAGCAGGAGATAACCGCTAGATGCACCTTGATAAATGCGTGCAGCAGGCCAGCCTTGGCCAAGGATAACAAGTATGGCAGGATCTGCAGGGCCGTGACCCTGAGAGGGGTGATCTTGAACCTGCTGGAAAACTTCAGGCATTTGGAGTTCGCAACCATCGCAAACAGATCGATTTCTGGCCTGCCCCACTTGATGAAGATGCGGTCCACTTGGGTCTGCCGAAGTTCCCACTCGTGACAGGAGCACAACTCCCTACTGTGCAAGCGTGCAATGGTGTTCTTGACCCCCGCCAGGTGAAAGCAGACGAAGACCATTCCTTGTCTGACGGCCCAGTGCCACAGGTCCTGCGTCTCTTTGGAGTGCGCTGGGGATCGTATGCCCCCCCCCTGCTTCCTGACGTAGAACATCGTGGCAGTGGTGTCCGTGAATATTCTCACCACCTTGCCTTTCAGAGACAGAAGGAAAGACATGAGGGCCCAGAACACAGCCTGTAGCTCCAGGATATTGATGTGTAGATCATCCTCCTCCGGCAGCCACAGGCGTGCAGCCTTCCGGTGTGGGCTCCCCAGCCATCCAGAGATGTGTCCGTGGTGACTGTTTCCTGGTATGGGGGGGTTTTGAAATCCTGTTTCCTGGGCAATGTTGGAGGGAACGCCCTACCACCTTATCACATCCGGGAAATCATCATCGAGCAAGATCTTGTTCACGAAGCTTCCGGACACCTGTACCCCGCGAGCGTCTAGGAACTCCTGAAGAGGTTGCATCCGCAATCTGCAGAGCTGGATGAGGTAGATGCAAGAGGACATCATGGCGAGCAGCGACTTGATGGTTGCACTGTGGCGGTCTTCAGTGCCAACAGCTGTTGCACTCTTCCCCAGCATGGTCACTACCCTTTCCTCCAACGGCGATGCTAGGCAGGAGAACCTGTTGGGTCTGGCTCCTACAAACAGTGCGTTCCGCGATGGTGTCCAGCAGGACTTCGGATAATTGATAGAGAATCCTAGATCCATCAGCAGCTGGACGGTCATCTCTGTGTGTCCAACGGCTAACTCTCGCGAACTGGCTAGGATGAGCCAGTCGTCGAAGTACAGGTACACAATTATCCACCGTAGACGCAGGAGGGCCGGCACTGGTGCCAGGCACTTCGTGAACACCCTGGGTGCTGACTTCAGACCGAAGGGGAGGGCCTTAAACCGGTAGTTCCATCCCTGCACTATGAAGTGTAGGAACCTTTGGTGCTTCCTGTGAATGGGGACGTGGAAGTAGGCATCCTCCACTTCCAGCAACGTCAAGAAGTCTCCTTCCTCCAGTTGGCCGAGCACGTGCTGCAACATGACCATCCTGAATTTTTGGGACTTGAGGTACTTGTTGAGACGCCGCAGGTCTAGCATGGGTCGCCAGCCCCCAGTTTTATTTTTGACGAAAAAGTATCTGGAATAAGACTCGGGAGCCACAGTCGTGGAACCAACTCTCTTGCCCCCTTTGGTAGCATGGCCCGTACCGCCTCCAAGAGTTGAGGGATTTGCTGCTCCTGTCGGGCTACCGGAGGTATCCGCAGACACCTGTGTTGAATCTGCAGGGTATGTCTGTGGGCAAAAGCATCCAGCACCCATCTGTCGGTGTAGATCTTCTCCCATTCGATGACAAATCTAGTCAGCCGGCCTCCCACCGGGGTGCATGGGTGGAGGTCCGAAGTTCTGGCCGGTTCAATCCTGCTTCTGGATTCCCGCCTGGAGGGCGACAGTGGTGCTGACCACCTCCATCATAGGTCTTGGAACAGCCTCTGTATGCCTCCTGGGTCGTGGACCTGGAGGGCTGGCTTTACGACAAGGAGAAACCTTTCGTCGATCTGGTAGACTTCCCACTGGAGGAGCGAAAGGAAAAGCGGTGTTGCTGGAGAGTGCCCAGGGCAAGAGCCGTTTCTGTATCTGCCTTGATGGCCTGCAGGTTCTCGTTGACAGCCTTCTCAAAAAGGTTATCTCTGTTGAACGGCATGTCCAGCACGCTCGCCAGGACCTCCTGGAGGAAATTCTTGGCCTTTAGCCAGCCCTGACGACAGAGGCAGACACCGTTGCCCATTTGCCAGAACCTTGTGTCGGCAATGTCCAGCGCCACTGTGATGGCATAGTCCAAAGCCACCTCCCTTCCTGGAAGACGGGGATCGCCTTCATCCTGTTGTCAGGGAGGTCCTCCAGAATCAGGCCCAGCTTGTACCAGAGCTCCCTGTCGTACCTGGCCAGGGTGGCCAGTGCGTTGGCCGAATTGATGGTTGATGCCACAGTGTAAATAACCTTCCGTCCCATGGCGTTCAACTTCTTCCCCTGGCTGTCCGGAGGGACTGAGGACGATGAGGAAGGATTCAACAACCTTTTCCTCGTTGTCACTGAAACCACCGAGTCAGGTGATGGTTGCGACTGTAGGCACTTGCGTGCGGATTCCGGCACAGAGTACTTTTTCTCCACCTTATTCCGCTTGGCCGGAGCCATGTAAGGGTTCTTCAAGAGGGCTAGGCCACACGTCGTCCAGAAGGGGCACCCCCATGATGGTCTTCCTCTTGTCTTCGCGCCTGTGGTACAGGAAACCCTCCTTCTTGGTCTCCTTGGGCGCAAGCTGGAAAAGCTTGGAAGCTTTGGTGAACATGGAATGAAACTAACTGACCTCATCTGGTGGGGACACCCTTGGTTGCAGTGATCCACCCGTCATGACAATATCATTGTCGTCTTCGGTCGTCCCTGTGTCCGGATCCACCGGAGAGGAGGGCACCAGACATAGGTGGGGAGGCTGAAATGGGGCGTCGGATGGTGCTTCCTCTTTTTAGCCGGAGGCTGATCGGGGTCAACATCCTTTTCTGGATTTCTGACACCAACGTGTGCAGGGTCGATGGGATGTCTAAGAATACATTCCTCGGCTGCACCAGCGTGACTGGAACACTAGGTCCTGCGCCACCGTTATCGTCAGCGCTGTCGCCCTACTCCTCCACATTCTCATGGACCGTGTGCAGAGACTCCAGGTCCTCGTCGTCCGTGGACAAAACTTCCATGGCCTGGAGTACAGCATGGGACTTCCTCGCCCCCCCCCCCTCGATTTGCACCCTGAGGGCTCAGAGCTGCGCTCAGAGACGGCATCTTCTTCTCTGGCATGCCTCAGGCTTTGCCACAGTCACAGTGGAGGCTTCCTGCCTCAGAGGCAAGGACACCTTAGGTGCAGCGGGGGCAACCTTCACAGGGTCAGCCCCTTTTGCCTTCGAGAGAGAGCAGCTGTCGCCAGCTCAATCGTTGAAGATTTCTACTGCGCTGCCTGGGCCTTCTTGGGCAGGTCAGCTGCCTTATCCATCTTCAGCTTCTCTGGTTTCTCCCACAGCTTAGCCGGATTGAGTGACATTGTTTGTGAGGAGCAGCTTGATCGCTGGCTGGCGATGGAGGCAGATGGTGATTTATATCGCACCCTGCTCATCGTGGGACCCCCCCCCTCTCCGCGGCAACCCTGATGGAACCGGACTTGCGGTGCTTGGCCTTACCCTGGGCCCCCACAGATGAAGCAACCTCAAAGGACTTAGAAGCCCGCACCTCGGCCGGTCCTGGGTGAGGCATGCCCGTGCTCGATGCACAGGGCATAAGCCTTAGCGGTTAGCCACACCGCCAGTATACTGTGTCGATCCTTCATCGTTTTCTTGGAGAAGCCGAGGCATATCTTGCACTCTCCCTCCTTATGATTCGGGTGAAGACAGTAAAGTCACTGGAGAGGTTTGTCCTGCACAAACAAGTTCCCCAGCCCGCAGCTGGTACTGGGTTTGAAAAGGGATCTGCCTTCCATCTCCTCCGTCATGGCCAGAGGTGCGGAGTAGGCCTAATGGCCGTCGGTAAACTTCGAAGAAACTTCGACGATCCTTGCCCTTGTGGGGTGCTAAAATTCACGACAAACAAATCCTCTCTGTCAGTAGATGGAAAGAGGAGCACACAGGCTCTTTTTGACAAAAATAGGAACTTTTCCAGTGAAAAACGAAAAACTGTAGATGTAGCTCATGGACAAAACTCGAGGACTCCCAAAACTGAAACGTTTGGTAAAAATATGAAGAGGGCTGCCAGACGAGGGGCTTAGGGAGAGGGCTGTCATTGGCTGGGGGCAGTATGACCCAGAGTACAGTGATTGGTTTAGAGGAGGAATACAGTTTGTAAGTAAAAGTGAAACTGTTTTTCTTTTTACAGAGGATTCCCGGCATGATGACATGGAATATTCATGAGCATGTCAATCCATGCCAGACCTCATGCTGGAGAAGAACAAGTTACTTACCAACTGGTAACTTTCTTTCGACTGGATGTTCGTCCAACGTATTCCTCATCTTTGAGATGTATTGTCCAGCTTCGGAAAACTTTTTGGCAGAGGGCGCCCTGTATCGATGGCATCGAGCTGGTGTCCCTCAAAGCCCTCAGTGGAGGGTGATGTCATCGGAGGTTATAAGTAGCATGTACGGTGCTCGTTGGCATCAGTTCAGTTTTTCCTCTCTTTGTGCAGCAGAAATGCCCATAAACACAAGCATGACAGTACTCAGCCTTGGTGGAACGAAAGCTGTAATAGCATGGGAAATTCTACCGAGCGGTAGGTTGGGAGGTTGATGAGGTATACATTGGAGGAACATCCAGTCGAAAGAACATTACCAGTTGGTAAGAACTTGTTCTTCAAATGGATTGTGTCATCCAATGTATTCCTCATCTTTGACAGATTCCCAAAGCAGTATCCATGATTGGAGGAGGGTGCAAAATGTATGTATATTGAGAATGTTAAAGGACAGAGTAAAGTACTGCCTTACCAAAAGCGACATCATGAGCATGGGAAGTATCCAGAGAATAATGCTTTGTAAACGTGTGTATTGATGAGCACATTGTCGCATCACATATGTTCTTAATAGGGACACCCCTTTGCAGGGCTGTTGATGTAGCCATGCGCCTCATGGAATGGGCTCGTAAACCCTCAGGAGGGTCTTTTGCCTGCCAGTCTACAGCACTCGATATGGCGAGAATGATCCACCTAGACAAGGTCTGTTTGGAAACAGCCTGGCCTAGCTTGTGTCCTGCATACCATACAAAGAGCTGGCCGTCCACTCTCACTTGCGACATTCTGGAAATGTAGAAGATTAACGCTCTCCTAGGGTCCAACCTATGGAGCCTTTCCTCTTCCTTCCCAGGATGAGGTGCAGGATAGAAAGCCGGTAGTACAGTCTTCTGAATTAAATGAAAGTCAGAAACTACCTTGCGCAAGAAGGAGGATTTTACCCGTAACACAACTCTGTCCTTGTGCAATACAGTAAAGGGTGGCTTGGAAGAAAGTGCCTGCAACTTGCTCACTCTACGGGCGGATGTTATTCCAACCAACAGAATTGTCTTAAGAGAACAACCTCCATGGGCATGTGTGCAAAGGTTCAAATGGAGCACACATCAGACATTTTAAAAACAGGTTGAGATCCCAAACCGGACCCAGAAAAGGAGATGGAGGGGACACATTTGTGAGCCCTTTTAGAAATTGAGTCACCAATGGGATCTTGAAATTGGAGCATTCTTCTTGTGAGTGCTTACAAGATGGAACAAGTTACTTACATGTAAGTGTTCTCCAGCATGGGTCTGGCATGGATTCACATGCTCATGAATATTCCCTGTCGTCCGGCTGGGAATCCTCGGTAAAGAAAAAATCTGTATCAGTTTCATTTCTGATCTGTCTTTCTTAGCAGTAACCAATCACTGGTCTCTGGGTCATACTGCCCTCAGCCAACGACTGCCCTCTCCCTAACCCCTCCCCTGCCAGCCATCCTCAGATTTGGTAGCACGTAAAGTGGCAGTAGGACCAAGTGAAGAGGGGAAGGAGGGAGGGTTTGCATGTGAATCCGTGCCAGACCCATGCTGGAGAACAACAGTTACAGGTAAGTGACTTGTTCCTTTTCCAGCATAGGGTCTGGCATGGATTCACATGCTCATGAATATAAGAATACATAGCAGTACACACATGCACAACCACAGGAGGTGGCAAGGCTCAAAATTAAGCATTACATCAACTCAAAATTAATCATCTCTTACCTCCTCACCAGGCCCACCTTCAGGCGAACAGGTTGCACAGCACTGCTTGACCGACCCTGGACTCCTTCCTGGAATCCCGGTCGACGTAGTAAAATCTTGTGAAGGTGTGCGTCGACCTGCACGTAGCAGCCCTGCAGATGTCCAGCAGGGGCACACCAGGTGGGAACGCCGTGGTAGCAGCGATCGCTCTGGTCGAATGGGCTCTCGGACGGCCGGGAAACGGTCGGTTTGCCAACCGGTGACAGTGCATGATGCAGCCGGAGAGCCATCTGGAAATGGAAGGCTTCGAGAGGGCCTTCCCTTGGTTCACAGGTCCAAAGTTCTCAAACAGCTGTGATGTCTTCCGAAAACTCTTCTTGCGGTCCACGTAGAACTTCAGCGCTCTAGCTACATGCAGCGAGTGCAAAGTCCTCTCGGCCGGCGACGAAGGCGACGGGAAGAAAACTGGTAACACCAAGAGCTCGTTGAGGTGGAAGTCCTCAGCACCAACCTCATCTCTTGGAAAGTCAAGTACGGAGGCTTGCAGGAGAGGGCCTGGATCTCTCCCACTTGTGTGGAGGTGATGGCCACAGAAACGCTGTCTTCCACGATAAGTACTTCAACTGGGCCGAATGCAGAGGCTCAAATGGCGGCCCCATGAGCCTGCTCAGCACCATGTTGAGCTCCCACGCCGGGGCCGGGGCCGGAGCCTTCACCAGCAGGAATGAACGGAACAGTCCTTTTATAAACTCCTTCACCAGGCCATGGGACCACAGAGATGATTGCTCCGGAGTTCTGGTGTAGCTGGAAATCGCTGCTAGATGTATCTTGATGGAGGCATGAGCTAGCCCCGCCTTGGCCAGCGCTAGCAGGTACGGCAGTACTCTCGGGGCTGTAATCCGTAGGGGGTTAATCTTCTGTGCGCTGCACCAGACAGAGAACCCCTTCCATTTGTGTCCGTAGCACTTGAGAGTTAAGGACGCCCTGGCCTTTGCAAGCACCTCCTTCCCGCCAGGATATCGTACCCTCCAAACTCTAGTGCTGCAGGAGCCAGGCCGGCAAGTTCAGCGACCCCGGGTCATGATGGAGGATGGGGCCTCCCTTCTCTGGAGAGAAGATCCGCGTCCGTCGACAGTTTGACTGGGGGGGGGGGGGGGACGCTGACAAGTCCAGAAGGTCCGGGAACCACATCTGCCTCGGCCACGCCGGTGCAACGAGGATCATCCTGCACCGGGACCTCTTGAGTTGGTTGATGAGTCGCAGCAGCAACGGGGGGAACGCATACAGGAACAGGCCGTCCCAGGGGAACGAGAAAGCATCGCCCATGCTCCTCGGCTGGGGAAGCCTGCTGGCGAACCTCTGGCACTTTGGAGTTTGTCGCCGTCGCGAACAGGTTGATCTGGGGTTTGCCCCATCGTTGGAAGAGTCGTTCCGCTTGATCCTGACGCAGCTCCCACTCGTGGCACGAGCGCAGCTCCCTGCTGAGTGAGTGGGCGATGGTGTTCTTTATTCCTGCCAGATGGAAGGGCACCAGAAACATCCCCTGGGCGACGGCCCAGTGCCACAGATCCTGGCACTCCTTGGATAGGGCCGGGGATCTGGTGCCTCCCTGCTTCCGGATGTAGAACATCGTGGTGGTGTTGTCGGTGAAGACCCTCACCACCTTGCCCTGGAGGGACGGAACAAACGACTTGAGGGCCCAGAACACGGCTCAGAGCTCCAGGATATTGATGTGGAGTGACCTCTCCTCCGGGAGCCAAAGGCCTCTTGCGTGGAGATCTCTGGTGTGCGATCCCCATCCCTCCAGGGAGGTGTCCGTCGTCACCGTCTACTGTTTATCGGGGTCTGAAAGTCTGTGACCACCGTGAGATGCGCGCGGGCGCCGCACCACTGAATCGCTTGGCGGAAGGCCTCGTTGAGCGGGATCCGGTCTTCGAAGCTGCCCGCCACTTGTATCCAACGGGCGTCAAGGAACTCTTGTAGAGGACGCATAAGCAGCCTGCACAGGCACACCAGGTAGATGCATGAGGACATCATGCCCGAGAAGGCACTTGATGGATCTCACCCTGGCCACGTCCGTGGCCAGCAGGCGCTGCACCTTGCCCAAGATGGGCTTTGTCCTCTCCTCCGACAGAGAAGCCAATCACACCACTGTATCGAGCTTGGCTTCCAGAAACATTGCGACCTGCAACGGAACCAGGCGGGATTTCGAGTAGATGATGGAGAATCCCAGATCCGTGAGCAGTTGGACGGTCTTCGCTGTGTGCTCGACGGCGAGTTCTCTTGTCCTTGCACAGATGAGCCAATCGTCCAGGTAGGGGTAAACGTGGATCCCCTGCAGGCGCAGCCGCGCCGCCACTGGTGCTAGGCACTTGGTGAATACCCTGGGCGCCAACTTCAAACCGAATGGAAGGGCCTTGAACTGGTAGTGCCGTCCCTGAACCACGAATCTGAGAAACTTTCGGTGTCCTTTTAGAATGGGGATGTGAAAGCATCCTCCAAATCCAACGACGACAGGAAGTCGCCCTCCTCCAGCTGTCCCAGCACGTGCTTGAGGGTGACCATCCAGAACTTTTGGGCATTTATGTATTTGTTTAACCGACGCAGGTACAGGATGGGTCGCCAACCGCCTGTCTTCTTTCTGACGAGGAAGTATCATGAGTACACTCCAGAGCCTCTTTGGGACGAGCTGGATGGCTCCTTTCTTCAGCATCGCCCTTACTTCCAACAGCAGTTGAGGGACGTGGTTCTCCTTCCTGGCCACGGGAGGAAATGCGGGGGCACTTCTTTGGAAATTTGAGTGTGTGCCCTTGGGCCAGGGCATCCAGCACCCAACCGTCGGTGGAGATGGACTCCCACACGCTGACGAACTTCGCCAGCCGGCCTCCCACTGGGGTGGGTGCTCAGGTGGGGGCCCGATGCTACGGCCGGTTCAGTCCTGCTTGGCAGCGGACTTGCCGCCTTGACCTCCTTGGCGACAACATCCTCCTGACTTGCCTCGTCCTCTATAGGCCTCCTGTGATGAGGAGCGAGCCGCCTGGCGGTACGTCAAAGAGCCACCACCGAATCCTTTGGAGGCACCTTGCTTGCATCCGGAGTTCCGAAAGGGCGGCCGTCGTTGCTGCGAAACTCCTAAGGCCTAAGTCGTCTCCGTGTCGGTCTTGCACGAGATTCCTGCAGAGATTCCTCTACTGTCTTTCCAAACAGGTTGTTCCCGTCGAAGGGCATGTCCAAAACTTTGGTTTGCACGTCCTGACGGAAATCAGTCGCTTTGAGCCACCCCCATTGCCGAAGGCAAACACCGTTGCCCAACTGGTGGAAACCTGTGTCAGCAATGTCGGTGGCCACCGTTATGGTGTGGTCCGATGCCACCTCACCTTCCTGCAAGATTTCCAGGGCCTCAGCCCTCTTGTCATCCGAGAGGAAGTCCAGCAGGGGAGCGATCTTAAACCACAACTCCCTGTCGTAGCGGACCACAATCGCTAGGGCGTTGGCTGCCTTAATTGTCGTCGCCGCCGACGAGATGACTCGTCATCCTATGTCGTCCAGTTTCTTCCCCTCACCGTCCGGTGGGGAGGTCGAAGTTGAAGCCGTCGCCCCCGCTGCTTTCTTCTTGGCCGTCGCAGAGACGACCGAATCCGGGGTCGGCTGCGCCCTAAGTCACAAAGGGGCGGAATCCGAGACCCGGTATTTCTTCTCGTACCGGTCCCTCTTGGCGGGTGTCGTGGACGGGTTCTTCATGAGAGACAGCCCTTCGTCCCAGAGGTCAAGTAACGGGACCGAGAGGACCGTCTTTCTCTTGGCCTCACGCCTTTGATAGAGGAAGCCTTCCTCCTTCTGTTTTTCGGGGCAGAGCTGGAAGAGCTCAGATGCCCTGGCAATCATGGCGTGGAAAGAGCCAATTTCGTCGGGCGGGGACGTCCGAGGGGGTGGTGATGGCAGGCCCATCCCGTCGTCACCACCGTCGTCATCCGTAGCAGTCGTGGCCGTATCTGTTCCCTTTTCCTCCCTAGGATCAGGGGAAGGCGATGAAGGCTGAGAGGGCCGCAAAGGCTGGAGGGGCTGGGGTGGATGAAATCTCCTCCGCTTGCCTGGAGGGCTTCCCGACGGTCCCGGTTCTGCTGGGTCGTCCGTCGGGGTAAGGGTAACCTTGTCCTTATTTCCGTACATAAGGCTTGGATTGCCATCAAGATGGCCCTCTAGTTGTCCTGAGGCTCGGGCACCGGCTGCGATGGGTGCGACGGTTGGGGGGTGGAGTCCTCCACGGGCTCGTCGGTACCACGGTTTCTCTCTTCGTCCGCCTCGTCAGGATTCCTCCCGTGGGAAAGGACCTCCTTGAATCTCTTGTTGAGGACCTACACGACTCCAACCAGCTCCTCTTCAGAGGCTGAATCCGTGTCCGTGATGGCCACTGCCGCCCCCCCTCTTTTTCAACTGGGGTTCTCACAGGGGTCTTATCGATGGGCTGAAAAGAGGATTCCCTCTGCAGTGACAAGGAAACTCTGGGCCCCGAGGTCGAATCCACTGGGGTAGCCTCCACAGGCTTCGTCAGGGCCGCCACGACTCCCTCGATAGAGTCCTTAGCCAGGTGAATCAAGGCCTTCACCACCTTGGGCGTGCTTGAGGCCTTCAACTTGGGGGGAGGGTCACCGCCTCGCTCCCCCTTGGCTGACTCCTTCGAGATCGACCGGGACCTCTCCAGAAGCTTACCCGGGTTCTTGGATTTTCTGTTCCCCGAGCCAGACCGTTGGCTCGTGGTTGATGGGGGTCGGTGAAAGTGCGCCCTGCCTGGCAACCGAGGAGCCCAACAATTTGGCGCTCCCGGTGCCCGCGGGCCCGCAGTGCTTTGCCTTCTGTTGGGCCCCCGCCACCGGGGCGCCCTCACACGACTTAGAAGACCGCTCTGACTACTTCTTCTCACCTGCTGGGCCCTTCTGTAACGCTCACCTGATTCCCGCAGAGGCGCCGGTCTCGACTGGGTGAATGCTGTATCTTCAAAGGTGATGCGTAACACACGGTTGGCTCTTTGGGCTGGACCTCTGTGCACTGTATGTCTGACTCGAAGAGTAAGATGTCTGCAGATAGAAAATATGGGATTAATGAACTGGGGTTATTGGGTGCCTCTCTCCTCTTCCCTTTCTCTTCTCCTGTAGAACCCCAAAGGTTAACGCCCTCACCTTAGGTAAGTGAACGCCGAGCTCTCCATCTGCCTCGGGGCAGGGTGCCGTAACCAGTTTCTTCACTGGATAAGGGTGCAGGCCTCTTGACCTCAGAGGACTGCTGTCCGTCGTTAACTGCACGAACGGTAAGTTCTGGGCACTTCAAATGTCTTAAAAGTCTTTTGTAATGATATCTCTTGTTTTGCAGGGTTCCGGCGATGGCGGATGGCGGGCTGAAGAGAATTGAGGATCGAACCCGCGTGAGGAATAGAAGCGCCTGGAAGCACGTAAGTAAGCGCTTGTAGCCTGCTTCACGATGCGCACTAACTGTCCCTTTTATCTTGCAGGTACAAGTTCGGAGCTTTAGAGAAGCTGAAGGGTGCTGGAATACCCACTGGATTCGGCGTGGGAAGGAGTAATGGCACGTGAGTAATAAAGTTGCCCAATGTCTTTAAACGCACCTTCTTTTGTCTTTCAGATGCGGGATGCACCGCCGAAGGCCTCCGGAGCGTGCGAAGAGCTGGTAAGCTTTTGTCTTTCAGATGCCGGAATGCAGTGCGAAGACCTCCGGAGCATGCGAAGAGTAGGTAAGCCTTTGTCTTTCAGATGCCGGAATGCAGTGCGAAGACCTCCGGAGCATGCGAAGAGTAGGTAAGCCTTTGTCTTTCAGATGCCGGAATGCAGCGCGAGGCGTTGGTGACAGCCGATGGACCAGGTAAGAGATGCGCTGCCACTGAAGACCGTAGTGCTAACCTGTTCTTTCTTTGTCTTTACAGGTGCTGCTGAAGACTGGATTCCAGGATGATAAGCCTTTGTTCCCTTAGGCCCAGGATCAGAAGCTGAAGACACGATGAGCGTTCTGCTGCAGAGAATGCAGAATAACGCAAAGCAAGATTCATCCATCGGGTGTGGTTTAAATACCCTCCTGTAGTGCTTAGGTGTCTCCTTCCACAGCCTCGCCTAGGTAAGAAAAGAGTTCCTGCTTTCCAGAAGAGTTCCAGTGTTCTGAACCTAGGGAGTGGCTCCTGCCCCACCCAACAGGAAAAGTAGTCCCAAACAGAAGAGGATCAGGGGCTCAACTGGCAGGTAAGTAAGCAGCATGGTCTGCTGCAGGTAAGTCCACCCAAGCATTATGAGCCCGGCGCTTCCAGCGCTGGGACTGGGCATCTTCATGAGCCTGGTGCCACTGGCGCCAGGACAGGGTCCAAAAGGTCCCAATTGGGACTGGCTGGCACTCGGAACCGGGGTTATGGGTCTGCTTCCAAGGGAGTTGGGCAAGTCCTGATCTTTTGGAAGCAGAGATCATGACAGCACCCCCCTCAAGGCCCCTCCCAAACCGGGCTTCTCCGGGGGTTTTGGCTTGTTAGGAAATGTTCGAAGAAATCTTTTGATTAGACGAGGCGCGTGGACATATTCTGCAGGTTCCCAGGATCTTTCTTGGGGACCGTAGCCTTTCCAGTCAATCAGGTAAAATAGTTTAGATTTGGAGATCTTGGAATCCAGGATGCTTTTGACTTCAAACTCGAGTTCTCCGTCAACTAGAATAGGTTTTGGAGATTTAGTTAGTCGGGTTTGAGGTTGCACGGGTTTTAATAGAGAGACGTGGAAGACCGGATGTATCTTCATGTGAGGGGGCAAGTCCAACTTGACCGCTACTGGATTTACTATGGTAGTGATGGAATAGGGACCAAGGTATCTTGGGTTGAATGTGTGTGGTCCTTTTAGAGGTAGATATTTGGTGGATAACCAGACTTGATCTCATACTTGATACTGGGGGGCTTCCTTCCGATGTTGGTCTGCTCCTTTCTTGTATTGTTCTTTAGCCCTTTGAAGGTGAGAAACGGCTTCCTTAAAGGCTTGGGTGATTGTAGAATGCAGGTGGTCTACTGCTGGTGTTCCAAGATCTTGGAGTGGATCCAACTCCGAGGTTCGAGGGTGACTACCGTATAAAAGAAAAAACGGGGTCTTCCCAGTTCCCGAGTGGACAGAATTATTGTAGGCATATTCGGCTATCCAAAGGATATCTTTCCAAGTTTTTTCAGTTTGTTGTAGCAGCGCAAATACTGTTCCAGAGTTTGATTGGTCCTCTCGGTTTGGCCGTCGGTTTGAGGGTGGTGGCTGGTCGAAAGTCTCACATCAATTTGAGCCGACCGACAGCAACTTCGCCAAAAATGAGAAATAAATTGACTACCTCGATCCGAAATTAGAACTGAAGGAAAACCATGCAGTCGGACGATGTTTTCGAGAAATTCTCATGCCAGAGTTGCTGCTGTTGGTAAGCCTTTGAGTGGAATGAAATGCGCCATCTTGGAGAATAGGTCCACGATTACTATGATCGTATTGTATCCGGAGCATGGAGGTAGATCGGTGATGAAGTCCATAGAAAGCGTATGCCAAGGGCGAGGTGGGATGTCAATAGGGCGTAAGAGGCCGGCTGGTTTTTCCTTTTGACTCTTGTTTTGGGCGCATACTCCACGGGACATTATAAAGTCTCTGATATCTTTTTTCCAAGACGGCCACCAGAAGTAGCGCTTGATCTTTTCCGAGGTTTTGGCCATACCGGGATGTCCTTCCATTAAAGAATCGTGATAACAAGAGATTATCTTTTTCTGTAAATCTGTGCTGGGCAGGTATAACCGTTCTTGGAAATATAATAGGTTGTCCTTCACCGTAAAGTCCTTTCCCTGCAGATGCCAGTTCTGTATGTCTGCTGGAGTTACCAGTAGCCTGGCTTTATCCTTAACTTCCTCTATGGATTGTGTGGCGATTACACCCAGAAATCTTTGTTCGGGAATGATAGGTACAGGTTTAGGATTGATCAAATGTTCTTCCACTCCCATCCGAGAAAGGGCATCAGCTTTACCGTTTTTTGTACCAGGTCGATAGGTAATTATGAAGTCAAACTCGGCAAAGAATAGTGCCCAACGGAGTTGTCTAGAGGATTGAGCTTTTGCGGTTTTTAAATATTGCAGGTTTCGGTGATCTGTAATCACAGTAACGGTGTGTTGGGCCCCCAGAAGATAATGCCGCCAAGCCTTAAAGGCGGACTTGATAGCTAGAAGTTCCTTATCAGTAATAGTGTAATTGATTTCAGGAGGCGAGAATTTGCGGGACCAAAATGCCACGGGATGCAACTGATTGGTTACTGGGTCCTTTTGTGATAGAACTGCCCCCATGGCAAGGCTCGAAGCATCAGTTTCAACGATGTAGGGGAGTTCTGGGCGAGGATGTTTTAAGATCGGTGCAGAGATAAATCTAGTCTTCAAATTCTGGAAAGCTTGTTCCGCCTCGGTAGACCATTCAAAACGTTTGTTTTTCTTTAACAAGGCGGTGATGGGCTGGACTATTCGAGAGAATTCAGGGATAAACCTGCGGTAAAAGTTAGCGAAGCCTAACATGCTTTGAACACCTTTTACGGAGGATGGCGATGGCCATTTGAGAATTGCATCGACCTTCTTTGAATCCATACGCACTCCGCTAGGTGATAATATGAATCCCAAGAATTCAACTTCCGTCACGTTGAAAACACATTTTTCCAACTTAGCGAAAAGTTTGTGTTGACGCAATCTCTCGAGGACCATTTTCACGTGTTTCCGATGTTCAGTTTCCGATGAAGAATAAACGAGGATGTCGTCAATGTAAACAACAACACACACATCTATGAGCTCTCTGAGGACATCGTTCATAAAATATTGAAAGGCGGCCGGGGCATTGCAAAGTCCGAAGGGCATGACCTGATATTCAAATAGCCCATACTTGGTGCGGAAGGCCGTCTTCCATTCATCGCCCTCTTTTACTCGTACCAAGTGGTAGGCTCCTCTAAGATCCAGCTTTGTATATATGCATGCTTTTCTGACTTGGTCCAGGAGTTCAGGGATCAAAGGTAACGGATATCTATTCTTAACGGTGATCTGGTTCAGGGCGCGATAATCTATACAAGTTCTAAGGTCCCCTTCTTTTTTTGGAACGAAGAACAAAGCTGAGGAAGCAGGGGACTTGGAAGGACGAATAAACCCATTCGCTAGGTATTGATCCAGGTATTGTCGGAGGTGAAGATTCTCAGGCTCGGTGAGGGCATAAATTCTACTACAAGGAGGAGTAGATCCAGGTATCAGGTCTATCTGGCAGTCATAAGACCTATGAGGAGGTAGAGAGTTAGCCTGATCCTTCCGGAAAACATCTTGGAATTCTAGGTATTCAGGAGGTAACTGGGGAGCCTCCGAGGAAATTGCTGCCAGTGCAACACCAGGTCGAGGGTGACAAGTAGAGACACATTCTGGAAACTGAACTGTTCTTGCTCGCCAATCGATCTGAGGATTGTGCTTTTCTAACCAAGGAATTCCTAGAATAATCTGGAACTGAGGGGCCTTGATCACATCGAACACGATCTTCTCATGGTGTCCATCTTGACTTATTAGCGTTACTTCTTGGGTGGTATGCGTTACTGGTCCGGAGGCTATCTCTGTACCATCCACCGTAGTAATGACGTCCTTTACAGCCTTTGGACAAAGAGTCAGATTCATCCTCAAAACCATTTCATGATCCACTTAATTGCCGATGGCACCGCTGTCGACGTAAGCTTCAATCGCATGTAATCGATCCGGATGTTCAGGGCTAATGAGGACCATAGGTATCATGAAATGCGAGGTCACGGAACTGGTTTTAACGCCCGGCAAGAGGACCTCTATTCTTGTCGGGCGAGGTCGTTTCCCTGCTCAGAGTTTGTGACCCTGGTAACTGCAGCTCCTACTGCCTTCTTGGCTGGTTTCACCGGACAGTCTCGAAGAAAGTGCCCCGAGTTTCCGCAATAGAGGCATAATTGCAGCTGTTTTCTCCTTTCCCTTTCCTTTTGTGTTAGTGGTCCTTTCAGGCCCCCTATTTGCATGGGTTCCCCGGAGTCTACTCCTTTGGTAGGAGTTGGTGATTTGGAAAATACTCGAGCATCAAACTTGGAACGATCGGCCTTCCTGTTCTGCAGTCTGTGGTCAATTTGAACCACTAAGTCAATATAGTCCGAACAGTCTTGCGGGGGATTCACTACTTGGGCTAACACATCTTTGAGCTCTCCACGTAAACCTCTATAAAACAGCGTAATCCTTTTGTCCTCAGGCCATCGAGTTTCCACTATCAGTCTGTTGAAAGACGCAATATAAGCCAAAAGGTCTTGATTACCCTGTCGCAATGAAAGGAGCTCATTGTCCAAAGCCTGCCCCTGTGAATGTCTTGCAAACAGTTTTTCCATACTGAGCTGAAAAGCTTGAAAATCATGGAGAACAGGATCATCTTGATTAACTAGAGGGATCGACCAGTCTGCCGCATTGCCACTAAGGTACGAAAGCACGAAAGCTACCTTAGCTTGATCAGTTGGAAAGGCTGCTGGCCGGCATAAGAAGTGCAACCGGCACTGATTAATAAATACTGCAAACCTCTTTGGGTCACCAGAAAATCGTTCGGGCGGAGCCAGAGGTACATTCCCAGGTAGGTTGATCTGCACTGGGTTCGTAGAGGATGTTGAAGGAAGATTTGCCCCTGATGCGGGTAACGGAGTTTGTCCGGCTTGTGACTGTAGCAATTGTCTAGCGAGATCGTCTCTTCGCTCCTTGGAAATAATCAGTTCCCTTCTTAGAGCATTCGTTTCCTGACGGGCTGCATGCACTTCTGCTCTTAGTTCCCCAAGTAACTGGGCTAGCTGGTCGGTATCCGAGGTTTCCATAGCGCCTGGGTGGGAGTTTTGCGGTGGGCTTTGCGTTCTGTAACGCTCACCTGATTCCCGCAGAGGCGCCGGTCTTGACTGGGTGAATGCCGTATCTTCAAAGGTGATGCGTAACACACGGTTGGCTCTTTGGGCTGGACCTCTGTGCACTGTATGTCTGACTCGAAGAGTAAGATGTCTGCAGATAGAAAATATGGGATTAATGAACTGGGGTTATTGGGTGCTTCTCTCCTCTTCCCTTTCTCTTCTCCTGTAGAACCCCAAAGGTTAACGCCCTCACCTTAGGTAAGTGAACGCCGAGCTCTCCATCTGCCTCGGGGCAGGGTGCCGTAACCAGTTTCTTCACTGGATAAGGGTGCAGGCCTCTTGACCTCAGAGGACTGCTGTCCGTCGTTAACTGCAAGAACGGTAAGTTCTGGGCACTTCAAATGTCTTAAAAGTCTTTTGTAATGATATCTCTTGTTTTGCAGGGTTCCGGCGATGGCAGATGGCGGGCTGAAGAAAATTGAGGATCGAACCCGCGTGAGGAATAGAAGCGCCTGGAAGCACGTAAGTAAGCGCTTGTAGCCTGCTTCACGATGCGCACTAACTGTCCCTTTTATCTTGCAGGTACAAGTTCGGAGCTTTAGAGAAGCTGAAGGGTGCTGGAATACCCACTGGATTCGGCGTGGGAAGGAGTAATGGCACGTGAGTAATAAAGTTGCCCAATGTCTTTAAACGCACCTTCTTTTGTCTTTCAGATGCGGGATGCACCGCCGAAGGCCTCCGGAGCGTGCGAAGAGCTGGTAAGCTTTTGTCTTTCAGATGCCCGAATGCAGTGCGAAGACCTCCGGAGCATGCGAAGAGTAGGTAAGCCTTTGTCTTTCAGATGCCGGAATGCAGTGCGAAGACCTCCGGAGCATGCGAAGAGTAGGTAAGCCTTTGTCTTTCAGATGCCGGAATGCAGCGCGAGGCGTTGGTGACAGCCGATGGACCAGGTAAGAGATGCGCTGCCACTGAAGACCGTAGTGCTAACCTGTTCTTTCTTTGTCTTTACAGGTGCTGCTGAAGACTGGATTCCAGGATGATAAGCCTTTGTTCCCTTAGGCCCAGGATCAGAAGCTGAAGACACGATGAGCGTTCTGCTGCAGAGAATGCAGAATAACGCAAAGCAAGATTCATCCATCGGGTGTGGTTTAAATACCCTCCTGTAGTGCTTAGGTGTCTCCTTCCACAGCCTCGCCTAGGTAAGAAAAGAGTTCCTGCTTTCCAGAAGAGTTCCAGTGTTCTGAACCTAGGGAGTGGCTCCTGCCCCACCCAACAGGAAAAGTAGTCCCAAACAGAAGAGGATCAGGGGCTCAACTGGCAGGTAAGTAAGCAGCATGGTCTGCTGCAGGTAAGTCCACCCAAGCATTATGAGCCCGGCGCTTCCAGCGCTGGGACTGGGCATCTTTATGAGCCTGGTGCCGCTGGCGCCAGGACAGGGTCCAAAAGGTCCCAATTGGGACTGGCTGGCACTCGGAACCGGGGTTATGGGTCTGCTTCCAAGGGAGTTGGGCAAGTCCTGATCTTTTGGAAGCAGAGATCATGACACCTTCCCCAGCCAGCTGGCGAGGCAGATCTGACGATCCTGTCACGACCCTCGCCCAAAACCCCCTCTGGCAAACCCATTGGCCAGGTGGAGTCAGGACTCGGGCATCTAGAGCCTGGCATCCTCTTCAAAAGCCCTCATGGGGCCAGTCTGGCGCCTATGGCGCCAGGCTCATACACCATGAAAAACAATGTGCTTGGGAACTACTTTATTGTATTGTGAGCCAACATGGAGGCATCCACATAGCTTGGTTCGTAAGAACCAAGCTATGCGGTCTAGTGTTTTGGGTGTGGTAGCCTAGGGACTACTTTACCTGGACTATTTTGTTGGGGCTATTTAAACCACACCCGAACAAGACAACACGCTTCGCGTTACTTTGCAGCTTGCAACGTGACGCTCACCGTGTCCAGCTATTCCCTCGAACCTCGGAGAAGCAGAACCTGCAAGGAGACAAAAGGATCATCATTAGCAGCAGCATCTTACCTGCAGTCTTCATCTTTAAACACTCGCAGCTACTAAGAACAGCTTCCTCGAATCTGCACGCCTCCCAGACAGAACAACCTGAAAGAGGAAGATAGAGGCAACATTAAAGAAAGCAGTAGAGACATTTACAAATTACGAACTGCTCAAAAGGCTTACCTGGCTGGTCGCCTCTCGGCTGGCACCACCCCGGACATTCCACTCGCGCTGAAGAACACCCCGACCTACAATGAAGGAAAACACAGGTTATCAAAGACAAGACTTCACAACGCTGCGCATAGCGCTTACTTACCGCATCATAGCGCTCTTAATGTGCTATCATTTACCAGCGGGGCTCAACCAAGCCAGTTCGCCACGCTGAAGCTCCGCATACCTAAGGGAGAAAAAAAAAGACATTTTAAACAAAGAAAGGCATGCAGGATAGCAAAAAAACTAAAGAACAGCAATAAGACCTACCTGGACAATATCAAACGGGCTGGCGTCGGTGAATTAACTGGACCGCTCTCGCCCATGAAAGACAACACGCCCCTGAAAAGAAGGCAGGACGGAGAGCACGCCTAATTCTACCACAAGGTGAGAAGAGGGCGCCAGAGGGAGGATACTTACCCCAGTCGGTCAGTCTTGAACACAGTCCTCCTGTATTTTCAGGCAGAACCCTCCCCGCAGACCATATTAGGGCAAAGCTGAGAAGCATAGCAGCGAGTAACCCGACTGGGTGGCGTCCCTGTGGATACCAGGTGAGCGTAACAGATCCCTTATAGTCTGTTCCGACAAGTTCTTGCAAAACGCACAGTCCTTCTCCATGTGTGTTTTGTCTTTGTGAAGGCAGTAGGGACGTCTTGTATGCTCATCCTCCTTGAAAACATTCTGTAATCCGCATCCAGGGCAGTTCCTGAACAGCTTGGATCCGGGCGTCGAGCTTCCCTCATCCTGGGCCATGTCCACGAGGTAGGCCTCAGATCTTCTGGAATCCTCCAAGAAGCGTAACTCAACGAAACTTCGCCCTTGAGGGTCGTAGAAAATTCCGAAACGGGTCCCCGTTGATCGGAAGTAGAAACGGTGGAGCTTGAGGCTCGATTGACCGAAAAAATGAGATTAAACTCTTTGAAAAAAAAAGCAAAACACAGTAAAAGCTCGAGAGCTATAGCACGAGGACTCCCAACACTTGAATGTGCGGTAAAAATCTGAGGATGGCTGCCAGGGGAGGGGCTTAGGGAGAGGGCAGTCATTGGCTAGGGGTAGTATGACCCAGAGACCAGCGATTGGTTACTACTAAGAAAGACAGATCACAAACCAAACTGATATACTGATTTTTTTTCTTAACAAGGATTCCGAGCCTGACGACAGGGAATATTCAAGAGCATGTGAATCCATGCCAGACCCCATGCTGGAGAATGAGAGCGCTGGCAAGTAGCCCTTAATGGTGCCAACTTGAAGACCTTTATGTGCTAATGAAAGCCAAAAGGATAAAACATCTGGAGTTGTACACTGAAAAGGATCAACATTCTTTCCTCTGCACCAGTCACAATACGTATTCCAACGTTAACGGTACAGAAATTTTGTTGCTGGCCTTATGGCCGAAAGCAGCACCTCCATTACGACATCCGGGAGGTCCCAATCCTTGAAACTCAGCCTTTCTGAAACAAAGCGTGAAGGTTGAGAGTTTTGACCTCTGGATGGAGAACCCGAACCTCCTCTCGCAAGAGAAGGTCCTCTCTTTGTGGAAGACGCATCATAGGACAAATGGACATGTCTAGAAGGTCCAGGTACCACATCCTCCTGGCCCAATCCGGGGCAATGAGGATCACGTGCGTCCTGAACCTTCTCAGCCTCCTTACGATATGAGTAATGACGGGGACTGGAGGAAACGCGTATAGTAGTTGAATTCCCAATCCACCACGAACACATCTCCTAGAGTTCCTCTCGGATGAAATTCCCTTGAGCAGTACTGCTCGCACTTCCGGTAGACCCTGGTCGCGAACAGATCCACTTGAGGGGTTCTCCAAAGGGCAAAGATCTCTTGAAGGACTTCCTAAGCTAGCTCCCACTTGTGGGAGACTGTGCTCTGCCTGCTCAGAGCGTCCGCCGTCATGTTCTCCTCCCCGGCTAGGTGAACTGCCGATACAGAGATTCCTTCTTGAATTGCCCAGTACCAGAGCTGCATTGCTTCTCTGCACAGTGGTAGTGACCCTACACCACCTCTTTTGTTGAGGCAATGCATGGCCACTGTGTTGTCTGTCATTATCATGACATTCTTTCCCTGTACAGAGGGCAGAGAAGCTTTTGGTGCTAGTCTGATTGCCCTCCGCTCCAAAAAGTTGATGTGTAGTCAGCGGTCTATGGAGACAAACGACCGCTGACTGCCAGATCCCTGGTTTGAGCTCCCCACTCCGTGAGTGAGGCATCCGTCACTACTGTAATCTCCGGCCACGGTTGCCAAAATTGTTCTCCCTTCAGAATATTGTCCCCGCAGGTCCACCACAGAAGATCCTGTGCGACCTTGCTTGGAACCTGAAGTAGGTCCGACATCTTTCCGGAGAACTGGGACCATTGAGTTCTTAGATCCCATTGAAGGGATCTCATTGTCAGGCGGGTCTCTGGCACCAGAAAAATGCAGGATGCCACGAGGCCGAGCAACCCCAAGAAAGGCACGAAGATTCTGGGCACTCGAAATTTGGAGACCATCTGAAGAATGTCATGAGCCCTCACCTTTGGTGGCAAGCATTTTCCCAAGGATGCGTCTAATACAGCCCCGATGTACTGGAGCTGCTGGGAAGGTGTCATCTATGACTTCTTGAAATTGAAGGAGAAGCCCAATCTGTGAAGGGAGTGGCAGGTGACAGATGATCCAAGGCTTGTTGGGCGAAACGCGCCCTGATCAGCCAATCGTCCAAGTAGGGGTAGACATGAATCCCCCCTCTCCTGAGATGCGCTGCTAACACCACCATTAGTTTGGTGAAGACCCTCGGGCGGAGGTCAACCCGAAAGCCAACGGCGAACCTCAGGTATTTTCTGTGCTTGGGATGGATTGGCACATGAATGTAAGAATCCTGAAGGTCCAATGACACCAACCAATCCTGAAGTTGGAGGGCCTGAAGGATCTGAGAAAGTCTGACCATCTTGAATGTGTCCTTCCTGAGTAACTTGTTCAAGTATCTCAAGTCCAAGATGGGTCTCCTTCCCCCCCTGCCTCCCCCCATCTTTCTTGGGGATACAAAAGTATGGGCAATACCAACCCTTGTTCCTCTCCGCTACAGGTACTGATTCTATAGCACCTTTCTCTAGCAGGGTTAATATTTCCTGCACAAGGAGCAGATCTGGAATCCTCAAAGAGTGTTTCCCATGTGGATTGGTGTGAGGCTGCGTTATGAATGGGAGGCAGTAACCTTGGGCTATTGTCTCCAGAGCCCAAGCATTTGAAGTAAAGGCTCGCAATTCTTCGAGATGCTGAGACAGTCTGCCCCCACCTGTGACACTTGATGTAAGCTCTCAAAGGCGTTTTGAAGCGGTTGCTGTAGCTGCTGATGGCAAGGTAGCTGCAGCTCAAGTTGGCTTGGCACCTTTACCTCGTCCACCACGAGGGAACTTCCACCGGCCTCTGACTGGCCATTCCTCTCGCCTTTCCAGATGAGGAATAGTACAAAAGATCGCCCCCTCCATGGCTGTCCCGCCGGCGGAAAAGGCTGAGGTTGCCTAACAGCGACCCCTAATAATTTGGCAGCCGCCTTCAAGGTCTGCAACCTCTCAAGGCTCTCGTCAGCCATGCTGCCAAAAAAGGTGAGACCTGTCAAATCGCATGTTGAGAAGGCGAACCTGCACATCCTGTGCAAAACCTGACTTCCGCAACCACGTAAATCTGCACATCATATGCTATATGCAGTGTCCAATCCAGACTAAAGGGACTTGCACATAGATTCCTTGCCGTCCTTAATAATAGCCAGGAAGCAGTTCTTTTCATGCCCTTCTGGAATATGCTCCGTCGCCATGGACATGCACTCCCACAGAGTGTATGAACATTTTGCTAAGGCACATGTGGAGTTGGCTGACTTCAGGGCCATACTCCCAGCTGAAAATACCTTCTGTGCCCACCCATCAACATGCTTGTCGTCCCCATCGGGAGTGATGGTAGGGTATGCTGCCTTGTTTGCGGTAGCCGTGGCTGCCTGGACCACCAGACTCTCCGGAGTGGGGTGTTTGGACAGATAGCCGGGGTCACTACTGGAAGGACGGTATTTCCTTGTAAGGGATTTGTCCACCGCCGGATTGATGTCCGGGGTCTCCCAATTTCTTGACAACCTATTTTTGCAGAGCCATATGGAATGGTAATATAGGATCTGTAGGTGGTCCTTGGTCTAGAATATCAGTCAGATCATCCTGAACAAACTGTACCGGGGTCTAGCCCAGCCTAAATACTCCACCACCCTAGACATCAGTTGCCGGTATGAGGAGTCGGCATGCTCCCCAAGTTCTGGCCTGCCTCACTCTAATTCAGGAGAAGTATCAATGCCACTGGCATTATGCAAGGTATCACAAAGATCTTCCATCTTGCTCTCCTCTGATATGAGGCATTCCGGCACATTGGGGGTTCCATACTGGAGCTCAAAAGGGGCATCCTCCCCATCTGATCTTTCCTCATCCTCAAAGATGGAAGAGAGGGATTTGAAAAAAACCCTCTTTGGCAGAGGAGTGAACGTTTTTTATGGGACACTCAAAGGTTTTGAAGGCGTTTTGGCTTTAGCTTCCTTGGGTTCTGGGGGCAGAACCGACACAACCGGTACTTTTGGCGTTGACGGCTTCGGCGTCGATAATGGCGTAGATGGCTTAGATAACGGCGATGAATCGAAGGGCCCCATCAACGGTTTTGACTTTGAGGGTTCTACAGGCTTCGATGATCTTGAACACTCACCATGTCTCGAGTGATATTTACTCATTCGAAGCATCGAGGGGTCTCGATGTGAATCACGCAGAACACCCGGGCTCAAGGGCGCGCAAGTGTCTGGTCGAGCCCGCTCCCTGCCAACTTCAATAGAAGACGCGGACGGAGCCTTACCCTGTTTTTCAAATATCTTTAGCATTTCTAAGCGGAATGCTTCCCACTCTGCGAGCGCCGACTGTTTGGTGGGGCATCTTACCCTCTCAGGGGTTTCGCCTGACGAGGATGAAGAGGAAGGCGACCGATGGTGCCTCCTCCTCGATCGCTTCGTCGAGAACGAAGAATGGCGTGAGCCACTACGGGACCTTGATTGTTTATCTTTTTTTCGTCGAGGAGAGGGGTCTCTTGACTCGGCAGTTGAAGAGCGATCAGGTCGGGTCTTACGGGGTTTGGTTAACTTCCCTACCTGCAACTTCCCCTTTTGTTCTTGTAAGGCTTTTCCTGTCATCGTTTGACATTTTGTGCAGGAATCAGTGTCATGGCGTTCACCCAGGCACCACAGACAAGAACGATGCAGATATGTGATCGACATTTGAGTCACACTCCTTGCACTTCTTGAATAGGGTACGAGAGGTTGTCGGTGTGGAGGACAAAGACATCTTGTCGAAGGAAAACTGCGGAAATTGTTGCTACCATCCATACCAAACTGTATGAGAACTCCTCCTCCCTTTGTCCACTAGGATCCACTACACTATCCACTGCTCTTTTCTTAGAACAAAGTGCACTGAACTATGGACGCCATGCTGAATTTTTCCTCCAGTGCACCATCCCGGCTCTAATACGTCCCTTGTGCCATACGGGTTTGTTCCCATACTAACCTTCCTTCCCTTACTTCGTTATCATTCTACTTCTCCCCACTGGACCAACTAATTGGACAGATTACTTTAACTTGGTAAGAAGAACTCCTGGGGGATACATGGGCTAGTAGGGGTATAGATAAGTGTTATACTAAAGTCCTTATAAATTGCATTTCCAGGAGAAGTATGAAGGGTTCCTGCTACTTACAGCAAAGTCTCAGCTCTTCATATTTCCAGGTCAGTCTAGAGGCTTTTCTCTTGGTTATAACGACACCCCTGAAGGATGAATTCTGATATTCTCTTATGTCTCCAGCCTGGTGATTGATTTCACTAGCCTGCAATTGCAACGGCTAGTGGGATACATCATTAGGAATGTCTCTTCGGCGACTGGTTGAGGCAACTACTGACTTATACTACTACCCCTCTGCCACACTGTGGGTCCATTCCATCTCTCTGGTGAGTCCATCCTTGTTTTGCTTCTGTGATTTGCAAAGATTGTGGTTGAATCGTAATAGTTGGAGGACACAATCCATTCAAAGAATATTTCATTGATGGGTCTACAACTATTGACAAGGAGACAGGTCAGAGACATACTGGGGTGGCAGTGGTGCGTCTAGTTGAGGAAGAATTTAAAATTGTTTTGCAGCAGAGGCTGCCAGGTCATTATTCAACACAAGCAGCAGAACTGAAAGCCCTCATTGAAGCACTTGAGGCAGCACAGGGGTGCCGAGTGACCATATATTCACACTCTGCGTACGTTACAACAACTGTTCATTCAGGACTGTCGAGATCGATAAGGAGAGGGTTTTGCAGAGCAGATGGATCCTACGTACAACATGCAGCTTTGTTAGACAGACTGATTGCTGCGCTCGCACAACATATACTTGCCACAATAGTAAAGAGCGCCGCCCACACAAGCGGCGTAGACTACGTCTCCTTCTGGAACGAAGCAGTAGACCACGAAGCAAAGCAGGACACTTATTTGCCAGTACCAGAGGTACCTGAACATCCATCATTTGTGAACATGCAGTTCCAGGTGCCATACACAGCCCGCCCTGTTACAGGAATACAGATACAAGGCCAGGCCCCACAAAGTGTAATGTTAGTGTGGCAAAATAGAGGGTGTGCACAATCCCCAACTGACTTGGTGTGGAGACAAATGAGTACAGCAAAGGTTGTGATGTCTCAAGCAGTGGCTGCATTTGACCAACTCCACTATCCCCGCCCATGTATCTAAACATATTGCAGCAGATATTCAGCAAGACTGGTATGTGCCAAATATTCAGGAATTGTTAGCCTTGTTCATATCCAATTGTGTGGTGTGCCAGACAGAGCACAGGAAAAACCTTTAAGACCTAAAAAACAACTTTGCCACACTCTATTGGTCCATTCCGTGATACACACATTGCTGAAATGGGAGAGAGGTGTAATTATTTTCGGTCTTGATAGTGGTGGTTTGTCCTTTCTCCTGTTGGATTGAGGCTGGTCCGTGTGCACATCCTGATGCCAAATCGGCCGTCAAATTCTTGGTGAGAGAAGTGTTTCCCCGATGGGGAGTGTGTGATAATCTTAGGAGCGATAATGGCACCAACTTCGTAAACAAGTTGTTCAAAGAAATTGCAGCTCTTAGCACAAGCTGTGTTACATTTATCGCCAACAGAGTTGTGGACAGGATGAACGTCTGCTCAAAACAAAATTGTCTAAGTTGTGTATGACACTGAAATGGAATTGGGTACTAAGCCAATTGGGTGCATGGTTTCCCCTTGGCCTTGTTCAGTATACAGACTGAGCCCTATAAGGATCATCACCTCTCTTCTCATGAGATTGTGAAGGGGAGACGTATGCACACACCATTAACTCCTGTGCAGAGTGCTTCAGATGCTCACAAGGCTAAGTCTGATACGCTCACCTGGTATCCACAGGGACGCCACCAAGCCCTGGTTGGATGATTTGTATTATCAAACCCTCTCCTGGTCCTTTGGTAAGGCCTCTGGTTAAAGATGGGTCTGCAATATAGGAGAGCTGGATTCAATACCAGATTGTCTTTATGTTTTCCCACCTGCCCTTGGCCTCAACTCCTTCCTCCCCCTTGGACCTTCTCACCTTAATATTGTAAGAGGTGGATTCTCCGTCCTGCTCCTCGTGGCAGGGGCGCGTAGATGTGGGGGGCGAGCAGTGACCAAGTTACTTCACTGGTGCAAGCCCCCCTGTGGGAATCCAGGCGTGCTGCAACTCCGTAGGTTTGCTGCTTTACAGTCTTTATATGCAGTTCTTATGTTCCTCTTAGTTCGAATAATAATGTTTTGCTCCTTTCCTTTTAGGTATGGAGTTGTCATGCAGTTTGAAGATGAGCATGGGCCGGTAGGCGAAAGCGCACTGTGTGCGATGCTGTCCGGTGAGTAATGGTTGATGCGCGGGGCTGTTTCGCTTTTTATATTGCTAACCTGTGTCTTTTCTCTCCTTGCAGGTTGCGATGTTCCTCTCCGAGCACCATAATGTTCCAGCAATGATACTGACCAGGAGATGACTACCCAGGTAAGAATTGTGTGGCTTTCTTCATTCGGGAGGAAACGTGAGTAAACGCTTACTAATGCAGTCTTTCTTTCTCCTCTTTCCAGGTTATGCTATTCCATGATGCATGCGGTGCCGGATGATGGAGTTCGTACCTTCAGGTGAGTGGAACTGAAGTCAGCGATGGATTGAAGACAGGATACTGTTCCAGGTAAGTTTCGTAGTGTTCTTCCACTCTGCAGGTCCTTGGTTTCAGGTAAACTGGCATCAAATAACTGGACACGGTGAGCGTTAAGCTGCCCACAGCAAAATAACGCAAAGCATGGTCTGCTGTTTGGGTGTGGTTTAAATAGTCTCAGGTAAAGTAGTCCAGGTAAAATAGTCCCAGGCCTGCCACACCCAAAAGACTTGACCGCATAGCTCAGTTCCTTGTAACTAGGGTTCAACCTCCATGTTGGCTGAACCCCGCCACCCCCCAAGTTAAATAGTCCCAAGTAAATGGTCCCATTCTTATGTTAGTCTTCATGATGGTTATGAGCCTGGCGCCAAAGGTGCCAGGACTAACTCCAAGAGAGTCTTGGATGAGGTTTTAAGGCCTTTGACCTGGCCCCAACTGGAAGACTGACTTGCCAGTGAGGGCCAGGGGCAAGGGTCATGACAGCACTCCCCCCCCTCACCAGGCACCTCTCACGGTGGCACTTCTGCATGGTCCTGGTTTGGCTGGGTAATTCTGATGGAACATTTTAATTGAGAGGTGCATGGATGTATTCACTTGGTTCCCATTATCTGTCTTGAGAGACGTATCCCTTCCAATCAACTAAGTAGTATAGTTTGGATCTGGTGGATTTTGATTCTAGGATATCCTTTACTTCAAACTCTGGTTCTCCGTCAACTAATACTGGTTTTGATGGTGTAGTAACCAGAGTACCGGGTTGTACCGGTTCCAGGAGTGATACGTGAAACACAGGATGAATCTGCATAGTGGGTGGTAGGGCTAACTGCCACTGGATTTATTATAGATTCAATAGAATAAGGTCCCAGATATCGGGAACAAAATGTCTGAGTCCCTTTTATGGGCACATATTTTGATGCTAACCAGACCTTGTCTCCAATTTGAAAGTCGGGGGCTTTACTACAATGTTGGTCAGCAAATTTCTTTTGTCTGTTTTTGGCTTGGAGTAAATGTTTTGCTGCTTCTTTGAAGGCCTGAGAAATAGTCGTATATTGGGTTTTAACCGCTGGCATTTCCAAAGGGGTTGGGAGATCCAATTCTGAAGTACGTGGATGTCTACCATATATTGTGTAGAAAGGGGTTTGTCCAGTGCTGGTGTGTAATTAATTATTATAGGCATATTCAGCTATCCATAATAAGTCCTTCCAATTTCTTTCCACTTGATGTAACATGCAACATAAGTATTGCTCAAGGGTTTGGTTTGTTCTTTCTGTTTGGCCATCTGTTTGAGGATGGTGACTTGTGGATAGTCGAATGTGAATTTGCGCCATAGAACAGCATTTCCTCCAGAAGTTGGATACGAACTGACTACCTCGATCTGAGATCAAGACCGATTGAAAACCATGTAGCCGTACGATTTCCTCCAAGAATACTTTTGCTAAATTGGATGCATTTGGAAGACCCTTAAAGGAATAAAGTGTGCCATTTTAGAGAACAAGTCTACAACTACTAAGATGGTGTTGAATCCTTGACTGGGAGGTAGATCTGTAATGAAAATCAAGGGACAGTGTGTGCCATGGTGTGGGAGGAATTTCCAATGGTTGGAGAAGACCAGCTGGTTTCTGCTTTTGGGACTTGTTTTGTGCACACACGCCACAAGATTGGATAAATTGTATGATGTCTTTACGCCAGGTGGGCCACCAACAGTTTCGTTTTACTTTAGCTAGAGTTTTGGCAATTCCAGGATAACCTTCAATCAGGGAGTCGTGATAACCCGAAATAACCTGCTCTTGTAAATCTTTACTTGGCAAGTATAGACGGCTCCTAAAATATGGCAACTGGTCTTTAATGGTGTAATGCTCTCCTTGAGTACACCACTTGTGAGAAAGTGGGATCCATTAAAAGTTGGATCTTGTTTTGGAGTTCACCCTGTGTCAATGTTGTCGTAAGACCCAGGAGTTTGTCTTCTGGAATGATGGCTACTGGATATGGGGTCATGTATACCTTTTCATCAACACCTATGCGGGACAAGGCGTCAGCCTTTCCGTTTCGGACTCCTGGCCGGTAGGTGATCACATAGTCATATTCGGCAAAGAAAAGAGCACACCGCATTTGACGGGATGATTGAGCCTTTGCTGTTTTTAGGTATTGCAGGTTTCGATGATCAGTTATGACCAAGACAGTATGTCTAGCACCAAGGAGATAGTGTCGCCATGCCTTGAAAGCTGATTTTATAGCCAAGAGTTCTTTGTCTGTGATAGCATAGTTGAGTTTGAGAGGTGAGAATTTTTGTGACCAGAAGGCCACAGGGTGTAACTGGCCAGCTCCTGGGTTCCTTTTTGAGGGAACAGCTTCCATAGCCATGCTAGAGGCATCTGTTTCAACTATATAAAGGAGGTCTGGGTGAGGATGCCGTAGAACTGGAGCAGAAGTGCATTTTTTCTTAAGTTCTTGAAAGGCCTTCTCTGCTTCTTCGGTCTAATTGAACTTTTTATTATTTTTTCTGAATAGTGATGTAATTGGATGCACTATTTGCGAAAAATCTGGGATGAATCGGCGGTAAAAGTTTGCAAAGCCCACCATACTCTGGAATCCTTTAAATGAAGTTAGTGACAGCCAGTTAAGAATGGCATCTACCTTGTGCCTATCCATTCTGATACCTTTTGGTGTGAGGATAAAACCGAGGAACTCCACTTCGATGACATGAAAAGAGCATTTTTCGAGTTTAGCACACGGTTTATGTTGGCGGAGTTTAGTAAGGACGGAGCAAGCATGCCTGACATGGTCTTTTGTAGCAGAATACACCAAGATGTCATCAATGTAAACCAGGGCGCAAACGTCGATTAACTCCCGCAAAACATCATTCATAAAGTACTGGAATGCAGCAGGAGCGTTGCAAAGTCAAAAAGGCATTACCTGGTATTCATACAAGCCGTATTTGGTACAAAAGGCGGTTTTCCATTCGTCTCCTTTCTTTACTCGAACAAGATGGTACACCCCCCTAAGGTCCAGTTTGGTATACATTTGGGCGTCTTTGACTTGATCCAATAATTCAGGAAAAAGGGGCAGTGGATAACGTTTTTTTTACTGTGATCTGGTTCAATGCGCGATAGTCGAGGCAAGTCCTCAAATCTCCTTCCTTCTTTGGTACGAAGAATAAGGGACTGGCTGCCAGTGATTTAGATGGGCGGATAAATCCATTTGCCAGGTACTGATGAAGATAAGATTTCAAATGGACATTTTCTGGTTCAATAAGTGCATAGATTCAACCACAAGGAATTTGCGCACCAGGTATGAGGTCGATCTGACAATCGTAGGGCCTGTGCAATGGTAGAGTATTTGCTTGTTCTTTCTGGAACACGTCTTGAAAATCTTGGTATTCATTTGGTAGAGTACTGGTCACACCTAGTACAATTGCCGCTGTACTGGGAGTAGCAGATGTACATCAGTCTGTTTTCCCCCTTTCTTGGTAATAACAGGTGTGAGCACAATCATCGGAAAAGGCCAACTTCTTGGCACGCCAATCTATTAGAGGGTTGTTAGCTACTAACCATGGCATCCCTAAGATTAGTTGAAACTGAGGAGCTTTGATGAGATCGAATGCAATAGATTCTCGGTGTCCATCCTGGCACAGTAGGGTTAGTGCTGCTGTACATTGGGTTACTGGTCCGGAAGATATTTCTGTCCCATCAACATTAGTAACTTTTTCAGTAGTCGACTTAGAGCATAAGGGAAGCCCCATCTCTGCTGCCAGATCCTGGACTACATAATTCGCAACTTCTCCACTGTCTATGTATGCTTCGACAGCATGCATCCGAGACGGTTGTTGGTGATTGATCAAAATTACTGGTAATGCAAAGTGTGAGGTCTGTGGCTCATCCTTCTCGCTAGACAAGCAGACTTCTACGATTGCTGTGCTTGGTAGTTTTCCGACTCCTTGTTATTATCTTCCTTCTCTGTGGCTCCAACAGTTCTCCTTGGTGGTTTCACTGGCCATTCTTTGAGGAAGTGGCCTGAATTTCCGCAATATAACCATAATTTCTGTTGCCTTCTTTTGTTTCTTTCAGTTTTAGTTAAAGGGGGCCGTACACCTCCGATTTGCATGGGTTCTACCATGTTTTCCAATGTACATGGAACATTATCCTTTGACCGGACATACCCAGCTCGAGTGCCTAACCTTATCCGGTACGCTTTTCGGTCTTGTAATCTGTGATCTAATTGCACCACAAGGTTGATGAATTCTCCACAGTCTCTAGGTGGGTTAACCACTTGAGCAAGGACATCCTTTAGTTCCCCTCGTAGACCCCGATGAAATAGTGTGGTCCTTTTTTCCTCAGACCACCCAGCTTCAAAGACTAATCTGTTAAATGTTGCTATATATGTAAGCAAGTCTTGACTTCCTTGATGGAGTGACAAAAGTTTGTTGTCTAATGCTTGGCCTTGGGTATGACGAGCAAAGAGTTTTTCCATTTCCATCTGGAAACCCCCAAAGTCATGTAACAGGTTATCCTGACTTACCAATGGTACCAACCAATCCGCAGCACTGCCACTCAGATATGACAAGACAAAAGCAACCCGCGCTTGGTCGTTAGGAAAAGCCACAGGTCTGCAAAGGAAATGAAGACGACACTGGTTCATGAACGTTGCGTACTTCTTGGGGTCCCCTGTAAATCGTTTAGGTGGAGCTAAATGAACTTCCCCAGGAAGGGTTATTTGTACTGGATTGGTGGAAGAAGTTGGTACAGGTGCTGGCGGAATGTTACCAGGCAATGGGGTCTGTCCTGCCAGTGATTGAAGATATTGTCTACTTATTTCGTCGGTACGATCCTTAGTAACAATCAAATCCCTCCTAAGAGCGTTGGTTTCTTGCCTGGCTGAATATACTTCAGTGCGTAATTGTCCCAACAACTGAACTAACTGGTCAGTCTCTGAAGTTTCCATGACGCCCAGGTGGATAATATTATTGAGGCTTTGCGTTCTGTTACGCTTACCTGGTATCCACGGGGACGCCACCCAGCCCTGGTTGGATGATTTGCACTCTCGAACCCTCACCCGGTCTCTTGGTAAGGACTCTGGTTAAAGATGGGTCTTCAATATAGGAGAGCTGGATTCAATACCAGATTGTCTTTATGTTTTCCCGCCTCCCTTGGCCTCAACTCCTTCCTCCCCCTTGGGCCTTCTCCTCATGTTAATATTTTAAGAGGTGGATTCTCCGTCCTGCTCCTCGTGGCAGGGGCATGTAGATGTGGGGGGCGAGCAGCAACCAAGTTACTTCACTGGTGCAAGCCCCCCTGTGGGAATCCAGATCTGCTGTGACTCCGTAGGTTTGCTGCTTTACAGTCTTTATATGCAGGTCTTATGTTCTTCTTAGTTCGAATAATGTCTTGCTTCTTTCCTTTTAGGTATGGAAAGGTATTTTGGTGTGGTCATGCAGCTTGAAGATGAGGATGGGCGGTAGGCGAAAGCGCGGTGTGTGCGATGCTGTCCGGTGAGTAATGCGCGATGCGCAGCGCTGTTTCGCCTTTTATATTGCTAACCTGTGTCTTTTGTCTCCTTGCAGGTTGCGATGTACCTCGCCGAGCGCCGTAATGTTCCAGCAATGATACTGACCAGGAGATGACTACCCAGGTAAGAATTGTGTGCTTCTCTTCATTCGGAAGGAAACGTGAGTCAACGCTTACTAATGCTGTCTTTCTTTCTCCTCTTTCCAGGTTATGGTATTCCAGGATGCATGCGGTGCCGGATGATGGAGTTCGTACCTTCAGGTGAGTGGAACTGAAGTCAGCGATGGATTGAAGACAGGATACTGTTCCAGGTAAGTTTCGTAGTGTTCTTTCTCTCTCTGCAGGTCCTTGGTTTCAGGCAAGCTGGCATCGAAGAACTGGACACACTGAGCATTACGCTGCCCAAAGCAGACTAACGCAAAGCATGTTCTGCTGTTTGGGTGTGGTTTACATAGTCTCAGGTAAAGTAGTCCAGGTAAAATAGTCCCAGGCCTGCCACACCCAAAGTAGTCCAGGTAAAATAGTCCCAGGCCTGCCACACCCAAAAGACTAGAGCGCATAGCTCAGTTCCTTGTAACTGAGCTATGTGTGTGCCTCCATGTTGGCTGAACCCCCCCCCCCCAGCCCCCCAAGTTAAATAGTCCCAAGTAAAAAGTCCCATTTTAATGTTGGTCTTCATGATGGTTATGAGCCTGGCGCCAAAGGCGCAGGACTGACTCCAAGAGAGTCTTGGATGAGGTTTTAAGGCCTTTGACGACCTGGCCCTAACTGGAAGACTGAGTTGCCAATGAGGGCCAGGGGCAAGGGTCTTGACAACATCGATCCTGGGGGATGAGTTCCATTCGTATTTGACTCAGTTAACAAAGTCTATTAAATACCTTTCTCAACATATTGCTCCATGGCGATAGGAAGACACGGATCGCAGCGCTGGAATCTGCGAAATTGGCACCATTGCAATTGTTTCCCAATGACAAATATTTTGTGCCTAGGCGGACTGAGCGTTGTTGGAATGGTCCTTACATGGTAGTATATGCTACTCCCCTTGCTGTTAAAGTAAAGGAATAGCATTATTGGGTACATTTGTCTGATGTTTGAAAAGCATCACAAACTGTGGCCCTACCTGCAAGCATTTTGACTGAATGTTTTTGGCTAACAATCGTTTTATCTTTGTTTTTCTATGATTTTCAATAGCATCAATTGTTTTATTACTTTTTTAAATCTCCTTTTTGGGATTTTGCAAGTTGCGGTTCTTTAAAAATATTTGTGTGTTTTTTCGGCATTATGTTTCTTCAAATTATTAGATTATGGAACAATATTAAATGTGTATTCTGCACATACTTGTAGTGCCATGCTGTATCCACATGTGTGGGTTTGTCTTTGGATTGTTTATATACATATTTAGTTCTGTTATATGGGTAGGCCATATAAAGGGGGGGGATGTAGTACTAGTACCGCAAAGGAATGTACATATATTCAAGTTTTTGATCAATCCTTTGTAGCTACAACACCAAATGATGAATATCCAACCAAAGTGGTACATTTTAAGCAAATGGAGATACAGGATACTGGATTATGGAATTTAAAAATACAAGTGAAAGGGGGTTTAGAGGAGGAAAAAAAAAAAAAAGAGTATGACCAGTACAAAGTAGTAATGTTTGATAAAATGTCCAATGTGCTCCACCCAGAGTTCAACAATGTGTGTTACAGTTATATGGACTCAGTGGGGAAACCGGTATAACGGGAGTTATGTCTGCTCTCTCATCCCCCATGCATTGGGAGCACCCAAAATGTTAGTTTCTCAAGAGATATTGCCTTTAAAGTCTCAGTGTTTGGTACACTTAGCGCTGTGTTCGAAGCCTATTTCAGGGGCACAAAGTAAACGTCGCACTAATGGACAAAGATGAAGAGAAGTGTGCAAAAGACAACAGTGCCCCTCAGTGTAAGCCTCGGCCTATGTTGAAATTGGATGGAGTATTGTCTATATCAAACAGATGGCAGAAGGAGGTGCCTAGGTGTGCAGCAGGGGGGTTGGCAGGGTTCGGAGAAGTGATATGAATCATCAATATGAACTGCTTTGAGATATGGTCTGCATACAAATCAAAACGAACATGGATTGAAGCCCGAGAAACACCGGTAAAAGTCCAGCCAGTGGGTGAATACAGTTTTTCTTTCGAGGGCATGGAACTGGTCCAGTAGGTACTAACACTAAGTGCAAAAAGACATTGCTTATGACAGATCTTGCAAAAGGACCAGCGGGATTGATGGACATGTACTGGGTATGCGGTCAACAAACATACCTGCAATTTACACCCTTTTGGTGAGGCACCTGTGCATCGACAACCCTGCACTCAGCTACCCTGGTGGTGCTAGAAGTACACTTCACAATAGCATTCGAAACTTGGTGACAGAGTCAATTTCACCGTCTATCCAACCCCCCCAGGTGAAGAACAATCGGTTGGTGAAGTTGAGAAGAATCGTCCAAACTGCTCAAAGCAATTCCAGATAAGTACCGGCTGTACACCAAAACTGAACTATTCTTCGCCTCCCTCATGACTCCAGGAATGCAGGCTGCAGTGAATGTCAAGTGGCTGCAGATCGTTCAGTGGGAGGTGATCAAATTGGTGAATGACACTGAACAAGGCCTCAATGCAATCAAAAGTGAACTGAGGGCGATCTGGCAGATGATGCTTCAAAATAGATAAGTTCTAGATCTAAAAGCGGTGGAAGAGGGCGAGTGCAAGATGATCAGGCTGTCATGTTGCACGTACATACCCCCAAAAGATGCAGAGAATGGGTCCCTGATGTATATCATATGGGCCTTGCAGAAGTTGAAGACCAGAATGGAAAACTAAGCAGGTGTGCAGCCTTAAGATTGATTCGACACGTTTTCGTGGGTGCCATCCTAGCTCAGGGCACTCGTGAAGTTACTGGTTCCGATCGTGGTGTTCCTGTTGGTGTTTTGCACGTGCCAGATGATGCTCCGATGCTGTGCCAAGACTATCCCAAGCAGCGCACAAGTTATGGTTACTATTGGGGCAATAGTAGCTCTCCCAGGAACAAAAGAATGGCAGGCTCAAACTGAAGATTTGAATAAACCATGCATGATTAGGGTTGAAGAACCCCTTGAGCCCCCAGGGACATAACTTCACACCCACCAGATCCTGAGATTTACACTGAGCACTAGGTAGATTTAGCAGGGATTGCATATATCTCACGTGTACCCCGGAAAAGTATGCGCGAGATGGATGTAATTTGTGTCATGTGTGTAGGGCTTGGGTTCCTAAGGAGGAAGTGGATCGACAAAGAGATAAGTTAGTTAATGAAGGATTAACTAAAGTGGGAGTGTTGGGATGTATGTTCAGACCACCGCCCCTCCGAGGCGATTTACAGTGCAAAAAATATATTAGTATATGGAAAGCAGCACAGGACAGGGTTGAGTGTGAGGCAGGGGTGTGTGTCCTGGTAGGGATAATTTGTGGAAATAGAAAACCATGACGGATGAAGTTAGTTAGTAGCGCTGTAATTGCATTATGTAGGATATAGTGTGAATATATACACAACAGTCATCACACGAACTAACACTGTATGTATGAGTAGGCCTGAATCCTTGCAGGCCGTGTTCTCATAGAAAACACAGAACAAGGCCTTATTTCTCGTCTCATCATTGCATCCCGATTCCCAGGCACGGCAAATAATACACATGTGCCCCCACATGTCCTCACTCACCTCCGCTCCCCCTCTACTCCCTGCTCTTCCTCTGGCCCTTCTGCAGCCACCTCTCCTCCCTCCTTCTCTGCCTTTCCCCTGTTCTCCACTGACGAGGTCCCTAGACAAGTCCGATCTATGAAAGTCTTGTCCAAACAGGTTCACCCCTGCTCCTCCAAAACCATTAAGGACCACATCGACTCCCTGGCTCCAGCCCTGGTCGACTTCTGCAACCACTCCTTCGCCACTGGAGTCTTCCCATCCCCCTGAAGCACTCCCTTGTGCACCCTCTTCTTAAAAAACCCTCTGCCAACCCCTCTTGCCTGGCTAACTATCGCCCAATCTCCATCACTCTCTTACTCGGCAAACTCCTAGAAAAGCTGGCCATCTCCCAGCTAAATCTCCACACTGCATCTGTTGTCAGAGCGGCCAGAAGCACGGAAACTGCTCTCCTGAACATCTGTGAAGACCTGCTCTCCAACCTTTATTCTAACACCCCGTGTCCTCATCTTGCTTGATCTCTCTTCAGCCTCTGACACGGTCAACCATGCCATCCTGCTCAAATGTCTCAGTGATAACCTGGGTATCACCGGTCAGGTCCTGGCGTGGCTGACTTCTTTCCTCTTTGACCGACCCTCCCAGGTCCAACTTGGGTCCTTCCTCTGTAATCTTTTTCTCTACCTGTGGTGTCCCCCAGGGGTCTAACCTATCTCCCTGGCTGTTCAATCAATACCTGGCACTTCTTGCCCACCGCATCTCCGTCTCTCATCAATAGCTGTCTGCCATCCAGGAGTAGTGTGTCGCCAATGACCTCTGCCTTAATGCCAATAAGACTGAGATTCTCCTCATTAGCACCCCCTTTCCCGTCTCTCTCTGGCCAGCCTCTCTTTGCCCTCTTCCTGCTCCCACCTGCGAGGCTAAAAACCTTGGGGTAATCTTCGACTCTGCACTCTCCTTCTCTACTCACATCTCTGACATCTCTAAGAAGTCACACTATCAGCTGCACCTCCTCAGAGGTATTCTTCCTTTCCTCTCCTTCCGCCAGAAGCTCAGTGTCTCTAGAACTCTGGTTCTCTCTAGGCTGGACTATTACAACAGCCTCTTTCTAAATATGCCTGCCTCTACTTTCCGCCCTCTGCAACTCATCCAGAACTGGACTGCGAGACTTGTCCTTGGCCTCAAGCCCAGGGATCGTATCCCTCCAGGACTGAAATCTCTGCACTGGCTCCAAGTGGCTGCAAGGATTATGTTCAAAACCCTCTGCATTGTCCACAAGGCCTTCTGGGGCCTGGGGCCTCAATACCTTCAACTCTCTCTTCCTAAATAACTTCCTTCTCAAGCCCTGCACTCATCCATCTCCAACTCTCTCAGGGTCAGTCGCTTCTCCAAGCAACGAGTTGGTGGTAGATCTCTTTCCTCGGCTGGGGTCTCCCCCTGGAACAGCCTCCATGCCTCCCTGAAACTTGAGGAGCACCATCTCTGGTTCCGGAAGCACCTCAAAACCTTCCTCGTCGCTTCTGCTTTTTCTTCACCTCTCCCCTGCTGACCTCCTGACAAACTGTACTGGCCACCTGGCCACCCTCTGATGATCTTGGGCCCAGGTCCCTTCCCCGCCAGTCACACACACACCTGCCTAACAACCCCCGCACTTGGGACTGTTCCTGTATTCCTACACTCCCACCACCAGCACTTGACACCCGATACCTGAATTAACTTTGCACCCGCCAACTGCTGGCCCTTACTTACTTTGGGATTACTTTCCCTGGTACTGCACTGTCCCTTCCCCCACCCGCTGCACTTTCCCTTCCCCCTTACCATGCACTTGTGCAATCTGAATGACACCTGGCCTAGTAGGATCACTGTCTGTCCTCCCTTTGTTCCCCCTCCCTTGCCTCGTCGCGCCTTGAAACACTTGTGTATAGGCACGTTATAAATGCCTTATATCCTATCATAGCTAGGTCTTTGAACTCATTCGGTAATTATGTGTGCAGCCGATAAAATGGAGGGTTGCGGCCTTGTACCAAGGTCATATTCCTGAGAGCGAAGGCAGAGGTCTCGGGATGCCAATAAACTAAGATTTAAGACATTTGCAACCCCCAGAATGTAGGTCACTCTATTTGAACTACCAGATGTGCAAGCTCTAAATTCTTTGTGCAATGGATTGATTAGTGGGACGTAAGGTTTGCTTATGGGGAGGGGGGAACTGATAGGGGAAAACCGAGAACGGCAATCTATGTTTTGTGCCAGAGAGAAGAATGATGCCCATACAGTGGGGAGGGTATGATGGGGGCGCCAATGTGTCTGGATGGGAAAAGGGCTGCTTTGTCCGTAAGGACCAGGCTGCCCTCGAAGAGTCCCAGCGGCTCACTGTCTCCAGAGTCCTTGTTCTCTCTAGGCTTGACTACTGCAACAGCCTCTTCCTCAACCTCCCTGCTTCTTCCCTGCACCCTCTGCAGTTCATCCTTAACAGAACCGCAAGACTTATCCTTGACCGCAAGCCCAGGGACTGCATCTCTCCGGCACTGAAATCCCTCCACTGGCTCCCCGTGGCTGCAGGGATCAAATTCAAGGCCCTCTGCATTGTCCAAAAGGCTTTCTGGGGCCTGGGACCTACTTACCTTCAACGGTGCCTTCCTAAATACTGTCCCCCCCGCACCCCTGAGCCCTCCGCTCATCAACCATCAACCTTCTGCGAGTGAGCAGGTTCTCCAAGCAGAGACTTGGAGGGAGATCCCTTTCCTCAGCAGGCACCTCCCTCTGCAACAGCCTCCCTGCCACCCTCTGTCTTGAGCCTGATATTCTTAAGTTCCGGAAACTCTGCAAGACCTTCCTCTTTTCCTCTTCTCCTCTTCCTTCTCGCGCCCCCTGCTAACCTAGCTCTCTACTATTCCCTCTCCCCCTCCTTTCCATACAGCTCACTAACTGGCTGTCTGGTGTATCCCAGAGTCACACAGGTCCCAGGCACCCCTGCCAATCCTTCTGCACTTGCCTCAGGGCCCTGCACCCCCACCCACTCACTGCACTTGCAATAAATCCTGAGAGCTTCTCTCTCCGCACTTCCCCAGTCTCCACCGACTGGGTGCACTTAGTCCCCTGCCCCTCCCTTGTCCGGCCTGCAATCGCACTACAGCTCCGCCTGTAGATCGTTCTGTCCTTCCTTGTCTCACCCCTTAATGGGCACTTGAAAAAACAGCAGAATCGCTGTCAGGCCTATTTGTTGTATCTTAACTGTTAAATGTACCATATTCACTTAATCTGCCTGTGCAGACAGTTAGCGCTTCAGAAAATCAAGGGCTCTGAGCGACTGTTTTTTTCCCCGTGTTCCCACCCTCCATGAGCGCCTTGAAACACTTGCCTGTGTATAGACACTTTATAAATAAACAATACCATACGACTGAGTTCACATTGAGAACCAGACGCAGGTCACGTAATTAGGGTAAAAGGTAGGGTGGTGCCAGTTGATGTTAACCAATTGCTTTACAGCATTTCATGATGGACGAGGACGCTACCCACGTGGGGTGAAGATGAGCAATAAAACAGCAGAACCAATTGGAGAAAGGGCTATATGTAATCATTAGCATGTATAGAAGCGATAGCCAGTGACGGTGGGGGATTAACACTGTATATCGATTACGTCACAGTGACTATTTGTGTTTATAACCTGAATCTTGTACGAAAACACCAGAGAGCTCTGTAGCATTGGACGGAACAAGTTACTTACCTGTAACTGTTGTTCTCCAGCATGGGTCTGGCATGGATTCACATGCTCATGAATATTCCCCGTCGTCAGGCTGGGAATCCTCGGTAAAGAAAAAACCAGTATCAGTTTCGTTTCTGATCTGTCTTTCGTAGTAATAACCAATCACTGGTCTCTGCGTCATACTGACCACAGCCAATGACTGCCCTCTACCTAAGCACCGCCTCTGGCAGCCATCTTCAGATTTGGAAGCACGTGAAGTGGCAGTATGACCAAGTGAAGAGCCGCAGAGGGGTAGGCGGGAGGGTTCGCATGTGAATCCATGCCAGACCCATGCTGGAGAACAACAGTTACAGGTAAGTAACTTGTTCCTTCTCCAGCATGGGGTCTGGCATGGATTCACATGCTCATGAATAAAGAATACATAGCAGTACACACATGCACAACCACGGGAGGTGGCAAAGGCTCAACATTAAGCATCACATCAACTCAACATTAAGCATCTTACCTCCTCACCAGGCTCACCTCAGGCGAACAGGTTGCGCAGCACTGCTTGGCCGACCCTGGACTCCTCCCTGGAATCCCGGTCGACGCAGTAGAATTTCGTGAAGGTGTGCGTCAACCTCCACGTAGCAGCCCTGCATATGTCCAGCAGGGGCACACCAGATAGGAACGCCGTGGTAGCTGCGATCGCTCTGGTGGAATGGGCTCTCGGACGGCCAGGCAGCGGTCGGTTTGCCAACCGGTGACAGTACATGATACAGCCGGAGAGCCATCTGGAGATGGAAGCCTTCGAGAGAGCCTTCCCCTGATTGACAGGTCCAAAGTTCACAAAGAGTTGTGACGTCTTCCGAAAACCTTTCGTGCGGTCCACGTAGAACTTCAGCGCTCTAGCTACATCCAGCGAGTGCAAAGTCCTCTCAGCCGGCGACGAAGGCGACGGGAAGAACACAGGTAACACCAAGGGTTCGTTGAGATGAAAGTCCGACGGTACCTTGGGCATGAAGGAGGGGTGCGTCCTGAGCACTACCCTCGTGTCGTGGAAAGTCAAGTACGGGGCCTTGCAGGAAAGGGCCTGGATCTCTCCCACTCGTCGTGCGGAGGTGATGGCCACGAGAAAAGCTGTTTTCCACGATAGAAACTTCAACGGGGCCGAGTGCAGAGGCTCGAACGGAGGTCCCATGAGTTTGGTCAGCACCACGTTGAGCTCCCACGCCGGGGCCGGAGCCTTCACCGGCGGGAACGATCTGAACAGTCCCTTCATGAACTCTTTCACCAGACGATGAGACCACAAGGACGTCCGGCCCGTGGTTCTGGTGTATCGGGAGATCGCAGCAAGATGAATCTTGATGGACGCGTGTGCCAGACCAGCTTTGGCCAGCGTCAGCAGGTACGGCAGCACTTGGGGAGCCGTAATCCGTAGAGGGTTAACCTTCTGTGCGTGGCACCAGACAGAGAACCTCTTCCATTTGTGTCCGTAGCATTTAAGAGTCGAGGACGCCCTGGCCTTTGCAAGAACCTCTCTGCAATCGGCCGGTATGTCGTATCCTCCAAACTCTAGCGCTGCAGGAGCCAGGCCTGCAAGTTCAGCGACTTCGGGTCGTTGACGAGCCGGATTAGCAGAGGCAAGGGAGGGAACGCGTAGAGGAACAGGCCCTCCCAGGGGAACGAGAAAGCATCGCCCATGCTCCTCGTCTGGGGAAACCTGCTGGCGAACCTCCGGCACTTGGTGTTCGTCGCCGTCGCGAACAGGTCGATCTGGGGTGTGCCCCACCGTCGGAAGAGGCGATCCACCAGATCCTGCCGTAGTTCCCACTCGTGGCACGAGCGCAGCTCCCTGCTGAGTGAGTCGGCGATGGTGTTTTTTATCCCTGCCAGATGAAACGGCACCAGAAGAATCCCTTGGGCGACGGCCCAATGCCACAGGTCCTGCGCCTCCTTGGACAGCGCTGGGGACCTGGTTCCGCCCTGTTTCCTGATGTAAAACATGGTGGTGGTGTTGTCGGTGAAGATCCTCACCACCTTGCCCTTGAGGGACGGAAGGAAGGACCTGAGGGCCCAAAACACTGCACGGAGCTCCAGGACGTTGATATGCAGGGACTTCTCCGTCGGGAGCCAGAGTCCCCTTGCGTGCAGATTTTCGGTGTGCGCTCCCCACCCTTCTAGGGAGGCATCCGTGGTCACAGTCACCTGGTGGGCTGGGGTCTGGAAGTCCATGCCCGCCGTCAGATGCGCGCGGGTGCCCCACCACCGTATCGCTCGTCGGAAACTCTCGTCGAGCTTGATCCTTTCCTCGAAGCTGCCCGTCGTCTGGATCCAGCGCGCATCCAGGAACTCTTGCAACGGGCGCATCCGGAGCCTGCACATGGGAATGAGGTAGATGCAGGAAGACATCATCCCGAGGAGGGACTTGATGGACCTCACCTTGGCCGCGTCGGCCACCAACATCCGTTGCACCTTGCCCAAGATGGTCCTGGTCCTCTCCTCCGACGGGGAGGCCAGAAGGGACACTGTGTCGAGCCTCGCTCCCAGAAACAGTGCGACTTGCGCGGGCACCAGGTGGGATTTGGCGTAGTTCACGGAGAATCCCAGGTCCGTGAGGAGTTGGACGGTCCTTGCCGTGTGGACCACGGCGAGCTCCCTCGTCTTGCGGATGAGCCAGTCGTCCAGGTAGGGGTAGACGTGAATCCCCTCGCGGCGCAGCTGCGCCGCCACCGGTGCGAGGCACTAGGTGAAAACCCTGGGTGCCGACCGCAGTCCGAAGGGAAGGGCTTTGAACTGGTAATGACGCCCTTGGACCACGAATCTGAGGAATTTTCGGTGCCCCTTTAGGATGGGAATGTGGAAGTAGGCATCCTCCAAATCCAACGACGATAGGAAGTCTCCTTCCTCCAGCTGACCCAGGACGTGCTGGAGGGTGACCATCCGGAACTTCTGCGCCTTGATGAACTTGTTCAGGCGTCGCAGGTCCAGGATGGGGCGCCATCCTCCCGTCTTCTTCTTCACGAGGAAGTAACGCGAGTAGACTCCGGAGCCCCGAAGCCTCTTTGGGACGAGTTCGATGGCGCCCTTTCTGAGCATCGCCTTTACCTCCAGGAGAAGTTGAGGGACGTGAAGTTCTTTCCTGGCCACGGGGGGGACGCGCGGGCACCTTCTTTGAAACTCGAGCGCGTGGCCCCGGGCCAGGGCGTCCAGCACCCAACGGTCGGTGGAGATGGACTCCCACACGCTGACGAAGCCCGCCAGCCGGCCTCCCACCGGGGTGCTTCGGTGGGGGCCCGACCCCACGGCCGGTTCAATCCTGCTTGGACGCGGCCTTGCCGCCTTGGCCTCCTTGGCGACGACGGCGGGGGCCGCCAGACTTGCCTCGTCCTCTGTAGGCCTCTTGCGACGACGAGCGGGCCGCTTGACGATAGGAAGCGAAACCGCCGCCGGAACCTTTGGAGGCGCCCTTGCCTCCGCCGCTCCGAAAGGGCGTCCGCCGTTGCTGCAGTACTCCAAGGGCCCGGGCCGTCTCAGTATCCGCCTTGATGGCCTGAAGGGAATCGTCCACTGTCTTCCCAAACAGGTTGTTCCCGTCGAAGGGCATGTCCAGGACCCTGGTCTGGACGTCCTGCCGAAAGTCCGTAGCCTTGAGCCATCCGCGACGTCGAAGGCAAACGCCGTTGCCCATCTGGCGGAACCCAGTGTCGGCGATGTCCGTCGCCACGGTGATGGCGTGGTCCGAGGCCACCTCACCTTCCTGCAGGATCTCAAGGGCCTCCGCCCTCTTGTCGTCCGGCAGAAAATCCAGCAGGGGAGCTATCTTGTACCAGAGTTCCCTGTCGTAGCGGGCCACGATAGCCAAGGCGTTGGCCGCTTTAATCGTCGTCGCCGCCGACGAGATGACTCTGCGTCCCATGGCATCCAATTTCTTTCCCTCGCCGTCCGGCGGGGAAGTCGACGTGGAGGCCGCACCCCCCCCCGCTTTCTTCCTGGCTGCCGCGGAGACGACGGAGTCCGGGGTAGGCTGCGCCCGGAGGCATAGGGGGGCCGAGTCCGGGACCCGGTACTTTTTCTCGTACCGGTCTCTTTTCGCTGGCGTCGTGGAAGGGTTCTTGAGGAGGGAAAGGCCCTCATCCCAAATGTCGTCCAACAGAGGCACTGCGAGGACCGTCTTCCTCTTGGTCTCGCGCCGTTGGTAAAGGAAGCCTTCCTTTTTCTTCTCCTCAGGGCAGAGTTGGAAAAGCTCGGATGCCCTGGCGATCATTGAGTGGAACGATCCAATCTCGTCGGGCGGAGAAGCCCTGGGGGGAGGCGACGACGGAAAATCCTCGTCGTATGCCTCGTCGTCCGTACCCATCGCTGCCGTGTCAGTCCCCGTATCATCCCCTCGGGTGGACGGGGAGGAGGGCTGGACGGGGCGCGACGGTTGAAAAGGAGGCGGTGGATGGATCCTTCTTTTCTTGGTAGGGGGAACACCAGAAGGTCCCGGTTCTGGATCCCCCGACGGGAGAGGTTCCTCCGTCGGTAACGGTAGTCTCGTCCTTATCTCGGAGCATAAGGACTGTATAGCCAACAAAATGGCCGCTGAGTTGTCTTGCGGCGCTGGCAGAGGGGAATCCGACGGGCGAGCAGGGGCCCCGTCGGTATCCTCGACGATGTCGTCGTCGTCACCTGCGTCGGGGCCCATTCCGACGGGCTGGTCTTGTTCCACGCCTAGGCCGTGGCTTAAGACCTCGATCAGTTCCTCTTCTGAGGTTGAGGCCGAATCTACGACGACGCCCTGCCCCCCCTTCTTCCCCACGGAGGGTTTCACGGGGGTCCTATCGATGGGCACGAAAGAAGACTCCCTCCGAGGAGGCAGGGAGATTCTGGGCCCCGAGGCCGCCACCACTGGTGCAGCCTCCACAGGCTGGGCCAGGGCCGCCGCGACCGTTTCGATAGAGGGCTTGGTCGAATGGATCAAGGCCTTCACCACCTTAGGTGCGCTCACCGCCTTATCCTTGAGGGAGGGGGCACTGCCACGCTCCTCCTCTGCCTTAGAGCTCGACCGGGGTCTCTCCAGGAGCTTCGCCGGGTGCTCGGCCTTCCTCTTACCCGACCCAGAGCGTTGGCTCGTGGTTGATGGTGCCGGGGAGGGTGCGCCCTGCCTGGCGCCCGTAGAGCCCGACCGTTCGGCGCTCCCGGTGCCAGCGGACTCGCGGTGCTTGGCCTTATGTTGGGCCCCCGTCGCCGGGGCGCCCTCAAAGGTCTTAGAAGACCGCTCAGATTTCTTCTTCTTCTCGCCAGACGGGCTCTTACCCTCCAGCCAGCTGGCGAGACGTTGATGGCGGTCCTTCATGGTCCGTTCCGACATGTTGCCGCAAAACGCACAGTCCTTCTCCACGTGCGTCTTGTCCCCATGAAGGCAGTAAAGGCAGAAAGAGTGTTCGTCCTCCTTGAAGACGTTCTGCAGCTGGCATCCAGGGCAGGCCCTGAACAGCTTTCCGGGCGTCGAGCTTCCCTTCTCCTGGGCCATCTCCGAGACCGGGCCTGAGAAGCTTCTGGAGTCCTCCGAAGTGTAGCTCGACGAAATCTTCACCCTTGAGGGGCACAGATGAATCCGACACGGGTCCCCGTTGATCGGATGTAGGATCGGTGGAGCTTGAGGCTCTTTTGACCGAAAGAATCGAAGTTTTTGTGAAAAAGCGCGAAAAAATAGCACTAACGCTCGAGAGCAATAGCACGAGGATCCCAACACATGAACGTGCGGTAAAAATCTGAAGATGGCTGCCAGAGGCGGTGCTTAGGTAGAGGGCAGTCATTGGCTGTGGTCAGTATGACGCAGAGACCAGTGATTGGTTATTACTACGAAAGACAGATCAGAAACGAAACTGATACTGGTTTTTTCTTTACCGAGGATTCCCAGCCTGACGACGGGGAATATTCATGAGCATGTGAATCCATGCCAGACCCCATGCTGGAGAATTATAATACCATGTCACCTTTTTCCTTTTGTATACAAAATAAACTTATCTTTCTCAAAAGTGGGTGCACCTAGTCTTTCCCTAGCGGCTTTATTTTCGTGGTCTGGTCGCTGGGAGTTGCCTTACAAAACCCAACAGGAGGGGGAGTGTCAAAAATCAAAATATTCCTATATTTTATACACATTTTGAATCCTTTATCGCAAGGATTAAGTAAACACTATGACTGAGCTGCCTTTTTAAAATCACATTGTAAAGTGTTGAACCAAGTGCATGCAGGATCCCAGGATGCGCTGGGGGTGCGGGCGGTGGGAGGAGGGGGTGGAGGGCAGAAACATCAGTTGAGCATCAGCCAGAAAAAAGCAAATAAGAGACAGCATTGATTCTGAAAGGTAGTCATACGCATTTTTCAACTTTGACAAATGTCATCTATAATAGTTATGGATAATAAACAGGGGGCGAACAGTAATTGTTTTTCAGCCTTGTATCCATCTTGTAGAAAGGCCAAGTAGTACATTGAAATTGCAATTTGCTTGTTTGCCGAGTTTGAAAATGAAGAAATACAAATTGAAATCACCTACGAATTGCTTGGAAATTATATATGGCTAGAATTCTCGAGTTATTACAATACAATTATTAAGAGTAATTTGCTTGGATAAAACCTTGTGAAGACACAGGCGTAATTTGTCATACAGCCTAGAGGAGGGCAAAGTATTAAGTGCTAAGAGCAAGTATGTTAGTCCAGAATTTCCATAAGGAATCATTATAGACTCCATCCGCTTCCACATTAAAGAAGGTTGTTCAACAATGACTAGTAGTAGCTGGGGCATTACACGCTTAGTAGCACACCAGAAGTGAGGCCACCTGACCTCTGTGACTAGGTCTATGAGAGCCCCCACCTTTTTCTAAGTGTTTCGTGTAATAAGCAGGAATGGAGGGCACATGAAGACAATGCATGCACATCCTGGATCACAGATTTGGTTATGAAGTTTATGAACAAGTGCCTCTCTCACCCCAGGAGCCGTTACATTGGTATGTAGAAACGTGGCTCAGAAAATAATCAACTGGGGATAACTGAGCACCTTTGTCCCTTCCCATATTCTTGCTTTAGTCATTCCAGGTTCTGAGAGGGCTGGTGGAAAGTGCGCAATTCATCCCATAGCCTACGAAATTAAGCCTGTGATCACAATATCCAGCTTTCCCCCTCAGCTTAAATAAAGATGTGTTCAATATATGCGGATAAAAACACTGGATTGTAGGTGGGTAATTAGTACTGACATTTACCAAACCAGTTTAAGCCACAGAATGTTGGGATTGTGCAGGTATTGCGGTTGTGCTCGGTCTCATTCAGTATTTAAATCCCAGTTATAGAGGGGAAGCCCCAGCACCTGCCCACCCTCTTTAAATTGGCTTCCTGATGATAGAAACACCCTGCACCTTAACCTTCATCACTTGACCACAGCCAAGAGAATCATGAGGATTGCCTGCAGGGGACAGAAGAGAGGGGAGCTGTTACACCATGGCAGACCACAACGTTTAGACAGGACACTCACCCTAGCTTTTCAATGGCGCCGGTTTGCAGCAGGGTGGTGTAGCACAGGTTATGAGCCATCATAATAGACGGGTACAGAGAGGAGAAATCCAGAGTGGCAATGGGAACGTCATAATACCTGCCAAAAAAACAAACCTCGTTAGACTCTCAGCTGGCACATGCTTGACCAAGAAAGGTGTTCCCCGATGCAAAGAGAAATAAAAGCAGAACCCTCCGTCATGACAGAAAACACAAACGGACCCTCAGGAATCAGAGGACACTGACGAGGACCCCCGGCAAAGTGAAACGGAAGCATGGGGCCTTAAGAAACCGGGAAACACCATCCCCATGAACCAACCACATTCCTGTTGGGACTTACAGGGCCCGTGTATAGGAATTGATGGTCAGGTACCAGGAATAACACTTGGGTATTTAAAGTGCTCAGGTAAACAGTCGAAGGGCTGATCAGATAGAGTAGCCCCCCCAGTGATGCACCCATATACCCAAGGAACTGGGGGAAACAGGAAAACATAGATCAGCACTTTAACACATGTAAACCAATCCCTCAGTAACTGGGGTAAGGTAAGATGGGGCCTTTACCCAGCTGGTTTATGGAGTATAAATCTGCATAAGCAGCAACACACAGAAGGAACCTTGGACACCAGCAAAGTCTATATGGTATCAACAAAACACTAGAGAGCTCCTGGAGCAGCTGGCAACCCAGAACACTAGACAAGCGGAAACGTAAGTTATTGAATGCATTCCAGCAGAGCATCTGCGGGGCCCACTGTGAAGGCGGCCATGTCCTTAGACCACTGCTGAACGGGTCTCTCACCCTTTCACCGGCTCGATGACTGTGGCCCCAGTGTAATCCTCCCCGCTCTGGGGCTTAATAACCGGCATCACCAGGTCCTGCTTCACTGCCTGTTAATTAGAGAACAACAATGACATTTGATTTTTCTGTGGACCCCAGTAATGTACACTCCATTTCCAGTGTCACTCCTGAACCAACCCATGTCATGTCTGCTCCATCACCTCCTGCCCATCACCCTATCCCAACTCTTCCAACCCATACCCTTCTCATTCCTCCATGCTGCCCCTCCTTGTCCCACTCCTCACGTATCCCTTCCTCCCATTCTTACTGTTGGATCTCTCTTGGAAGAAGCAATCCTCCCTTACTAAACCACCCACCTATGGAACTGTACCACCTTGTATACCTTCCTAATCAACTATGTGTTTCAGAGACAACTGATCTCCCGCCTGCCATTCTTCCTCTTTAACCCACTCCCTGCCCGTCCCCAAATCATTCCTGATCTAACATCTGAATCCTAGCCAACTCCCTGGCCACATTTCCCCGCCCAGTCCCAACCTAACCCAACTGTCTCCCTCAACCTTTTCTCCACGGTTAGACACACATCCCATTCAAGCAATGTACTCATTCTTCTATCCCTTGCATTTTTCATTTTTTCTCCAATCCTCCCCACATCCATCCCAGCTCAGTTCATCCACTGTCCTTCATTTGACCCCACCCTTACACACTCACCTGTCTGAGCAGCTGTGAAACAACCTTGATCTGCTGCCCCCTGGACAGCAAGTAGCTAAGTGGAACCCCGGTCACACGAGCCATCTCCATGTAGTTGATGACACACATGAGCTTCTCCAACAGTCGTAGGGGCAGGTACGCGTCCTTAAGGCAATAGACTGCTAGTCGCCGGCGTGTCTGCTCATTGCCGTTCTGCAAGAAGCAAAATAATGAATAGATCCCACCGAGAGAGAAATGGCAGATGCCAACATCCCTATCAGCACGCCAACTATAGCACCATTAATCTTCCAGCATTGTACATGTAATTGCATTTTGGGCTTTAGTGGGTAGGATGATGCCCATGGAACGGTATCCAGTGATTTTGATGAATAAAAAACAGAGAAAGACTTTACTAACGAAAGAATAATGACGACAAAATATCGATTTTTAAAATATATGAGTGGTAGGGTAAGCGGTTAAAACGGGTGGGGAGCTGGTTGGGGTGGGTTTAAAAAATCAGAGAAACAGGGGGGGGGGTTTAGGGAGACCCCTCCATCCCCCCAAATTAATTTAAACAAAGAAAAATTGATATTTTTTCATTATAAAAGTTTTGCTGTAAAAGCAGTCTCTGTAATTTAATTCAGTAAATTCATAAAGAACTGATGGAACCGGGTGGCAATGATTCGAGACTGAATAAGGGTTTGGAGAGTGCCAACACCTCCCCATGAGGCTGTGTCCTAAACCGATACTAGAACCTCAAAATCTCTTCATTCTGCTGTAACAAAAGTCACAAAAACCTCAGCCAGGACTGTACCACCATGCCTCAATCACCCTGCCCCATTTTACTGTCATTACTAAAGCCCTTGTAATCATTTTTCAAAATGATCAAGTATGTTGCCCCAAAAACAGAACTAGCCAAAACCCACCGCCAAGACATGCGACAATGCATAAAAGTTTAGATTTTCAGTCCAATCCATGAGACTTTCGAAATGACTTATTTTGGGAATTCAAAACTACCAAACTGAGCAAAGATGGAATGTTCTGCACCCAGAAAGCCTGCTGGTAATGCAAAAGTGATGTAAAGTGCATCTAGAAAAGGAATGGGGGATGAGCCAGTGGAAAAGGGTAATTAACTAATCAATGATGCAAAAGAAGTGTGTTCTCATGCATCTCGCTGTGTGTTGAGAACATCTGGAATGCCGACAGCAGATCCAATCACTGTCACAATGAAAGTTACATGAAAACATAGATCTCTGAAGAGGCTGGGTTCGCCGCTCTTAAAATTGGATGTACCATAGGCAGTATAAGGAGAATGAATTGGGGAGACGTGGGAGAGCTGGAATGTGCAAGGACGGGGTAGAGGTGAGATATGTGGACCCTATGTCAGAGCCCTAACGACCAAACCAACCAAGGCTAAGCTCTGTTTAAAGCACAGTACATAGAGTATAAATGGCTGACAACACAAGGACGCGAAGCAGGGTCCTAGAAGTATGATCTGAGCAGAGGTTGAATAGAAAGGCTATGGAAAACAGGAACTGAACGGGGGTAGGAAATCCGGAGTCCCAGGAAAAGGAGAAGTGTCCCATCGGCCAGTCTTTGAAGGGTGGGGAATGTTTTGGCCTGAAGAGGCCCAGCAGCCTGGTTTGACAAATAATGAATGCATTTCAGAATGCGCCCCAAAATGTTTCCCAACAAACTCTCTGGGATGGACAAGCAGGGACATTCTGCCATGAACCTGTTGCGCTTAGGGTGGGCCGTAAATGAAGCGCAGACCCAGAGCACGTCTTCACACAACCTTTACTTAAGAACTTACGCCCCCAACTTTCCCGCTTCCCCTCCGCCTCCCACCCCGTCCCTCTCTCCCTTTTAGCTTCCCTTAAAGGGTCTGTGTCCTTTTCCCCTTCACAACATCCCCCCCTTACTTATCGAATAAGTCCAGGTTCACATTTCTTCGATGAATCTGGTAGGCCTCCTGGCTGACCGGTGAGGCCGTCCCGCTGGCTCGTCCCCGCCGTTGTCCCGGCCTGTCGCAAGGGGCTCCTCCGGTGGGTCGGGTGGAGGCTCCGGATCCATGGAATCTTCTTCCTCTACAGGCATGTCCTCGGCTTCGTCCTCTTGAAACAATCGCCTGAAGTGTGATGCGTTTCGGGTTAATTCACCTTGGTCTCCTGAGGCTGTGATCATGGGCCCATTTACCTCTGTCACCATCATGGGTTCCGGACGGTGTCTCGAGTCCGTTTTCCGGCGTTGGGCTCGTCTGACCAGCACGGTTTCCCCTATTGGGATCAGGGGTTCCTTGGCTTTCCGCTTTTTGTCAGTCCATTCTTTGGCCCTTTGTCTTTTTTCAGCTTCTCGTTTTCGGATCTCCTCGTCTTCCTCTGGTGTGTAGTCCTCAAGCTGGGGGGAGTCGGGACCGCGGTTTATACTTGATCATGAGTTCAGCCGGAGGGTGACCGGTCGCCTCATGTGGCGTGTGCCTATAGCTTCGTAGCATCTGTGATTTGGCCTGTGGCATCGAGGCTTGGTCGGTCGCCGCTTTCTGGCGCGTGCGTTTGATGTTCGCCATAAATCGTTCCACCATCCCATTGGCCTGGGGCCATAGTGCCGGGATTTTTTGATGGTGGAAACCCAGATGTGCCACGAATTTCTTAAATTCTTGTCCTTGAAATGGGGACCCATTGTCTGTTTTCACTACGTTGGGGATGCCCCACTCGCTGAATAACTCATCTACTACGCCTACCACGTGGTGGAAGGCTGTGGACTGTACATGCTTCACTAGTGGGAACCGGGAGTACTCGTCTATGGCCACTAGCAGGTGGCCTCCCTCTTCCAGCGGGCTTTAGAAGTCGAGTGCTACGCGCTGCCATGGTCCGTCGGGGAGCAGAACTATGCGCAGAGGGGCAGGGTGGTGTACCGGCTGCATTCACTTGGCACGGGTTGCAGTGTCTTAGTATGTCGTCCACGATGGTGTCCATGCCTTGGCTTGTCGCAGCCAGTTCATTGTGTATTCTCTCCATTCTGGCTAGGTCTCCTCTGTCAACTTCCCCCCCCCCCCCGGCTCAAAGCGTTTGTTGGCCGCTAATCGCCACTTGTTTGTGAGGTGAACTGCTGCCTTGATGGTGGGGTCAGCTCTGCTCTTTTCTGCAAAGAGTTGTGCAGTGATGGCTGGAGGAAGGGCATTATGTGACAGGTAAGCAACATATCCGTCGGCTTCTCCCTGCATTGTGGTGTCTGACACTCCGTCCGAGTGTCGCGATAGATAGTCTGCTGGGTTCGCATCGCCTCCAGGTTTGTGGGCGATGGTATAGTCATTCTTGGAGGTGAATGCCCCATCGTTCAATGCATGGAGGCATTTTAATCTTTGGGTTGCCAAAAAGGGCCAGCAGGGCCTGGTGGTCTGTTATGAGGGTGAAGGTTTGTCCGATGACGAAATGGTGGAACTTTTCGCATGCCCACACGGCCGCCAGGCTCTCTCGCTCCGCCTGTGTGTATGCTTGTTCGGTGGCATTGAGCGCACGGCTGGCATATGCTACAATGTGGGTTTTGGCGTTGTCCTGTGGATCTGTTTGGGCTAGAATTGCGCCTAGCTCCACTGGGCTGGCATTCACAGTTATCTCGGTTTGCCATTGTAGATTGAAGTACGCCAGTTGTCGGTTGGCGGCGAGTTCTTGTTTTATGGTGGAGACAGCCTGTTGGCAGTGGTCTGTCCATAGGAAGGGTTGATCTTTTTTTAGCAGTTGCAGCAGTGGGCCCGTGAGTGCGGCATACTGTGGGAGGTAACGAGCACAGTATCCGGCCATGCCCAGGAACGAGAGGAGTTCGGAGACATCCTTTGGACTGGGCAGGTTTTTTTAATTTTTTCATTTTTTTTTATTTGCATTTGGTTCAGTTACATAAAAGAATTTCATGTAGAACCTTTACAAAAGTTAAAATCTAACATATCATCATAAAAACAGTCATATCAACTACAACATCAATGCTAATTCATTCTCAATGTGTTTACAAAAACTTGCCAACTCATATTAAAGGTTTGTGAGAACCCTGCATCATTCTGGACCACAAAACTTCGAGGCAGTCCACAAATTCAACCTTCACAAATTTCATGAGTTTGAGTGTCCTGATGTTCTTAAAATGCGGACAATACAATATAAGATGTTTCAACGTTTCATATGGTTCGTTACATTCATCAAATCGACATCCCACACCATTTTGGAGTTTGTTTGTTTCCCAATTCTTAGTTCTTTCTCTTGTGTAAAATAAGTTCAATCTGTAACAAATATATACCTTTCGAATGTTTTCACAGGGAAACAACAAAACATGGCCATAGCGTGGGATGCGCTGTTTGACATATCGACCATATTCTTTATATAGCTCATAGGTCTTGATTGAATCAATAGTTCAACACCAATCCATTTCAAACAATTTTTTCTTGGCAAAGTACGGGCAATAATGTATATCCTCGACAGTTATATTTACATTATCCAAAATTTGTTGAATTTTTAGATGATAATTAAAAAGGGAATTAGAAGTTCGAGAGCCCAACATTTTGTTCAAGTCCATATACAGCGAGTTAGAAGGAGGATAGTGAATCTTAACATAATTGGACAACTGTCTCCATTTCCAACGAGTTGAAAGTGAAATCAATCCCAATTCATGTCGGATAATAGCATTTGGAACTGACATTGGTAGGAACATTGCAGATTTCAAAAGTGAACCCTGTAGACTATCAAGGGTAGTTGTCATATCACATAGACAAATGTCTAATGTATACAGTATAACACTTTCGATTTTTAATGTCATAAAATCTATTAACGGAGTTGAAGAGAATTTGCAATATTGGGTGAAAATCCTTTTCATTTGAGACAATAATGGACGCCTCTTATTTTTAATAATTATGGACCATGAGTTAATGGAGTTAAGGGCTGACAAATAATACCCTAAATATATTGCGTTGTTGACACAAGAAAGTTGTGTTTCTGAAATTTTCCATCTAAGATTGCCTCTTTTTGATTTCACTCCAAATGTCATGATTGCAGTTTTGGCTGGATTGGGGGTCAAGTTATGCGCTTCTGCAAAACTCTCGAATGATGAGAGTTTTGCTTGAAGTCCTGCAGGGTTAGGGTCAAACAAAATAATATCGGCAAATGCAATTCATTTCAAATGAATACTCCCAATTTTAACAGAGAACATATTCCCATTTTCCCAATTCTCACCCAAATCAGAAAGATATAAGTTAAAAAGGGTGGCCGCCAGATTACAACCTTATTTCAAACCAATTGTTGTACAAATAGGAGGAGTAGTGCCACCTTCTGGACTAATTCTTATTCTATACGATGTATTCTTGTGCATCTTAATAATCCAATACAACAACGCAGACAGAATCCCTATCTTCATCATTTTCTTCCATAATAAATTGCGGACAACCGTATCAAACTATGAACTCATGTCGATCATTGCTACATAGACAGGATTAGAATTGTTTTCTTTCACACCGGCAATAATATTCGACATAATAAAAGCATTTAAAGTTGTGCTCATATTTTTCCTAAAACCGGTTTGGTATCTCGAGTATAAGCTGTTGACCTCAATTACTCTCTCAAGTTCATTTAAGAGAAGAATAGCAAAAATCTTAGCCTCAGTGTCCATTAATGATATTGGACTATAATTCTCTGGACGAGATGGATCACCCTTTTTGAATATGGGCACTATGTTTGCAGTTAACCAAGAAGATGGAACATCACCCGTCTTGATAATAATATCAAATCTATTTTTTATAATGTCCGCCCACAACATGGGATCCGCCTTATAAAGACATGGGGGAAGGCCATCAGGTCCTGCAGCTTTTGAGTATTTGAGTATGACAACCTGGAAATAGCCCAGATAATATCACTACAGCTCCACTTCAATTTTGGAATAGTAGGATAATCCAGAGAAACGTCCAGAATTGATGAAAATTTACAAGGCAGTTGATATTTATCCTTAATAAAAGTTTGCCATGTCTGTTCAGGAATGCAGTTCGGGGACAACAATGCCACACATTTATTATCAGCTTTCAATGTGCGCCAGATTACACCTGTATCATAGGATGTAATGGCTCGAATTAATGTGCAGTTTACCTCATTATATCTTGCAATACGAGCAAATCTTCAATTTTGTTTGTATGTCAATAAAATTTTATTCCGCCTTGCCTTAATATCTTCAGTGCCCAATCTGCTTTTCTTTAAATATCTCAATGCCCTATTTTTTATCCCTTTTTAATAGTTTGCATGTATGATCATATAAATGTGTGTGTTTCACGTTGTTTTGTATTTTACCACACCGCTCAAGAGCTAAAGCCACTATTTCAGAATGAGTACAAGATGTTCCTTCATAATTTCCCCCTGCTCTTCTAATCCTCTCCATCTCTAAGTGTATTTGTTTAACAACAAAGTTACACATCCCACGGTTCCATCTAATGGAATGCTGAGGTCGATTAGTTTCTACAACTGCCAATGTTATATTTGGCATAAGCATTTGACATTTCGATTGAATGAGAGTAGAGAGTTGTGCGTGGTCTCCAATCTCTATCAAGCCTATTGTAAGCGGTGCCATATGCATAATAAGATTGTGAGCTACATATATATAATCTATCGTTGAGAACATTGAACCTCTTGCCCATGTTTTTGCAAATTTCAGGTCATTGCTAACCATTAATTCGATATCCCACTCCTTAAGAAGTTCTCTAAATTTGGCTCCACTACTGCGAGAAAGAGTGGAAGGTTTAAATGTAAATCTTTCAGTCGGGTCTCTACAGTCACAATTAAAGTCGCCACCTATAATAATTTCACAAGATTGATATCTGCCAGATATATATAATAAACAAGCATCAAGCTCGTCCAACATCTCCTCAAGTGTTAAGGAGACGGGGTTCCAATATAAAGAAATTATCATTAGTGAGGCAAATCTAAATGAAGGTAGAGTAAGATGTATCTCCAATATACTGGCAGATTCCCAAACCAATTCCGACTGCGCCCGCAAAGATATGTTGACTGCAACCATCAAGCCCCCCCGAGGGCCGCCCTTGGAGGGATTTCTTAGCGGGCGAGGAAAAGATCAAATATCCAGGAAACAGAAATGGCTCAGTTTTCATCGTTTCTTGTACCATTATTATTGTTGGTTGATCTTTATGCGTTAGAGCAGAGTGCCACTTCATTAGGTTTGCGAATCCACAAGAGTTCCAGGATATGATTTTTATTCTAATATCGTTGGTTAGCTATGTAACAGGCAAAGATGTTTTTGGACACAGAATCGCAGTGAGCATAGGTTCCAACCATGGTAGCCCTTTTGTATTGGCTGCTCATTTCAGAATTTCCAACATTCCTCCTTCTAAACCTGTTTTAGTTTGCATACTAGATCTGCCTACTTCTACGATCTTTTCAACGCCCTTACCTGGAGTTTCTAAAAATTCCATAGCCTCCAACTCACCATCGAAGGTAAACAACACCAAACCTTCATTTTTTATTTCCTCACGGCTGAACCAGATAAATTTCATTATAGCTTCGGAGCTCAGATATCAAATAGCCCTGTGATTGTTAACCCTTGCCAAAGAAACCCTTGTGATATCTTCAGATATTATCATTCTTAGTTCAAAGGATCGATTAATGCAATTGTCCATCAATGCCCTTTCATCCCCCTCAAATCCAATAATATACAGACTTTCAGAATCCATTCGTTGAGGCCTAGTAGATTTTATGTTTGTTACTATGTTTGTAGACATTGGTGCTATCGAAGAGGCCCTAGTAACCACACGAGGAAGTTGTAAGGGCAATGTTCTACTATTACCCTTAGCATTGTGATTGGTCTCAAGTGAGAGTTCACGCTTGCAATCACATGAATCAATTTCCTTATGTAAGTGGATCATATTAATTTTGTTTTCAGATAGGGACCTTCTTAAAGCAGGACCATGGATAAATATGTCTGAGGGGGCATTATCCACTTCGTCGACCGATTCCCAAACAGGGTAGTAGAATATGCCACAGCCATTTCAGTTTTTTTCCCCTGACCATTTAACACCAAGTTCTTATTTTTGTCCAATAAACCATTTTCAAGCCTCAAAGAATGATCACATGTTATTGCCCTGTCTATTGGCTACTACGAATTGTTTTTCTTTACTCAGCATACACTCATTGGTTAAATTTGTTCCCTTATTAGGGACAATTGTACATATCTCACTATAAGATTTCCTTACTGATGATTGTGAGGAAATACGGGCACCTTGTCAGGGTTCCACATGTAATAGGGACCAGTGGTGCTCAAAGTAAACAATGTTCAATGGTAAAACATGTTGTCAATATGTCCAAGCATAAGAAATGCCTGTATTTCAGGACCCTGCTTTGTGTTATGTGCAGGAGGAGTTTCGCAGTAAGACATAAAGCCCTCTGGGGGTGCAAGGACGCCAAAGGACTACATTACCCAGGAGGCTCGTGTGTCCACGAGCCTCCAGAACCCTTCAGGACGCCGAAACGGCCTCCGCGCATGCGCATTGCGCCCCGGACACCGCCCCAGCTTCCGCGCATGCGCACAACAGAACTTGGAAGCCTCGCTTGCGCTCGAGAACACCGGAGGACTCAGACGCATGTCCCGGAGGCTCCTGCAGGCAGCGATTCGCGGGGCCACACCCCGCCTGCTTCCCCTGCAGGCCCCGCGCAACGCTAGAGATAAGTGCAAAAACCTTGTTATCATCCGCTGAGTTAGACTGTGGGCTGATTGAGCGGGGAACCGTAGCTGGGGCTCCGGAGAGGGAACCTTATTTCGTTCACCTCCCCGGACTTCAAAAGAGTGTTACGAGCACTACGAAGCTCGTTTTCGGATGTTTCTAGTTAACGGGGCCGAAGGCCCATCATAGTAAAGAGTGTGTGTGTGTGGGTGTCGGGACTCCGGCACTGATCTTTGGCCCGCATTCAGTGGGAACTGGAAGTGTGACTTGGCAAGTGCGCAACGTAAAACCCATACGTGCTTTTATTCTTTTGTAGCAGCGCTCCCGTTTGGTAGCGAATCAAGAATCATAGAATCCAAGCCTGTAGCGGAACTCTCTCGCCACATCGCCAGCATCATTCAGAGCTAAGTGCTGCTAAAAACTGTAAAGCATTGCATGTATGGTTGTGACTCCTAACGATCATGTGTATAGTTGCTATCCATTGTGTGGGATATGCCTAAGTGATGTGAAACACAAGGGTGTTTATGCAATCTGGAATCTTGTTTCCAAGGGAATGTTACAGGCTTCAGTGTGTCAAGACTAGAATGTAAACCACTAAAGGGATACCATTTGATGTATGCAAGAGTGAGTGGGCGGAGACAAAACATCGAAGGCACCCAGGAGGGAGCCTTGGAACTACTCATCCTTGCCTACCCTACCCATCCCTATCCTCACCCACCCAATTCCCTTCCCTAAATTCAACCCGGTTACCCTAACTCCCCCTTACCCATCCAATCCAGCGGACACTAACCCTCTTTCCCCGGCGGGTCGCGGCAGCCTGTGGTGGTCATAGTCCAGGCACCAAGATCCAACGGGGAGGCAGGTGTACGTGCTACCTCCGCGCAAGGCCAGGATACTTGACACACCTACATCATGATGTTTCATTTGACTTTTTGACGTACAGGATCTACCTATAGTCGGAAAATATTTACTTAACGTGGGTTTAGCCAAGGTTTTAAGAGTAATTTCTGTGTCAGACTTTTCAATTCCTTTATCACCAAGTACGTGATATTTAGGGATAGATGTGCCTGTTTTTTGATATGGTACAGTTTTGCAAGAAGTAATTATCTCAGGATTTGCTTTAGCCAATTGTGTGTTACAAGTTTTAATCATTCCTATATCAGTATACGCGTCTTCCCTCGATATCAGGGAATTACCCAAAACTCCACTAGTAGTGTCCATAATTCCATCATTTACAGGTGTGAGGGCATCCCGGCTCTCTTTGGACAATTGATCCAAGTCGATAGGCTCCTCATCTGCAATTTCTAGGACAGGAGTTAATTTTATATCCCCCGTCATAGATTCTTTTTTATCTAATAGAGCCTCTCTCCTTCTTTTGCCAAGTCTCTTTACAGCACGCATGTGCATCCTTTTAGCCCGACGAGACAAAGGTGGGAGATACTTCAATAGGAGGATTTTCATTATCAACCTTTTTATGTTTTTCAATTTCTTCCAACAAGACGGAAGGACTATCCGGCGGTACTAGGTTACGAGCCTCAGACGATGGACTAAGCGGCATATCTAAAGATGGAGCTTTATTCAATAATTGTGAGACAATTGTATCATTTAAAGCGGTTATCGATGCCTTAATCTCTCTTAAATCGTTCTCACAATTACACTTCAGAGGTTCGCATGGTACATCAATTATCTGTCTAGCATGATCAAGCTCCTGAAAACCAGGTTGCAAACATTGCATACTTTTCTCATGTCTCATATTAGAGACCTCATTGGTTCTTTGTCCGCATATCTCATATTGCATTGATCTCAGGGAGTCGATTGCAGTAATGAATCCCTCAATTTTGTCCATCTTAGAACATAGGCAATGCATAATTGCCTTTAATTCTTTAAACTCCAAGTGAGTAAGTTCATGGCCCTTATCAAGAAGATCCAATATTTTTGTAATCACTGGGAGGGAACTAGGCGATTGCTGTTCTGCACCTCCCCTGTCAAATATAGACCCTTCAGGGTCATCATTTAACGACCTGCTTTGATCTTTAATTTGCTCAGGAGAATACAGTAAAACATGCAAAGTGCCATTAGAGACACCATCACCTAGTGTTCCATATTTTTTCATAGTATCCTCTCTACAGGTTTTCAGTATATCCATGTTAGATGATCTATGAACAAGTGGGGTCATCATATTAATTGATTGACCTGTTCATCTAATTCCACCATTTTCCTCATGGTAATCGTAAACGGATCTTCATTAGAAGTGCCAGATAACAATGGGGTTGTACAATGACTCAAACTCGCCCTGGTACACTCCTTCTCTTCATCTATTATGGGATTATGTATGCTATCAGTAGAGACGGCATGAACCTGAGCCAAATGAGTAGCATGAGTAAAAGCATCAATATGGTTCAGATTGCTATCTTTATGTGCATCTACTGAATTATTATTAGGTAGCTCATTGTTGGATAAATTCTCTTTAAACTCCAGAGAGTCTGTGTTAACTACATTTAGAGCTTTAGTCATTGCTTCAGTACACCTCCCACTGTGCAGACCTTTAGCCATTGTTAAGATAAAGATAGTAACACTTATATGATAAATTAACAAGGAGACAAAATTATCAACCTACTAAGTTGATCTAAAAAATAAACGATAATCAGTATAAAACCAGTCTTGGTTTACAGTGATAATTTTGTAAAATACCTGTTAGCAATTATATTGTGACTAACGCCTCGCACTTTATAAGAAGTAGTATCAAAAATTAATGCTAAGACAGAGCTTCACTCACTCACACCAACACACATAATATGAGCATAAAATCTACAAAATTGGATACCTTGAGCGCCTACTATAACGATATGCAAATGAATTCGTAGTTAGTGCGCAAGTCTGGTCAACATATCACTTAATAGATGGACATGCAAAAGACACTTAACCAAACAGCACTATTTGATCCCTTAAGTTTCTTATTCTTAAAGTGAAGAATCACCGCAGTCTCCCTTCTAGATGCGCTGCCAAACAGCCGCACAACAGCCGCACAACAGCCGCACAACAGCCGCACAACAGCCGCACAACAGCCGCACAACAGCCGCACAACAGCCGCACAACAGCCGCACAACAGCCGCACAACAGCCGCACAACAGCCGCACAACAGCCGCACAACAGCCGCACAACAGCCGCACAACAGCCGCACAACAGCCGCACAACAGCCGGTGGGCTTGACGCCACAGGGCTTATCGCCGCAAGGGTGGCTCTGGCGCAGCTTTGAGTGCGCTGCCGGGTCACGTGATCGCCCACGTGATGTGGGCTAACTCCGCCTCCACCAGGAAGCGGAACGATGCAGGCAAGAGCAAAGCTCGCAGTGCCTGTGGCGTTTTAGAAGCAGGTCCAAAGTCCCAGAGAGCAGAGAGGGATGACCGGAGTCTGCTCCTGTAGCACGCCAAATTCAGGTGGGCAGAAGCAAATACGCTGCTCGGGCGGCTCTGGCGCAGCTTTGAGTGCGCTGCCGGGTCACGTGATCGCCCACGTGATGTGGGCTAACTCCGCCTCCACCAGGAAGCGGAACGATGCAGGCAAGAGCAAAGCTTGCAGTGCCTGTGGCGTTTTAGAAGCAGGTCCAAAGTCCCAGAGAGCAGAGAGGGATGACAGGAGTCCACTCCTGTAGCACGCCAAATTCAGGTGGGCAGAAGCAAATACTGGGCAGGTTTGTTATGGCTCTGATCTTCTCTGGATCCGTCCCGATGCCTTGGTCCGAGAACATGTGACCAAAGAAACATAGGGTGTGTGTGTTGATCTCGCACTTCTGGCTGTTGAGTTTAAGTCCGGCGTCTTGGAGGATGCGGCAGACCTGATGTAAGGCGGTGTCGTGCTGGTCTTGGGTGATGCCAAATATGAGAATGTCGTCACTAATTGAACGCGTTGGTGACGGAGCTTATTAGTCAGAATTGTTTCTTGGAAAATTTCGGCAGCGGACGAGATCCCAAAGTTAAGTCGTATGTATCGAAACAGGCCTCCGTGGGTGGTGAATGTGGTGATGGGTCTAGATGCAAGGTCAATGACAAGTTGGTGGTATCCCTGATTGAGATCCAGTTTCGAAAATTTGGTGGCTTGGTCGAGTCTGATCAACATGTCCTCAATGTTAGGGCCGGGGTGTCTCTCCCGTTGGATGGCCGTATTGGGGATGCTCATGTCTATGCAGAGGTGGAGGCGTCTGTCCGCCTTGGGGATGACTACAAGTGGTGACACCCATGGTGTGGGTCCTGTTGCTTTTTCTATGATATCATTGTCCAGTAGTGTCTGCAGTTCGTGGGTTACTTTCGCCTGTAGGTGAATCCCTACTCTCCTGGGGTGCTGTGGTACTGGCTGTACCTTTGGGTCTATGTGGAGCTTGATGACATTGTTCTTTACCATGCCTACTCCTTCAAATAGCTTTGGATAGGTGGACTTCAGGTCTTCAATGTTTAGGGCCCCGTGATGGATGGCCTGTATCAGTTGGGAGCCGGGCGGTATACATTGAATGGCTTCTGATTCATCGTAGTGGATGTCAATGAGTCCTAGAGCGAGAGCCGTCTTGTGGCTCAGGAGGCACCTTCCCATTGCGGGACTGTGTATGACATGTATCACTGTCTGTGTTAGTTTTCCTCTGTGGACGAGGTCACATGCAAATTGTCCTTTTGACATTAGTGGCTGTGCTGCACCCCACTGGAATATTTGGGCGTGTGATGGCTGCAACGGGAACTTATCTTCTAAGTGTTGATATGTCAGATGGTTCATGACATTAACGGTTGCGCACGTCTCCACCAGGAACGGTGTGTCTATTCCTCCTAGGTGAACCGTCACCCAGGGTGCTGTGCTGTCATCTGAGGCGTTTGAGATGAGTCAAACGTATTCTCTGCTGTATCGGTCGTATCCTGCATACTGTGCCTGTTCAATCGAGTGTTCTGCAATTGGTGGATTTTCATAGGGATCTCTGGTGGCACTCTCCCTTTGGTGGTGTTCTTCGGGATATGCTTGCATTTGGTATATTTGTTCCTGGTTGGCGTATGTCTCGTCCGTCTGGTCGGCCTGTAGGTTTTCTACTGCCCTGATGAACCCGGCGTTATTCGTGGGCCTTGGGTTGGTGAAGGGCTTGTTATATTCTCGTTCAGGGTATGATCTTGGGTTGAACGGTCTCGGCGCCTCGAATCTTCTCGGGGTTGCCTGTTGGTTGGGTGGTCGTTACGCTGGTAGTGGGGGTGTCTTCTCCCGGTACATGCTCTGAAAGTGATTTTTTTGGCCACACTTCATGCACATTTGTCCTATGGCAGGGCATTGGCCCTTGTGTGGGAATTCGAATCCGCACCGGTAGCATTGTCTTTCTGGTGGAGGGCGTCTTGCATTATTCCATTGGTCTTGTCTGTACGTGTTGGCGGCTTGTTTAATTGGTGGTGACGGCTGCAATGGAGCCTATCTTTTTCGGGTTCTCAATGTGGGCCGCTTCAACATCTACCCTTTCATACACTCTGGCCAGTTCAGCAATTTCCTTCAGGGGTAGTGGTTTTTTCAGCAAGTGTTTGTGGAATATTGGTGACAAGCATCCTTCTATGACTCTCAGCCGGATGGCCTCGTCGTCATTAAAGTTGGCGAAGTCACAATATGTGATTTTTCTCTGGAGGCGTAGTATGAATTGTCCAACTGTTTCTTGGGGCATCTGGGTGCACTGATTGAAGATGTAACGTTCGTAGTCCCTGTTTGGGACAACTACCAGACAACTGTTGATGGCTTCAATGAGTTTCGGGTATGTTGTCCTTACCGCTTGCGGGATGGTCTTGATGACGCTCTTAATGTCTTTCCCGACCAAGTTTGTGAAGATGTCCTGTTTGTTGAGCGCATCTTGGTTTCCTACTGCCCTCATGAATTCTTCAAACTCGTCCATCCACTCTTGCCATCTCTGGATTCTCCTGTGGTTCTAGTGCAAATGGGTTTGGACGACAAAGGAATGACACGGGGTTAGTGGGTGTTACCCCTGGTGTTGCGGGCGCTGTGGTGTCCACTGCTGCGTCTACTGGCTGTGACATGTCGACTGAATTAGTTTTGATTGTCGCGAGGACCGGCGCGTGCCTTTGTGCCCTTGTGTTCTAGTGGTTTATGACAATGACTGATGCTTGCTCAGTGTGTGTCTTCGCTTTCTAGCGGGCTGTGACAATGACTGATGCTAGCTTGGTGCCTTTCCTCGCTTTCTAGTGGCTTATGAGGATGACTGATGCTTGCTTGGTGGCTTTCCTCGCTTTCTAGTAGTTTATGACAATGACTGATGCTTGCTTGTGTCCTTATGACGTTGGTTACAGTATTACTGTTATGCCGCCCCTTCACTGAGCCAGGCCCTCTGCACTCCGTACCTGGATGCTTCCGCGTGTTCATGCGCGTCTGATGTCTTGTTCTGTGCGGTCCTGCTGCTCTCTGGCCGTGTTGTTGGGTTGTCGCTCTTTGGCCCCTCCCACGCTGCGGGCCTCCTTCGTGTCACGGCTCGGGTGCCTCGCTGACTCACGCCGTGTGCTGCTACGCTGGGTCCCTCTTCGACTCCGGATGTCTGCTGAGGTCGTTCTCCTGCGCCACGGGTCTCTTTTCGCTGGCGCCGACTCCCTCTTCGACTTCTGGTCGTGTTTTCCGTTCTGCGCCACACCTCTGCTGGGCTCTTGAAGCACCGGATACCTCCTTGACTCCGGCTGCTGCGTGCGCCCCTTGGCGAACGGCTCTCTTCTGATGGTGGCCGCTGGGCCTCTTCACCGGCGTCACCGTCTGCCTCCTGCAGTGTAGAGCCCCTTCGTGGCTCGGCTGCGTATCACGGTTCGTCTCCGTGTTCGTCGCCAGTTGTTGCGCTTAGGGTGGGCCGTAAATGAAGCGCAGACCCGGAGCACGTCTTCACACAACCTTTACTTAACAAGAACTGACACCCCCAACTTTCCCGCTTCCCCTCCGCCTCCCGCCCCTCTCCCCCTTTTAGCTCCCCTTAAAGGGTCCGTGTCCTTTTCCCCTTCACAACAGAACCTCTCGTGCTGCCCTTATAAACCGAGTGCATGTCAGTTGTATCATCTCGCTGTCCACTCGCTACTTCCCTCCCCTCGAAGCCCCGGGTGAAGAGATGCTTGAAAATTACAATGGGTAGTAGTGTAGAACAAACCTGCAGGTCGGTGATAATGGAGTGCTGCACATCCTCCTTCTGCTCCTGCAGGAAATGGTAGCTCACTGCATTCAATGTGTAGGAGCGCAGCTTGTAATCACGTAGGAGCACCTGAAAGAAGGAGAGTTCATGACCAACAGAGGAAGGAGGGGAAAAAGTGAGGCTGAGTTAAAGAGTGTGAAACCAAGATAGGGAGCTGGCGCGACGCAGGGGGACTGCGCGGCACCGAAATACAGAGCCTGCGTGACACACAGAGTGATAGAGATGAAGGTGACAGAGGGGGCGACACAAAAAGACAGCGTGAAAATCAGTAGCAGCGCGAAAACCAGAGACAGACCCACCCCCAGAGCACCCGAGACCCAGAGCGCCCAGAGACCGAGACCCCCAGAGACCGAGACCCCCAGAGACCGAGACCCCCAGAGACCGAGACCCCCAGAGACCGAGACCCCCAGAGAACGAGACCCCCAGAGACCGAGACCCCCAGAGCGCCAGAGACCCCCAGAGCGCCAGAGACCCCGCCCCCAGAGCGCCAGAGACCCCGCCCCCAGAGCGCCAGAGACCCCGCCCCCAGAGCGCCAGAGACCCCGCCCCCAGAGCGCCAGAGACCCCGCCCCCAGAGCGCCAGAGACCCCGCCCCCAGAGTGCCAGAGACCCCGCCCCCAGAGCGCCAGAGACCCCACCCCCAGAGACCCGCCCCCAGAGCCCCAGAGACCCGCCCCCAGAGCCCCAGAGACCCGCCCCCAGAGCACCAGAGACCCGCCCCCAGAGCACCAGAGACCCGCCCCCAGAGCACCAGAGACCCGCCCCCAGAGCACCAGAGAGACCCGCCTCCAGAGACCCACCCCTAGAGCACCAGAGGCCCACACAGACTTCAGTAGAAGTGGCATTTCTTACTTGCAGTAAGTACCAAATCATTCATTCAGGCAGTAGATCTAACTGTTGCATCATTTCCATCGGACACCTGACTTGACTTATGCTCTTGTCCCCCAAATTCCCTAACCAGTCACCCATGTCCTCCAATGACATCTTAATAAAGAACTCGTGCTACTAGAGACTTGGGGTTGTACCATTCTTTGCAGTTCTTGTATGTACTATTGCTAGTCTTCTTTTAATCAATGCTTTAAGTAATCTGACTGAGCAGCCTGAATTCTTACTGTTAGTTTTGCCTTTGTGAATTCTCTGAAAGGGTATTGTCCTCTGGAGAGTAGCAGTGGCTATCTTTTTCCATGTTACCCTGCGAAAATATAGTTTACCTCAAACAGATCCTCATATTTACAGCCGACACCTGACAATTTGAAAACACCCATCACTTTTTGCATCAGTTCTTTTCTAGAAGCATGCCTTACAAAGGATTAGTTGTCTTATGTAGTCTAAGACCAACTTTGCTATTTTAATATATATTTTTCATTTCACTAAATAGCTACTGCGTAGTACATTATTTGGTGACCCATTTTTCTGACCATTGCGTTCCCCTAATTACTGTTGAGATGTATTGAATCAATTCTCAAATCCCATCACCTGCAGACAGCTTTGTGCCCTGTTATTACAAACAAGTTTACCCAATGAGAGCTCAAGAAGCAATACTCCAACCTTTTTGAGCAACTAGTGAAACCCTTATTTGGTCGGGGTTTTGGTTTGGGGGTCCATGCATGCTCTTAAAATAACTTGCACAAGTGCCAACAAGATATTTACATCCAAGGTTTAAGCACCAATACGAAAACCAATTTTAAGGAGGGCTTAACTCTCAAGGGTATTTTGACTCAGAAAGAATAACTTTTTAGGAATCTGGAACAGCACTCAGAGTGAGTTGATCCACACAGTCAACGACAAACCCTAAGAAGAAAGTGTTAGGGAGAATTCTCGGTTAAGGCTAATTTCCCAAACCTAGTGAGTCCCCAGCAGCTTTGCTGGATTTTTGGGGTTTATTTTTTTCTCCTGCTAAGAGTGAGACTCTTTTTCTCCCACTCTTAGACATGATTTGAGATATCCTTTGACTTTGTAATTTGTTTTATGGGCTATGGGGTCTTTTACTCCATAGGGTTTCATGTGGTTTTTGGTAAGTGTGTTACACAGCACCCTCAGTGCAGTAACACAGGGGTGTCATAGTGACCCCCAAACAGACTCCATACCCTGGGACTGACTACTGTCTCCCAGGGCATGTAAAGTCACCATTGACTTTACTAGTCTTAAATTGGGAACAGAACCAGTACAAACTATCATATTGTGGAAGTACTGGTAGGGGTAATTAGATTGCTCCTGGGTGTGTTTTTCGAGGGGGCACTGTGCAGTCCCCCCTCGTCGAGTTTCTGGCTGGTGGCAGTGGTTACCATGCGAAATATTCCTTAAGAATATTTACTATGGGATTTTCCCATTCATTTTAAATGCACCACTTTTTGGTGCAATGTTAAAGATACCGCTGGGTTATTTAATATTTATTCCCCGGTTGGGTCTTTTTGCCAGGACTCGGTTTTAAAATGGCGTTTGTGTTCGCCTCTGTAACTCCAACCCAAGTCGAGCCCTTTGTTCCACTTTTTGGCGGGCTTCTACACAGAAGCCTCCAAAAGTGGTGCCACTCGGTCTGGGTCTACAGGATGTGTGGGAGGAGGGTTTAGGCACCCCGGACTGAGTTGCCTCAGCAACTCAAGCCGTACTCTTGTGTGATTGGCCCAGTGGTGAGCCGCCCGGCTCACCGCCTACCATGTTTGAGTGACAGCTAGGACTGATGAATGGGGGTTTTCTGCATAAAAGCAGGGCTTTGGGGACTGGAACTTCAGAAGTCGCCACAGGACCAAAAAATCCGAAGAGGGAGAAGCTGAGCCGACCAGCAACGACGACACCACCGGTGGAGCCCTGCTGAACCGCCTCACCACTTCTTCCAACGACAGAGGAGATCTTCATCCCAAAGAGTCTTCTTCCTTTGACTGGTGGGGATAACCAGTTTGCCCGCCTTTTCGCCTTCCCGGATCATCTCGTGACCGCCTTGCCTGTGCCAAGCACCCCGGCAACCGGGATACCACGTTTTACCACTACCGCGAATAAAAGGGAAGTACCTTTTAACCGGAGAACTCCGCGGCTGGTTTCTTCCCTGGCAGTGCAACGACCTTCAGCTTTCCTCCACGTCGAGATCTTCTCTTCCTCTAGACGACGCCGCGACTTGCACCCGCTGCCAGGAACAACTGCCCCCGCTGGAGGATTCTCTCCACTTTCAAGGTACTGTGTCCGCCTGGCCTCCCTCGCAACGGTCTGTGTGGGGTGTCTCTTAAATCCTCAACTTACCACTTGGGTTGGCCCTAGGCTGGCTAACTGAACTTTTCTGAGCTGAACTAATTCCTTTTTGAACTCTCTGCAAGACTTTTCAAGCCTCTTAAACTGTGTGATATTGGGCGCATTGGTGTTCTACTCTCTAAGAGGGAGCCTTTGACTTTCCTGCCTTGCTGGGTGCTTCTAAAGTATTGTGTTGTGTGCTTTTCTAATTTCTGCCTTTTCCCTCCATTTTTTGATAACTTACTGGAGTGCCATCTTTAGTTAAGCGCTCACCTCTGTCTGAAAATAAGTGGTGTTAACTAAGACTTGTCTAATAAGGAATAAGGGATGCATATATATTAATAGTGACTGTGTTTTGAACTTGCTTACAATAATAGTGCTGGAGTGTTTCTAAGTGTGTCTTTAAATAAATAATTATATGCTTTGATACTAAAGCTCTGGTCAGCGTTTGCTTGTGCTACTGTATTTTGGTACCTATGGTGTATACTCTATATACTGTCTAACTCTTCTTGAGAGAAGTTTGGCTGCTCAGCCACAGGTACCAGGTAAATCTGGGTGGTACAGACTGCTACCAATTGGGTTTACTGCCAACACCTGTAGTCTTAAGCCTTTTGCAGTGGTCCCTAAGGGAACTGCACAGGTTTCTGCCTAACAGAAAGCAGTCCACTCAGGTATTCAGAGCGCTGGGGGAAGCAGTTTGTGGATTGATGGGATGTTCTATAGGCCAGAAGATTTAGTTCTCATGAACATACCTGTAGAAGATCGAACTGAACACGCCCCTCAGTATTGATTATCTTGTTCTCTCGACGCCCCATCTGCTTGGACTGGAAGGCTGAGTCCCTAATTACTGATTTCATAGATCTGATGCGTCCAAGAAATGGAAAGGTAGCTACCTGCAAGGAGAATATACAGGGGAGATGAAAAGGGCACACATTTGCAAACAACACAGCACACAACACTCAACACTCAGCTAGCACCAGCTCAAGTGGTGTAAGTCAGTCACTGGTAGCATAATGAGCAACAAACTTGTACCCTGCATGACCAAGTAACATCAGTATGCAATGCACCACAATTCCACACAAACTGTATCAGCTCAAAACTTGACAATCAGCATGCATGGCATATACAACGCAAAACACATCACACACCCAAACATCGACACACAGCAGCACAAACCTCCAATCCCAGGAAGATATGGCACTAGCAACTAATACCAGCACAAATCAGGCACCTGCAGCCAACAACTGAACAACACTATCAGCATATAGGGCCATACTTCGTACAACCAGAAAACTACTATTAACTTTATATATTCTTTGCAAAATCAGGACATGTGGCACCTACAATCCAACACAAACACACTTGGCCTCAACTGCCACCACCAGAATGTACAGTAACTTCATCCAAAAGTAGTGTGCATTGGAATAATACCTTACATAAGGATACAGCAGAATCAACCAAACCTCAAGAACAAAAGAATGATCACCCAAGACAAGCCCCTCCATCAAACATCATGCATGGCAACTCTATGCAAAAGTAGCACACAAGGCATCATGACCATTAAGAGCACATGGTCAGTCTAAATGCAGTGCACAAGCATCATGAATCAACAGCAGAAAACAGTGGGAGCCATCACCAATATACACCTTTACTCCAGGCACTAAGTTAAGGCAATATTCAATTTTTAAGGTTCTGCAGTCTCATTCTATGGGGCCCCTGCTTTTTGCTCTTTCCTTCTTTAATTTCTGGGGATTTGTAATTACTTTGGTAGTCAGAGGGACTTCTGGTGAAGTCCCCCTGGCACCACATCCTTTTTTTCTATACTTAAGGTATATGGTCGCCCATAAAACGCCCAGTCTCAGGGGTGCCTCTCAGGCATCCCACTTCTGACAGAGTGATTTCTCACCCTACATTGGTTTTAGGGGGTAGACTGGTGGCAGCTAATATTAAGCTTTGGTTTTACCAGGCGTGCAAGACGATTTACCGCATTAGCAGTCCAATGTGCCTCTATGGTAGTCAGTGAGGTACTAATGGGTCTTTTTTAGTCCTACTCTTGGCCATTTTGTTTAGGGGCTTCCTTTGCATCAGGCCTTAACATGGCTGGTCTGGCCACATGGGCTCTTTGCGGGCCCAAGATGACAGCCTCCACTATGGCTTGGATTGGTTTAGACCAGTTCCTGGCCTTGTGCAGGCCACTACACTTCCAGTGGAGGTGCGCTTGAGTATTTGGCATTTTTTAGGCCAAATTGATTGGCTAGCCGCCAAAAAAATTGTTTTAAATCCCCTAAAGTGATTGGTGGGCTGGCAGAAGTCTTCACCCATTAATGGTGGCAGTTGATGGGAAGTACTCTTGGCGGGCTTCTGATCATCCAGGCACATCCTTAATGTCTACCGCAATGGCACCATCTTGGCTCAGGGCCCTCAACCCACCCTGTTCCTCTGACTGGCACTTGCTGTCCCTCATCAACTTTCTTCCCACACCTGCTACCCCTTCTTCCTCTCTTTCTGCCCCCCCCACCATGCAGATTGGTGTGTCACGCCCCTGTACACCTCCTCGGAAAACCTTCAAAAGGCAGTGACCTGTTGCACCTACCAACATTTAATGCTTGCTCGGCTACTAAACACTCGGCCGACATCTGCCACCTCCTTGAAGACATTGACTTTGATATCCTCGCTCTTACCGAAACGTGGTTCAATACCAGCTCAATTACTGCTTTTGACGCCCTTCTCCCTGATGGCTATAAGATCATCTCCAAGCCTCGCCCTTACTGTGCTGGCCGTGGGGTTGCCCCGATTTTCCCCAAGTGGGCCCTTTCTTCCTGCATACCCACCCAGCCATACTCCTCCTTTGAGAGCCTGGTGTGCAAGCTGGTTATCTCTCCCACGTCCTCCCTGACCATTGCCACCATCTACAGGCCACCTGGCTCCATCACCTTGTCTCTCTCTGAATGGGCGTATTTCGCCTCCTCCCATCTACCTCTACACATCTTCTCATGGGTGACTAACATCCACCTTGACTATTATGTCAATTGTCATTTCCAATGGAAATGAAAGGGTGACCCTATACTGGCAGGGACTGTGGGCAATGCAAATATACTACAACAAAGGGTGTCCTGCCTGTGATAGATTCAACATGCATCAATTCTGCATCGTTGCAAGTCTAGTAATTCTGAGGTAATTGAATCCTGGTTTACCTTCATAGATCGACAATCTTGTTATTTGCAAAGGAGTACATAACAATTCTGTTCCTTGTTGAGGCTGTTTTTATTTGGCCTTATTTTATTGCTTTCTAAATAGATGACTAGCACCTCCTTGGTTATTGCTAAGGATGCTATCGTTTTATGACGAGTGTGTATAGATCAACATTTGTGCATAAACATAAGACACCATTAGTACATCTGAGTGGACACCAATGTGGACATTTCCTAATAACATATCAAATAATTAATTGTTCATTTTGTCAGTTCATTATTCACTGTATCAAGAAAGCGGAGTTGGTGAGGAGAGTTGAGTCTGCAGGAGTCGCAGTCTCTCTCTCCAGTCTTCTACTGACCCAGTGTGTGGGAGGACTCAAAAACCCCCACTCAGAGCGGAGCGGTGAGCGGAGTTGGTGAGGAGAGTTGAGTCTGCAGGAGTCTGCGGGAGTCAGCGGGAGAAATCCTCGAGGCTCTCAGGCCATCGAGATCGATAAGCCGCCAGAAATGAGCGACTTGAAGAGGCAGTCGCAGAATCAGATGCGGTCCAAAGCCGGCGTCGTCTAAGGAGCGACAAACCACCAGTTAAGAGGCTGAAGGCAAAGATTTTCGCCAGTGAAGAAGCAGTTTATGAAACGTACAAAGAGTCCCAAGCTCCCATGTTGCAGCAAAACAACATGATGAGCACGGAGGACGTATTAAATGCTTCAGCCCTTTTAGATCAAACTCAAGGCGAAGATACACAAGACACGCAAATGGAACTAAGCGCCAAGGAAAACGTCTTACCCAATCAAGAGGCGTGCAGCGCCCCGCATACCGCCGGTTTGGCGAGTGGGTCTCCGGCGGGGGCGGTCAAAGGGCAGCCACTGACGGACCATCAGCGGGTGCGCTGCAGTGCAGAGGCGCGGGAGTCAAGAAGCGACGTGGAGTCGGCAAGGAAACTCCTCGCCTGCACTCCGGGCTCGTCAGAACTGGAGACAAACGGAGGAAGCCCGATGCGGAAGGAGACGCGGAAGGAGAGCGAGGAGGGGCCCGACCGCGAGAGAAGCCGAAGTGTGTCGAGCAGCCCCGAAGGACAAGACGGAGCGGACTCGGCAACAAAAACATCAAAGAGCCCGAAAACAGGGCGCGAAAGCGCAGCCGTGACGGGGAGAAAGCAGCCCAAGAAAAAGACGTCAGAAACCGGATGGAAGGTGTCGGAGGGAAGGAATCTATAACGTCTGTTCAGGCGATGGTACACAGGGAGACAGAGCCAGTAGAGGAGTCAGGCAGAAAAGCAAGCGCCGAACAGCATGAACTAAACCCAAAAGGCAGTAACCCGAACCAGTTCACGAATAAGACGGTTACCATACAGGACAGTGAGGAGAGCGGAAAAGAAAAATGATATGAGGGAAAGTGAAAACTTAATATCAGATACTTATTCGGACTCAGAGAAAAGGGCGTCTTCGCCAAAAATGAAAAAAAAGAAAAGACATCAGCAAAATAACAAATCAAAGGAAAAACCAAGAAAAGATTAGTCTACTGAAATCAGTAAAAAACAAACAAGCGAATGGTGGCTCAAAACCAGTAAAAGGAAAAGTGGCAGCTGTGAATAGGAGTCTGAAATTACAGAAAAGAAACGAAACACTACCGAAAGGACTACCACCTCCAACGCTGTAAGAACATTAAAAGCATTCTTTTTAAACCATCAGAAACGAAAAGTAGACTTGGATAATGAATTATCGGATGCAGAAATCCTAGAAGCAGTTCAAGAGAGCACCCCTGTGAATAAACATCGGATAACGGACACGGAAGGGGACCAAGGTGGTACCAAAGGCCCCCAGGAAGCGGGTCTTGCACAGATCCTATTGGAAAAAAGAAATGCGGCAAAAGCGATCCGACTGCAAAGAGGAAAGAGAAGAAAGTCAGAGGCTGAGCTCCTTGAAAGAACAACAAGACGTGGCCACACAAGGGCTAAGGAGCCCACAGAGGAATGAAGAAGTCATACAAAGGCAAGAGCAGGCAAGGGCAAAGTGTCTCCTAAAGAAGCAGAATGTGTTACTAATCCCACAAGAGAAAACATTGCAAGAAGGAATTGGCCATCCAAAACAGATGATGCAATTACAAGACACCCGCCAAAACGTCCAAAGAAGTACCCCGGTGAAAGTGAGAGAGCAGTATGATACGAACCAACAGAATGATGGCCACAAAGGACTTCCCATACGAACAATGACAGAAGGGGAACTACAAGGCACCCGGTCGAGCAACAGTTTGTTCATAGAAGCATTTTCAACGCCGGGCAAAGCAGGGAGCACGCTGAAATCACCAAAAAACAGACGGTTAAGCGACATAGCCACACTATCACAAAGAGAGTCACCAGGTAAAAAATCTGATCTGCTAACCATCATGTCTGCCATTACGATTGCACTAGCCCCATTCTGCAAATTGTACGAGGCATTAAAAGACGGCATACAAGATAATACATCGATCTTGGCAACTATGTCCTCAAAAATGACACATAGAAGGTTACATTACAGCTTTGGAAGAAAGGAACAATCAACACCAGAAAAGGTGGGGAAAAGAAGTAGAGGAGCTGAAAAAGCAAGTTGTGCTTCTACAAACAGAGAAAGCGAAGGAGCCAGTGAGACATAAAAGCAACCAGGCCGGAAGCCAGATGGGAGAATGTCTGGAAAAATCAGAGGCAAGGCAAGAGATAAAGGAAACGAGTGGTGATCGAGTGAAACCCGCCCTACTATACCCAATCAAGTCGGGCTTGCTAAACCATCCAACGAGTAAACCCTCAGTGGTACTAAAATTATCTAAGAAAGATTTGCTCCAGAAGTCTACACCAGGGGAGAAGGGGTGTCAGCAGGAACCAACTAGGTCAAAGGAAAAAAAAGTAAAGAAAAATAAGGATATGCAAGAAAACACACCGAGACTTACAAACAGGGAGGAGAGGAGTTCTCCGAGATCTGTAGAAGACTTCATGAGTGACACAAACTTGATGAATCTCTCCCAACATTGGGAGACGGTCTCCATTAACTCAGAGAATGAGGAGTGCACGGAACAAACAAAAGAAAAAAAAAAATCACAAGACCCAGAATCAAGTTACATAGAAAATCAAAAATTGCAAAAAAGATCAGAAAATCAAGACGGAAATGAGATCCTAGAGATCGTATCGCCCAAGGATCATAAAAAGATGAGACTGAGGAGTGAGGCTGACACGAATCCAAGTGGGAAAGGAGCAAGTGGGCAGGTTACGCCTCAGCGAACAGACGTCCCCAAAATTGCAGATGAGCACCGAAGCAAAAAAGCTACAAGCGCAGAAAATGTGGAACGTATATTCAAAGTGGAACAAATAGACTCAAAAGCAGGTTATATGATCCTTAATAGGAAGGCAATTCTGAAGATAATGAGTAAAACGAATTTGTTGAAAAACATAAAAACAACAGACATTAAGCTAGTGGAACCTTACCACAGAGGAAAGATTGCAAAGGCTTATGTTTACGTTAAGCCCTTAAGACTGCAGCCTACGGATGACAGCGCCGTGAGAGAAATGGAGAAAAAGGGGTTTTGGTTGACTGAAATAAAACGAGAAACTCTGAGGGAGAAGAAAGGATACTCCCACAACGAGCAGGTTGAAAGGCAATATCAATATCGAAACAACCGGATCGGTAAAGGGCAGGGTGAAAAAACATATGGGCGAGAAAGGGACTATGTTCGACCAGATGACAAAAACCCTTGCCAGAAATGGTCAAGCAACAAGAAGAAAAGTAACAATAGGCAAGTAAGGAGTGAACGACAGGAAACAGTCACAGAGAAACACAAGTCTCGTCCAGTAGGGGAAGACTATCATAAACATCGGCAGTACAGTCCAGAGCGTATCTCAAGCAGGCACCAAAACGAGGTGTCCGAACCCAGCACCAACGCAAAAAATGAACATGCCAGTAGGCAGGGGCCCATGGGCATGGTTAAAATCAACGTTGAATCTCAATACAGAAAACTAGCAATTAATAACGACCCAGAAAACCACAAGCAGTGAACGTACCAACTTAGGACACAAAGGATGTAAACAAAGTTTTGCCATGGGATCGTGGAACACAAGGGGTCACGTCCACCTTACCAGACCTGGCGATGTCGATTTAGGTTCACTGGACATCATATGCCTACAAGAGACCTGGCTTCAAGACAAACCGAGTATAGACGGGTTTGTAGTAGAAACATTACCGGCATGCAAGGGCCTATTAGGCCGTCCCGTCGTCAGGTCTCTTGCCAGCAATAAAAATGGGCGTAGGCTTGGCAACACCTACAAAGTTACACGAATCATATGAGACGCTGGTCACCCCGATGGCATGGACAGATCAACCGGCACTGACGATGGTGGATAGCAAACAAGTCATCATAATAAATACTTACTGGAATCCGCAAAGAACGACAATCAAAGCATATTGCACAAAAATGGCAGATATATTAGACTCGATCGATGCGGAGTATGAGAATGCTGATGTCATTATGTGTGGAGACTTGAATGAAGATTGCAACGAATGGAACGAGGAAACAAAGGGGAGTGGGCCACAAGGAGCACCATGGAAATGAGGAAAAGCATGGGGCGCGGTGACCAAACCAAGAAATGTGTACAATATTGCGACAGTATTCCCACAACAAAGGAACATCCCGACATGGGAGTATTTGAATTCCAAAGCCACTTAGGATTACATCTATGTGTCAACCAGTCTTTTATCCAGGATCCAAGAGTATAAAGTGCAAAGAACCATGCACAGCAATCACAATCTCCTGACATGCTCATGGCAAGGAAGACAAATATAGAGACAGTTATATAAATACAATGTTGAGTCGAACAATCAACAATCAAGGCTACGTCTGTCGGAAGATGATGTATTAAGGATAACGGAAAAATACATACTTTCAGACGCAACAACGACCCAAGTGCCCGCAAAGCGACCAAATTACCTACCGATACTTATTCCGTACAGGAAACCCGTGGGAGGCCAGCCGTCGAAAAACACGGGTCCTAAACATGTTTACAATAGCCTGGTTGTGGAAAAAAGAAAAGTTGTCAGGAGATGGAGGAAAATCGCAAAAAAAAAACAAATAACCAGGAAGCGTGGGAAAAATGGCGCAGGGAGTCAAAGGCATATAATCAGTGGCTAAAACAACATAGGCTACAGTTGTACCAACAAGACGCTGAAAAAATGTTAAGTCGTTTTAGCTCAAAAAAATCTAGCGACTTCTGGGCAACAATAAAAACAGCAAACCCGCCTAGACCAATAGAAATGGTAAATGCGGTCTCTGAGACAAAATGGAAAGCATATTTAACGGCACAATTTGAGCTTCCAAAAACGCAAGCGACCAAAGAAAAACCTGAAACTACAACATCTTGGGTGGACATTGCCAACTTGGATGATATTGAAATAGCCATCAACAAACTGAAATCATCGAGGGCCCCAGGCCCAGATGGCCTGACTAATGTGGATCTGAAGCAGTCATCGAAAGCATGGGCTGAAATTATCAGTAAAATCTTCGCCCATTGTGGCCAAACAAAAATGGTTCCCGAAACATGGTTAAATGCCATAATTGTGCCGGTGTACAAAAAAGGTGGAAGAGAAGATCCAGAAAGTAACAGGACGATAGCCCTCTTGGACATTGTGGGAAAAATCTACGCAACGCAGCTGTTGGACCACTTTAGAATTTGGGCAAAAAATGCGCCCTGTTTTGACATCTTTCAGACAGGTTTTCAGAAAAACGGAACCACGTCAATAAACATATTGATGATAAATATCCTCAAAGCGAAAGTAAGAGAAGGAGCACCCAGAGTCTATTTGGCGTTTGTAGATCTATCGAAAGCATTCGATAAAATAGACCGGGCGAAATTGTGGCACAAACTAAGCAATTGGAAATGCCCAACGTCAATCATGGGCCCGATAAAAGCCCTACACGCCCAAACAAAGATCAGGGTGAAATTAAGTAAACAAGGGGTACTGTCGGAGGAGATTCTAGTTAAGTGGGGCGTCAAACAAGGGTGCCCTTTAGCCCCAGCCCTTTTTATCGCTTTTCTTGGGGACTACCAGAACGACGAGGAGAAAATAAGAGCTTTCCCACCAAAAATTGGGAAGTCCATCTCGCGACTTCCCTACGCAGACGACGCCATCATTATTGATCAAATCCAATTCGGCTTGCAACGGAAACTGACAAATTTGGCAAGGTATCCAAAAAAAAATAATTTGGAAATCAATACAGCAAAAACAAAAGTCCTTGTTTTAGACATAACTACGAAGAGGTTGTCCAAGAGGTTGTCCAAGCAGCATAAGTGGTATCTGGAGGAAACCATGCTTGAAGTAGTGACCCAGTTTAAATATCTAGGGGTGACCATGGACGGATCTTCAGTGGACAAAGCAATGCAAGATCAGCTATGGGATAAAGTAAAAAGACTAAGAGCGCAAACAAGGCTGGTAGACAAAAAATTTTGGGAAATTCTCCATCCTGCCGGCGATACATTTTTACAAGGCCAAGGTCGTACCATCCATTATTTATGGTATGGAAGCATCGCTAAACAAGCGGAGTGTGATATGGCAGAAACTTGAAGGCCATGTGTGGAAATCGGTTTTGGGCCTCCCAAAGTCGACATCCATGTCAGCAATTAGACGGGAGCAGGGCCTGGTCTCCCTTGCATCGCTGGTAGAACAGAGCAAGATGAGACTCTACAGAAAGATTGTAATGGCAGACTCCTTGCCAATCTACACTATTATTGCAGAAGAGCTCAAAAGCGGCACCTGTAAGGCTCTCAACAAGTGGGCGAGAACAGTACAAGACAGTCTTAGCGAAGTATCGTGCTCGGAAGATCTAAAATCCAACCCAGACCGAGTGAAAAGAAAAATGGAACTTATGGACTGGATCAGGACGATTGATACTGCTAGTGCAAATAAGCTACTCTCGCACCTCCCACCGACCTTTAATAAAGTGAAAACGCCACTGAATTACTGCACAAAATCTCCAAATAAAAATATGCGAGGAACTTTTTTGAAAGCCAGATTAAATCTGCTGAGGACTCACAAAATCTTGGCAATTAGAACACCGAAGATGGACAATAGATGCCGTCTGTGTAAAGACAAAGAGGAAGTGGAAACACTAAAACATCTAGTGCTAAAATGTCCAAAGACAAGACAAAACAGAGATAAATACCTGCACTCCTGCCTGCAAGGGGCGGTCACTCTAGACAAAGAGGCTGTGTGGAATAGGCTAATCTCAGGAGAAACAACGAGATGGACAATTACAATGGTGAAGTTAATAGAACTAGCCTTGGAAACAATCACCAACTCATTGAGCGAACAGGCTGAACTATGAATAACAGCATTGGAGGGGCTTGAGCCATCGATACCTCTTTAATCAGTCTAGTAGTAGATGAACGTCTACGTGATCCAAACCCGAGACCAATGTTCGAGCTTCATCTTTTGTCCACACAGCTAAAGAAATATGGAATTACTGTGGGTTGAGGCTTCTAGGAATGGAACCTGCCTGTGCTGTGCAAGAGTTATATTTAGATTGTGAGTTAGGCAAGATCACAGGAGCCGATCTGGGGTTAAGCCTGAGCCCCTGTTTGGTACGTGGAAAGGGTTTTTTGCTCCCGGTTATCTTGGTTATAAAGATTAGAAATGATATCCATAACACTTTGGTTAGTACAAAGTGATTCGTTTATTTGCGGTCAGCCGACACGTGTTTCGACCCGTACGGTCTTTCTCAAGGCTGAACAGTGTTCAATGGTGACAAGTGTTTATGTGATTTGTGACAATTGTGTGATAAATTATATTATGTTCCATTGTGGTGTAGGGGTGATGTGCAGTAAGGGACAAAAAATAGCAAAAAGTAGCATCACATCAAAAAACATTGACGTGTTAATTTATAAAAAGCATTGTTGCATGCAAACAAGGAGAAGGGGAGGAAAAGAAAAAGGAGAAGGTTAGCAAGTGGGCAGAAGGGGAGGAAATGGGTTTTGCTTTAATGAGGTGGAATCCTCTTACTGGCTCCTATTGGGCCCTGGACTGCCGTAAGGACAGTTCCATATTGAACAAACACCCCACTGAGGGCAATCAGCAAACAGACTAGGTAAGAGGATTCCACCTCATTAAAGCAAAACCCATTTCCTCCCCTTCTGCCCACTTGCTAACCTTCTCCTTTTTCTTTTCCTCCCCTTCTCCTTGTTTGCATGCAACAATGCTTTTTATAAATTAACACGTCAATGTTTTTTGATGTGATGCTACTTTTTGCTATTTTTTGTCACTTACTGCACATCACACCTACACCACAATGGAACATAATATAATTTGTCACACAATTGTCACAAATCACATAAACACTTGTCACCATTGACCACTGTTCAGCCTTGAGAAAGACCGTACGGGTCGAAACACGTGTCGGCTGACCGCAAATAAACGAATCACTTTGTACTAACCAAAGTGTTATGGATATCATTTCTAATCTTTATAACCAAGATAACCGGGAGCAAAAAACCCTTTCCTCGAAATATGGAATTAGCGTTGAATTGTCTGAAAAGAAAAAAGTCCTTGTAAAAATCGTTAAAATCTTTTCGATTAAAGTCAAGTAACAAAAAAATAAAAAAAATAAAAAATAAAAAAGTGTATCAAGAAAATTTCGTGACCAATCCTGAGTTATGTCCAAACTGGACTATGCAAAATCCATGTACCTGCGTGCTCCAGCTTTCCAACTTAAACTCCAAAGAGTCAAAAATGGAGCTGCTAAACTCCTCCTTGCACTGGGACGAAGAGACCACATCTCACCTACTCTCTGTACCCTCCACTGGCTAGCCATTGGACAAAGAGCCACTTTCAAAATCCTCTGCATCACCTACCAAACTGCAGAAGGCCGGCCCAAAATACCTCCAAGAGAAGACTACGCGCAACCGCGCAACACGCACCCTAAGGTCAAGCACGGCCCTCCGACTAATGATCACAGCCTCTAATTCAGCCAGACTTGGAGGGACAGCCTACTAGACCTTGGCAACAACCGTATGGAATTTGCTACCTCCCTTTATTCGACACAGCCAGGATTACATGGCCTTCCGTAAAGTGGTAAACAGATGGCTCTTCCCAAATCTGAACGGGTTCGCCCATGGCCATAAACCCATCCGCAATGACCAAAGTCCTCTGAATCAGCACTAACCTGAAACACAACAGGAGAGCCATAGAAGACTGCTGACCAATTAATTAATTACCTAACCCCCAAAAAAGCAGGAACAGTCAGGACATGTAAATCGAAATACTAAACTGCAAGCTGCACACACCTAGCTCAACCACCAAAGCATAGCTGGTGCTTTATGATCAATAGAGGCGACCCCTGCCTACCTAGGAATAAGAACCTACAACCCTGCAACAGCGGCACAGAAGTAACTATGCTTGGCTAAACTCTTTGGAGAATCATACAATAACACAAGAAGCACCAAACAGCAACCCAGCTTAAAATTCCTTCCAGGACCCGGAAAATGGCACGACGAGTCTGACTAAAAGCATCTAGAAAGGACGGCCTGACCGAGAGAAGACAACGTACCCCACCTACTACTTTACCTCTCTCTGTAGTCCACTACCACAAACCACAAGGGCAGACCCAGAGCTCCGAAAGCATCCCAAGTAAGGGGGCCACCCGCCGATAACCGCAGACACTCATTCCTACCGATATGCTCACTCTCCACTTTACATCAACAAACAATAGAACGCAAGCTACACTCCTCGATCAATTCGGCCTAGCTGCACACATATCTACATCGCTCATAGAACACCTCAACAGCCTGGTAGAAGGCAGCTATACCCCACAAAAAAAAAATACAAAAATCGGCCTAGCAGCACACAATCTTTTACACATGTCCACAGCAGCCAGAACGCAGACTCGGAGACCACCCTCCCTGCTGCACACATTTATTTATTTATTTATTGTTCACTTGTTAGGTGCTTATAAAGGAAGTCAATACCGTTTCAAAGTGCCCACAAGGCAACAGGGAGGGGGACAAGGGGATGAGAAACAATTCAAATACATATAAAATATTAAATACAGTAGGAGGACAAACCTACTATGCCTGGTGAGTGTTCAGAATATGCAAGTGCAGAAGGGAGGGGGAATGGAATATATGCTGGGGTGCTCATGTGAGCCAGTGAAGACATTTTAGGGTAGGAGAGATGCGTTCCCTGGGCTTGAGGCCAAGGATAAGTCTGAATGCCCTATTCTGGATTAGCTGGAGGGGTCGCAGAGTGGAAGAAGGTATATTCAGGAGTAGGCTATTGCAATAGTCAAGCCTAGAGAGAAACAGGGCTCAGGTAACATTGAGCTTCTGGGGGAAGGTGAGAAAAGGTAGAATTCCTTTGAGAAGGACGAGCTGAAAGTGGAACTTCTTGGCAATGTCCTGAGTGTGAGGGAGGAAGGAGAGAGAGGAGTCGAAGAGGACTCCAAGGTTTCAGGCTGCAGAAGAGGGAGCAGGGGGAGAGCCCATGGAAGAAGGCCAGAGTGAAGGGAAGAAGTCGGGAGCAGGGGTCCCAATGGGAAGGATCTCCGTTTTGCTTGCATTGAGGTAGAGATCATTGGAAGGGCACCAGGCCTGGATGGCAGAAATGCAGTCGGGATTATGGACGGTGCAAGAGGGTCAGCAGGGAGTTTAAAAAAAGAGTTGTGTGTCGTCAGCATAACATTGGAAGTTGGGGAGAAGGAGGAGATGAAGAGTGCCAGCTGAGTAAGGTAGATGTTAAAGAGCCAAGGCGAGAGAATAGAGAACATTACACTGATCTCGCACATCCACTGCATCACACTTCGCATTAGAATGCAGCCAACCTGCGCAAACCACTCTGGCTGCTCACATACCAAGGGCACCCAAGCAGTATATGCTACACTACTCTCTCAACTGATAAGGACCATGGTCCCCGAGGGCATTCAACCTACACCACTTTGAGATCATACAATGGTACATAAGGCCCTATACAAAAACACTAACATAACATTTGTGTTTATTGTTGCGCGGCTTGCGTCGATGGTCTGTTGAATTGCTTCTGTTTATTTTGTTATTTGGTCTGTGATGCTGTCACATAGGGATTGTGATGATACAACGGATTTATTGCACAATGTTGCATTTTTGATTTCCTTGATTTTGAATAGTTCTTTTTGTGGGTTTGTTGGTGCTCCCTTAGCATGGAATGCTCTGCCTCCTGATCTGAGAAAGATAAAAACGCTGACTGACTTGAAACAAAAAAAGATCAAGACCCATCTCTTTAATCTTACTCCATAATTGGACTAATCTGTTATCCTCCTCTCTGCACTCTGATCTGTGTTGTTAGTCTTATGTTTTTTGTGCACCATGAGACCTACGGGTGTGGTGCGTTATAAAAATTAAAATAAATAAAGGCCGCTGCTTAGTTTGTAGTTGCTCGCAGTTACAATTGTTACAGCATTTGACACTAATAACAGTTCTACCATACTATTAGTTATACCACACACAAAGATGTACGCTAATTGTATTTAGTTAACAAACCCACATAAGATATAGGGCCTCATTACACGTTGTGCGGTAAAAAATTGCAAATTACCGGCATGGCGATATTAACGTGTCCGCTCTTGCAAGAGTGCACCAATAGCATACCATTACGAGTACGTATACACGAGCATAGCGCCAAAGCCAGTAATGACCCTACCGCCATGCCGCTACAGTCCCCAAAAAACCCCTTACCGGCTTCGACGAAAGTGCAGATAGCACCTCTGCCCTCACGCTACATGCAAATAGCGGTCACCGCTATCAGCGGTGACCGGCGGAACCGGAAATAGCGTCATCGCACAGGAACGGGAAGGAGCACGGCGGCCATCTTTAAAAACACAATCCATTGGCATCCTCTGCCCCCTGGACCTGTTTTGAGTTGTTTGCAATTGGAAATCCACAGGGACACCCTCGACATGCCTAAGGCTGTTAAATAAACCACGGACCGGCAGTGCAAGGAAAAGTTTACCACGGAGGAGCTAATAATGCTCACACAGACCCTTGCTGCTAATGCCGCTGTGGTCTTTGCGAGCGACATGCGTCGGGAGACCCTTATACAAAAGAAGGCAATCTGGGCAGAGGTTGCCTTGAAAGTGAGTGCTGTTGGCACCACCACCCGCAATGTGCGTGAGTGCAGAAAGCGGTGGGATGATCTCCGCCTTCGGGTCAGAAGCATCCTGTCTGCAAACCACAACATTGCCACAGCAGGTGAATCTGATTCGCCCATTAAATTAAAGGAGTGGGAAGAGACCTGCGCCAACCTCATTGGAGTGGAATCAATAGAGGGAGTCGGGACAATGGAGCATGGCGTGGCAACCACTTCAGATGGAGGTGAGTGTACACATGAAAGTATGCACTGTGAATCTTCAGGTCCCCCCAAATGTGAGCCCAGAATCACCTCATGGATGCCCAAACATCCACACATGCATACAACCCTGGCCATGTCAGTGTCAAACCCAAACACACACACATGCACACATCACCAGAGACAAGTGCCACACACAACCATGCATGGATGAGCCACTGAACTGACACATCACCTGCATCCTTACCAATGAAGTCCAAATTCCCACAACTACATTATTAACGTACACTGCATTAAGTACATAGAACCGTAACCAATGCCATCCCCCCCTTTGTCCCCGACAGGCTCACATACAGACAGTGAGGATACTGGCACTGCATCTCAGGCACCCCCTGCGAGTAAAAAAAAATCAAGGGCACAGGACACAGGACACCCCCACGACATCAAGGGGCAAAAGGTAGAAGAGTCCACATGCAGAGTGGCAAACTTCCGTGGAGCGCCACTGCCAAGATGCAACTGTCCACACCACCAACAACTGCCCCACCTCCTGAGGTGAACTCACCACCACAGATCCCAGCCACGGAGGGCCCACCCTCAGCTGCAACTAGTTCCACAGGAGAGGGGGCAGCCACTGCACCACTCTCAGATGTGGAAGATACGACAGATTTCCACATGGAGATGCACACCCCAACCCACCCTGGAACCCTCGAGCCATCACCACAGCAGACACCTGGGTCCAGTGTCCCTGGCAAGGACAACATGGGAGGTTTCAGTAGCCCACCGGTGGCTTCACCTGTTGTCCTGGTTGCATCAGAAGGCGCAGCAGCCACACCACCAGAACGCAACAGTGCCCTCGACCTGGCCAGCATCAGCCAGCGCCAAGAGGACATAACTGTGCTGGTTGGGCAGCATGTGGAGGAGGCTGCCCGTCTCAGGGCGGAGATTACCGAGACAGCCAGGCACTCCAGGGAGGCGATGGAGGCCTGTACAAACAGGCTGTGTGGGGAGATTGTGCAATTTAGGGAGGTCCTCACACGGATAGCGGACGCAATGGACCGCCAGTTCCCACCACCACCACCAGGACAGTCACCCACTTCCTCATCCGCCAGTTCGAGGCAGACAAGCCCCCTCCGCCGCTCCTCACGCACCACCAGGCGCACGTCTAGCCAGCCTCCTAATGCTGGTGGTGGCAATGGCAAATAGGGAATGCATGGTCAAGCTTCCACGTGTATAGCTGGACGACGACAACATTGTGCCAGACACATAAGGAACTGTTGTGAGGGGTGGGGGGAAGGGTGTTTTGGGGCTGTTGTGGGGGGAGGGGAGAAGGGTGTTTTGGGGCTGTTGTGGGGGGGAAGGGTGTTATTGGGCTGTTGTGGGGGGTGGGGAAGGCTGTTTTTGGGCTGTTGTGGGGGTAGGGGTGGAAGGGTGGTGTGATGTTTGGGGACATGCACTCTTACATCTTTACATTTCTTAATACACTGGTGTTTGATCCATACACAGGCTTGGACTTCTTCATTGTGTATGTGTACTTTATTGGCGACAGGGTCCATTGTGTGCTTCCAAACAGACACCAGTGCATTACTACCCATATCCATTCCTACAAAAAGAAAAAATGTAACTCAGAATATTTGGTTGATCAGATGCCGTCTCACAGCACGTCCCTCCTGGCCATCCCATCTTGCATGACCTGCATCCCCGTCAACTCCGTCCTCATCACTATCATCATCATCCTCATCAGGTGCTTCTATTTCTACGTCAGGGGCAGTGGCACATTCCGTCTGATACACCTATTGTGCAGCATGACACATGCCATGGTGATCTTGGCCACCTTCTCATGGCCATACAGGAGAGCGCCACCAGACCTGCTAATGCACCTAAACCGTGTTTTCAAAAGGCCAAAAGTCTGCTCGATCACGACGCGGGTATGGGTATGTGCACGATTGTAGTCCTCTTTGTGCCTGTTCTGAGGGTTCCGTACAGGGGTAAGCAGCCACCTCTTCAGGGGATAGCCGGCATCACCTGTATGGGGGGACAAATGGGGTCTGGTTACTGTTCACCTCAAGAGCGGCCTGTTCATATCACACAAAATGACTTTGCATTGTGATTGAAGTCCACAATTAACAGCATGCATGCAGACGATCTGTGTGACTGCAATGTGCAAAGTTGAGCTCGACCCTGCAAGTGAACATGCCCCATTGATGCCTCCTAAAGTAATTGACATGTCCTGGGTGAGGCCCGATCTTGCGTGTCCCTGGGCCCAGGCAGAATTGGTACCACCACTGCTAGTGTACTGCCATTCAAACATTTATGTTGCCATGCTGAGAGGCATCACATCAGTGGTGCCATAGGTGTGTGGTACAATGCTGAGTTGGGGTGATCCCTTTGCATGCACTCAAGGGCACATTGCATTATTGTGGTTGTGCAGCGCTGATTCTGTATGACTGTCTCAACGGCATGTAGGAGACTTGTGTATTTTGTGGTGTTGGATGTTGTGCGATGTGGATGGATGTTTGATGTTTCTAGACCTAGATTTTTCGCTATGTTGTGTAGCTTATACTTGCATGTCGGTTCAGCTCAGGTAGATTGCGGCCTTCCCAGATGGACATTGGCGTACATGTGTATGTGCATTTGTCTTACGGGCGACAAGCTACACCCAGTTGGAGTATCTATCTCCCCCCCAATCACACCCAGTTGGAGTATGTATCTTCCCCCCCCCAATCACACTGCCATGTGCTTGCCCTGCTACTCACCAAGTAGCCACGAACGTTGTCCGGCTTGTCGCTCCATGTAGCGTGGGATGGTTGAGTTCCGCAGGACCATGGAATCATGGGTTGATCCGGGAAATCGGGCACAACAATGTGTGATTATCTTGTTTGCGTCACATACCATTTGGACATTGATGGAGTGGAATTGCTTCCTGTTTCGGTAGACAACTTCATTGTGATGTGGGACCACCAATTCCACATGGGTACAGCCGATGGCCCCAATGCAACTTGGGATGCCTGCCAGTGAATAGAAGCCAACTTTGGTGTTTGCAATCTCCTGGGCAGTCCGTGGCATGAATATGTGTTCAGGTGCATGCCTCAGGAGGGCATCGGGTGCCTGGTTCAGCATGCGTGAAAATACTGATTGTGAGATGCCATGCATGTGCTCCACTGTATGCTGGTAGGTGCCTGTGGCCAGGAAGTGGAGCACGGTCACCACCTTTAGTAGAGGGGGGATGGCAGTTCTGATATCTATGAGGCTCACAATGTCATCATGTATTATGTCCACGATGCTGGTGATGGTATCCCGGTCCAGACGGTACAGGGTGTGTATCTGCTCAGGGGTTAGGTTAAATGGACTGGCTCTGATCCTGGGGATTGGTGGCTGCCTCTGTGGTATGACTAGGTGCTGTGGTGGTGCTTGCTGTGCCTGTCTTGCCCTCCTCCTCCTCCTGCGTATCCTCTCTGCTGCCTGTTGTTGCTGCTGCACTGCAATCATGTCCTCCAGCCCATGTAATGCTGCTAGTATTGGGACCATCTTGGTGTGGGAAGTGGTGTGTGAAGGGGTGTGGTGTGCTCCTTGTGTGCTGACACAGTCTCCATTGCCTCCACCTGTGCCGATTGTGGCCACCTGTGGCAGGTGGGAACACTGCTCTGTTCTCTTAACGGGTGGTTCGCGGTGCTGGTATTAGCATCATGGCGGTAAGGGATTTGGGGGGCTTTACCATGCCGCTATTGGCATGTCCGCTTGGCTTGTGATGGTGTGCTATTAGCGGCATGGCGTTATTTACGGGATGGAGGTTTGCACGCACGCGGACTGGCCGCTATTAGTGGCAGCGTACTTAGCGGTGCTGCTAATAGCGGTGAGCCGGGTCGTAATTGGCATGGGGATTTAACGTTACCGGTATTCCATTACCGGTAACGTTAAATCCCTACCGCTTACAGTGTAATGACGCGCATAGTCTTCTGGGAAGAACAACAGTTGGTTAGTCAAACAGTAGCAGAGCTTAACGTTATAGAGACAGTTTCAGAGCACAGCAACACTTTTAAAGTAAATTCCTAACTAGCAGCAAAAGTCAGTTGGGAGAGGACTTAAAGTCTTATAAAGCAGGGAAACAGCAAAAGTTCCTTAGGATACCTCTAGTCTCTAGGAAAGGATACTTGAAGACTTAACACAACGTCTGAGGCCCCGTTAAAGGTTTTGTAAAAGGGACACAAGCTGGCAGCTTGTGTCAGAGCTAAGAGTCGACACCGTTGGCACCTCATCGTGCATTCCAATGCTCTGCAGCGACATCTTGGATCAAGGTAATGTGAAAGCACAATGAAGCAAGACACAAAGTTCAAACAATACATATTTATTAAATCAAATGTCAGGATGGTTGAAGGTCTAACTTGACCTATGCTAAGGTGGGATTTCCCTACCTGAATGAAACTAAGGAAAGTCGGAGTCAAAGAGTTCAACCTAATAATTGGTCGGTGTCCAAAACCTATTCTTGCCCTCATCACAACTAGAACAAATAAATGTGTAGGGATGTGAAAGTTAAAAGGAACAGTGTTTAACCCAAAGTTCTGAGCTTCTTCCAGCTCACAGCTTTCTCTCAGCTCCCCTTCCCCAAGCACAATAAAGTTCCATGAAAAAGAGTCTTGAGGTTTACCTTTCTCCAATTCGGGCAATATAGTTCAGAACCAAATCGTGGGGTTCCCTTCCCCAATTTTCAAATAACACAATCCAAACAAAAGGGAGCCTTGAGACTCCGATCCCAAGACAACACATATAGACCTGCCAGGTCTCAGGGTTCCCTTCCCCAAGACTTCAATGTCTCACACAGGTTCCTTGGTACTTGCTCCTGTGCACCAAGATACCTTTATTTGGTTTCCTTAATTGGTTTATGGGTTTAGGGTGCGCTCTTGGGCACCTCTGGTTTCTCCTTAGCCCCCTCATGGCTCTGCCACCATGCGTTACACACCCCTTTTCAAATGGTGGCCTTGTCACACTGTATTCACTTATTAAGGCTTGCTGTTTGGGTTTCCTTCAACCTTTAACCACTTTAGTGCCAAGGACGAGATATCTCGTCCTTGGGATTCCCTCCGGGTTGCCAAGGACGAGATAGCTCGTCCTTTAGGCACTGTGTTTTGAGCGATCCCTGCAAAGCAGGGATCGCTCAAAACAGTAATCCGCCCCCGGGCTATGTGAGGGGGAGGTCCCTCTTCATGGCCAGGGGATTGGATTACCTTCAGTTTCACGTCGGCGTGCGTAATGCACGCCGCATGAAACTGAAAGTAAATTAACTGTGGCAGCCATTTGCGGCTGCCGCTGTGAATAGAGAAGGTAAGATCCCTCCTCCCTCTCCCTCGATCTCCGGCTGTATTGCAAGCCGGAGATCGAGGGAGGTGTCGTTGGAAAGGGGAGACTCTACCCTTTCCAATGACCCCTTTTTTCTTTTTTAAAAGCATTGCTGGTCGCGGATTGGGCGCAGAGCACTTGATCCGCGGGCAGCAATGCCACTAGACCACCAGGATCTGTTTGTGACGTGGGGAGAAGAGGGGCTGCTTACTAGGTAAGCACCCCCCACCCTTGAGCCCCCAAAGCATGGCGCCACACCTATGGAGACCCCTGGGTGATCATCTGCCCTCAGGGAAGAAGTTGGGAAAAAAGAAAAAAAAAAGAAATGAAAATGAAACAGGGATTTGGGTGGGGGGCCACCAGGTACTTTTTTGAGCGGAGTGGAGGCAAGTGAAGGCAGACTGAGCAGTCTGTCGCTCATTTTGGCAAGTTACTGGCAAGTCTTTCTACAGTGGCAATTACACCTGGAGGAGCTGCAGCTACACCTACAAAAACCCATTTTACCCGCGGAGCGGAGTGGAGGCGAGTGAAGGCAGTCTGAGCAGTCCGAGCTGCCGTGCAATGGAGACGGGTAGACTTTCCTTCATGACCCTTTGTTAAAACGTATAGTTACAACCAGCAGGCAACAAGGATCTGTGTAGAACAACTTGTAAATTCATCAGCCTATAGGCTACAGCTAATATAACTTTCAAGTGCTCGCAATAATTGCCTTCCACATTCTCCATTTGAGCAAATAAGCTGAAGATAAAGACTGATTCACTGACTATCCTATCAACGATTTTTCGCGCAGTGATTGCAGTTGATATGTTTCCAGCTATCTGAGTTAATTCCAGTGTTGCTGCAGCACCAAAATACCGTCATGTTTAACAGGCATAGCACTATTCACTTACCTTATTTTGAGCGGCGTCTGCATACTTTGAATCAGCCGAATCCCGTTTTGCGTGGCTTTATTTGTGGCTCTCCTTGCAGCTTTCCCTGCAGCTGCGCTGTTGAGCTGTTGGCAGAGTCTTCTTTTCTTTATTGGTTCTCGGACCACCTGGTCGATTTTCATTGCTTTCATGGAGCTGGACTCTGCTTAAGTGGGCTTGTGCGGCGACTGCGGGCTCTTTTGCCTTTGAGCCGCCCGAGCCAATACTCCTTAATCTGTCCAAATATCGCACTGTTTTACAGAGACTCGCGCGTTAATTGTGGGCTTTGCCTTTGAACCGCCCGAGTGATAACCATCAATATTGTAGCCTGTAGCACAGTGAACTATCCCTCACACATTCGTGCAGCCACTGTGTGCATTCCCTTTTGACCCGCTTGAGATATCACGCATTCTGGTAATCACTACAAAAATCCAACCTATTTACGTTTATAGTGTATGCCTTCAAGGAACTCTGAAAAGTGAACAAACTCTAGTTTACAACTATTACAATTACAATTTTTGCACGCTGCTTTTCACAAAACTGTCAACTGCTGCAACCAGTTGAAGACAAGACTGTTAACTTCAAAAACATGAAGCTGCGTAGCAACCCCTTAGTGGATGATCCTAAAGCCCCTGAATGGGACAACGCTGAGTTTCCCTGTGGGAATCATGTTGGCAGCACAGAGAGTACAATCACTAGCAACGAAGGCACTAGTCCGCCACTCATTGTGGATTCTCAAGAAATAGTTCAGGTTTTTGTAGAAACCACTCAACACCTGAGAGACTAACCGGCATCCATAATGGTGGATAACTGGAAAAAGGGACTTGGGTTCACTGTCACCACCTCAAAGATACAAAAGAAAATTGAGCAACACTTTGGTGAGAAAAAAATCAACTCTTCAGACAGAATTGGACTCCAGTGACTAGGCGTTGGGCACACTAAATTTATCTCGTCCCGAACCAATGCGTGATCTCTCTATTATCACTGATGAGAGAAACGTAATTGAAGCACAAACTGCTATTAATGATCATGTTCAACCAATGAAGTCACTTCAAGACCGAGTACATCCCAATGACAATACTTTGAGTGCATTAAACTATGTCTTAAACTCCTTGGTCTCTGTTTTTGAAATATTAAAGGGAGAAGTACAATTGCAGTCTGGCTCTCTCCTTGAACTAATAAGAGACGCCACCACAATGGATGGAGCAGTGGTCAGCTGCTGCCATGTTATTAATACAGATCTCAACCAGTCGTTGCAGAATATGCACCTAGAAATCACAAAACAAGGCTTAGATCCCTCAGCAATCTAGCAAGGGGAGAACAGACAACGATCCTACTAGGCCAGGTGTCATTCAGATTGCGCAAGGGTAGGGGGACTGGGAAAAGTGCAAGGGGAAGGGGAGAGGGGAAGTGCAGTACATGGTTAGTAGAATACAAGATAAGTAATAGGGCCAGCTGGTGGCAAGTGCAAGGTAAGTGCCGGGAGAAGGGGCTGTAGGATACAGAGACAGTCCCGTAGTGCAGGTAGGCAGTGCAGGGAAGAGTGGCAGGGCCAAGGACCGAGATCGGCGAGTGGCCAGTTGCAGATTCAGTGCAGATGTGATTTTAGCAGGGGAGAGAGGGAGAGAAAGCGGAAGGTTTTGAGGTGCTTCCGGAACCGGAGATGGTTCTCCTCAAGTTTCAGGGAGGCAGGAAGGCTGTTCCAGAGGGAGGCCCCTGCTGCGGAGAGAGATCTACCCCCAGCTCGTTGCTTGGAGAAGCGGCTGACCCTGAGGTAGTTGGAGGTGGATGAGCGAAGAGCTTGAGAAGGAAGATATTTAGGAAGAGAGAGTTGAAGGTATTTTGGCCCAAGGCCCCAGAAGGCCTTGTGGACAATGCAGAGGGTTTTGAACTTAATCCTCGCGGCCACTGGGAGCCAGTGTAGCGATTTCAATCCTGGAGAGATACGGTCCCTGGGCTTGAGGCCAAGGACAAGTCTCGCAGTCCTGTTCTGGATGAGTTGCAAAGGGCGGAGAGTAGAGGCAGGAAGATTTAGATAGAGGCTGTTACAGTAGTCCAGCTTCGAGAGAACCAGGGCTCTGGAGACAGTGAGCTTCTGGGGGAAGGAGAGGAAAGGAAGGATACCTCTGAGGAGGTGTAGCTGGTAGTGTGACTTCTTAGAGACGTCAGATATGTGAAGAGAGAAAGAGTGTGGAGTCGAAGATGACCCTGAGGTTTTTTGCCTTGCAGGTAGGAGCAGGAAGAGGGCCAAGGGAGGCCGGCCAGAGAGCTGCAGGGAAGGAGGGAGTGGGTGTGCCGATAAGTAGAATCTCAGTCTTACTGGCATTAAGGCAGAGGTCGTTGGCGGCACACCATTCCTGGATAGCAGAAAGACAGTCGGAGATGAGGGAAGGGGAAGAGGAGGCCGAGGGTAGCCTGAAAATGAGCTGGGTATCATCCGCATAGCACTGGAAGGTGGGACAGAGAACGGTGATGCGGTGAGCAAGAAGTGCCAGGTATTGGTTGAACAGCCAGGGGGAAGAGGTTAGATCCCTGGGGGAGACCACAGGTAGAGAAAAAGATGACAGAGAGGAAGGAACCCAGTTGGGCCTGGGAGGGTCGATTGGAGAGGAAGGAGGTCAGCCACGCCAGAGCCTGACCAGTTATACCCAGGTTATCACAGAGACGGTTGAGCAGGATGGTGTGGTTGACAGTGTCAAAGGCAGAAGAGAGGTCGAGCAAAATGAGAACACAAGGGGTGTTAGAGTCCCGGTTTGAGAGCAGGTCCTCACGGATGTTCAGGAGAGCAATTTCCGTGTTTCTGGCAGCTCTGAAGCCAGACTGATGGTCATGAAGACTACCAACAGATTCAGCATGGAGATTAAGCTGGGAGATAGCAAGTTTCTCCAGGAGCTTGCCCAGGAAGGGAGTGATAGAGATTGGGCGATAGTTAGCTGGGCAGGAGGGGTCGGAAGGGTTTCTTAAGGAGGGGGTACACAAGGGAGTGCTTGAGGGGGGATGGGAAGACTCCAGAGGCGAAGGAGTGATTGCAGAAGTCAGCCAGGACAGCCGCCAGGGAGTCGATGTGGTCCTTGATAGTTTTGGAGGAACAGGGGTGAACCTGTTTTGACAAGACTTTTCATAGATCAGACTTGTCTCGAAACCTCGTCAGCAGAAAAAAGGGGAAAGGCAGAGGAGGAGGGGTGGCTGCAGAAGGGCCAGAGGGAGAGCAGGGAATAGAGGAGGGGAGGTGATAGGAGGAAAGTGAGGACAGGATGTCCTGAGTTTTTGAAATGAAGTGAGAGGCCAGTGCCGTGCAGAGGGCATGGGAGGGGACAGGAGAGGTGGAGACTGCAGCAGGGTTGGCCAGCTCCTTGCAGATTTTAAAGAGTTCGGCGGAATTGTTAGATGCTGCAGAGATGCGGGCTTGGATAAGGGCTCTCTTCTTAGTGAGAACGGAGAGCCGGTATTGCCTTTGGAGCAGGCAGCAGGCCAGTTTGTCAGAGGATGAACATGAAGCGCGCCATTTCCCCTCTGCCACCCTGCACTTGCGTTTAAGGGTGACGAGATCAGAGTCGTACCAGGCGTTACATTTGGCTTTGGGCTTCAGGCGGATTTTCATGACAGGGGCAAGGATATCAAGGGTATCAGATATAGCAGAGTGGAGAGGGCTATGTCAGGGTGGGAGTCAGCCGAAGTGGGAGCGGGGGGCGAGAAGGTGGAAGCGAAAGCCTCAACTGACACGCGCTTCATGGGTCGGATGACAGCGAAGGAGGGTGGCAGTGATGAGGGTGGCTTTGCCTGTGGGGTAGGGAAGGTGAGGTGGGAGGATAGGAGAAAGTGATCACTCCAGGAAGGGTCAGAGTGGAGAGGGGAAGGTCAGAAGAGATCAGAGCATCAAGAGTGTGCCCTGCAGAATGGGTCGGCCCAGACGGGAGAATAGAGAGTGAGAGAGAGTCGCAGAGGTTGCGAAAGAGTCCAGAGGGAGGACAGGAGGCATCAAGGTGGATATTGAAGTCTCCAAGAAAGAGGAGTTGAGTGGTTGAGGACAGGAGTGAGGAGGAGAGGTCAGCCCACTCAGAGAGGAAAGAGAAAATTTGACCAGGTGGCCGATAGATAGTAGCCACGGTAAGGGAATGGCTAGGAGAGAGAGAGAGTCGGCAGACAAGGCATTCAAAGGAGGAGTAGGTCTGCGTAGGGGTGACAGTGGCAGGAATCAGCTCAGGGAAGATAAGGGCCACACCCCCCCCCCAGCACGGTTGGGCCTGGGCAAGGAGAGGATCTTGTAGCCGTCAGGTAGGAGTGTGTCAAAGCTGGTGACAGAGCTGGCCATGAACCATGTCTCAGTGAGACTGAGGATGTCAAGGTCCAGTTCCTCAAGAAGGCGACAGATATCAGAGGAATGTTTGACGGCAGAGCGAGAGTTGAGAGTTGCAATGAGGAGAAGGTTGCCATCCTTAAAGGACTTCCGGGGAGGGGTACAGATCAGAGGTATGCCCTCCTGTGGAGGTGAAGAGGAAGGAGCAAGAGAGAGGGCAGGGTGAGAGGGTGGGGGCAAGGTAGCCGAGGACAGAGAAGAGGGGACAGCAGGAGAGGAAAGGAAGTTGATGAGGCGCGGTAAGCGTCTATCAAAGATGTGGAGGTTGGCCTGAGGGCCTTGGACCAAGACGGTCCCATTAGTGTAGACATTAATGATGGCCTTAGAGGAGCGGAAGGGGGCCAAGAGGACATCCCAACGGGTGCCACCATTAATGGGAGAAGGGAGAGAGCACAGAGACCATATGAAGGGTCCATTGGTCAGGGGAAGGCACGAAAAAGAGGATGTCAGTAAGAGTTTCCTTGGAAGAGGCACTGGTATAGGTGTCAGCGATAGGGAGGCCTGGGTTGGAGACCAGGATATCCTTTTTAAACTTTTTCCTACCAGATTTAGTGAGGAGAGCAGGATAGTCAATGGAGAAGCAGTTAGAGAAGATAGGAGAGATAGAGAGCACCATGAAATAAGGAGGGAGTGGGGGGGAAGACAGACGAGAGCAAGCGGACAGGAGTGAAAGCGGCAAGCCCTAGTTTACCACAATTACAGAGCAACAGTAGCACAGTAAATACGAATTAGGTACCCAGTGGAGAGGCCACCTAAGTTTGAGAGTCCTGCGAGGGGAGAAAAAGCCCTAGTTTACCACAATTAGCGGTACACACTGAAGTGTAGAAACCATGTGAGTGAAAAGGAAAGGAAGGTGTAGGATGTTGGGCTGGGCAGCAGGTGAAGCTAACCAGAAAGAATGGCGGACCGGCGCCTGGCGTCCCCTGCGGACACCTGCAGACACAGGGAGCCGCAGCCTTAGAAGCCGCCCTTTGCCTAAGGGGGCCCTTAGCCGAGGGGGGCTGCCGGGCAGGGGGGCTGCCCAGGGGGGTGGGAATTTAAGGCAGGGGGAGAGGAAGGGGAGGGGGGGTGTGTGGCCGGGCAGGGAGGCGGGAAGGGAGCGGGGAGAGGAGGACCAGGAAGTGCGGTGGAGGGAGGGGGCAGCACAACGCGCTCTGAGCACCAACAAACAAAAAATGCCTGAATTAAACTTACTGCAGGCCCAACAGGGCCTGGAAGGCAGCCTCACAGCAGGCCACACAGGGCTACGGGGGACCGCTCAATCCCGCTCAGGCTCAACAAGAAGCGAGCGTGGAGAGCGGTCGTCGCGTAGTCCTGGAGGGACTACAAGGACAGCCAATCAGAGGGGGGGGGGGGGGAAGCGGGCAGGCAGGGAGGCGGGAAGGGAGCAGGGAGAGGAGGACCAGGAAGTGCGGTGCAGGGAGGGGGCAGGGGGCAGCACAACGTGCTCGGAGCGCCAACAAACGAACATAAAATGCCTGAATTAAACTTACTGCAGGCCCAACGGGGCCTGGAAGGCTGCCTCACAGCAGGCCACACAGGGCTACGGGCCCTGTTACCTCTGTTGGTTCATCTCAATACATGATTGATCTGCACAGGAAAGAGATCAGGCATGCTGTGGATGCCTATATGTCAGCCCAACCATCACAGAAGTATCTCACCTGTTGTGAACCTAGACAAAAGCTTCAACACCATGAAGCTCAACCATCATTGTTGGATCAAGAATCATCAGCTGTACATGGAGTCATCAGAGAGACAACCCATCCTATAGTCTGTACTTTACCTCAAGGCTCGGCAAACTTATCCGACACGCTGGACAAACAATCTGACATAGCATCCAAGTTATCCTTTACTGACCAAAATAAAACAAATCCACGTCTTGAATCCCAGGACTGTAATTTGATCTCCACATTAGCTCCAGAGATTTATCGTATAATAGAAACTGCTATTGCGAACTCCACTAACGGCAAAGCAAAGGAAGTCATAGCGCCTAATTCTACTCACTCAGTTGTTTCCCAAAAAAGTCTGTAACCCTAATCGCTACACGACCAGCATTGCACTCATTAGTTCTAATGTGTCGTCCATCACCTTGTGTTCAGTACGATTTGAATCAGAAGTCTATTTTAACTATTTTTTTCTGAAATACCTGAACTGGAGGACATAAATTCTGCTGATATTCAATTAGTATAATTTGAGAACCCGAATTCTCTTGCGTCAGTTAGATTGTGATTAAACTCCAGAGTTGTTCTCAACGCAATTTGGTTAGCAAAGAATCAACTGTATGAGTTAGGATTTATTCTAAATGTGAATAATGCAACATCTAAAAATCCAGCACCCATTCAGTCAGTAGATTCATCATTGTGTATGTCCAGGTTACAGAAAATTGTTCAGAAAAATGTTAATTTCACTACACAGGAATCTGATAAGAACAAAGTTTGTAATGGTCAAGGTATGAATTAACGAGGCCAATCTTTGAATCGAGCCACATTCTCTCTTTTTAGTTGAAATACGAGAGGCTTCAGTCATCTAGTGACTGGTCAGAACCTAAATCTGGAAAATGTTGACATTGTTATGTTTCAGGAGACATGGCTTACTACAGCTCCAACCTGGGACAACTATGATGTGTATCTAAATACGGCCCATAAAAAGAATCATGGTAGGCCCACATCTGGGCTTCTAATTGGTGTCAGGCAAAGCCCCGCATACACATCACAGCACTGGATCTCTCCCAATCCATTTGTACAAATAATGTTAAAAGTAGGTATCACAACATATGTGTTGACTCCTTCAACGCCTTCAAGAAGAAAACCAAATCTTGGCTCTTTGACCAGCAATAGCTGTGTCAGACATCGTTCCTACTTACCCAACCTGCCTTTCCCTGCACGATTTCCGGTCTACTTCCTTTCCCAACTACCGCAGGGATACTTCCTCTGCAGAGCCTTGGGACACTGTACCACTGTACCATGTGTAAGATATGTAACTATTAAGTCTGTTTATTACGCTGTATTGTTTATTACGCTGTATTGTTATACTTTTTTGTAATTTATCTCCCTGTATGCTCTTTTCTTGCAACCCTGTACAAATTGCGCCCCGATGCCCCCGGGCCTGATGGTTTGCCCGTTATAAATAAACAAATACAAATACAAATATGCTCTCATAAATACATATTGGAATCCTCTTGGTATTTCAGATAACATTTTTCAGAGAGATGTGGCTCATTTATTTGATTTGATATGCCTTAACAGCACTGTCTCCTCTGTTATTCTACCGGGAGACTTACATTTGTATTGCTTAGGGAAGTCTGATCATACAAGTCTGATCATACCGACAGACTTAAAGCCTGGAATAAATTTGTTAGCTCGCACAGTCTGCAGATGTTAAATGGAAATTTCCAGACGACATTCCCACCCAAACTACATGGCATAGAGGTGTAACGACAGCAATCATCAATTATATCTATGTTAATCAAGAGATGATAGCTGACGTCACTAAATTTTGCATTCGCACCACAGCTTCGAGTGATCATAATTGCCTAATTATGAACTGCCAGGTAAATGATCCATTAACTAAATCGAGAGATGGATGTTGTGCCAATTTAGTCACTGTGACCAATAGAGGGGTACAGGCTACAGTGGAACGAATCGTCTCTGAAAAGATTCCACCATTTCTATGCCACAGAACGAACAAAAATAAGAGAAGATCAACAAGGGGAAATGGTTTATCATGACCTCATGCAATTATTCAAACCAAACATGACCAACTGTAGACCTAACAAGGTACAGACCTTACATGCATTTAACATGAATGTCCGATTAGCGAAAACCAACTTTCAAATTAATAAACGACGAGCGATGCAACTTCCACTTAGTATCAGAAGAACAGCACTGATCAACATCAAAACGAGGTATAAGAACTGGTTGCGACATCACAGAGCCTCCTTGTACCAGCACGATGGGGCTAGCATGTTAAGTGCTTTGGCAGGTAAAAATACAGCCCAGATCTGGGCTATTATTAATAGATCTACAGTGGGAAATCAAATTAGACATCAATCTAACAATGTCTCTAAACAAGCCTGGATCAAACACTATACTGATCTTTATACATGTCCGACACGCAAACATGTTAATTCTGCATATACCACTGATACATTTTCCCTACATTTTGATAGGGACGACATTGAGTATTTCATTCAAAGAGCAAGCCAATCGCGAGCCCCTGGGCCAGATGGCTTATCCAATTATACACTAAAACAGCATCCTAAATTGTGGTCAGAAATATTGTACAACATGTTTTCTAATATTATTCTGACACAGAGAATTCCAACATCATGGAAACATTCGATTATTCTCCCAATACATAAAAAGTGTGACAGATCCAATCCGGCAAATTATAGGTCTATTGCCCTTTTGGATGCCCATGGAAAAAATTTAAATCGAATTGTTCTTAGGCTCTTAAATAAGTGGGCAAATGATCAAGGAAAATGAGTTCCATTCCAAACGGGCTTTGTTTCGGGATTGGGAACAGCTCCAAATATAATGACACTCAACATGTTAAGATCACAATTTGCCACCCGGAATCAGCCACTGTATCTTGCATTCGTTGACTTCCGGGTGGCTTTCGATTCGGTTGATCGTGAGCTATTATACAAAAAAATGACTCAATACGATTGTCCGCTTTCCTTAGTTTCTATCGTCAGACAATTACACACCAACACAACACTTCAAACCAGGCTTACGTTTGAAGGTCTGTTATCTGCATATATCTCAACTGAGTGAGGGCTCAAGCAAGGTTGCATTCTGGCGTCTTTTTTGTTCAATCTGTTTATCCTTGATTTAGGTGAACGATTCTTAAATATCATCAGGGATGCGCCAAAATTGGGTGGTCAACGGATCGCTTGGATGTTATATGCAGATGACCTTATTGTATTATCTCAAACACTAAGTGGCTACAGAATCTATTGAATATTTTATTTACATATTCAATAGAAAACAATCTTGTCATTAATCTGGAAAAGACGCAAATTGTCACATGCCATCGAACAAAGTCTGTATTGCAAAAAAGTTATAACTGGCACTTGCAGAATGTGGCGTTGTCAAGTGTCAGCGAATATAAATACTTTGGGTCAATGGTGTATAACTTCTTGTCTGACGTCCCATATGTTGCAACACTGAATTTGAAATTACAAACTTTAAAATCTCAATTTAATTTAAAATCTCAAGCAAATATTTTATTCAAATACGGCAAATTTTCATACAAACACGTTATGAGGGTTTATCAAACTAAAGTACTGCCGATTCTGTTGTATGGGGCAGAAACTAAGCTACCATTGAAATCTAACATCTGGGACCTATATGAAGGTCGTTTTGGGAAATCGGTGTTGAACCTACAATTGTGCACCCCTCTACCCATCATACGTTTCAAATTGGGGTTGATATCACTACATTCACAACGGGTTGATATCACTACATTCACAACTTTCATGGAATATGTGTAACCTCTTTCGTAAATGCTTGTTGGGTCTTGCGGAAAACAACATTCCAAGTGCTCTTGTTCACTATCTTGTCAATTCGGAACAGGTGTTTCCACTTAAATGGAAAAAACTTGTAGTGGATGTATTGTCAGAGGCAATAGAACTTTTACTAACAAATCCAACTCGAGCCAAATTAAAATTACTCCAACATGACTGGATCTGTAATAGAGCTAAATGTTGCATCTCTAAAGATTTCGATAGCCAATTGTTTGGGTCAAGAAAACTTAGGGTAATGGCAGATTACTTGTTAAAGTTCCCATCACCATATATCAGGCAACGATATATGTGATTCAGACTCAATTTATTACCAACGGCGGAAATCTTGGCAAGAAGGGGAATTCTTCAATACGAGTTAAGTCCTGTCGCTTTTGTCAAGATAAAGAATGTGTTGAGACACTGCAACATCTAATTGTCGTTTGTCCAGCCTTGACATTGAAAAGAAAAATGTATTTCTTTAACCTATTATCCATGTACACCGCAATGTCTGAAGACGAAATCTGGTTTGCAATCTTTACTAGTCGAAACACGACAATTAGGATTGCTATAGTGTAATATTTAGACTCTGTTCTGTGAATGGTAGATGCTCAATTGGACTAGCCCAGGGGCAAAAAATACTTCATAGTTGATGTATGTCTGCAAAAGATGTGCAAGTATGTTGAGAAATTTTGTTAGGACACTTACCAAATTAACCTTTATTATGTTACATTTTGACATTATGTAAATGTGTGTATTTGTATATGATTATGTGTATGTATTTTGTATAAAAATATTTGAAAGGTTGTTTATCAGCCAAACAAATTTAAAAAAAAAGGTCTCCATGAAAGGGGAGCAGGGGAGTGACACTCTCCCCCCCCCAACCCTAAGCTGAAGGGGGGGCACCCTGGGGGCAGATTTATGCCCCAGGGAGGACATGAGGTGCCCCCCATCCATTTGGGGGGGTGAGGGGAGCACCATGAAAGTGTGGGCAGGCCCCCCAAAGGATGAGGCCTGCAGGTTAGGGCCCCCCTGGGGCAGATGGGGGCACATCTGCCCCCATCTGCCCCTAGGGATGGGCCCAAATAAAAAAAGAAAAAGCAATGAAATACATGGGTAGTTTTGGGGGAGTGCCTCCCCATCCCCCATTAGACCACCAGGGAAATGTTTTATGGAAAGGGGGTGTCCCTCTCCCCCCCCCCAACCAAAATTGAGTGGGGGCCATCTCATGCAGCCCTCCCTGGGGGCAGATATCTGCTCCTAGGAAGGGGCATCGGACCCCAGAGAGGGCTGCATGAGATGCCCCCCTTATCGGACCTCAGGGAGGGCTCCATGAGATGCCCCGCCTCAATTTTGGTTAGGGGGCGGGGGGAGGGCCACCCCCCTTTACATTACATAATTCCCTGGTGGTTTAGGGTGCCCCGTAGCCCCCCCTAAAATGCAGCCTACCATTTTCAATTTTTTTCTTTGTTTACCCAACTTCCCTTGGTACAGATGGGCACATTAATGTGCCACTCTGCCCCCAGGGTGCCCAAATCCTACTGCCCAATCCATTGGGGGGCCTGTGATGGTTTGTGGTGGCCCTCTCCCCGAATGGAGGGGAGGGGGCACCTCATGCAGCTCTTCCCAGGAGCCCCAGGGAGTGCTGCATGAGATGCCCCCCTCCATTTGGGGTGGGGTGAGAGAGGGCCACCACAAAACGTCGGACAGGCCCCCAATGGATGGAGCTGTAGGGTTTGGGCACCCTGGGGGCAGATGGGCACATTAATGTGCCCATCTGTACCAAGGGAAGTTGGGTAAACAAAGAAAACAATTGAAAATGGTAGGCTGCATTTTAGGGGCGACTGAGGGGCACCCTAAACAACTGGGGAATGTTTTAATGGAAAGGGAGATGGCCCTCTCCCCCACCCCCCCACCCAAAATGGAGCGGGAGCCATCTCATGCAGCCCTTCCTGGGCCCCCCCCCTTTACATTACAAAATTCCCTGGCAGTTTAGGGTGCCCCTCAGCCCCTCCTAAAATGCAGCCTACCATTTTTAATTTATTTCTTTGTTTACCCAACTTCCCTTGGCGCAGATGGGCACATTAGTGTGCCAATCTGCCCCCAGGGAGCCCAAAATCTACTGCCCTACCCATCGGGTGGGCCCGTCCCAAGTTTTGTGGTGGCTCTCCTCCCCACCCCAACCCCAACCGCAACCCAAATAGGGGATGGGGGGACTCATGCAGCCCTCCCTGGGGGCAGATTTCTGCCCCTAGGAAGGAGTAAATGTGTTTTTACTAGGGGGGGGTTGAAGTTCAGTAGACCACCAGGGATGGCTTGAAAGGGGGGCGGTGATCGAAGAGTAGTGGTGATTTGTTTTTACTGGGGTGTTTAGTTTACAGCTTTTTCTACGCAAGCAGCTGCAATGTTATGCAAGTACTGCTTTTTATTATTTTATTCTACAGGTAGGGCCCACTGTCAGTGGGGTGGGTGAGACTGGGACTGGATTGTTGGCGGTGTGCGCGGGAGTGGGCCGTCTGGGGAGATATTTTGGTGGGCTGGGACACAATTGCAGGGGCAGGCCACAAATTGCCCGCCAGGGCAGCAGAACATTGGTGTTTCCCTGGGAGCGGATGTCTCCCATGTGGGTTGACCGTCTGCAAGCCCAGGCTGCACCTGTGGCTGTGCTACGTTACAGATGTCACCTCTGGGGAGGAATGGGGATCCTACCAGGGCTCCCTGGGACTACCACTGCACTTGGGGATGGTCAACCCACATGAGAGACGGGTGCCCAAGGCCAGGTACGTGATCCCCAACCATCCTGGTATTCTGGCTGGCCTGCGTTACAGCATCTCCCACTGGGAAAGGACAGGGAATGTCCTGGGCCTCCCAGGAACCACTGCTGGGCTTGGGGACGTTCAACCCACACTGGGAGTCAGCCGTCCAAGGCTAGGAATAGGACCACCTACCATCCAGGAGCTATGGCTTGGTTGTGTTACAGCTTCTCCACTCTAGGAAAGGACGGGGACCCTGCCGAGGCTCCCTGGGACTACCGCTGCACTTGGGGATGGTCAACCCACATGGGAGACAGCCACCCAAGGCCAGGGACATTACCCCCTGACTTTCTAGAGCTCCGGCTGGCCTGCGTTACAGCTTCTCCCTCTGCAAAAGGTCAGGGCGCCTGCCAGAGCTCCCTGGGCATCGGTCTCCCATGTGGGTTGACCATCCCCAAGTGCAGCAGCAGCACCAGGGAGACTCGGCAGGGTCTCTGTCCTTTCAAAGAGGGGGGAAGCTATAACGCAACCCAGCCAGAGCTCCAGGGTGGTAGGGGTGATATCTCTGGCCTTGGGCGGCTGACTCCCATGTGGGTTGAACAACCCCATCCGCAGCGTTGGTTCCAGGGAGGTCTGGGACATTCCCCATCCTTTCCCGGAGGGAGAAGCTGTAACGCAGGCTAGCCAGAGCCCAAGCAAAGTCGGGGGTAATGTCCCTGGCCTTGGGCACCCGTCTCCCATGTGGGTCTTTGCCGGGGCTAGTGGGTAATAAATACTGGGGCGATTGGCGCAAGTCAGACATCTGTGGATTCCAACCGGTGTCTTCTTTTCTGAAATGCATGGGGTTCCCCGTTTTCCTTAGTGGCTTGGACACCCTAGGCCCAAATCTGTATGGTGTGCACATGAGCAAAATTCCTGAAAATCTGCTGTGCGAAAAGACTTGGGCTTAACTGTGTTTTAGGCTTTCCCCTGTGCGCCCAGGTAGGTGCACCCACACATGTGAGGCACTGTTTTCGTCGGAACACCTGTGGGAAGGTACATTTGTTGTGTTTGCATGGTTTTCATAAAGTTTCGAGCCATTTGTTGCTGCCCTTTCACACAACCCTTTCATTTCCCAAATGTGACCTACATTTAGTCGCTGCTTTAGGCACTATACACTTTTGGAACCTGTACAAGTCCCCTACCCTTCAAAAGGTCTGCCTGTGCTCTTTCAAAAAATGTATGCTTGCCCTTCCTCACCACATTTCTTTTCCTTATTTACACATGCGAAGTACCTCTGTTTAGGCCTTAAGCATAAAACTCCTGTGTCCTGTGTACCATGGCTCCATTTTTTGGCTTGTGGTATTGTTTGTTTTGTGAAACATTACAAAAAATGTGTGATTTTCTAACTGCAAGAGGCAGGGGAATGTAGCGGAGCATTGTTTTTCTCAAAATTCATAGAAGCCATTGCCGTACCAGGCCAACCATGTCCAACACATACCCTTTTTTTCAGTCAATTTTCCCGCTTTTTTCCCCAAACTATGGAATCTTTCCCTACATAGTTGTTGCCTGACCTGCGCAAATCACCCAGTCCTAAACCTGGAATTTTGTCTACTTTTCAGAAATGTATGCCTTTCTGTCCTCCCATTCAGCTTTCCTACCCTTTTCTTCCATTCTGTCCACACATGTTCTATTGGAAAAAAAAGGCCAAAATCGGCTACCTATCACAAAACGGTTGATAACCATATCAAAATATTTTTCTTTGTTTTCAGTCAACCTGTTCTTGAAAGCCAGGAAAATGGGGAATTCAGCATGGGCAGTGGCCAGATTGTCTGGGTCATGGAATAAGGTCATGATCCGGACAATCTGGCTACTGGCCATGACCACAAGGGACAAAACATAGGATTAAAGTGGCCATGTCCACCTGGGACTAGCTTTGTGGTAAAGTGATTCGAAATTAGGATAGATTTGAAAGGGAAGAAAAATGTGCTTGTGGTAATATGGTCATAGGTTTCTCTTTTTGCCTTCTGCAGGCTGCCATGGAAAGCGAAGAGGGCCCTGTATGGAACCCCCGCCTTCCCTTTCCATGGTGGCCATCTTGGAAAAGGATTTTCCTTCCTACACCGGGACGCCGGTGTAGGAAGAAAAATCCTTTCTTAGTACCCCGGGTTCCCGCTTTGGGAACCTAGGCTGCTAATGGCCTTCATCCCCATTTCAGAGGCTGGAATGGGGGGATAATGGTCCAGAGACCTCGTTATCCACCCTTTCTTCGCTTAGGCTAATAACTTTGACTGCTTGGCCGGAATCCACCGGTCCAGTCCCTAGAACGGAGGATGAACGCCACAATATTCCCATTAGCATAACACAAAATGCAAATGGAAATGTTGGAAAATCTTATTGAGTCTATGTACTTTACTGAGAAATATAAAGTAGATGGAATCTATACGTTTTTTATTTTAGTTCTATTTTTTAACTGTGAAAGGTTATGTTATGTTAATGAAGCTTATAAAGCGCACGGTCCCCGAAGCATCATGGCGTTGAGAAGGGAGAGCTGATCCTACAGAAGGTGGCCAGGAAGAGAGAAATTAAAACAGGATGGTCTTGAGAGCTCTTCTAAACCCAAGATGGTTGGAGGCACTTCTTAGTGTCGGGGGGAGGTTGTTCCACAGCCTAGCCGCAACGATAGAAAAGGCTCTACCCCCGATCCTTTCGCGGTTGAACTTAGAGACAACTAGGAGATTGGTGGTCGAGGAGCGTAGGGCCCGTGTGGGAACATAGCGAGTAAATTTCGCTTGCAAAAACTCAGCTCCTTGGCCATGGACAGCCTTGTGCACAATACACAGGGACTTAAAAAGAACCCGCTGGCCACCAGGAGCCAATGCAGTTGGCAAAGTACTGGGGAGATGTGGGCACCATAAGGGGTGCCCGTGGCTAGCCTAGGCGGCAGATTTTGCATACGCTGTAGCCGCTGTATTAGACCAATTGGCTGTGACAACTACAGGGAGTTACAATAGTCTAAACGTGAAAGGACTAACGCCGCCACCACAGGGAGGTGGAAGGCTTCTGGTATCATAGGTAGGGCCCTCTTAAGGAGCCTGATCTGGTGATGGGCGGCTTAGCACACAGCTGTCACTTGATTGGACATGGAGAGGGTGGCGGAGAGTATGACGCCCAGATTTCTCACTTTGTCGACTGGGCTCGGAAGTGGGCCCAAAGAAGAGGGCCAAAAGGCTGAGATCCACAGTGAGGAGTCCAGAGGGCAGCCCACCACCATTACCTCTGTTTTGTCACCATTGAGTTTAAGCCAGTTCTGGTCTATCCAGTCCCCTACGGCTCTCAAGCAATCGTGAAGACACGACGAAACTCTACCCTGGTCTTGATCTAAGCGGATCAGGATTTGGGTATTGTCCACATAAGAATAGCAATTAAGGCCGTAGGAGCGGATGAGGCAGACGAGTGCCCAGATGTATATGTTAAACAAAATTGGCGAAAGTGAAGATCCCTATGGGATGGCACAGGTGAGGGAGCAGGGAGAGGAAAGAAAGGGGGGCATGGCCAGAGTTTGGGTGCGATCTGAAAGAAAAGAGGTAAACCAAGCAAGAACTTGGCCAGATATCCCAATCTGAGCCAGACATGAGAGCAGAATTGGATGGTCAACCGTATCGAAAGCGGCTGATAAGTCCAGCAGAATCAAAGCACCTACTCCACCTGCATCAACTGAACTGGACATATCGTCTTGTACCGACACCAGTACACTTTCCGTACCTCTCCCTGGTCTAAAGCCAGCCTGAGCAGAGTTAAGAATTTTGGAAGATTCCAAAAAAGAAGACAGGAGGGGAGTGATGAGAGACTCCAAAAGCTTAGACAAAAAGGGGAGTAAGGAAATTGGACAAAAATTAGCAGGGACCGTGGGGTCAAGTGTGGGCTTTTTAAGAAGGGGAATAACCCTTGCCGATTTAAGCTCCAAAGGGCAATATTTTCCCCTGTCCATCTGCCCCTCCATGTTAGTGTTTGGTGCCTCTTCCCTCATTTCCCTCTCCACCTTTCGTTCTAAGCTCTCCTGCCTAAAAATGCATCCAAAAACAAAATAAATGTTCCTTTAGGAACCACCTTCAAAAGCTATGCAACAACCTTGCCTCTTTCTTTATCACCAAAATCGAAGTGATTCTGATAGAGTAAGTGCATAGAAGGAAATAAGAGGAGGAGATAGGAAAAGGGAGAAAGGAAAGGAGGAGAGAACAGAGAGTTAGCCGTCAAAAGAGTGGAGAAGCAAGCAGGGAGAGTGAATAGAATTGCAGAAGTCAGTAGTAACACAATGTAGCAAGCCAGGATACAAGATGAAGATGGGAACAGCATGATTCAGGGCCACCAGGAGTACAAGATGCAAAGGAAGTCCAGCAGGAGAGTTGAGAAAGGGTGACGCACCGTGAATGAATGAAGTCCATAAAAGTCAAATCCAGCATTGGCCACAAGACGGTGATGGTGAAACCAGAATTTATCAGGACAGACTCCTGCAGAATTAGGCTGGAAGAGGGATAGGGGGGAGCAGGGTAGAAGAATCAAGCAAAACAGGCAACACCTATGTGCGAGAATGGTGGGGGCACAAGGGAACATCAAGGGGGGACCAGAGGGGGTGGGGATGGCCTTTGGGGACAGAGGGAGTAACACATGTTGGAGCATGCATACCTGCTGCCTGAGCAGGGGGTCAGGCCCTGGCTCCTCCTGGTCCTCCAGGTCCAAACAGGAATTGCCCTTTTCTTCATCTGCCCTTCACTTAGGACGCCCGGGCGAGAGACGCCCTTGATCTAATACTTAATACCAGGAAGGAGGGGCAGGGCCAAGAAGGTGGGTGGTGCTTAGGCCTGGTGACCTAGATCCACTTGCACCTGTTCCCCATCTGCAAAGGAAAAGAGGCTGGAAGGCTCCTTAAGTAAGGAAAAGGAGCAGCAAGGCACCAGGTGGATGGGGCTTGCTAAGTGGTGAAAAAGGGCGGCAGGCAGGAAGGCACCAGGTGGGCAGGGCTTAGGGCAGGTGACCTAGATCCATTTGAACCTGCACCCCATCTGCAAAGAAGAGGCTGGAGGGCTCCTTAAGTAGGGAAAGAGTGGCAAGCAGGAAGGCACCAGGTGGGCGGGGGTTGCTAAGTGGTGAAAAATAGTGGCAGGCAGGAAGGCACCAGGTGGGCGGGGCTTAGGCCAGGTGACCCTGCTCCACTTGCATCTGTCCCCATCTGCAAAGGAAAAGAGGCTGGAGGGCTCCTTAAGTAGGGAAAAAGAGCAGCAAGCAGGAAGGCACCAGGTGGGTGGGGCTTGCTAAGTGGTGAAAAAGAGCGGCAGGCAGGAAGGCACCAGGTGGGTGGGGCTTAGGCAGGCGACCTAGATCCACTTGCACCTGCTCCCCATCTGCGATAGTTATACATAGGAAGTAGTAGCTTTGAAGCAGAGCAATCATTTCTGTGCATGAAGATAATCAGGTTATGAAGATTGTCGGGTAATACTGCTGTTTTTTGTTTACTTCACTTTCCCTGTATATGCTCCATATGTATGTGTTGTCTGTGTTTTGTGTGCAGTAATGCAATAATGTAGTAAGTGGGTTTGATTATGTACTTATTAAATGTTTCACATTATACAAGACTAATAAGAAAACATTTATAATTTTAATATTTAACATGGCAAGATTATTAATATTGCATCTTCATCATGTCTGCTGCACACTATGCCTATGTTACTACATGTGTACCTTAGCATATTGGAAAAAACTTCATAATACAATGCTATTTGGATTAATGCATTACTTAATGCACTACGTACCTCATGATATTTATTCCAATGATCCTTGTCACTTTTTTATTAACATTACAATAAGAATCCCTTGTACAGACTTTTCATGAAAGGTAAATGAACATGTGATGTCATCAGTGATGTCATCAATGACATTTGTGACATCATATTTTATGTCCTGGGTGTTAGTCTTAGCAGTGCACGGTGGTGGCGCGAGTTATGGTTGCTTAGCTTACCATAACTGTGAATTTCAGGGGTTTTCCGGTTTTACTTGGAACCAGAACATCCCTTTAACAAAGTTTTTTTCACTTAATTTCATAGGTTTTTAGTAGCACAACTTAACCTTAATGTCCCCTTAAAGTTTTTTCATTGATATATATATATATATATATATGACAATGCATTACTTACCGTAAAAGCATTTCTGATGGTTGTATCTGCTTAGATTCACATGCTGTGCATAGGTCCGACATCCAGTGGTCACTGCGGAGTATTGCATTTTGTTTTTCGTAGTCGAAAAAGGGGACGTCGACAAGGCGTGTCTGTAACACTATCCCTATAGTGACGTGCGTTGTACCCACAATCCCTCACGCGTCGAGGTCCCTCTGTTTGTATTTTTCTGCCCCGAGGGAGCCTTCTAGACGTGAGTGAGTACAGAAAAGAGAGAAATATAGAAAAGGATGTCTATGTTCCTTCCATCCGAGCGGGGAGGAAGGGTGGGCGCATGTGAATCTAAGCAGATACAACCATCAGAAATACTTTTACGGTAAGTAATGCATTGTCTTCTGATGTTTGTTAATCTGCTTAGAATCACATGCTGTGCATAGACTAGCGAGCAGTACCCGGAGTTGGCGGTGGGTTATGAGAAGGAACAGTAGAGAAAAGATGTCTTAATACTGCCTGTCCCACCTGGGAGTCAGATCTAGAGTGTGCATCTAAACAGTAGTGTTTTGTAAAGGTGTGCACAGAACACCAGGTAGCCGCTTTGCAGATGGACTCAAGGGGAACATTTGCAATGAACGCTATGGAAGCCCCAGTGCCTCGAGTGGAATGTGCTCTTGGCTTGAAGGGTAGTTCTCTCTTAGCAAGAGTGTAACAGAGAGTGATGCATTGAACAATCCATCTAGATATAGTGGTCTTTGAAACTGCATCTCCTTCTCTTCCTGCTGCCACAGAGACAAAGAACCGATTAGTCTTTCTCAGTGGTCTGGTTCTTTCCATGTAGAACATGACAGCTCTGCGTACATCTAGTGTATGCAGACTTTTTTCTCCCAAGCTGGAAGGGTTTTGAAAGAACGTTGGTAGTTCTATGGACTGGTTTACATGAAATTTCGAGATGAATTTTGGTGCAAACCTTGGGTGTGTGCGTAGAACCACCTTATCCTTGTGAACTGTTACGAAGGGGTCTAGTACAGAAAGAGCCTGTAGTTCACTTACTCTCCTAATGGAGGTGATAGCTATTAGGAAAGCAGTCTTAAGAGTGAGGTCTTTAAGAGTTGCCTTGTGCATGGGTTCGAAAGGAGGGCCCATGAGTCTAGAAAGTACCACATTTAAGTCCCATCCGGGAGCTGGGTTAGCTATCGGAGGGTGTATTCTCTTTACCCCCTCCATGAAGGCCTTGATAACTGGTATCTTCCACCACGACACTTTAAGTTGGGAAGTGGTGTATGCAGAAAGTGCCGCTAGGTGGACTTTAATGGAATTGAAGACTAGACCTGAATCCAGTAAATGGGTCAAGTACAGAACAATGTTAGTGGGAGAGCAGTCAACCGGGTTGATGCTCTTACCTCTACACCAGATGACAAATCTTTTCCACTTGCTAGAATAGCAGTGGCGAGTATTAGGTTTTCTGGCTTCCCTGAGGATGTCCATACATCTCTGCGGGAGTTGTAAATGTCCAAATTCTATGATCTCAGGAGCCAGGCTGCTAAGTTCATGGTCTGAGGGCATGGATGCAGTGTCCTGTCCTTGTCCTGTGACAGCATGTTGTACGGGCAGGGAAGTTTCACTGGGGGAGATAGGGACATCTCCATCAATTGAGCGAACCATGGCTGCCGGGCCCACATTGGGGCCACTAGTATCATGGTAACCTGCTCCTGGTGCATCTTGTGCACCACTTTGTTGAGAAGGGGAGTCGGGGGAAAGGCGTAAACTAATTTCCCTGACCATTGAATCGACAGACCGTTCCCCTTGGACTGGTTCTGGGGGTACCTGGAGGCGTAACTTTGGCATTGTGAGTTCTCCAGAGTTGCAAACAGGTCTATTTCCGGGAATCCCCATTGCGTGAAGACATCTAAGACGATGTCTTCTTGCAATTGCCATTCGTACTCTTCGGGCAGGGGGAAGTCTCTGCTGAGTTTGTCTGCTAGCAGATTGAGTTCCCCTGGTACATGTTGTGATAGTAGGAACATGTTGTGTTTGAGAGCCCACTTCCATATATTCTGGGACAGCTTGGACAGTCCTGGAGAGTGTGTGCCCCCTTGCTTGTTGAGGTAGTACATGGCTGTGGTGCTGTCTGTGAGGACCATCACTGTCTTTCCTTGTAAGTGTTCCTGAAAAGCTTTCAGTGCTTTGAACACCGCTAGTAGTTCCAGCAGGTTTATATGCTTGGATGCTAAGCTCGGAGTCCACACTCCGTGAGCAGTCTGATGGGATAGGTGAGCCCCCCATCCTGTAAGGGATGCGTCTGTGGTTAGAGTGGCTTCCACTGCGGGTGTGGTAAAAGTTTTCCCTAATAACAGGTTTTCTTTTGTCCACCACCGTAGCGAGAGAACCAAGGCCTGCGAGACCACCACTAGATCGCCCCATTGTCCGCTGGCTTGACACCACTGGCTGTAGAGCCACTCTTGCATTGGGCGCAGGCGCGCGTGAGGTACCAAATAAATACATGACGCCATCATCCCTAGCAAGCTCATTGCTTTGCGTACCGTCACCTCTCGACCTGCCACATAATGGGGGATCTGAAACAGCATGTTTTGGACCCTCTCGTTGGAGGGGAAGACGAGGCCGTCCTTTGTTCGAATTAGAGCCCCTAGGAATTGTTTGATTTGGCTGGGGTCTAAACTGGAATTCTTTTCGTTGATGGAGAAGCCCAGTTGGGACAAAAGGTCTACGGTCTTTTGGGTATTGGAGAAGCATGTTTCGTAAGAATCCCCTGTTATGAGCCAGTCGTCGAGGTAAGGGTATACCGGGATGGATAACCTGCGCAGGTGGGCCGCTGCCACTGCCAGTACTTTCGTGAATACCCTTGGTGCAGATGCTATCCCGAAGGGTAGTACTCTGAACTGGTAGTGTTTGCCCTCTATCATGAACCTGAGGTATTTTCTGTGCGCTGGCAACATTAAAATATGAAAGTATGCATCTTTCATGTCTAGTGTTGTCATGTAATCCCCCTGTGATAACAGTGGGATTACTTCCTGCAAGGTCACCATACGAAACTTTTGGGGTTTGACAAACTTGTTCGCTGGGCGCAGATCTAATACAGGGCGCATGGTTAAGTCCTTTTTGGGTACAAGGAAGTACACTGAATAAATACCTTCTGTTACCTGAGATAGGGAGACAGCCTCTATAGCTTCTTTTTTCAGTAGCTCTTCTACTTCTTGAAGAAGAATAGTGAGGTGTTCCGGTGTCATGCGTCGGTTCCGTGGGGGTCTGTACTTCGGGGAACCGTTGAATTCGATGCAGTATCCGTGGGCTATGGTGGATAATACAAGAGAACTGTGGGGTGGGAATGCACAGCTAATGTAAATCAGGATAATTGATGTGGAGTAGAAGCACACCAAAGGTGTTAGTTCACACTATTAAATAAAGAAATAATGTCAATGAATTTTATGGTGAAATTTCAGGTGCAGGCGGGCTAACGTCACAAGACCACTTGGGACAAAATATCTAAACAACCTAAACTACCTATTGCTAGGCAGTAAGCCCAAATGCACTCCTACCGAATCTTCGTTCGGGAGTTAAATGTTGACTCTTCGTTGATCAATTAATACTCTCATGTGGAAAGAGTGTTAATTGAGTCTTAACTTTAACAAATTGGATGAGGCCGAAGAGAATGACGTAATCTCTGAGAAAACACGCCGGTTTCTTGACAATAAACATCCCATCATGCCGGTGATGTATATCTTACCTAAAATCCATAAGAGACTGTTAAAACCTCCAGGCCGCCCCATTATAGCAGCTACTAACAGCATCCTTGAACCTTTGGCACAATATCTGGACAAAATACTTCAACCCTTGGTCCAAGAAACGCCGACTTATGTGAAGGACACCATGCACTTCCTGCAACTGTTGAAGAACACGCAGTTTGTTGAAGTGAGAGATATATTATTTACTATGGACGTTATGTCCTTATATACAAATATTGCCCATGAAGCTGGCCTAGAAGCTATAGAATGGCTTATTTTGACATCGGACAAATGTCAAGGAGACCGGCTGTTCATTCTCTCCCTCTTGAAATTGGTACTTAACAACAACTTTTTTAAGTTTCAGGATAGATACTTTATCCAAATTTCAGGCACAAGCATGGGTGCAGCTATGGCACCGTGCTATGCCAATGCATTTATGTACTATCTGGAACACGAACATGTTCTCACATCACCAAGATGGATGAGACACCTATCCCTGTACGTGAGATACATTGATGACGTCTTTGGGGTATGGACTGGTCCTCAAGACGAATTGGCCAATTTCTTTGACATGATGAATCGGATGAATCCACGCATTAGGTTTACTACAGAGACAAGTACAACAACCATACATTTCCTGGATGTGGAAATTTACGTGGCTGGAGCTAAACTGGAGACCAGGATTTACACCAAACCAACCGACAGGAATAGTCTATTACTCGCCACAAGTTTCCATCCTAAACGAACCATTGACAGTGTGCCACTGAGTCAATTTCTACGTTATAGGAGGAACATCTCAGAACCCACTGAATATGAACGTCAGGTGATTACACTGGAAAATAAATTCACAGCAAGAGGATACGACTCTACATTGATCTCAGATGTATCAGGAAAGGTCCGTGAGATAAACAGGGACTCACTACTAGTACCGAAACCAACAAAATCTCGAGAAACACTGGTATATGTTACCACCTACTCGTTCCAGAGCACAAGAATTAAGAAAGCCATCAAAAAAAACTGGCCCATGCTACAATTGGACCCACAATTGCAACATCTTTTCCCTGATCCTCCAACGTTTGCCTATAGAAATAGCAAATCTATACGAAAGACCCTAGTGAAAGCTGAGATCCCAGTTGTGGGTCCGTCCACCCAACACAAAGGCACTATTCCATGCCACAATTGTCAACACTGTGGCAACATCATAAAGGGCAATCACATTACACACCCCCATTCTGGCAAACCTTTACAATTAAAACACTCCTGTACCTGTGATGCTCAAAATGTGATATATGCACTGAAATGTCCATGTGGACTCTATTATGTAGGAATGACTACTCGGAAAGCGAAAATAAGATGGACTGAGCATAAGTCTAATATTCGCAACAAGAGTCTCAAATCACCTGTTTCATTGCACTTCACAGAGGCACGCCACACTGTGGCGCAGTTAAAATGTGTTATTTTAGAACAAGTGACATCAGGTACCAGGGGGGGAGATATACAACGGAAATTAGCACAACGTGAAATACTATGGATTGATCTTCTAGACTCACTGCACCCCCGGGGGATGAATGTTGAATTTGATTTAATGTGCTTTGTATAAATTAGCCTGAATTGCCACAATGTCCGCCCAGCTACAAGGGTAACTGACATATGACTGTTTCTTGGACTACAATGCTTTACCCCAAGCTGTAAATAGGGTTGTCCCCACGCCATTGTGACTCTGAGCTCATATTTCCACTTTCTTTATTCCTTATTAGTTTTTCGTTCTCAAATATTTAGAGCCTGTGTCCTTAACATCTAGATTGTGTGATATCACATATTCCCCTCTTTGTCCACTCGATTCGTTACCATGGGCTTGTCGATACATTTACTCTATGACTTTGTCACTTGGTGATTAGTAGATTAGGAATGCACATAGCTATATTGGCTTGACTCGCCAGTTCAATACCTCTTATTAGTACAGAGATACGGCCACCTGAGATACCCCCCCATATAATTGTCATTTATATTGATGCGAGATGGGGGCACCCCGCGAATCCTTCTGGTTTCGCGGTGGTGCCCCCACTCGCATCCCAGAGTAAGCAATGTCTGTTTGAGTGCTTTCCTCCACATATTTAATATAGAGACCCCGCTACATGGGTTACATTGATTCCAAGGAGCTCTTACCTATTACTCTATGGAGCCCCTCTCTCTGCAATGAGTGGCCCACACTAATATGGCGGATTTCCCGGCTGGCCCAGCGCGCATGCGTGGGGTTACCGGGACAACAACTAATGCCTACCGCAGTGGAGCCGCCGCGCTTACAGCGGTCGGCTCATTTGGCGTTTACCTGCAACCTTGGTAGGTCTTTAGACTCCGTGTGGACGGCGCACCTGCGTCTGCACTTTTTTTGCACCCGCCTTTTTACACTTGGCGTGATGCATTGAACTTCATGTATCTCGTAGCGAGATATCAGGCTTGCGCTCCTATATACATTTAATATCTGTTTCTATCCCCTCGGTGGATAGCTTAGACATAACTCGTTGTGAAAACTTTGTTATGACCATCGAGATGACTCATGACTACTTGGTCTGATCATTACCCTGTTACTATTCTTTATAGGGTGTCCCGGCCGTATTCTGTCACTTCCCGGCCTCCGGCGCATTATAGCTGTTGACTGGGTCTGAATTGGAACTTTATCAGCCTCAGATTGAGGTTAGTACCCATTACCTCTCTACTTATTTCGGTTCAAAATTACATCAGTTAACCTCACTGATTAGCTTAAATGGTAATGTTTACTCTTTTGAATTCCCCGCAGGAAAGGCTTTTAGAACGCATTTAGCAACCACTACCCTACTACATACAGGAACAATGAAGTCCCCACCCTGAAGATGGATCATTCGATCCGAAACGCGTTGGTTACCTATGTCACCTATTATTAGGGGCTTCTCTGAATGGAGTTACTTCACAATACAAAACCCCAAGAGTGAACTTATTGCTGTTTGTCAAATTTATATCGCTGGTTTACAATTGGTTAATGAAATGTATACATGTCCCTTTGAACATTTACAGGATGTAAATAATTATGCTAGGCTTTGAGCTACTTGCTTTCTGCTTTTGTTGCATTTATGTACCTTCATGAACCAGGATATACTCTGTTTGTTAATTGGAATAAGAATTCCTGGATGCTTCACCATTGTCTGAATAATTCTTTTGTACATTGTTCATTTGTTTGAAAAAACAGACCTGGAGAGGTCTATTAAAAAGTATCAAAAAGTATTAGTCAGTACCAGATCTGTATAATTGGTTACATAAGTGATCTTACATGCCCGGTTTACCCTTTATTGATGTTATTTATTTTCTATTTTGTAATTTGTTAAAGTTAAGACTCAATTAACACTCTTTCCACATGAGAGTATTAATTGATCAACGAAGAGTCAACATTTAACTCCCGAACGAAGATTCGGTAGGAGTGCATTTGGGCTTACTGCCTAGCAATAGGTAGTTTAGGTTGTTTTCTATGGTGGATAATACCCAGCGGTCTGACGATATTCCCTCCCATGCTGAAAGGAACGATGTTAGCCGGCCCCCGACCGGTGATGCATGGGAGGGGACCCGAATCTTCGGGTCATTTGTTGGTATTGGGCGTGGAACCTTTGGGGCTGGAGCCGCGACCTCTTCCTTTGCCACGGCATTGGCCTCTTTGACTGAACTGGGTGTTGTTACCCTGGTTAGAGGGCCAGTTGGTAGCAGAGTAAAATTGCTGTTGGTTTTGCTGCTGGCGTTGGCCACGAAAGGAGCGTCTATTGCCATAGCTGCGTCTGTTAGGGGGCCTAGAAATTTGGTCAAGAGTCTTGATGGTATCAAACTCCTTCTTCGCATGTTCTAGGGCCTCATCAACTGCTTTCCCAAACAGATGTGTTTGTTCTATGGGCTTATTTATCAGGGAAGCCTGGGTTTCCGGCTTAAATCCCGAATTGCGCAGCCAGACATGGCGTTTGAGAAGTATTCCCTGAACCAGGGAACGGCCAGCCGTCTCTGCGGCATCTAAGGAGTTCTTTACGATGCCCTAGTTTACAAGAGTTCCCTCTGAGATGATAGCTAACAGGCGTGAACGCAGGGGTTCTGGTGCGTCCTCTGCTTCGCTGCGCAGCTTGCTCCACTGTGCATCTGCGTAGCTAGCTAGTAGGGAATTGTTATTTGCAATCCTAGTTGAGAAGGCGGCGGAGGTCGTGATTCTCTTCCCAAGTGCATAGAGCTTCTTGCCCTCTTTGTCAGGTGGTGCCTCACTAGTGGATAGTGGTACCCCCGCTCTTTTTCTTGTATTAGTAACTACGAGGGAGTCCGGAATAGAATGTCCTCTGATGTACAAAGGGTCAGAGGACGAAGGGCTGAAGAGCTTTTCTATCCGAGGGTTGACCCCTCTGACTAAGGCCGGATTGGAAAGGGAAGGAGTTATTCTTCTCTTTATAGAAGCCAGGAGCGGAATAGACTAACTAACGGGGGCTTTTTCTTTAATAACTTTCTCTACAAAGTCTATGTCAGGAAGAGTCTCCCCTGTGTCTATTTGAAAATGCGCTGCTGCCATGCGCAATAGTGCATTAAGTGAAGGTTGGTCATCTATGGGAGAGGTGTTTCCAATAGGTGAATCTTTGGGAGGAGAAGGGTGAAAGACATCAGGGTCTGAGTGCACTGATGGGGATTGCCAAGGCTGCACTGATGGGGATTGCCAGGGCTGCGAGGTAGCTGTATCTTCTTCAAAAGCTCCTGCACTAGTGTAAGGATCTTCTTCAAACCCCTCTTCCTCATGTTCTTCCTCTCCACCCAAACACTCATCTTCCTGGAGGTATTGCTCCTCTTCAGTGAGGTCATATGTGTCTGTAGAAGGGGGAAACAGCCTAGGAATCTTGACCCTAGTGTCATCCTGGGGCCATTCTCTTGGTCTTTTGGGTGTGGGTGGGTTTTGGCTTCCCAAAAACCTTTCCATTTTCTCCATACAAGAATGGAGTCTTTCAAGGGTCTCATGGGGGACCCCTGAATAGTCTAGAGGGGGGTAATCAGTGTCTTCACCTTCAAAATGCTTAGAACGCTCCCATAACGTCGAAGCAAGGTTTCCGTCGCCCTCTGAAAAGCCCTCCGGTAGTTCAGAAGTGCCCTTAGATGAAGGGGGCAGTTCCTGGCTACTCTTGCTCTTTTTCGGCGTTTCCATAGCTTTTTGTGCGGTATTCGACGTTTGTTTCGTCGTCCGCTTACGTTTGTCTTCGGAAACAATTCTCGCCAGGCTCTCGACAACGAGTTTGTCAGTAGAGGGCTCTGGTGTCGACGTTGCCTGCGTTACGCGTTGTTCCTCGACGGCCGCTCTATGGAGCGTTACGTCGGATGATTTTGAGGTAGCGCCCGTGTTTGATGAAAGCCCAATCGCTGGTCGCGGGTGGGGCTTGAGACCCTTACGGTCTGAGGTAGACGCCGGAGTCCCCTTCGGCGCTAATGGATCCTTCGTCTTTGACGAAGAAGAGCCGTGGGGTGTGCTTAGGCCTATGGGGTCTATGTGCGTCCTTGTCGCCGGGGTGTTCATCCCCATAAGCAGGGCGTGAGCCGAGCCCGTCGGGGCCGGGGACGGACGTCGAGGAGCGCGAGCGCTCCTTCTGGGGGTTAATGACTTCCGTAACGGACGTCGAGTTATCACCCTCCTCGTCACTTTCTGTAACAGCGGCGGCGGGTGAGGAAACTGACTTCGACATAGCGTAGTCCGCCCACCTCTTAACTTTTCGTTCTTTAAGAGTTCTTGGTTTCAAGAGCTTACAGGCCGCACAGCTGTCCTCCTTATGATCGAGGGGCAAGCAACGATTACAGAGCTTGTGTTTGTCCTTCCAAGTGTATTTGCCCCTACAGCGTGGGCAAAACTTAAAAGGTGTCCTCTCCATAGCTGAGGCAATAATAACTGGTGATAACAACCCCAAGGGAAAGATAGGGGAGAAAGAAAGACATTCTCAAAGAGAAAATAAAAGTTTGAACCCCCACTCTCCCTACTGTATGTTGGCCGGCGAGGCCAGGCCACGTGTTCGGCAGCGCCGAAGGATCTCCTCCGTCTCTACCCCTCCGTCGAAAACTTGCTCGGCGGAGAAACAGCTTCACAGCTAACGTCGAGGGGAGGGATCTTTAACAATATAATAAGTATAATTAAGGACCGAGGTCCGTAGTAAGTATTTGCAATGTCTCTCTAGGAGCTCCGCGTAAGGCGACCAGAAGCTGGGCGGAAAAAAACAATCTGAGGGACCTCGACGCGTGAGGGATTGTGGGTACAACGCACGTCACTATAGGGATAGTGTTACAGACATGCCTTGTCGACGTCCCCTTTTTCGACTACGAAAAACAAAATGCAATACTCCGCAGTGACCAATGGATGTCGGACCTATGCACAGCATGTGATTCTAAGCAGATTAACAAACATCAGAAATATATATGTAAAATAAAAACGTCCTACCTCTGCTTAACTTTTAAGTCTTCATAATATTTCCCTTCTATATAACCCCCATTGTACTTTATCAGACTTCACAATACATAAATACGTACATATACATTGACATACCACTTACATGCAACACTTTATAAACCGTATGTCACCAGGGGTCAAGTCCTAAAAATTAAAGTGGGGGGGGGACTCGTCAACAAATGCAATGGGATGTGACGTTGCTAGAAATTTGCATATCAAGGTGAAATATGCACATTTAAATAAATTGGCTCTGCATTACCACGCATATTGAACAGGATAAATGGCATTTGCCTTTCATAAAATCAACACACACACAAAAACTAGACAGGATATTTGTTTTTGAAAACATTAAAAGGTGTGCATGTTTTAAACTCCAAGAACCAATATACATTTTTTCCCTGGGACTTGCAGTACCGATATGGGATATTTCATCTTTAGTTGTTGGTTATTTTCATCAGGTTATATAGTGCAGTGGTAAAGTGTCCGGCCTACAAGCCTGATAACTGCGGTTTGATCCCGGAGGTCGGCTTTAATTCATAAATTCTAAGAAGACATCGAATGTTTCTCTTTTAGCGGGGGGACTGAGTCCACCCTCTGAATAAAGTGGGCAGACTCCGTCCCCCCGCGTGTACCCTCGACTTGAGCCCTGTATGTCACGATGGGGGTGACTTTTGCTTTCAGTCACCCCTTAACAGTACCTTGAAGGGCTGTCCCTGGTGACTCTGGCACACTGAGGGCTGGCTGCAAAGCTGAATTAAGGGCTGGCTGGGGCCCTGTCCCCAGATGATAGATGGGAGCATGGCCCCTCTTTCTTCAGGGTGGCCATGTCCACATTATGGGGCCACCAGCGCTTTGCTGGTCTTCTGGGCAACCCTCTGCACAAGTGTGGGTCCACCCGCCATCACCACCCCTTTCCATGGCCTCATTCTTCTGGGTGGCCCCGTTGGAGTGGGGGGCCACAGACGATAACTGCTGCCCCTGCAGCACTTTTAAATTCTTCTGGGTGGGCCCCATTAAATAACATTCGCCAGGGCTCTGTGCCAGCCGAGCTTTCACTGGCATAAGCATTTTGGCTGCTTGGATCACTCTTCAGGGGGCTCCACGCTCAAGGCAGCGTCACCCAGTAAAGTCTTTTTTCTTTTCTAACTGCCGTTTTCCAACTCGCTCTTCTTCAATCCTCTCGGGATTCTTTTCTCCCCTGCCCTGCCCATTCATGGGCAGGGGAGTTATATTCCTTTGTTTTCCTTTGTTTTCTTTATTTGCATTCATGGTGGGCTGGATGGTTTGACCTGAAGCCAAACACATGGAACACAAACACATAAATAAATAAAACCAACCGTACACAAAGTACTTTTATTAACCTGGTCTGCGTCTTTCTTTCGAGGAGTTCCCTCAAAGGGCAAGCATGTAGCTGCACTATACAGCCCCTGTGGGGCCACTGCTACACGTGGGAACCCAATCGAAGGGCATCCGCAGTGATAAACCTGAGAACACTCATGGACGACAGACATTCACTAGAGCCACAACTCAATGCAATAGCAAAGAAATGTGTCTAGCTCCTGTGCCTAATTAGAGGGATACTCCTCTTCCTAACCTTGCCACACAGACACAGAACTCTTGCAATAATTTCCCTGGCATTATCGATTTAGACTACACAAACAGCCTCTACCTTGGAATGCCAGAACGCCTCACAAACTCTAATGCATCCAAAATACTGCAGCCAGACTATTCCTGAGACTAAACAAAACAGACCACATCACACCAGCCCTGAGAAGCCTACACTGGTTTCAGTTATAAAAAAAAAAAAAAAAAAAAAAAAAAAAAAATACATTAAACTGCCAAGATCTCTGCATCACGCACAAATCACTACATGGACAAGGAGCCAAATTTCTCCAAGCCAAAACAACCGCTAGCAAACAGGAAGAAACCCAAGATAGAGCAACGACGTCCAAATCGAAATGAAACACTACAAGAAAAGGAAATTCGGAGGAACCGTAGTCTCCCGTTTGATATCCAAACTATGGAACTCCTTACCGAAGGAAATAAGGACGACAGAAGATCACCTTAACTTCAGAAAACGACTGAAAAACTGGCTATTCATTTCACTGAGAACAGCATAAAAACAGGCACTGTCTCCAAAATTCACACCCAGACCCAAGGCAATCAAGAAACAGCACATATCCAGGAACAGACTATAAAACCACCACGAACAACTAACCACCCCTCCTCCTTGCTTCTCTCATGCATACCTCCCACGTACCACACACCCCCCATAGGGCTAGCAAGACGACACAAAGCACACAAGCCACACATCCGCCATAAGAACAAACAACTCAGACACTGGCCGGAACCACTCTGGACACAAGCCCAAAGCACACAATCCAAAATCACTCAACACGCACAAATGTCCGTTTCTCATAGTTCTGCAAACATCAACAGAAGAGCACAACCTCTATCCTATCCCTCATCCCTCACTAACCAGCCCCACCCACTTTCTTCCAGAGCCATGTGAGCACCTGGAGACCATGCAAATGGTAGCAGTGCACAGTATACATCAACATAACAAGATAACAAGATGTACATTTTTACAGTGTACACTTGGATCAACCTGAAATAGTGTGCTAGTCCAACTAATATACAAAGAAAGATGTATTAACATTATGTTAAACAAATCATATCAAGTAGTGTACACAATATACAATGAATGCCTATGTGCCTATTCTAGCCGACACGTGTTTCAACCTTCTTGTTCGATCTCAAGGCTGATATTGAGCTTAGGCGGCACTCACATCCACTGACAATCATGGATTTCCCAAGATTAATATTGAGGCAATATGCCCCGAAGTGGCACCCAAGCGCAGGGAGGTTACCTTAACGAGGGTGGCAGGCCATTACCTAGAGGGTGTGCCCAGCCACCGAGGGGCACATCGCCATTACCACCCGTGTAGATCACTACACAGGCGCTAATGTTTTCTTTTTTCTTTTAGAAAATTGAAAGAAAAACATCCTTTATCTCGCTCCTGACGGAGGACAGTACCTTCAGTCAGGAAGTCTTTGATCAACATTGGGGAGGTACTACCTGGCTAAAGGCACTGTGCGTGCCGTGCAGCGAGATAAAGGTATGTTTTGATCTCTCCCCAAGGTTGCATACAATACTGCTCCGATAACCTGAAGTCTTTGTGATGGTATCATGTGGGACTTCTTGAATTTGAGGGAGAAGCCCAGTGTGGGGGTAGAGGGTGAAAGGAGAGAGAAAGAGAAAGAAAAAGAGAAAGAAAAAGAGAAAGAAAAAGAGAAAGAAAAAGAGAAAGAAAAAGAGAAAGAAAAAGAGAAAGAAAAAGAGAAAGAAAAAGAGAGAAAAAGAGAGAGAAAAAGAGAGAGAAAAAGAGAAAAAGAGAAAAAGAGAGAAAGAGAAAAAGAGAGAAAGAGAAAAAGAGAGAAAAAGAGAGAAAGAGAGAGAAAGAGAGAAAGAGAGAAAGAGAGAAAAAGAGAGAAAGAGAGAGAAAAAGAGAGAAAGAGAGAGAAAGAGAGAGAGAAAGAGAGAGAAAGAGATTACGCTGAGATGTTCCTGGGCTTGGTAGGGTCAACATGCCCTAATCAGCCTATCATCCAGGTAGGGATAGACGTGACTCCCCCTCTCTCCTGAGACTCGCTGCCACAACCGCCATTAACTTGCTAAAGACTCTCAGGGCAGAGGATGTCAGCTCGAATGGCAGAACTTGAATTTGATAATGAGAACCGGCAACCGCGGACCTCCGGTACCTTCTGTGCATGTGATGGCTAGGCATATGAAAGTAAGTATTCTGAAGGTCCAATGATAGCATCCAATCCTGGAGTTGGAGGGCCTGAAGGATCTGAGAAGGGGTAACCACCTTGAACGTGTCTTTCCTGGGGAACTTGTTCAAGTTTCTTAAGTCCAAGATGAGTCTCAATCCTCTGTCCTTCTTGGGAATTAGAAAGTACAGGGAGTACCAACCCATGTTCTTCTCCGCAACAGCTACTGGTTCTATAGCACCTTTCTCTACTAGGATCAACATTTCCTGCACAAGGAGCAGATCTGGAATTTTGAAAGACCTGTCACATGGTGGAAGATCCTGGGGCCTTTTTAGAAAGGGAAGGCACTAACCCCGGGCTACAGTTTCCAGTGCCCAAGCACCTGAAGTAAGGCCCGCAATTATTTCAGATGCTGAGAAAACCTGCCTCCCACAGTGGTCTTGTGGTTTAAGGCTTTAGAGTGGTTTTGAGGTGGCTGAAGCAGTGGGCTGATTCTGCTTGAGCTGATTTAGCACCTCTCCCTCGTCCACCTCGAGTGAATCTTCTCTGACCTCTATGACTGGCCTGTCCTCTCCCAACTGAGGAATAGAATCAAAAGGACCTACCCCTCCAAGATGATGTACCGCGGTAGGAATGTTGAGGCTGTCTAATGGCGGCACTAAGATTTAGCCGCCGCTTTTGAGGTCTGCAGCTTTTCCAGACTTTCATCAGCCTAGCTTCCAAAGAGCCTCGGGCCATCAAAGAGCATATTGAGGAGTCTAGATTGCACATTCGGTGCAAATCCGGACTTCCTCAACCACGCAAGTCTGTGCTGCACAGTGCTAGTTGCAATGGACCTGCTAATGCTATGAGCAGTATCCAGACCTGACTGGAGGCATTCACACATTGCCTCCTTACCATCCTTGATGATGGCCAGGAAGCAGTCTCTTTCTTCTCCTTCTGGGATGTGTTCAGCCACCATAGCTATGCAGTCCCAGAGGGTAAATATGAATTTTGACAAGCCACAAGATGCGTTTACTGATTTTAAAGCCATACTTCCAGCAGTAAATATTTTTCTAGATCAGGCATCCAACCGCTTGTTATCTCTACCGGGAGGAATGGGAGGATATGCCGATTGTTTAGTAGACGTAGCAGCCTGAAATCGCCAAACTCTCTGGTGTTGGGTGCTTTGTTAAATATTCTGGGTCACTGCTGGATGGCCTATATTTTTTTTGCAAAGTTCTTATTTACTGAAGCTGCAGTTTCTGATGTTTCCCAATTAGATGAGACCCTTTTTTGTAGGGCGATATGTAAGGGCAAAATTGGATCTCTCTGGGGACCTTGATCCAGTATATTGGTTAGGTCATCCTGCTCGAAAGAAGGTGCATGCCTGCTCCAACCCAAAAATGCAACCACCTTGCTCATTAGTTGTCTGTCTGAGGAGTCGGCGTGGTCAGAAGGATCTGGTTTCCCAAATTCCAATTCTGAAGGGGTATCTATTCCACTGGCTGTTTGCATGTTTTCATGCAAGTCTTTTATTCTACACTCTTCAGAAATTAACTCCTCTGGCAAATTTGGTGAACCAAATTGTAGGCCAAATGGTGGTGTATTGTCATCTGAGGGTTCACGGTCTTCATAAATTGAAGTTAAAGATTTTTTAAAAATCCTTTTTTGGTAAGGGTTTGAAAACCTTATCCTGCGTGACCATGGGCTTCGAAAACTGAAGAAATTGTTGATAACTTCTTCAAAGTTGGTGTCGATTTTGTCAGAGTCTACTTCGCCACTGGCGTCGACGGCTCTGATGGCGTTAGCGAGAGTCATAGTTGCCAACTTTCTAGGTTTCTTCGAAGGAACCTTCAAAGGACTGGATTCCTGGCTTGTCGAAGACCTCAGCGATTTCTCGTCGGATCGAGATTTCTCTTGATGTAGCTCCGGTTTAGTCTTCGACTTTCCTTTGCCGCTTCGATGCAGATCGGCAGGGGCATGGACCTTCTGCTTTTCCTTCGAGAGGGTCGGGCCGCATTCTCGTTGATTAACATTTCTTTACGAAATGCATCCCATTTTGCTGGGGAGTCTGACTTCGTTGGACATTTAATTACCTCGGCCAAGGAATCACTAGAGGTTGAAGGTGACCTGTGATGCCATTTTTCTTGGTCTTCTTGGAAGAAGACTAAGAAGAATTGCGCAATCGACTTCTCGATCGAGATCTTTTTGACCTTTTCCGTCAAGGAGAATCTCTCGGCTCCACAGATTTTCTTTTTTTGGAACTCTTCGAAGGAGACTTCGAAGGTAACCTACCCACTGCCAATTTACATGTAAGCTCCCTCAGAGCCTTTTCGGTCATCGCCTGACAGGAGCTACACTCGGAGGTACAATGATAGATTCCGAGACACCACAGACATATGCGGTGGGGAGGTCAGTGATCGACATCTTCAAAGCGTAGTCTTGACATTTCTTGAAGCCAGTCTTAGGGGTTGGAGCTGACAGTGAAGACATTTTCGAACAGAAACCTAGTGATGAAGTTCAGTAAAGAACCGAAGCGCACCGTAATTCTTCAAAGCGATTACTCAGAAAAACGGAAATGAAGTCAAAGGGCACGTTGTGCGCTAGTTATACCGATGATAACCTCAACAGTCGAACAGAGGCCCTAAAAGGACATCGAGGTGATAACACAAATCGCCCTGTTGAGAAAAAATGTCCAAAGCAGATGAAGCTGGAAAGATATCAAAAGATGAGGAATACGTGGGAGGACAATCCATTCGAAAGATAAAGGACAATGGGGGTTATATAGAAAGGGAGAATACAACAGGGTGTTTCCTTACAAGACATCCTTAAGATTAGTTTGAGAGGATAATATCCCACCTGACTTACTTATAAAAACAATCACTAACTGATAAGAGTGTTGATTAACAAATCAATTACTAGGCTAGAACTTTAACCCCCATATTCTATCTCAGTGAAAATTAGGATTGATGAATACTATATACGGAAATCCATGATTGTCAATGGAAATTTGTGCCTAATACTCAATATTAGTCTTGGGAATTCCATGATTGTTAATGGAAATGATGAGATCAGCCTTGAGAAAGACTGAGAAGGTCGAAACAAGTGTCAGCTAGAACTAGAATAGGCAGGCACATGGGCATTAATCGTATATTGTGTACACTACTTGATATGATTTGTTTGTAAACATAATGTTAGTAAATATTTAATTGTATATTAGTTGAACTAGCGCAATTTTTCAGGTTGACCCAAGTGTAAACTGTTTTTATTGTTATAGATGTAGGGCAATACCTATGTCAACCAGATTTGCAGCTACTCACTCATTTACTAGAGGATGAAATCCATACCTGAGCGCATACAAATCCTGATTTGCCCTCATATTCTATCACTGTATATTATTACAGTATACCAGTGTGGGGCGTCCTTGTGTGGTTTCTGTTGGGACCAATTGTACCTCCTTGACGACCTTCCTCCATCCTAAAGTTAAGCCTAACTTCTCTGCTACACTTACTATTGGAGAGTCTGGTCTTTCCTTTTGGAAGACGCACTGTTCCACCACTCAGTTAGGTGATTACACAGCCAGAGGGGTGTGCAAAAATCTCCTTAGCAGCTTACTATGCAGCCTCCAAACACAGACATTCACCTCCCCTTCATCCAACACTAGGACACACCATCACATAAGGCCACACAGGTTGCCAGTCAGACAACAGCATCAAGCAGCCAGCCAGAACCAACAAAGCCAGTCAGCGCATGCCGAGCTACCTCAGGAGCTGGAATACCCAGCCACTGCCAGTGTGCGCATAGAAAGGCAACAGTGGTGCACACAACCACAAGCAATGACCAATTGAATACATGCAGCCACTGCTTGCAGTGGCAATGAGGCACCACCCTCCGTTTCAGGCAGCCCCCTTGTAGTGTACATTGACACATTAACACACAACTCCGATCTTGTGTGTTTCAAGATTCATCAAGTTTATTCGTAGGAGCCCCGGAGAGACCAACCTCTTCCATCAACATCTTCGTGTATGCTTCCATCAACATTCTGGAACCATACACGAAGATGTTGTCGTAGTAACAGAATGTCACGCACATGCATCAAATGTGACTATTCTTACATCTCCCCTTCTAACAAAATAAAAATAACAACATAAAAAAACTCATTAAACTAGAACACCCTTATTATATCTAACTGCTGTTGTATATATATACATTACTGTGCATAATAACTTGAACTATGTATATTAATAAAGGATACAGTATCTTCGTTATATCAGGGTTGTAATTCGTTATCTGGATCCACTTCATTATATCAGGGTTGTAATTCGTTATCTGGATCCAATCATTAAATATCAAATCTTCAATAGTACACATAGTCAGATTTACGGTTCCCACATCTTCTCCTGTGTCTTGGTATTGCCCAAGATTTGTCACTCCCTACTTCTTGTGGTCTACCTTGGGTTTTCTCCTCTTGTATATTATTTTTACATCTTACTCTTGTTTCTTCAATATCATCCTTGGATATCTTATTCCGGAATGTTTCCTCACACCAGCCTTGTTCTCCTTCATTTCTCCTCATCTCATTTTCCTTTGCCAAAACTACATCATCGCATGACCATTTTTTCCCATCCTCTAATATCACAGATTTCTTTGAGCACTCCTTCACTCTTTGAGGAGGACGATATCTTGATTCTCCTTTCATCACCCTGTTTGGCTCTTTGACTCTAACCCAATCACCTGATTCAATTTGGCTTTCTTGAACATGTTTTTGTTTGTCATAGTATCTTTTATACTCTTCTTGTTTTCTTTTTACTTTGCTGACAATGTCTTCCAAATTTATTTCCTTATTTCCTCTCATCAACGTGAATGGCATTTCCTCAGTGACAGAGTGTGGCGTGACTTTGTATGTATTGAGAGCCTCCTTGAGTGTCTCTTTCCAGGGTAACTGATTTATCATGGCTAGCTGAATAATACCTTTTATAAAACGATTCATCCTCTCTACCAACCCATTTCCCATTGGATGGTATAAGGCTGTGGTGCTATGTTTAATAACTCTGTCCTTCAGAAACTTTTGCATTTCTACAGACATAAATTGAGTTCCATTGTCCGACACCAGTTCTTGCGGTTCACCTTCTCGGTTAAAGATTTCTTCCAGAAATTTCACTACTTTGATAGCTGACACTGAGTCCTCAACAATGCCACATTCCACCCACTTAGACGTATAATCTACCAATACTATGAGGAACACTTTATTCGACTCTAATGTCTCATAGGGCCCAGTTATATCAATGGCTAATTTTGTCCATACTGTACTAGGAATATTCACTGGTTGCAATGGGGTTGTAATTTTCAACTTACTCTTGTCACTCACTGCACATGCAGTACAATCTCTGACCAAAGTTTCCATTTCACTCCACATGTTAGGCCACCAATAAGTAGTTCTTACTCTTCTCTTTGTCAACATCCTTCCCACATGACCTTCATGGGCAATGTCCATAATTTTCCTCCTCAAATTCGTTGGAGGTATGATGCGTTCTCCTCGATAAACACAAATTTTGTCATTAGATAACTCATCCTTAAATTTCTCCCAGTATTTTGTATTGTCATCCATGTTTTGCCATCCACTCTCAATGGCTCTTCTCAACATTTCTTGTTCAGGGTCAGATTCACTAGCTCTTACCCATTCCTCCTTTGAAAAACTGGGATGCACTTGAGCAATAATACAGTCCATATTTTGTTCTTCCATCACTGTTTCACTTTCATCACCAACCTCTGCTAAGTTCTCACACGGCAGGCGAGAAAAACAATCCGCTACCACATTGTTTTTTCCTGGAGTATATTTTATCCTCACATTGAACTGCATTATGATCAATAACCATCTTCTTATTCTTGGAGAGGTCATATGAGGATTTTTTGAATTCAACACATGTACAAGTGGTTTGTGATCTGTAATAATGTCCACCGGAATGCCCCAAATGAGACTTTTGAAATGTTCTAATATCCATTTAACCCCCAAAGCTTCCTTTTCAATTGTTGAATAATGTCTCTCAGCACCTCTTAACGTCCGTGAAGCGAAAGCAATTGGAACAACTTCTCCAGTCTGAACCTGTTCTAGAACTCCTCCCAGTCCTATGTTGCTTGCATCCACAGATATTCTTGTTTTTGCGCTTGAATCAAATAATTTTAGTACCGGTGCTTTATTGATCAGAATTTTGATTTGTTCAAATTCCTTTTTTATACCTTCAGTCCACTCAAATTTTACACCTTTGCACATTAAACTTCTCATTCTCTCTGTTCTGTCTGAATAATGGTCAACAAACTTCGAGTAGTATTCAGTTAATCCCATGAAACTCCTCAGTTGGTCCTTATTCTTGGGATCAGCAATTTTCAAAATGGTATCTACTAATGAGTCTTTTGGCTTTATTCCATCAGCAGTTATGCGATGGCCCAAATATGTTACTTCACTTCTCTTGATTTTGCATTTCTCAATTTTTAAGGTCATTCCTTTTTGTTGTAATACTTGTAATACTCCCAATAACTTTGCATCATGTTCTTCTTGAGTCATTCCTGACACCAATATGTCATCCTGAAAATAATGTACTCCTTGTAGACCCTCAAATAAATGATGCATCAGTCTCTGGAACACTGCAGCTGCTGAAGCCAACCCAAACGGCATTCTCTTGTACCGGAAGGCTCCTAAGGGTGTCACAAAAGACGTTAGATGTCTACTCTCTTCTTCCAGCAGCACCTGGTGATATGCTGACGATAAATCTAATGTTGTAAAATACTTTGCCGGTTTCATGGTAGTCAACATTTCCCCAATGTTCGGCAACGGATGGCGATCCACCCAAATGTTAGAATTTAAGTCTCTTAGGTCCACGCACATTCTAATGGACCCATCCTGTTTTTTGACAATCACGATGGGGGATAACCACTCCGAGCTTTCAATAGGTTCAATGACATCTTGCTTGCATAACCTTTCTAATTCAGCCTTCAATGCTTCTCTGGTACCAATGGGTATATTTCTCACTCTATGTACCACTGGCTTTGCACCCCTTTTTAGTATGATTCGATGCTCAAATCCTTTGAGTAAACCAATTTCCTCCTTAAAAACTTTCGGAAAGGCTTTTGCCAAATTTTCTGCTGTATCACAACTGCTCTCCGTAATGCATAAGATGGGTACCTTTTCACCAGGATGAATTCTGATTTTCAATGTTGCTTGCTCCCACCAACCTACTATTGAAAATCCATTCTCAGCCACCAATAATCTACAATATGTTTCTCTCCCTTCAAATTTAAGATGTACCCACACAAATCCTATAATGTTGATGGGTGTTTTTCCATATCCAGTTGCCTTGATTTTTGTCGTTTGTAATTCCCCCAAATTTTTTTTTAACACATTGACATACGTCTCTACATCAACCATTGTATAAGGAGAACCAGTATCCACCATTACTTGTAGCGTTATATCATTTATCTCCATGGCTACCCATGGTCCCATCTCTTTTTCACTTGATGCAAGAGTTAGTATTTGAACTTCATCTTCAAGCCGATCCTTGATTGCCAAAAAATTGCTCGGACCACCCATGTCTTCCATTGCTTTTATACTTGTCATCGCTGCACTTCTACCTCTATTGTAGCGTCCAGTATTTCTCCCAAACCGGCTGTTGAATCTTCCTCTTGATCTATTGTTGTGACACATTTTTCCAAAATGTCCCAATTGGCCACATCTGTAACATTCCGCTGACACAGCTGGACAATCTCTTTCTGTATCGGCATGTCTATGCCATCCACAATTCCAGCATCTGTTATTCTGTTTGAACACTCCACTCCTTCCTTGTCTACTTCCACTATTAACATCTGATTTGACCAACCTCTTGACAATAGCAACCAATTCATCTTCTTGACTGGTATATTTCCCAACCTCCATCTCTTGTACTGATTTAACTTCCACATTCTCCATTTTCTTTTGAACTTCCTTCATACATTTTTCCCCCAATTCCATAGATCTGGCTATCTCAATTGTTTTATCCAATGTGGGGTTTTTCGCTTGCCATAACCGTTGTTGAATCCGGGAATCTGCCACATGTAACACCACCTGATCTCTTAAATATTCATCTGCAACTCCTGTGAACGCACAAGTGGCCATCAACCCCCTCAATGCAGCTAAATACGAGTCTATATTTTCTTCCTTACTTTGTTTTCGCGTAAAGAATCTATATCTTTCCAATACTATATTAGTTTTATTTCCAAAATGTTTATTGAGTTTGGCCATTGCTGTGTCATATTTTCTGGCTCCACTCGACGATTCTTCCCAACTCACTTCATCCTGTACCAATTCAGGTAAAGTCCTAAAAATCCTTAGTGCCTCTGCACCTACACAACTTAGAAGAGTGGCCTCCTTCTGATCATCACTGTATCTTGACCCTCCAATTGCTCTCAGATATACTTGAAAATTATCCTGCCATTGTTCCCAAGGACATGTCGGATTCCCAGGCAATGGCAAAAACTTCACTGGAGCAGATATGGTCTGCATGATGTTCCCTATTTCCAACAGATGTTGCTAAAACTTCCTGGGGCACTTCACTTAATGTGCTGCACTCTTTATCAATAGACTTCCTGGGGCACCTTCACTTAATGTGCTGCACTCTATTTCAATAAATATTGTCCACTTTTTTTTTTTTAAATACTCCACTTATACAACATCCACATTGTATCTGTACCTCTTTCCGTATGCTTCTCCGTTTTTTTTTTTTTTTTTTTTTTTTTTTTTTTCCCACTCGGTCTCCCGCTCCTCACCTCCTTCTCATGAGCGCATTTCTCTCTTAAATATGATTACGATCGCCGTACCGTACCTCGTCACTGTAACGGCCGCGATCAACAGCTTCCTTTCACTACGAGCGCTGCGCCCGGGGCTCCTTCCATTAGGACATCCTCGTCGCCAATTGTAGTGTACATTGACACATTAACACACAACTCCGATCTTGTGTGTTTCAAGATTCATCAAGTTTATTCGTAGGAGCCCCGGAGAGACCAACCTCTTCCATCAACATCTTCGTGTATGCTTCCATCAACATTCTGGAACCATACACGAAGATGTTGTCGTAGTAACAGAATGTCACGCACATGCATCAAATGTGACTATTCTTACACCCCTCTAAAAAGAAAATATATACCATCCTCAAATAGCAAGTACCAGCACACATAGCCAGCCCTCACCCAAAAAACACACAGTAAATACATATACATGTCTTGCCTCCAGTCAGCAGACATCCCATCATAAGACAACTAGAGTATACAGCTCAGTTTGAGACATCGCTGGCACATTTTGCAACCCTATCACAGACTAGCAGACGCCACAACACTAGTCACAGAGAACACAGTGTACTCAGAGCCTGTGACAGTTGGTGGAAGGAGACACACTGCATTATGAGCCACAATCAGCATACATCACATTGCCAGGCAGCAGTGATGCACACTGCAAGACTGCTAATTCAGCTGATCAGGGATGGATTGTAGAGTTTGATCTTTACATTACCTTTAGAGCCTGGGCTCGGTTGATTAGGTAGGGCATGTCAAAGTTCTGAATGTTGTAGCCAGTGATGATATCTGGATCTGCAATACGTATAAACTCAGCCCAGGACTGTGGACAGAAAGAAAACACATGACCACTTACAAGCATAATAATGACTGTGGGAGGATAAGAAACATGACAACAGCCTTCCCTAGCTTCCCCAGTTTGACTGAACTATCGAAAATACAGAGATTCTTTCATTCCAAGAAAGAAGGGAACTGGCCTGTCATGAGTGCAGGTCTCTGTTACTATAGATGCCAAAGATACTAGAGATGAGTAAGCTAGAAGTTCAAACCCCAAATCTGGCACCAAGAAAAACAAAAACAAAAAAACGACGACTATGGTGCTGGGAATTCAAAACTGGTGGTGACATACTAATCTTTATTTTGCCCATCTCTGGCCATGGGGCAAATACCATTGCCTATAAACAAATTGGTTGTGCTCCATTAGATGACCAAATATAATTTCTGTAATCATATGCTCTGATTTTCCTTAATGCCACTAGAGCAGGAGTCGTCTTCACTAAAATGTATAGATGGGTGTTCAGCTTATTAGTCCTTTCAAGACCTCTACAGCACTCCTAGAACTGTATTACATTCCACAACTGTATTACATTCCAAAATATCAAAGGCACACAACGCAACTGATGTGTAATTATATTTCGGGGGAAACAATTTTGCAGTGGAAAGCTCTGGCTAAAGTAGAATCACCAGACCTATGGAGCATGACATTTTTTCAGAAGCAAAAGACAGCTCACAGGGACTTTTACATATCTTCAGTGAATTTGACAGTACCTTATAGAGCAATGAAGCTGTGTAAAAGAAAGCTATTCAAAGAAGATGACAACTCATGCCAGGATAGCACTCAAATTATTGGCACTTAGGTAGTTGTGCACCACTGATCAGTCATGTAATCCAATTAAGAAACGGAAGTGGGTGTTCCAAGTAAAGATAGTTGTGTTTTTCACAGGTGGTCTCCGTCAGTGGCTTCAGAGCAGAGACGTGTAAAGAAAAGTACACAAGAGCAGGAGTTCTGCAGATAAAGGATAGGCAATAACTACAGGTGGGCAACAAAGGCAGTGAACAGAAAGGGACAGGGAGTACAAGACATACACATTAGGTTCCCACTTGAGGAGTATGCAGAATGGAGGAAGAGTTTCCCACAGGGTAAGGGGAAACTCTAGCCTTCTGAGCTGGTTACTATTACAGGGCTCCACTCTGAATGCTCATGGAAAGGAGCAGCAGGAGAGGGTGTCTATGTCCGGACGCTAAGGCACGAACAAGGAGACAGTTCTCACAAGACTGAAGCCTGTACGGGTCCAGCATGAACTGAACAGTGACTGCCTCCTGAAACAGGAACCAGCACACTTAACATTATGGCACAAGTTACAATACTGAATTGGAACGAAGGAAAGGGGCAGAGATTGTTTGATGGGAAACCCAGCAGCAAAACTCTGAACAAAGGAATAACACGAGCGCAATTGAGGAAAAGAACAGTAACAGAAATATCCAGGAAAAGAACAGGAAGTCAAAGTAAACAAGGTTCAAGACAGAACAAGAAGAAAGAGGAAAAGCAAGAAGACAGGAATCAAAGTGCAAGGGTAGGATACTGGAACTGCAGACTAGAAACTAAGGACCAGAAACAACGAACAGAGGACTGAACTATAGACCAGGAACATACTCTTGGCATAGCCGGAAGGCTGATTTGCTATTTTTCAGATCATCGATTTTCCCAGCAAAGATATCCATTAAAATGTTCGTCTATATGGGTATAGCATGTTGATGGCCATCCCATCATCCACCTCAGTGTCCCAGTCCCCTTTACTTACTGCCAGTTAGTTCTTCCTCCTGTATAGTTCTAACCCAGTCTCACTGGTTGTTTCGACACATGCTAGCGAAATGTCTTATGGTGCCAACCCTCAGAAAATCTACTCTCACGGCTAGATATTTCCCTTTCTTTAATGGCATATTTGTCTCAAACAAGCCTGTTGCATCTGCTGTTGAACAGGATATCTTGATTAATTATGCTCTTGTATCTCACATGTTGTGTTAGGCAGAATTCTCAGAAATGTGCTAATTCCCTTCTACCTTAGAGACCCCCAGCTCTTTTGCTGGACTTTAGGACTTTTAAATTCAAACCTGGAGAGAGTGAGAACCTTTTTCCCCCACTCATGTATTTTTCTGTGGTTTGGACTCTCTTCTTTTGACTTTGGAGTCTGACAAACTCCATAAGCATCATCTTTACATTGTGACACACAGCACCTTCAGTGCAGTGGCACAGGGAAGTCTCTTAGATTTCCCAAAGGTTTAAATACCTTCTCTTGGTGAAACTACTGTTTCCAAGAGCAGTGAAGTGAAACTGACTTTACTTACATTTTGTAACTTTTCAGACACAGCACACACTCTTATCATAGGGTGCTGGAGGGGTTACTTAGTATCCCCATTGTCTAGTTTCTCATGTAGCATTTTTATGTTACCCTTTCTACAATTAATGGCTGGTGGCAGTGGTTTACTTTTTACTACCGTTGTGTTTTTTTTACTGCGGGCTGTGCTCCCAGCTGCAGTTAGGGACCCAAGGTTGTCCATTTTGTCAAAATGGCCCCGGTCTTGTTTTTTCGCCATTTCTTGCTGGAAAGGTCCTTCTTAAGATTTACTCTGTGCGCCAAACCAGGTTTGGTCCCTTTGTTCATTTTGTCTTTGGCAGTATTCACGAGTGAAGCCCGCCTCTGGCTCCAGTATGTCTGGCAGAGTCAGGAAGTGAGGGAGGTGCCCGAAACTCTGTGCTTATCCCCTTGCTTACAGGTATGCATCCAAAGGTGATTGGCCGGCTGGCTGTCCAGCAAGGACAGCCACCCTGCTGTGTGGTCGACAGCTAGGCTGAAATCAAAGGGAGAACCCAGCATAAAAGGCAAGGCTTTTTGGCTTGGAAGGCAGAGTCGACCACTGGACGAAGGAATCCGAAGAAGAACTTGGAAGAGACGCCTGCTGCAACTCTTGGACCATTGGTTTGCCCAGTGAAGCCCTGCTGCTGTGCTGAAGCTCTGAATTCTTTTCAACTAGAGAGGTCCTGCAAGGACTTGTCCCCTTGGGTTGGTGGGACCAAATCAACCCCAAAGTGAATTCGTTTGGACATCATCTCGAAGCTGGCTGTACCGCCACTGCTGGAACCGAAGTGCCAGGGAGAGGAACACCAGATCAAGTGCATCCCTTTTAAGTCAGACCCGAGCGCCAGGAAGATCCTCCGGACTTCCCTGAAGCAGGACTGACCAAGCCTGAGCCACCTCAACAGAGTGCTGGACCCCAGATGCGAGGAAATTCTGAAGTGGTATCCGAGAACCGCGGTGGTGCTATTTGCTGTCAGACACGAGGAGCTGAAACTGAGAAGTGCTGCTGAATTGAAGTTTGTCCATTGCTGCCGACGACCTTCCCATTGTGTTGCAGGAGTCCCCAGGAGTCCCCAGAAGTCCTCCCTCTTGTCCCCACGACTGAGGCACAGGTACAACAGGATCTGCAGAGCCACGCAGCAACAGTGTGTCACTCACCTGGGATGCACGGGGACGCCACCCAGCCCTGGTTGGATGATTTGCACTCTCGAACCCTCTCCCAGTCCCTTGGTAAGGCCTCTGATTAAAGATGGATCTGCAATATAGGAGAGCTGGATTCAATACCAGATTGTCTTTATGTTTTCCCACCTGCCTTGGCCTCAACTCCTTCCACCCCCTTGGGCCCTCTCCTCACCTTAATATTGGAAAAGGTGGATTCTCCGTCCTGCTCCTCGTGGCAGGGGGCGCGTAGATGTGGGGGGCGAGCAGCGACCAAGTTACTTCACTGGTGCAATCGCCCTGTGGGAATCCAGGCCTGCTGCGACTCCGTAGGTTTGCTGCTTTACAGTCTTTATATGCAGTTATGTTCCTCTTAGTTCGAATAATAATGTCTTGCATCTTGCCTTTTAGGGATGGAAGAACAAGTTACTTTCTTACCTGGTAACGTTCTTTCGACGGGATGTTCCTCCGACGTATTCCTCATCTTTAATATACGTTTCCAGCTTGCTGGCCTCGGAAATAGTTTCTCTGTAGAGGGCGCTGCGCGTCGACGTCCGCCGAGTCGATGTCCCTCGATGGCCACCGTATTGGCGCCGACGTCACCATGCCCATAAATAGACACGCGCTGCGTCCGTTACTCAGTTACGTTTTGTAGTATAAGAAAGACATGCCTGAATTGGTTAGTAACCTTGAAGGAGCGAAAGCTGCAACCACAAGGGAAGTTATCACTGCGGGGATGGATGGGAGGGGCGATAAGGAATACGTCGGAGGAACAGGTAAGAAAGTAACTTGTTCTTCGAAGGGATTGTGTCCTCCGACTTATTCCTTATCTTTGATAGACTCCCATAGCAGTGGTATGTAATTGGAGGAGGGAGTGATAGTGTTAAATATCCCTTTAGGGATGGACCGAGTGTAATACGGCTTTGCCAAATCTGGTCTCTTGAGCAGTGGAGGAATCCAGATTGTAACATTTTGTGAATGTATGTGCGGACGACCATGTGGCAGTCGCACATATTTCCTGGACCGGTACCCCTCTCTGGAGAGCCGAAGAAGCTGCGATACCCCTGGTTGAATGAGCCCTGAGGTTTTGGGGTGGCTCTTTCCCTGCTAGTCCATAACATTCCAGGGTGGCCAAGATAATCCACCTGGAGATGGTTTGTTTTGTTATGGGTAGTCCCAACTTGTGACCCGAGTATCCTACAAACAGCTGGTCTGCTTGCCCGATTCTAGCCATTCTGCTAATGTAAAAGCTGAGAGCTCGCCTAAGGTCCAGCCGGTGTAGCCTTTCCTCCTCTTTCCCCGGATGGGGAGGAGGGTAGAATGAAGGCAAGGTAATTTTCTGAGTAATATGGAATTCAGAAACCACCTTTGGGAGAAAATTAGGCTTCACCTGGAGGACAACCTTGTCCTTGTGAAGATTGTATGTGGGAGTTTACAGGAGAGAGCTTGTAGCTCACTCACCCTCCTAGCCGATGTTAGTGCTACAAGTAGGACAGTTTTAAGTGTGAGAAATCTTAATGCGCAAGAGTGAAGTGGCTCGAATGGAGTGCCCATTAAGAAGTTTAAGACTAAATTTAAGTCCCATAATGGAACCTGGAATGGTTTTGGAGGGTAAACGCTAGTCAGACCCTTGAGAAATTGTACCACTAGAGGAATTTTGAAATACGATGGTTCCTCCGCAGTGCGCTTGAAGATTGAAAGCGCTGCGAGATAGCCTTTTACAGTGCCAACTTGAAGGCCTGAGTTTGCCAAGTAGAGTAGAAACGATAGCACCGTTGGTGTATCGCATGAAAAACGGTTGATATTCTCTTCCCTACACCAGCTGCAAAACTTGTTCCAACGGCAGCGGCATAAAGACTTTGTTGCTGGTCTTCTGGCCGAAAGCAAAAACCTCCATGACGTCATTAGGGAGATCCCAATCCTTGTACCTCAACCTTTCAGAAGCCAAGCGTGAAGGTTGAGGGTTCTGATGTCTGGATGGAGAACCTGACCTCCCGTCTGCGAGAGAAGATTCTCTTTGAGTGGAAGACGGATTGGAGGACCGATGGACATATCCTGAAGGTCCGGGTACCACGTTCTCCTGGCCCAGTCCGGGGCAATTAGGATCATGGTTTTCCGGAATCTTCTCAACCTCCTGATCATTTGAGGAATAACAGGGACTGGTGGAAACGCATAGGAGTGGAAACTCCCAGTCCACTACGAACGCGTCTCCCAGAGCTCCTCTCGGGGGAAATTCCCTTGAACAGAACAGATCGCACTTCCTGTTGGTGCTTGTGCCGAACAGATCCACCTGAGGGGTTCCCAAAAGGGCGAAGATCTCTTGAAGGACTTCCTGAGCTAGCTCCCATTCGTGGGAGACTGTGCTCTGCCTGCTCAGAGCGTCCGCTGTCAAATTCTTCTCTCCGGCTAGATGGACTGCCGATAGAGAGATTCCTTCCCGAATTGCCCAAAACCAGAGCTGCATTGCCTCTCTGCACAGTGGTAGTGATCCTACGCCTCCTCTTTTGTTGAGGTAGTGCATGGCCACCGTGTTGTCCGTCATTATCAGGACATTTCTCCCCTGTACTGATGGCAGGAAAGCTTTCAGCGCTAGTCTGACCGCTCTCAGCTCTAATAGGTTGATATGTAGCCTGGACTCCGATGGAGACCAACGACCGCTGATGGTCAAGTCGTTGGCATGGGCTCCCCACCCCGTGAGCGAGGCGTCTGTGACTACTGTTATCTCCGGCCATGGTTGCCAAAACAGTTCTCCTTTCAAGATGTTTTCTGAATAGGCCCACCACTGAAGGTCGTGGGCTACCTTGTCCGGAATCCAGAGGAGGTCTGACATTCTCCCTGAGAATTGTGACCACTGACTTCTCAGTGCCCACTGAAGAGATCTCATTCTCAGGCGAGCATCTGGCACAAGGAAGATGCAGGATGCCATGAGGCCTAGCAACCTCAAAAAGTCGAAGGCTGGGAGACGTTGGGCATTTTGAAACTTGGTGACCATATGTAGAATATCTTGAGCCCTCACCTCTGGTGGCGAGGCTTTTCCCAGGGAAGTGTCCAGGACCGCTCCAATGAACTGGAGTCTCTGAGATGGTATCATCTGTGACTTCTTTAAATTGAGGGAGAAGCCCAGTCTGTGAAGGAAGAGGCAGACATAATCTAGCTGGGACCGGGCCTGTTCCGAAGATACGGCCCTGATCAGCCAATCGTCCAGGTAGGGATAGACGTGGATCCCTTCTCTCCTGAGACTCGCCGCCACTACCGACATCAGCTTGGTGAAGACCCTTGGGGCGGAGGTCAGCCCAAATGGCAGAACTTGAAATTGATAATGAGAGTTGTCAATTGCGAACCTCAGGTATTTCCTGTGCTTGAGATGGATTGGCACATGGAAATAAGCATCCTGAAGGTCCAGAGATACCAGCCAGTCCTGGAGCTGGAGGGCCTGAAGGATCTGAGAGAGAGTTACCATCTTGAACTTGTCCTTCCTGAGGAACTTGTTCAATTCTCTTAAGTCCAGGATGGGTCTCAGTCCTCCGTCCTTCTTTGGTATGAGAAAGTAGGGGGAGTACCAGCCCTTGTTCCTGTCCGCTACAGGTACCGGTTTTATGGCACCTTTCTCTAGCAGGTCCATAATTTCATGCAAGAGGAGCGGATCTGGAACTTTTCGGGAGCTGTTCCCCGGTGGATGACTCTGAGGGATGTGTAAAAAGGGTAGGCAGTAACCTTGGGCAACTGTCTCCAACGCCCAAGCATCTGACGTTATAGCCTGCCATTCCGTCAGATGGTGAGTTAACCTGCCCCCTACAGGTGTCTTGTGTGCAAAGGCCTCAGTGGTTTGGGGGCGGCTGATGCAGATGCCGAGGGTAAAGAGGCACCTGCTGCGGTCTTAGTACCTTTGACCCGTCCACCTCGGGTGGATCTTCTTTGGCCTCTTTGAGCCGGCTGTCCTCTGCCTTTTCCGAATGCGGAATAATAGCGAAAGGACTTTCCTCTCTCAGAGGTTCCTGAGGGGCGAAAAGGAGTTTTGCGGATAGCAGCTCCTAAGGATTTTGCTGCTGCTTTAGAAGTCTGTAACTTTTCCAGACTGTCATCAGCCTTTTTTTCCGAATAACGAAGAGCCGTCAAAGGGCATTTTCAAAAGTCTGGCCTGTACATCTGGAGCAAAGCCAGACTTTTGCAACCACGCATGCCTGCGGATTATTGTACTAGCCGCCATGGCCCTGCTGATACTGTCAGCGGAATTGATGCCAGTTTGAAGAGAATCGCACATGGCATCTTTGCCATCTTGAATGATGTTAAGGAAGGCTTCCTTCTCCTCTCCATCGGGTATGCAGTCAGCCGCTGATGAAGCACACTCCCATAATGTGTGACTGAACCTGGCGAGCGTACAGGTGGCGTTGATGGACTTCAACGCCATACTACAGGCAGAGAAGACTTTCTTTGCCATAGAGTCGTACCTCTTGTCATCCCTGTCCTGTGGGACAGTAGGGTAAGCAGTCCTACTGCTGGATGAAGTTGCCGCTTGAACCACCAGGCTCTCTGGGGTCGGGTGTTTTGACAGTTATTCAGGGTCAGCAGCTGCTACCCTATACTTTGTCGACAGTCTTTTATTGACTGCTGGGATGACTTCGGGAGTCTCCCAATTGGATGCAATTTTTCTTTGCAGGGCTGCATGGAAGGGGACCACCGGGTCCTCCTGTGGGCCTTTGTCCAATATATCCGTTAGAAGCACCTGTTGGAAAACAGGTGAAGGCGCAGACCAACCCATAAACTCAATTATTCTTGCCATCAGGGTTCTATATGGTGTTTCGGCATGTTCCCCTGGGTCTGGCTTTACAAATTCCACTTCTGGGGAAGTGTCAAGTCCACTGGCCTCATGAAATGAGTCCTGTAGTTCCTTCAGCCTCCTTTCTTCAGAGGTGAAATCCTCTGCAGGAGGCAGTGAGGATCTCTGTAAACCAAAAGTTTCTTGGTCAGAGTCTTCTCTTTCTTCATAAATTGAAGAAAGACCAGGGTATTCTGATCTCTGAAATGGAGTAAAGCCCATCTCTAGGGCTGAAGGAGCCAAACTCGTCGTTATTGGACGAGAAAATGTAGAAGTCGTTGACGCCGATGTAACCGGCCTCGAAGGCGCCGAAAATGGCGTCGAAAAAACCGGAAGGGGCCTCGAAGAATTCGAGAAGATCTGGTTCCTACTCGAGGGCATCGACGACTGTCTCGGCGTCGTGCCGGAGGCCCTTGAAAACATCGTTGGCTGTGGAGCCTTTGTCCTCTTTCATCGGCGTCGACGATGGTGTCGAGTCGATCGACCGATGCGCCGAGGAACCCTTCGACAACGGCGTCGATGGCACCGACCCGTGCGTCAAGGGAATCTTCGACGACGGCGAAGGAACCCTCGACGACGGCGAAGACGGTGCCTTCTTACCCGATGGCTCATGGCGCTCTCGGGTGGAATGCTTCGCCGGGTGCTGCGACTCGCGGCGTTTTGATTTTTTGGGTTTTTCACCCGGGGTATCACCCTCCGCTGTCTTCGAGGGGGTTGAGGCCACGTTCTCGAAGACACTTAACATTTTCTTTCTGAATTCCTCCCACTCAGTTTGAGAACTGTGTTTGGTGGGACAGGAAACTCTTTCTGGGGACACCGAAGACGAGGAATGGGACCTTCGACGTCTCTTTTTTGAGTGTCTAGATCTCGACGAATGGTGGGAGCTGCTTTGAGATCTAGAATGGGAGTGTTTGACGGCGAGCAGACGAATGCCTCGATCGACGAAACCTTCGAGGATGTTTTGGCTGACTTACCTCTCTCGAGCTTCCCCTTTCGCTCCTTCAGGGCTTTGGCCGTCATGGACATGCAGTCCTCACACTCCGAACAATGGTGCTCAGACCCCAAGCACCATAAACAGACCCTGTGTGGATCAGTTATTGACATTTTTTTACCGCAGTCTCGACATTTCTTGAAGCCAGATCACGGCGTCGTCGGTTCTGATGAACGAGCCATCGAGAACGATAAGGAATATTCGTCGAAATAGATTTAGATAAACCTGACTGAATTGAGCAATGACGTTCCCAGGCCCCACAAAGCACGGAAAAACGGAACTGAGCAACAGGCGCAGCGCGTGTATTTATGGGCATGGTGACGTCGGCGCCGATACAGTGGCCGTCGAGGGACATCGACTCGGCGGACGTCGACGCGCAGCGCCCACTACAGAGAAAAAATTTCTGAGGCCAGCAAGCTGGAAACGTATATCAAAGATAAGGAATACGTCGGAGAACACAATCCCTTTGAAAGGTATTTTGGTGTTGTCATGCAGTTTCAAGATGAGCATGGGCTGGTAGGCGAAAGCGCGGTGTGCGCGATGCTGTCCAGTGAGTAATCCGCGATGCACGGCGCTTTTTCGCCCTTTATATTGCTAACCTGTGTCTTTTCTCTCCTTGCAGGTTGCGATGTTCCTTGCCGAGCGCCGTAATGTTCCAGCAATGATACTGACCAGGAGACTACCCAGGTAAGAATTGTGTGGCTTTCTTCATTCGGGAGGAAACGTGAGTAAACGCTTACTAATGCGGTCTTTCTTTCTCCTCTTTCCAGGTTATGATATTCCAGGATGCATGCGGTGCTATATGATGGAGTTCGTACCTTCAGTTGAGTGGAAATGAAGTCAGCGATGGATTGAAGACAGGATACTGTGCCAGGTAAGTTTCGTAGTGTTCTTTCTCTCTCTGCAGGTCCTTGGTTTCAGGTAAGCTGGCAACAAAGAACTGGACACGGTGAGCGTTACGCTGCCCACAGCAGAATAACACAAAGCATGTTCTGCTGTTTGGGTGTGGTTCAAATAGTCTCAGGTAAAGTAGTCCAGGTAAAATAGTCCCAGGGCTGCCACCCCCAAAGTAGTCCAGGTAAAGTAGTCCCAGGGCTGCCACACCCAAAAGACTAGACCGCATAGCTCAGTTCCTTGTAACTGAGCTATGTGTGTGCCTCCATGCTGGCTGAACCCCTCCCCCGCCCCCCCCCCCCAAGTTAAATAGTCCCAAGTAAATAGTCCCATTCTAATGTTAGTCTTCATGATGGTTATGAACCTGGCGCCAGGACTGACTCCAAGAGAGTCTTGGATGAGGTTTTAAGGCCTTTGACCTGGCCCTAACTGGAAGGCTGACTTGCCAGTGAGGGCCAGGGGCAAGGGCCATGACAAACAGAAGCCAGCTGGAACCATTTCTTCTAACCAAAGGTACAGTAACCCTAAGACGACTTACCTCTTGTTGTGTAGCTTTAATTGTTCTCAGTTGAGACTTGTCTTGGTTGTCCTTGCAGAGTTGCTTACAGCTTTGCCCCTCACAAGCCTCCCAGCTTGTGGCCCTTCAAGTGCATCTTATTTCTACAAACTTTTCTAAAAACATTGTGCAAACCTTTGACTTACCTGCAAAGAAGATCTTCAGCTCCCCTAGACTTTATTCAACTGACTGTCCTGGCTCCCAGAGAGACTCTTCTACCTCTGGCTTTGTGCTTTTTCCTTTCCCTCATGAAAGGGTTAATTTACTTTGCATTGGAGGGTTTTAAAAGTACTTACCAGTATATGAATGATTTGTTAACCTTTGTTTTATTCCCCCATCTAACCCTTTGCACTTAAACTCAATATTGCTCTAAATGTACTAGTGATAAATCAATGTCCACAGTGTCCTAACTATTTAAGTCACCTGGGGTGTAGGAAGTGTCTGTTCGCCATCCCAAATGGGTATCATCTGATTTAGAGGAACAGAGTGTGTTTTGAAGTCTATTATAATTATTACATATATTGCCCCCTTCTGAAGGCTTATCTAACTGACTTAATTAATTAATAATTGTTCATGAGTGTAAGTGTTTATTTGAATAACTGTAACTGTGAAACTGTGTTACAACCCTACTGCTCACATTGACCCCTCTAGAGATAAGCCTGGCTGCTCAGCCACACTACCAACCTGTGTAGTACAGACTTATACCAAAGGTTGGGTTCCCTATTGCCAGGTGGTCAAGGTTGCTGTAGTCGTCCAAAGGATACTGCACACAATCTTGCCTAACACTGGTGGCAGCGGTGGGATTTATTGTACAGTTGTTACATTGAATGTTTGCTTTACTTATTGTTCAACTAAAAACCTTCACACGGCTAAGCACCACTAGAAATAGCAATTGTAAAATGCCTAGTATGGATAACTTCAAGCAGGAAGCCCTGCTCATTCTAACAGTAGAACAACTGAAAGAAATGTGTAATGTCAGGAATCTCCATGTTAAAAGGAAAGAAAAATGTATTGATTACAAGGTTGTTAAATCACCAAAGGTTGGATAGTAGGCCTGTAATTCCTAATCCAGAAAAAGTGGAAATTGATAATGAGGATGATAATTCAGAGGAGCCCCTCTTTGCCTCAGCATGTCCTATTGCCTCAATCTATATCCACTGTGACCGCACAAGGTCCATCACCGAGTCCAGAATATGTGTCTCTTGAGAAAATGAGACTTGAATTGGAATTTAAAAAGGTAGCAAGCTGAAGCTCAAGCCAAACATCAGGACATCCAACTAAGGGAATTGGAAATGTAACATGCTCCTGAAATGAAGATTGTCTCTTGAAAATGTTTCCCTCTCACGGTCCTCTAGGTCTTCGAGTACCAAGAGGCCTTGCCTGCCCAAAGAAGCATGGAGTATGTATGATGTGAAACTTGATATTTTGGGTTGATAGGGTGCTTTTGAATACAATCATGGGATTCAGGGTCTCCTTGGATTTTGTCTAGGCTCCCCCAGGTTGCAACTGATACTGTAATGGAGGTGGGGGAACTTGAAAGATTGGAGTATGAGAATTTGAAGCTGGCTTTGATAGCTAGATTTGGGAAAACTCCTTCCCAGTATCTTAAGAGGTTTAGGACCCTCAAAAAGACTGATGGTACCCCTTGGGCTATCTGGGGGTGTGAATGTTTGAAAAACGTAGATGGTTGGGTTAAGGGTAACAGATTAACTACCTTTGAAAGAATGAGAAACCTGTTTTGTTGGAATCTATTTGTGATGCCTTCTTTCCTGAGCGGAGACAGCACTTGGGTGACTCAAAAGAGATTGATCCCAAGAAGCTAGCAAAGGCTGCTGACTTGTGGGCTGCAAACAGGGCCACTCACAAGGATTCTGGGGCCACTCACAAAAGGATGAGGGGAAGCAGCACAAGAAAGAGGACAATGAGAATTCTAAATCCAACCACCCAAAAGAGGGCCACAAACATAAGGGTACGCCATTTGGGAAACCAGGTCAGTCTAGTGAAACCTCTGGTGCTAAACCAGAGGGAGGTCAGCAGAAGCCCCATTCCAGAAAACATTTGGTAAACGTTATGCTTGTGGGTCAACTGACCATGTGAAAGGGGATCCCAAATGCAAGGTAAACCTTCAGGGGTCCACACTGCCTCCTTGGCCTTCATCCCTGAGGGAGAAATTCATATGGCAAGTGGAAACTCATCTATTGGCTGAAGACCCAATTGGAGTCTCAGCCAGTGTTTCCTTAGTGTCCCTGGGTCTGTGGGAACAGCAGAATGTAGATATGTATAACTCTATTCCAGATAACACAAAAGATTATTACAAGGACAGTGTACTTGTGAATGGTCAGGAGACCCCTTCCATTAGAGACACTGGGGCCAGCATTACAGTGGTGGATGACACCTTTTTCAAACCTGAGGATGTTGCTAAGGCACCCAAATGCTCCACTAAGCTTGCTGGTGCCCTGGCCAGATGGTTCCAATAACACCAGCTTTCATCCAGTGCAACAATATGACTAAGAATACCTGTCAGTGTACAAAATGAGGTGCCTGGGAGAGTCCTGTTGGAGAATGACTTAGTAGCTCTTGGAGTTGTATCAAGCACTCCCAGGCCTCCCAGTAAAAGGAAGCAGGAGCAGACTAAACTGGCCCAAGAGGCAACCTCAGATGACGCTCAGTGGGTAGTTACAGAAGTATCTATAACTCCCAGTCCACAGGATGGACACCCCTCTAATTCCAGGACAAGGAAAGAGACTAGGGGGAAACCCCAGGTCTCAGGAAGAAAGAACAGTATCACTCCTGTGCACAAAACAAACAAGGACATCCCTGAGAGGACAGTCCAAGGTCACACCTGTGACCCCTCCACCAGCTGAGGCTGAGTGGGAGGACCAACCAGAGGATGGTGAACAAGCTACTGATGAAACTGGAAGAAGCCCTTCCCCCTGTTGAAGATCTGGATCCTAAAGACCATCATGAGCTGCAGACTTTGCTTGCAGAAGGTGGCCCCTGTAGGGCAGACTTCAGCAGAGGACAAAGTGTCCTACTCTTGAAGGACTTTGCCAACAGGCAGCTTCCCAGCTGGAAGGGCAAGAGGCAGGAAAGCGCAAGCTGTACAGGGAGGGTGGCCCTCTTTACAGTGAGCCTACAGTGTCTACCCCAGGGGACTACAGAAGACTTGTAGTGCCTCAGGAGGTGAGACCCAGGTTTCTACAGTTAGCACATGAGATTCATTTAGGTGGTCACTTAAGTTTGAAGAATAAGGAAAGGATTTCTCGATATTTCTACTGGCCTAAAATGAGGTCTGATGTAGATACATTCTATAGAAGCGTCACACTTGTCAGACTTCTGGCAAAAGTGGAGCCAACAATGTGGAACCTTTGGTGCCTCTCCAAGTGGTGAGAGTTCCTTTTTAGAAGGTAGGGATTGACATTGTTGGTCCCCTAGACCCTCCCACGTCGTCAGGAAATCAATTTATATTGGTTGTTGTAGACCATGGTACCAGGTATCCTGAAGCTATACCTATGAGAACTGTTGCTGCTCAGGCAGTGGCTAAGGCCTTCCTTGGTATTTTTACCAGGGTTGGCTTTCCTAAGGAGGTCATCTCAGACAGGGTAACCAATGTTATGTCCCACTACATGCAAGCCATGTGGAAAAACTGTGGAGTGACCTACAAGTTCTCAACAGCCTACCATCCCCAAACCAATGGATTGGTGGAGAGGTTTAATAGAACTATGAAGAGCATGATAGGTGCTTTAAAAGAACCCCTTAGAAGAAAAGTGGGACCTTCTACTGCCGTGCCTTCTCTTTGCTTATAGAAAAGTCCCTCAAGAAGGGGTTGGCTTCAGCCCCTTTGAGCTCCTCTATGGTCATCCGGTTAGTGGTCCATTGGCCCTAATCAAAGAAGGGTTGGAGAGTGCTCCTTCCCACAGGACTGTGAGGGTCACTGACTAAGTGTTAGGTCTCCGAAGGAGAATGACACACATGATGACAGAAGCTTCTGATAACTTGAAAGCAGGTCAGGCTCTGGTTAAACATTGGCATGACCAGAAGGCCAACATGGTTGAGTTTACTCAAGACCAGCTAGTTCTAGTTACGTTACCTACAAGGCAGAGGGTCTTACAGGACAAATGGATTGGACCCTTCACGGTTGTGGGAAAACTTGGAGGTCAATTATTTGGTGGGCTTGGGCAATCCCAAGGAAGCCCCCTGGGTCTTCTGTCTACCTGTCAGAAGCAGGGGTTATAGAATGTCAGACCATGTAAGAACCCACATAAAGGAAGAGGTCAAAAAGGTGCAGGATCTTCGGCTAATAGAGCCATCTACAAGTCCATGGGCTAGTCCAGTTGTACTAGTACCAAAGGCAGGATCCAAGGAGTTGAGATTCTGTGTGGACTATAGAGCTGTTAATGCAGTCACCACGACTGATGCCCATCCTTTATCTAGGACAGATGAACTGGTGGATAAACTTGGTTCAGCCAAGTACCTCAGTACATTGGGCCTAACCTCAGGCTATTGGCAAATAGCTCTGACAGACCATGCCAAGGAGAAAACTGCATTTTCCACCTCAGGAGGCCTCTACCAGTATAAGGTAATGCATTTTTGGACTAAAGAATGCACATGCTACATTCTAAAGGATGGTAAAATCTTGTTTTGAATGGGATGGAGGACGTCTGCATGGCATACTTGGATGACATTGCAGTGTTCAGCCCAACTTGGGAAGAGCATATTGACCACCTAGGATATTTATTGGAGGCTCTGCAGCAGGCCCATTTGACCATAAAGGCAAGTAAATGTCAAATTGGTCAGAGTAAAGTGGTCTACCTTGGACATGAGGTGGGAGGAGGTGAAATAAAGCCATTGCCAAGCAAAGTACAAGCTGTACAAGACAGGGCCACCCCTACTACTCAAACCCACGTGAAAGCCTATTTAGGTCTCACTGGTTAATATAGGTACTTCATAGAGAGCTATGGGACCATAGCTTCTCCCTTGAATGTGGTGATCTCACCCAAATTCCCCAAGAAGGTCAGGTGGAATGAGGAGTGCACTAAGGCATTTGAAGGACTTAAGAAAGCCCTTTGTCAAGCTCCAGTCTTGAGAACTCCCGACTACAACCAATCCTTTTTTGTACAAACTGATGCTTCAAATACAGGAATAGGTGCAGTTCTGAGTCAGCTGGATGATAAAGGCAGGGAACACCTTATCTGCCTCATCTGTAGGAAACTGAAGGACAGAGAAACAAGGTGGGCAACCATAGAACATGAATGTTTTGCCATTGTGTGGTCTTTGAAGAAGTTTAGACCATACTTGTATGGATCTACTTTTGTAATGCAAACAGACAACCTTGAGATGGTTAATGAAAATGAAGGGAGTAGTTTCTTACCTGTAACTCCATTTCTCCAGCGTTGGAATTGTTCATGGATTCACATGCTGTGAATATTTCCCATCGTCAGGCTGGGAAACCTCAGTAACTTTAACCTAGCGTTTTCCTATGGAAAACTGACACTTTAGTGTCCCATCAACGTCTTTTTGGGTGCTTTAAACTACACCAATAGGACGTCTGGTATCAATAGCCCCACTCCAGCATTTTCCCTTCAGATTGTAACCTCCAATTAGAGGAAACCCGAACTAAGGTTTGCCTCCAGGGGCGGGCGCATGTGAATCCATGAAAGATACCAACGCTGGATAAATGGAGTTATAGGTAAGCAACTACTTCCTTCTCCAGCATTGGATCTTTCATGGCTTCACATGCTGAGAATAGATTACACAGCAGCATGACAAACCTGGAGGTGCATAACAGGCAAACCAGCCCCAGGACACAGTCATGAACACAATGAACATCATCCAACAACATGCATGAAAACAAAAACCAGCAAGTGATGGAACAAAACGAACCCCAGAAGCTACAGGGCCTACCTTTTTGAAACAGGTGTTGGAGGACCGCCCGTCCCACCTGCACATCGACCACATGTTGCTGTCTCAGACAGTAGTGTCTGGAGAAGGAATGCAGCACCACCTAATATGCTGCCTGGCAAATGTCACTGAGCGGTATACCAGCCCGTAGCGCCGACGACTACGCGGTAGACCGTGTAGAATGGGCCTTAGAAGTGCCCATCAAAGGCTTGCCAGCCCTCTCGTGACAAAAGGAAATTGTTGATGAGACCCAACGGGAAAGTCTTTGCTTGGAAATAGACTGCCCCTTGCTGAAGGGACCAAAAGCCACAAACAGCTGTCTCTACTTCCTGAAGACCTTGCTACGGTCTAGATAAAACCTCAACGTCCTCTTGACATCTAGGGAATGCAGAGCCCTTTCTGCCGGAGTGGCCGCCTTAGCGAAGAACGTGGGCAAGGCAATCGTAGAGTGTTTGTGAAACTCTGATGGCAATTTAGGGATAAAGTGAGGGTTAGTAGATGAGAGAACTTTGTCCCTCATGAATCGTAGATACGGTGGACCAATGACCAGTGCCTGAGGTTCCGACATCCTTCTGGCAGATGTGACCACTACCTGAAACACAACTTTCCACGAGAGGAACTTCAAGGACGCCGTCCACATGGGTTCAAACGGCGGCTTCATGAGAGCAGAAAGAACCACATTGAGACTCGATACCGGGGCAAACCTTTTCTCCAGGGGAATGTCCAAAACAGTCCTTTTAGAAAATGCTTAACCAATCTGTCACTGAAAAGAGGAGTAGCATGGCGCCGTCTCGTGAACCTGGAAATGGCAGCCAAATGCACCTTGATCAACGACAAGGCCAGGTCCCCCTGCACCAGCTGCAGAAGGTACGGGAGACTCTGGGCCGGAGACACTTCAAGCGGCTGTACGTCCGGCTATTCCTCACACCAGGCACAGAACCTAGCCCATTTTCTACTGTAAGAGATATTGGAGGACGGCGCTCTCGCCACTGCCAGGATCTGATGACAATCCAGGCTGAGCGATGCCGGGTCGTGATGCCACACCCTTCCTTTGTCATGTGACAGCAGATCCTGCTCCGACCCCAGACAAAGCAGTTCTTCCACCGCAAAATGAAGGACATCTGAGAAACATGTCTGCCACGGCCAGAACGGGGCCACCAAGATCACTTTGCGCAGGTACTTGCGCACCAACTGGATCATTCTCTGAATCAGAGGAAACGCGTACGCCAACAGGCCCATCCACAGGAACAAGAATGTGTCTCCCTTTGATTCCGGATGAGCCCCCCTGCTGGCAAAGAGGGCGCTGCTTGTTCTCTGGCGCAGCAAACAAGCAGAGAGGGGCAACCCCCATTTCTGGAAGACCTTAGTCACCTGCTCTTCCTTCAGCTTCCACTCTTGCAACTGACCAGCGCCTCTGCTGAGAGCATCAGCCTGAACATTCTGAACACCCGGCAAATGATAAGCGGCAGTGTGAATCCTGTGAGCAGTGGCTCAACGCCAGACCTCTTGAGTCTCCCTGAATTGGAGCCGGGAATGCGTGCCGCCCTGCTTCTGCAAAAAGAACATTGTGGTGGTGTTGTCTGTCAAAACGCGAGCCACTGCACCTTGAATGAGTGGTAGAAAGGATTTCAGAGCCCAGTGCAACGCTCTCAACTCCAGAACATTTATGTGCAACGACGCCTCCTCTCGAGACCAGAGGCCCTGGACTTGAGGCTGGTCGAGGTATGCCCCCCAACCCACATGGGAAGCGTCCGTCATTATCGTGAACTGAAAGCCTGGTTCCAGCAGTGGTATGCCCCTGTAAGGAGGTACCAACGACGGGCGCGGGGAGGCAGACAACCCACAGAGGACGGACGGACATGAGGAGCTTTACAAGCAGGGAGCCCGACACGAGTGCAACAATCAACCCCGAAGGGAAAACGCCACAGGCGAGCACTTCGATAACCGGGAGGGCAGCCTTCATGGAGTCTGCAGCCCGGACTGGGAGGAGGGTGGGAGCGCTGGCAGGAGACAACCCACAACAGCCACAAGGCACGGCTGAGATCGAGAGGGAATCCAGACGCCAGGGTCCACCCATATGCATACGGGTCCCGGGGCCAGGCGAACCGCGCTGATGAGCGCCATGAGACTTTCCCGTGTGCTGCGGGGGCAGGCGGAAATGACAGCTGGGAAACCAAGCTTTAAGGGAGGCGGGACAATCCCTTCCCAACCAATGAATAGACAGCTAGGCAGGGACTCTGGTGATTGGTGGGGCTTTGAATCTATGAAGTAGTATAAAGACCCGCCTGATTTAACAAACGCTGTCTTTTCTATTCGCAGGACGCTGAGGAGGGGAGCAAAGTCAGAACAGAGTGGTGGGCCTATCAGGACACCACGAGATAGAAGACAACACCTTTCTTCAGTAAAGTATTGGGGAAGGAAGACCCCGCGGTGAGAAACCGCCAGGACATTGAAGTTTATTAACATTTGGACAATCACTTTAAAGCCAGAAATAAATATTTCAGCATCCCCCCCGTCTCCGGCCTCATAAGTCCACAGCCCCATACAAGAATTTTTGTGCAAGTCCACCACTGCAGGGCCTCCACCAGAACACTGGAGAGGACCACTTTGTCTGACCATAACCGCCCGACTCTGCGACCACCGGTCGGCAAGAAACTCCTGCACCGGCCGCATGAACAGGCGACAATTCGGGATGAGCGGAATGCAGGACGCCATGGAGCCGAGAAGCGACATGTAACTCTGGACCGAGACTGTAGTTCCCAGGCCCCACTCGACCACCTTGGACTGCAACTTCTCCACTCTTCGCCCGATGGCTTCACCAGATTTTCCTGCGTAAGAAATTGAGTGCCGAGAAAAACCAACTCCCTGGATGGCATCAGACAATTTTTTTTTCGTAGTTGACGGCAAATCCCAGCCGTTTTATCAGGCACATGGACGCCTGGAGAGACTCGAACGGCCTTTCTGGAGACTGTCCCCTGACAAACCAATCGTCCAGATATGGGTACACCTGATGCCCCTCCCTGCGGAGGAAGGCAGCCACCAGTGCCAGGCACTTGGTGAATGTCCTGGGAGCCGACGTCAGTCCAAACAGGAGGACACGAAATTGGTAATGCTTGTCTCTGACCATAAAGCGCAGGAAGTGTGATATTTTGGCAGCATCGGGATGTGGAAGTACGCGTCTTCGAGATCCAACGACGCCAGGAATTCCCCAGGCTGCACCAAGCGTATGACATCCTGCAACATGAGCATCTTAAACTTCAGGCATTGCAGATTTTTGTTCAATGGCTGAAGATCCAGAATAGGCCTCCACTTTCCATTGGGCTTTTTTTAATCACAAAATACCAGAAGTACACCCCCTGGCCTCGTTCCAAACCCATGCATGGTTTTATTGCCCCTTTCGCCAACATGAGCTCCACCTCTTGCCGCAAGACTGGGAGATGTGGCTGCACCACCTGCTAGGCGGAATAGGGAGTTGAGGACACTGAAACAACAAGTGGCCGAGTCGTACTGTATCCAGCACCCAGCGGTCCATAGTATTAAGATGTCACTCGTCGATGTGTCGTGATAATAATAATAATAATAATAATAATAATAATTTGGCATTTATATAGCACTACGAACCCTCAGGTATCTGAGCGCTGCTTATTATTACCCACGGTGTGTGGTGCTCATTTATCGACCTCGGAAGGATGAAACGCTGAGTTTGGCGCTGCCGGGATTCGAACCTGCGTTCACAGGCTCTGCACTGATGTCAAAGCGAGCGCTCTACTCGCTGTGCCACTTGACCGGCTGATACTTTGCCCCCTAGTTGACTGCCAATATGGCAATCATTGCTGAGACTTAGACTGACGGCCCTTAGCAGCTGAGGCGGTTGGACTTTTCTTACATTGTGCCCGAAAGTCCCTGCTCTTCTGCGTAGACATGAACGAGCGCCTGAAGCCTTGGGAAGAGTAACTTTAGCGACTGTAACCTCTGTCGCGGGAAGCAGCAAATCTGGCATTACCAGAGACCCCTCGAAAGGGGCGAAAAGAGTGGCCACTCTGCAGCGTACCCAGGGACTTCGCTGTCTCAGAGTCTTCTTTCATCCCCTTTAGCGCATCTTTGATTTTTTCCCGAAAAAGCTGCTCACCCTCTCTGGGCATGTCCACTACTTTATGCTGGACCTCAGGATGAAAGTCCGTGCAGCGCAGGCATGCCTGCCTCCGGAGAACACAACCATTATTTATTTGTTTGAACCCGGATTCCGCCAGGTCCACTGCAATGTTAATGTTGTGGTTGGAGGCTTCTTCCCCCTACCGAACCAGCAGCATAGCCTCCTTGCGTCGTTGCTCTGGGAGATGATCTACGATGGGAGCCAACCGGTGCCAAATCTCCCTGTCATACCGGGCCATAATGGCCAAGGAGTTTGCCGCTTTCACTGTTATAGCACCAAGCGTCAGCACCTTTTTTCCGAACGCATCCAGGCTTCACTGTCCAGGGCCGTAGCACACTTGTGCTGGCTCCTCGTCTTCCGACTAGCAGCCGCAGACACCACTGACTATGGCGTGGTTTGTGACCTGAGACATTTGGGGGTAGATTCCAGCGCTTTAAACTTCTTCTCAAGACGCCCTTTCACTACCGGTTCCGAAAAAGGATGGCGGATCGTGCGCATACGCTCCTGCCACACGTGGTCCAAAATGGGGACAGAGAAGACTGCCTTCCTTCGCTTCCCCATGTGAACAAAGAGAAAAAAGTCCTTTCTTTCCTCTTCAGGAGCAAGGCCAAACTATTGGCACGCCTTCGTGATCATCGCGTGAAAGGCCCCAACATCATCCGGCAGAGACGGCTGAGCCGGGGCTACTAGGCGACTCCAGTTTAGGGTCTGTATCCCAGGTATCGGCCCTCCTGGGTGATGAGAACACTGTGTCTCGAGGACCACTCTTGGATCTGAATCCACCAGCTCCCCTTCCTCTGGATGACCTCTGGGCAGGCCCAACCCCACCGGCAATGGCAGCCGTACCAGAGGCGATTTCCTGGGGATACTCGGTCGAGGGTCCTCCACCAGCACACTGCGTGCCACTGGGCTCGCAGCCGCCAGAAGTCTTGCATCCAATTGACCCAACGACTGGAGCGTACTCAACACCTGCATGGATAGCAGAGAGTGTAGATTTACCAAAGGGTAGAGGGGTGGTTCAGCCCCAACCCCCTCTGACGCAGACGGATGTTCCGACTGCAGGCTCAGCGACGATAGATCGAATAATGGCTCATGTTCGTCCTCCGTACCAGAGGACACAGGATATGGAGCCGGGTCTTGCTGAAGAATGTCCACCGGGACAAAGGCCCAAAGCCAGCCCCAGACTGCCACGGGTCCCCCGTAGGCCACAAACCACCATTCGTCCCCAGCAGAACCGCTGATAGCAACTGCAGCCCACTGACCGGCACGGTCGTCGACGACGCCCCCATCGTTAACGGAGCAGACACCACCGTCGACGAAGGAAGTAAAGGCAGCACCACAATTGTCGACGTAGCAACAACTGTCCACGAACCCCTTGTTGTCGGTACTAAGGCCTCCACTGGCCTGGACTTCTCCAGCGAAGCAGACCTCTTGCCTGAAGTGCCGGAACAGTGTTTCGAAGAGTCACGGCTGGAAGACGACCTATGATGGTCCTTTGACGAGTGCTTCGAGGAGGAAGACTCTCGCAACTTCGACTTCTCCCTCTCCACCGTCGTGGCTTTCTGCCCTGACTTCTCAGGCCTAGCACTCGCTTCCTTCGACTTGTCCGGTCTTGCTGACTTGGCCAGAGAGGAGCCACACACCCCTTTAGACTGATGTGACCTGGTCCCAGAGGCTCCGCTGCCTATCCCCACCTCTGACCCTGGCACCCCCATGCGCTGCTTCTTAGATGGGGGTTCTGCTGACATCGCCCTTCAGTACGTAGACAACACCTTTTCCGCCAAAGCTGAAGACTTGCTCCCCCGGGACAAACCCACTGACGAACTCGGCTAAGTGCCTTTGTTAAGCCAACAAATCACCCGGCGGTTGCGGTCCTTCAGCGTTTTCTGAGAAAACCCTTGACAGATCACACAGGCGTGGGGTACAGAGAATACAGACGATCTGCATGGCGTCCCCCTCGAAGACATTCTTATGGCCGCAGGTTGCAAAAGGCCTAAACAACGATTTCTTCTGGCCCACAGATGACATGATGGCCCAAGTAAAGAAAGCATGTGTAGACACGAAGAGTAACTCAAGAGCAAACACGAGGTGATCCAACAGTTTGCAGACGGTTGAAATCTGAAGGGAAGCCAGGGGTGCAGGGTGTATTTGGTGTAGCCTAAAGCACCCAAAAAGACGTTGATAGGACACTTAAGTGTCTAAGGTTTCCATAGGAAAAAGCTAGGTTAAAGTTAGGAATGTTTCCCAGCCTGATGACGGGAAATATTCACAGCATGTGAATCCATGATAGATCCAATGCTGAAGAAGGGGGGGGGATTCTAAATTGCTAAGATGGTCAATCAGCCTTCAGGGATTTGATTTCACCAGAGTACACAGGTGAGTGTGTAATCACCAAAATGATGATGTCTCTCCAGAAAGTATGACCGACTGGAGTAAGGAGATTCATCCAGGAGTGGATTAAATTCTCCTGTCCCTTAATCTGGGGGGACGAGTGTTGAGGAGAATTCTCCGAAATGTGCGAATTCCCTGCTACCTTAGAGACCCCCAGCTCTTTTGCTGGACTTTAGGACTTTTAATTTCAAACCTGGAGAGAGTGAGAACCTTTTTCCCACTCATGTATTTTTCTATGATTTGGACTCTGTTCTTTTGACTTTGGAGTCTGACAAACTCCATAGGCATCATCTTGACATTGTGACACACAGCACCTTCAGTGCAGTGGCACAGGGAAATCTCTTAGATTTCCCAAAGGTTTAAGTACCTTCTCTTGGTAAAACTATTGTTTCCAAGAGTAGTGAAGTGAAATTGACTTTACTTACATTTTGTAACTTTCTAGACCCAGCACACACCATCTTACCATAGGGTGCTGGAGGGGTTACTTAATATCCCTTTGTCTAGTTTCTCATGTAGCATTTTTATGTTACCCTTTCTACAATCAATGGCTGGTGGTAGTGGTTTCCTTTTTACTACCATTGTGTGTTTTTACTGCGGGCATTCGCTCAAAGATGCAGTAAGGCACCCAAGGATGCCCATTTTGTCAAAATGGCCCCGGTCTTTTTTTTTCGCCATTTATTGCTGGAAAGGTCCTTCTTGAGATGTACTCTGCGTGCCAAACCAGGTTTGGTCCCTTTGTACTTTTTGTCTTTGGCGGGATTCACGAGTGAAGCCCGCCTCTGGCTCCAGTATGTCTGGCATGGGCAGGAAGTGAGGGAGGTACCCAAAACTCCCTGTGCTTAATCCCCTTGGGTCAAGGAATGCACCCAAATATGATTGCCCGGCAAGGACAGCCACCCTGCTGTGTGATTGACAGCTAGGCTGGAATGAATGGGAGAAACCTGCATAAAAGGCAAGGCTTTTTGGCCTAGCAGGCAGAGTCGACCACTAGACAAAGGAATCCAAAGAAGAACTTGGAAGAGATGCTTGATGCAACTCTTGGACCGTTGGTTTCCCCGGTGAAGCCCTGCTGCTGTGCTGAAGCTCCGAATTCGTTGTTTCGACTAGAGAAGCCCTGCAAGGACGACTTCTCCCCTTGGGTTGGTGGGACCAATCGACCTCAAAGTGACCTTGTTTGGACATGCTCTCGGAGCTGGCTGTACTTCCGCTGGAACCGAAGTGCCAGGGAGAGGAACACCAGATCGAGTGCATCGCTTTTAAGTCGGACCCGAGCGCCAGGAAGATCCTCCGGACTTCCCTGAAGCAGGACTGACCAAGCCTGAGTGCTGGACCCCAGATCTGAGGAAAGCCCAAGTAGTATCCGAGATGCGCAGTGGTGCTATTTGCTGTCAGACGCGAGGAGCTGAAACCGCAGAGTGCTGCTAAATTGAAGTTTGCCCATTGCTGTGGCGGACCTTCCCATGCAGGAGTCCCCAGAAGTCCTCCCTCTTGTCCCCACGACTGAGGCACAGGAACAACAGGATCAGCCTAGCCGCACAGGAACAGAAGCCAGCTGAAACAATTTCTTCCAACCTAAGGTACTGTAACCCTAAGAGGACTTACCTCTTGTTGTGTAGCCTTACTTGATCTCAATTGAGACTTGTCTTGGTTGCCCTTGCAGAGTAGCTTACAGCGTTGCCCCTCACAAGCCTCCCAGCTTGTGGCCCTTTAAGTGCATCTCATTTCTACAAACTTTTCTAAAAACATTGTGCAAGACTTTTACCTACCTGCAAAGAAGATCTTCAGCTCCCCTCGACTTTGTTCAACTGACTGACTGTCCTGGCTCCCTGAGAGACTCTTCTACCTCTGACTTTGCCTTTCACCCAGGAAAGGTTTAATTGACTTTGCATTGGCGGGTTTTAAAAGTACTTACCAGTTTATGCGTTGTTACCCTTTGTTTTATTCCCCTATCTAACCCTTTGCATCCAAACACAGTATTGCTCTAAATGTACCAGTGATAAATCAATCTCCACAGTGTCCTAACTATTTAAGTCACCTGAGTGTGCAGGAAGTGTCTGTGTGCCATCCCCAATGGGCATCATCTGATTTAGAGAAACAGAGTGTTTTGAAGTGTATTATAAATATTACATATATTGCTCCCTTCTGAAGAAGGCTTATAGAACTGACTGTTAAATTAGCAATTGTTTAATCAAGAAAACTTGAGAGTTGAGTGTTTATTTGAATAACTGTCACTGTGAAACTCTGTGTTACAACACTACTGCTCACATTGACCCCTCTTGAGATAAGCCTGTCTGCTCAGCCACACTACCAACCTGTGTAGTACAGACTTATACCAAAGGTTGGGCTCCCTATTGCCAGGAGGTCAAGGTTGCTGTACTTGCCTAGCAGGTTGCTCGACTGGTACCTTATGTGCAGGATTTGTCCCTTTCGATGGCCACTATGAGGGAGACCTCTCACTGGCTACATCTTGATTCCCTTCCATAATGTACAAACTTCATGCATTTCGGCCCATTTCCACTGCCTGCTGTAAATTGGGGTTTTTGGCCTGCCACAACTTCTGCTGGATGCTTTTGTCAGATATATGTATCTTTAACTGGATATTTGTCTTTGTTTTCGGTGAAGTTGCATCTGGATCTCAAACCCTTTAAGACAGCAACATAGACTTCCATACATTTTCATAGTTTGAGTAAATGAGAACATCTTTATAGTACATGTCTTGTTCCCAAAGGGCTCGGCCAGCTTCACTAGTGCCACCTCATATTTTCATGTTTAAGGGAGCGGATCCCTCTTTCTCGTACCAAGAGCCAGTGAGCTATGGTAGGCTATTGAACACAGGTTTGGCCCAAAAGACCCCTGGTCTCCTAGTTCGGTATTATGGGCTTCAGGGGTCGCAGGGGTGCCCCCACATACATTTCATGCGTGGCTGGGGACAAAAAGGAAAAACAAAAAGATTGAGTTACAAAATGCGAACAAGTGGGGTTTGCAATTTTGTAATTTGATCTTTTGGGACTCGATCTTTCAACATACAGCCATTGAACACAAGGGAGCTTTTTGTGCATCAAAATAAAGTAGTTTGTTCCAATGCTGCTGTTCCTCTGGACAGAACATTCAACAATGGATTTAGGACGTTCTCAGCCCTCTGCTGTCAGAAGGAACCCATGGGGCTTTCCCGGGTGCTGTTCGAGCAGTGATATTAGATGAGTGTTCCTATGTTGCGGTCAAGAACTCTGGAGAAAGGTTGCATCACAGAACAGGTGCTAGCTTTTTTGTTTATACTTATAACCGTATGGTGGCGTTACGGTGAAGTGGCAGAGGAATGGGGCTATGCCAGAAGTTTATCTCAGTGCCGGTAGCTACCTTCAGCACCTCTACGCTGTCAGTCACTATCCCAGTGGTCCTGGTCTTTTCTCCTGGAAAACACATTGTGGTCTGTGCTTCGACAGGTCTGCTCCGCTCGATATCATTGGGTATAAAGTATGGGCACCACACTGCTATTTGTGTATAGTATTTTGGTCCCCACGTTCACAAGCAGTGACTGCTACAACTGGACAGCTTTTGGTCATTCCCTCATTAATTGCACCAGGTGGAGGTACATTTGTGGCAGGGTGCCAATCCAAAAAGGTTTGTTGCAAATGTTAAGAATGAATCACACAAAAATGAAAGCGTTTATTGCCAGCACCCCAGCATGCAGCCAGTGCTCTCGTAGGACAGCTTCAACTGAACCACAGCACCAGAACAAAACATTCTGGCTGCCGTAGTATCTCACTTCAGGTTCTGACAGGACATAACATTCCAACTGTGATAAGCCCATAGCATCGACTCATTCCCTGGTCTGCATTGGAAATTACACATGGAGGATTATGGAAAGTGTTTTTTAAAAAAAAAGAATAAAGGAGAACGTAATTATGAAGACTTGCTTGTTCTAGCAATTCTCCTACCACCCACTGTGCCATTAAGTGACTTGAGAGCCCGTCATATCACAGATTGTGCCTAACAGCTTTGAGGCACTGGCCTGTAGAGAAATCTCCCACTTGCACTACCAGCCAGTCAGCATCTGCAAGTGTCTAGAAAAGTCCTGATAACTTGGCTCAATCTACTACTCAGTCAGATACACTCACCTTAAGGAGTTCATCTTCCCGTTCAAAGCAGAGCACCTGGGAACCCACGATGCTGGCGCAGGAGCGCAATGTAAACACATTTCGCACAAAGGGGTCCTTCTCTCCCTGTCGCAGCACCATGTTGGCGATCTGGATTACAGGATCCTTCTCAGGCTCTGGGAAGATGCCTGTAAAGGAAAGGGATTCAAGAATGACAAAGATCGAATATGGGAGGGGAAGAGGTTGTGAGGGAGACGGACACCTCAACAGTAGACAGAGATCCAAAGAGGATGGCATCAAAGAAGAAACAAGATCAGAGGCAAGCAATACTAGGTGACCAAAGGATATAGAATCTACTAAGAAAGATCAAGAAAAACATACAAGGAGGGTGTATGAACAATGAGAGATAAAGGGCGAGAAGGACGATGTGCAAAAGTGCAAGGGATGTAGAACAATGGATAAAGAGTAAGAGAGAGGGATCGAGAGGGCAGATGAAAGTGGTGTATTCAACAGTGTGCTGGGAGGGGGTGAATAAAGAGAAGAACAAGTTACTCTTACCTGGTAACGTACTTTCAATGGGATGGTCTGACGACATAGTCCATATCTTTGACAGTAATCAGCACAGCTGTGGTGATTACTGTCAAAGATGTGGAATAAGTCGGAGGACCCAATCACCTCGAATGGGTAGGTGTTGGAAATCAAGAGTGAGATGGACGGGGGATAAGGAAAGATACCTTGTTCACCAGGAAGAGGTATACTGCTTGATTGAACAAGCTTCAGAGCAGATAAAGCAAATGGACTCATTTGGATGAGTGTTGAGAAGCTTATTCCAGTACACTGGGTTGGCCTAGAAGCTCCACAACTGTTCTTATTAATTAATTAATTGGTCAAATGTGCCAGTAAATATGGAGAGACTATTTCTGGATTCTCTTGGTTTAGAATAAGAAAATACACTCAGTACACTTATTGAACAACGTGCCTGGACTATGCAGTAGAGCTATATTGATGCTTGAAGTCGAGTGTGAATTTTCAGTGTCTCTGGTACTGTTATTTCCCCATTTATTAATATTTTTTTAATTTAAAAAAAAAAGGGAGCTTGAAAAGTTTCCAAAACAACTGTTGGATTCTGGACCACTCGCAATATCCCATGGCTTCGAGTCATAAGGCATGCTGGCACATATAAGGAGATTTCAGTGTATTAAGCCGATGAACAAGTTACTTACCAAATCTGGTAACGTTCTTTCGATGCGATGTTCCTCCGACGTATTCCACATCTATGACAGGTAATGTCTACATCTGTGCTGCTTCGGAAATCTTTTGCCAGAGGGCGTCTTGCGTCGATCCGATGTCCCTGGACGGCCTTGCAGAAACGTAAGCTGCAATCGCATAGGAAATTGTCCAGAGGTGCAGGTTGGGAGGGCGATGTGGAATATGTCTGAGGAACATCCCATCGAAAGAACGTTACCAGATTTGTTAAGTAACTTGTTCTTCGAAGGGATTGTGTCCTGCGACGTATTCCACATCTATGACAGACTCCCAAAGCAGTACCAAACTACGGAGGTGGGAAAAGAATTTAGAATACCCAATCAAATGGCAGAATAAAGAACCGCCTTACCAAAGGCCAGATCCCGCCTGTGGATTGAATCCAGGGCGTAATTTTTGACAAAAGTATGTAGAGAAGCCCATGTGGCTACTTCACAAATATTCCAAATAGGAACACCCCGCTGAAGGGCAGTGGAGGTAGCCATGCCCCTAGTAGAGTGAGCACGTAATCCTACCGCAGGGTCCTTACCCACCAGACGGTAACACTCAGTAATAGTGAGGATAATCCACCTGGACAAGGTCTGTTTGGTAACAGCCTGGCCCAACCGGTGTCCAGCATAACCGATAAAAAGCTGATCGTCCACTCTCACCCGGGACATCCGTGAAATATAAAAGCGCAGAGCTCTCCTAGGATCCAACCTATGGAGCCTCTCCTCCCTTGCCAGGATGCAGAGGAGGATAAAACGCCGAAAGAACTACCTTCTGGCTTAAATTAAATTCAGACACGACCTTCGGCAGAAAAGAAGGCTACACCCGAAGGACAACCCTGTCCTTATGGAAAACAGCAAAGGGTGGCTTGGCTGAAAGTGCCTGCAATTCTCTCACTCTGCGAGCGGAAGTAACCGTAACTAAAAACACTCTTGAAAGACAACAGTCTCAAAAGACAAGAGTGCAAGGGCTCAAACTGAGCACCCATCAGAAACTTGAAAACCAAATTGAAATCCCAAACCGTCTCCTGGAAAGGGGACGGCGGAAACACATTAATCAGTCCTTTTAAGAACTGCGAAATCAAAGGTATCTTAAAGTAAGAACACTCTTCAGACGAGCGCTTAAATATGGACAGCCCACCAAGTAACCCTTAATGGTACCCACTTGCAGACCCTTGTGGGCCAAAGAAAGCAGAAAAGACAAAACCATAGTAATGGAACATTGGAAAGGATCAACATTCTGTCTCCCGCACCAGTCTCAGAACTTGCACCAACGGCAAAGGCACTTTGTTGCTGGCCGCCTGGCCGAAAGCAACACTTCCATCACATCATCCGGGAGGTCCCAATCCTTGTATCGCAACCTTTCAGATACCAAGCATGAAGGTTGAGAGTCCTGACCTCTGGATGGAGAACCTGACCCCCCTCCCTCTCGGTAAGGAAGACGGCGTTGAGGGCAGATGGACAATTCGAGAAGGTCCGGGTACTACGCTCTCCTGGCCCAATCCGGAGCCACAAGAATCGTGCGGGTCCCGAACCTCCGCAACACTTGAGGAATGACGGGGACTGGAGGAAACGCATACAGCAGCCGCAATTACCAATCCACCACAAACGCATCTCCTAAGGCTCCTCTTGGAGGAAATTCCCTTGGGCAGAATCTCTCGCACTTCCAGTTGACACTGGTGGCGACGAGATCCACTTGCGGGAATACCCAAAGGGCGAAGATCTCCAGAAGGACTTCCTGAGCCAACTCCCACTTGTGAGAGACTGTGCTCTGCCTGCTCAGAGCTTCCGCCACCACGTTTTCATCTCCGGCCAGATAAACTGCTGGGATCGAAAGACCTTGTTCGATGGCCCAGAACCAGAGCTGCATCGCCTCCCTGCACAACAGGAGCGACCCTGCCCCCCCCTTTTTTTTTTGGGGTAATGCAAGGTCACTGTTGTCCATCATAATCAGGACACTTTTCCCCCGTACAGTCGGTAGAAAAGCCTTCAGGGAAAGCCTGATGGCTCTCGGCTCCAACAGGTTGATGTGGAGTCTGGACTCCGACAGAGACCAACGACCGCTGACTGTCAGTCGGTTGGCATGAGCACCCCATCCTGTGAGGGAAGCATCCGTCACAATCGTCACATCCGGCCATGGTTGCAAAAACGGGTCCCCATTCATCAGGTTCCTTTCGTCGGCCCACCACAAAAGATCCTGGGCGACCGAGAGTGGAATCTGCACGGGATCCTACATCTTAACCCGAGAACTTGGACCACTGCAGTATGAGGGCCCATTGCAGGGATCTCATCCGTAGTCTGACCTCCGGCACCAGAAAGATGCAGGATGCCATGAGGCCCAGCAACCTTAAGAAGTCGAAAGCCGGGAGACACTGGGCGCTTTGAAACTTGTCCACCATCTGCACAATGTGATGAGCCTGACCTGGGGAGGCGAACACTTCCCCAGGGACGTGTCTAGCACAGCAGTGATGTACTGGAGCTGTTGGGAAGGTGCCAAATGCGACTTCTTGAAATTCAGGGAAAAGCCCAGCCTGTGGAGGGTGCGGCAGGTGAGAACGAGATGATCCAACACTTGCTTGGGAGAGCGCGCTCGGATCAGCCAGTCGTCCAGGTAGGGGTAGATGTGAATTGCCCCTCACCTGATGTACGCTCCCACCACCACCATGAGCTTGGTGAAGACCCTCTGGGGGAGGTCAAACAGAATGGTAGATCCTGAAACTGAAAGTTTGAGACGCCAGCCGCAAACCTCAGGTACTTCCTGTGCTTGGGATGAATCGGCACATGAAAGTACGCGTCCTTGAGGTCGAGACACACCAACCAATCCTGAATCCGAAGGGCCTGGAGGTCCTAAGAAAGAGTAACCATCTTGAACTTGTCCTTCCTGAGAAGTTTGTTCAACCAATGCAAGTCGATGACGGGTCTCAGTCCTCAGTCTTTCTTGGGAATCAAAAAATATGGGGAATACCATCCCTTGTTCCTCTACGCCACAGGCACCAGTTCTATGGCACCTTTCTCCAGCAAGGATAGGATTTCCTGCGCAAGGAGAGAATCCGGACGCTTCAAAGAGAGCTTCCCCGGTGGATTGTCGTGAGGCCGCTGCAGGAAGGGAAGGCAGTAGCCATGGTATACAGAACCCACGCATCTGAAGAAATGCCACGCCATTCTCTGAGATGCTCTGCTTGCCTGCCCCCAACCGGCGAACCATGGGACATGGCCTCATGATTGAGTTATAGCGGCTGCGGAAGCACCTAATGGCAAAGAGGCAACTGCCCAGGCGGCTTTGGCACCACAATTTCCCCGACCACCACGGGTACTTTTTCGCTGCCCCCTTTGACTGGCAGCCCCTCTCGCTCTACCAAAAGAGGAGTAGTAGCAAAGGAACCTCCCCTCCATTGCTGTCCCCAAGGACGAAAAGGCAGAGGTCACCGTACTGCAGCGCTCAAAGACTTCGCTGCAGCTTTGGAGGTCTGCCTCCTCTCGAGGCTCTCGTCAGCCTTCCTGCCAAACAAATGCACGCCATCAAAGGGCATGTTCAGAAGACTGGGTTGCACATCCGGGACAAAACCCGACTTCCGCCACCACACAAACCTGCGTATCACAGTGCTCGCAGCTATGGACCGGTTGACACTATCTGCTGTGTCCAAACCCGACTGAAAGGATTCGCACATAGCATCCTTGCCGTCTTGCACGAGGGCCAGAAAGGGTGTCTAGTCAAAGGATCGAATCCAAAGGGTCGACAGGTCAAAGGATCACATTTTTTTTATTAATTAAATATATATATTTGGGTTTTCGTTTAGGGAAAAAAGTGTTTAGCAAAAAAATGGGGTTTGGGGGTGGAACCCCCCGCCCCCCCAAAAAAAGTGAAAAAAAAAATAGATAAATTTGATCCTTTGACCGTCGACCCTTTGACCTCTCGACCCTTTTACTATCGATCCTTTGACCTAGAACCACCAGAAAGCCATCCCTTTCTTCACCCTCGGGGATATGCTCAGCCACCAAAGACGCACAGTTCCACACAGTGTGTGTAAACTTTGCAAAGGCACAAGTGGAGTTGGCGGACTTCAACGCCATACTCCCAGCAGAAAATACCTTCCACGCCCAACCATCGAAGGGCTTGTCGTCCCTATCAGGAGGGATGGTAGGGTACCCAGCCTGCTTCGAGGAGGCCGTAGCCGCCTGCACCACCAAACTCTCAGGAGTAGGGTGTGACGATAAGTAGCAGGGGTCACTACTGGATGGGCAGTATTTTTTCGGGAACGACCTGTTAACTGCTGACAGACTCTCCGGAGCAGTCCAAGCCGCCACCACTCTCTTTTGCAAAGCCATGTGAAACAGCAGCACCGGGTCAGTGGATGGACCCTGAGATCCAGGATATCAGTCAAGTCATCCTGATCAAACTCCACTGGGGGGGGGCAGACCACCCAAAGTACTCAGTTACCCTTGACATGAGACGCCTATAGGAAGACTCAGCATGCGCCCCCGGTTCAGGCCGGCCAAACTCCACCTCCAGAGAGGTGTCGAGGCCACTGGCATCATGCAATGACTGACAGAGTTCCTCCATCTGACTATGCCCAGACAAAAGGTCATCAGGGACGTCAGGATGCACAGGCAAGCCCATCTCCTAATCAGACAGTTCATCAACTTCTGAAATTTCTTCTAAAGGTAGGAAAAAATTCAATCGGAGGAACAGGCCTGGGCTCAAAAACAGGCCTTACAGACTTACTGCGAGCCTTCCTCAGAGGTCCCACAGCCCTCGTGGGCACCTCCAGCAAACCCTCCACAAACGGCGTAGAGGAAATCGGCGTTGACCGAGGCGCCGACGCCTTCTTCGAAGGGTTCACAGGTTTCAACGGTCTCGATGGCGTCGAGGACCGGGACCTGGACCTGGCACAGCTATGATTGCGCCAACCTCCCGAGCCCCAAGGCGTGCGAGTGGTGGACCGGGCCCGTTCACTGCCGGCTTCTTTCGAAGGCGCGGACGGAACTATGCCTTGTGACTGAAGAATCTCTAACATCTTCTGGCGGAATGAATCCCATTCGGCCGGCGACGAAGACTTGGTGGAACATGTGAACCGTCTGGCGGAGTCCTCCTCCGACCAGGAAGGCGACCGGTGCCGGCGCTTCCTAGAATGCCTCGAGGCAGAGGAATGGCGGGAACCACTCCTAGACCGAGACCCCCTGGATTTTCGCCGACGCGGAGAGTCGCCCCTCGAGTCATTGGTCGAAAGCCCAGCGGACTTCGATTTACGGGGTTTGGACACCCTACCTACCTTTAATTTCCCCTTCCGCTCCCGCAAGGCCTTAGAAGTCAGGGACTGGAAGTCCTCGCAGTCGTTGGTGGCGTGGCTTTCGCCAAGGCACCAGAGGCAGATGTCGTGTGGGTCCGTGATGGACATTTCCGAACCGCAGTCCCGATATTTTTTAAAGCCCAACCTCGGGGTAGTAGAGGAAGATGAAGACATCGTTCGAAGAGAAGGATTGAGCGTGCCGAGATTCTGAAGCAAATATGTTTGCGGAAAAAAACGAACTGAGGGTACGGGCGTCCTATATATAACATCCGGTGCCGTCTAGGGACATCGGATCGACGCCATTGATGCAGGATGCCCTCTGCCGAACACTTTCCAAAGCAGAACAGCTGTGGACATTACCTGTCATAGATGTGGAATAGGTCGGAGGACACAATCCCTTCGAAATTGATATTTTGGAGATTCTACAGCCACTTTTTGGGGCCCCTCTACTTTATGCTTTTTCTCCCACTCTTATGGTTCCTTGGTGTCTTTTTGGTGGCATGGGGGCCGACTTCATAATTTCCCCTGGCAATATGTCAGTTTTTACCTTATATACAGATATATGGCATTGGGTCGCCACTAAGGCAAACAGTTCCAGGGGTGCCTCTCAGGCTAACCATTTCTGGCCTATTGGGGTTGTATCACCCTATACAGGCTTTAGGGAGTAGGTTGCTGGCAGCTATATTTTAGTTTAGGCTTTATTTTTATTGGCCCTTCCGACTACATGAGATCTTTGTGAGCACTCAATGGCAGCCTCCATATCGGCTGTAACTAATTTAGGCCAGTATAGCTCCCTGAACTAGCCCACATACTTCCTGTGGGGGTGGCTTTGGATGGCTGGAAATCCCAGTCACCAACCAGTATGGTTGGTCATCGGACCACAACCCCAGCCCCTGTTAGTGATTGGCTGGCAGGCCTTGGCCCACCCCCTTTGTTAAGGGTATTTAGGCTTTGTCCGGAGGAAGCAGGACTGCTGAACTACTGAAGGAGATTTGGGGATATCCCGCCTTGGGTTTTTGCCTCTGGAATCACAGCCCAAGCCCCCCTGAGGCCTCCTTTAGTCTCTCCACATCTGCAATTTTGTTCCCACTGCTGCTGGGAGCAATTTCCTCTGATCTCCCTCTTCTTTCTGAAGACTTCCTAGCCCAACATGTCACTCCTGGCTTGATGGTAGATCTCCTGGGTAGAACCACAGTTTCTTTTTGGGGGTTGCTTGGGCCTTCTTTGGCCCAGGGTTCAAGTTCTAGAGAACCAAATCCTGCACACGGAGCAACACACAAATACACTCCAAAACTACACACTCTTAGTTTCTCAATCAGTAAACAAAATTGAATCTAGAGGTAGACCGAATATCTCTGTGTACAGTTGAATCCAGAAGTGCACCTAATTGTCTAATATCTGTGTAATGTAGAATTTAGAACTGCGCCTAATATCCCCTCTATACAAAATTGAATCTAGAGGTAGACCTAATACCATCTCTGTGCGCAGTTAAATTTAGAAGTGTACCTAACAGCACCCAATAGCCTAATATCTGTGTACAGTCGAATCTAGAAGTGCACCTAATAGTCTAATATCTCTGCGCAAATTGAACTTGGAAGTGTGCCTAAAAGCATGCCCCCACTGAATTTAGAACTACAATTAGAAAGCCCTCCTAAATTCCACCTAAAAGCTCGTACCAAGCATGAGTATACCCACTCCACCAGAGTTTATTGGAAACGACCACCGCGGACCACCCCCACTCCCCGTTATGCCTTCCCTCCCGTTCCCCCCTTCCCAAATCATCCCACCCTCCTTTGCATTCCCTACCATTCCCCTCTCCAAACACCAAGCCAGAGGGGCACGATGGCGAGCCAAACCCCCCTAAGACCACTCCTCCCCACCACCGACCAGCCAACGTTAACCATGCCCGATCCCCTCACTAACATACCAGGCACACCCTGCCCTGCAAACATCCACCCCCCCGCCTTGCCCACAAACCCCCACCACCTTCCCCCCGACCGCACCCTTCCCCTCCCTAAAAACTGCACGCCTAGCCCTAGCAAACACCAAAACCACATCCCTCTCCCCCTCTGACCACCAACCCTCTCTCACACTCCAATCGCAACAAAGAAACTAAAGAGGAAACGTACCTGGTCCCCCTCAATCTCTCAACACGCTTCGCCTCCCCTGTCTCGACCCCACCACCTCATTCCCCCAATCACCTCCTTCCCCGTGGCTTCACCCTTTCTGAAACCCCTCTCCCTCGATTTCTCATCAACTGCAACTCCTAACGGCCCACACCCCACCTTCAAATCCCCCGATCATCCTAACACACGCAGCCGCCCGAAGCCCGCCAATTTTTCTGCTCGCCCACTATTCCCATCGATCATCACCCACCCTACTCCTCTCCCTCCCCAGCTCCCACTCTCTCCGCCTCCACCCCCTTCGGCTTCAGCTCTGAGACCAACCTCGCCTGCCAATGTGAACTGCATCCTATTTAATCCCCGATCTGTAGCAAAAAACAGACACTGCACCTTTGACCTCCTCGCATCTGACAAACCAGACCTGGTTTTCATCACCGAAACCTGGTTCTCTGACGACTTCGCCCCAATCGCTAATGAAGCATTCCGCCCCTAACCCCAACCCCCCCACCCCGACTACTCCCTCATCCCACTGAACCGAGGGGGGAGTAGCATTCGTCTTCAAGTCTCTCTTCCGCACCTCAATCATCGACAACCAACCTTCCATTCCTTCGTGCAAATCTCTCCTCGTTAAACTATCCATCTCCCCGTCGCGCTCACACAGCTTCCTAATAATCTACAGGCCCCCTGGCTACGCTAGACAATTCGCAAACAACCTCTGCGACACTATTGCCACCCTTCAACTAAACCATCCAAACCTCACCCTTCTTGGAGGCTTCAACATATGGCTCGCCATCCCCACCTACCCTATAACACACTCTCTGGTTGACAGTTTAGACGCAATTAACCTCCAACCTCACATAAATGGCCCGACTCACTATAAACGACACTCTTGATACCATCTTTAGCTCCAACACCTTGATTCATTTAAACCCCCCCACCCCCATCATCTGGTCTGATCACTTCATTCTCTCGTTCACCATTCGCTCACCCGACCCCCTTCCCGTACACGAATCTGAACCTCCGAATCTATGCAAATGCTGGAAAAAACTAATAATCGTCCCGGACCTAGCCGACGCACTCCTCCAGTCGCCACCACCTACCTGCCAACTCAATAAACAACTAACCCCTGACGCCTTTGACTCATGGCTCAACGCATCTCTGATGCGGCTCACACCCCCTTGCAAACTATCAACCCGCCGTTGCCTCTTCCCCAGATGGTTCACTCCTGAGTTGAAGACCACTAAACAACTATATAAATACCTAGAACGCAAATGGCAGAAAGACAAAACCCAGGAGAGCAAGGCCACCTTGGCCCCGACAGCTTTATCAGTACAGGGCCGAAATCCGGAAAGCGAAAAAAGCCCACTACAACTCACGAATCCTAAACTGCAAAAACCCAAGCAAATAACTCCACAAAATCATCTCTGAATTCACCAATCCGGCTTGCACCACGACCGTCCCGATCTCCTCACAATCACTGTGCGACTCACTCTCCCTACACTTTTACACCACGGCTCTCGAAAGAACAAATACTCTAGCCACCAAACTGGCTCTCTTACATCCACCATGCAATTCTTCCCCCATACCGACCAGCCCACCAGCTGCAACCACTACGCAGCAAAAGTTTGAACCCTTTAGTCCAATATCACCAGAGCAATTTCTCAAACTTCAATCTGCCTGCAAACCATCTGGCTCGCCACTGGACCCTTGCCCAGCCACAACCCTCAAAGAATTTTCGCTTCCACCTGCGCAGGAGAACATGCAAGATCCATCATAAATGCCTCCCTTTCCTCTGGTATCTTTCCTGACGCATTCAAAACAGTTCATGTCAAACCTCCAATTAAAAAACCTTCCCTGGACCCTCTTGAGCCCAAAAACTACCGCCCCATCTCAAACACCAGGTTCCTTGCCAAACCCATTGACCGACCCGCCTACTCCCAACTAAATGCCTTTGTCGAAGCTAACAATCTCCTAGAACCCGCCCAATCAGGTTTCAGAGCCCATCACGGAACTGAAACCACCCTAACCTCAATCTGGAATGACCTTAAAATGACGGCAGACTCTGCGGGATGCGCCGCACTAATCCTTCTTGACCTATCCGCCGCCTTTGACACAATCAATCACTCAATCCTACTAGACCGCCTCCACTCCCTAGGAATTCGTGGAACTGCTCTTAAATGGATAGCTTCATTCCTCAAAGATAGGAACCAAATAATACTCTCCACCTATACCTCCCAAGCCCGACCAGTCAACACGGGAGTCCCACAAGGAGCATGCCTATCCGCCCGCCTGTTCAATCTCTACTTGATCGCCCTCCCACCAATAATTAATTCATACAACATCCTGTGTTACAACTATGCCGACGACACTCAACTAATTCTAAAACTCCTGAACTCAAAACCCGACTCCCGACCTGACCTGGCCTCCTGCCTCCATGACATAGAACTCTGGATGACCCAAAGCCACCTCTTGTTAAACCCCTCCAAAACGGAAATCATGTTATGTGGCAACACCGAACTTCTTCCGCACCCACTTCCCTGGCCATCCGCCATGGGCGCCTCACCGACCCCCTCCAACTCAGTGAAAAATCTTGGATGCACCCTTGACTCTGACCTAACACTCTCGCGCCAAGTCAACGTCTCAAAGTCCTGCCACTACCACCTTAAAACCCTTAAGCGCATCTTTCCATCCCTCTCCTTTCCCAGCAGACACTCTGCGGTCCAATCAATCGTTATATCAAGACTGGACTACGCAAACCCCCTATACCTTGGAGTCCAGGTGTACCAACTGAATAAAGTCCAAAAGGGCACAAAATACGGCAGCCAATTGCTACTTGCGCTCGGCCCAAGAGACCACATCTCCCCAGCCCTTAAGAAGCTGCATTGGCTTCCAGTAGCGCGAAGGGTGACTTTCAAAACCTTATGCATCTCCCATCGAGCACTCCATAAAACAGGACCTCAATATCTTTAAGACAAGCTAAAACCCTATCACCCCCCCACGCACCCAAAGATCAAGCTCAGCTGGCCTCCTAGCTTCACGGTCCTCGCCTCCCAACGTTGGAACTCCCTGCCAATAAACATTAAGTCGGCCAATTCCTTCCAGTCCTTCAGGAAGCTTACCATTGGGTGGCTATTGGCACAAAGTCAATTAGTATGCTAGACACAGCTACTATCTGTATATACTGTACATGTATCACTTATGTCTTTAATGGATGTCTTCATTGCCATTGCCCGTACTCTCTGTATATAATGTATATAATATGTCAATTACCATGTATTGTGCTTTGTAACCTGTACCAGCGCCCATTTACTCCCGGGTCCGGAGCGCTATATAAATAAAATAAACAAACGAACCGAAGACAAACTCAGTCAGGTTAGGCGGATCATCATGCTCTGCATTGGGCCCCACACTATGGAACTCAGTCCCACCCCACATCCGCCTGAGGATTTAACGTCTTTCCGCAAACTGCTGAAAACCTGGCTCTTCCCCTAAAACCATCCCGTACCAAACTAACCCAAACAGACTAACAGCATCTCAATAACACCAATCAAACAAACTACCTGATGCGAGAAATTGACAGCTAATAACCCCTAGTATAAACTACAATGACAACCAGAATTAAATGAGTAAAGTAGATCAAAGCAGTGAAATGGTTAATAAGAGTAAATCATACGGAAACAGTAAAGAGATTTAAACTCCTGAAATGGACATAATGCATGTGGAGTGAACGAAGTGAATGGCGTGAATGAAATAGTTAGAATGGATGAAGCGTGTGGAACAGACGAATGCGCTGAGTGGAAGAACAGATGACTATACAGTTCGAATGAGTGTGTAAATCGAATGAGTATGTAGATCGGATGAGTGTATAGAAGGGTTGAAAATGTTGAGCGGATGAGTGTGTTGAGCGGCTGGGTGTGCAGAGCGGACGAGCATGTAGCGCTGATGAGTGCATAAATACAGAGAAGCGAGTAGAATGCAGGAGTGCATAAATACAGAGAAGCAAGTAGAATGCAGGAGTGCGCAAATACAGAGAAGCGAGTAGAACGCAGGAGTGCGTAAAACAGATGAGTGTGTGAAACAGATGAGTATGCAGAGCGGATGAGTATTTAGAGTGCATGTATAGATGAGTGTGCGGACGAGTGTATAGAGCGGACGAGTGTAGAGATGAATATATAGAACAGGATATTGCTGTTGAATGCGCGGGAAGCAGAGGAGGGCGCCGAGCAGAGATGAGGGCGGAGAGCTGTTGAGTTCAGGGAGCAGGTAATTGCGTAGGGTGGGTGAATGCGTAGAGCAGATGAAGGTATAGTGCACGCGTGGGGTTAAAGTGGACAAACTCCTAGAGCGGAGGGGTTACACAGACCGAGTGAGTGCACAGAACAAATAAGCATGTCGAACGGATGAGTGCAGAATGCATGCAGAGTGCAAGGAACAGAGAGATGAGCGGAGCGGGATGGATGAGCTGAGCGGAAGAATGTGTAGAGTGGAGGACTGCATAGAACAGACTAGTGGGTAGGGCCGGCAAATATATAGAACAGAAGAGTGCATATGAGCGAGAGGGGACGCGTGCGCAGAGGGGACACGTGCGCAGAGGGGTTGAATGCATAGTATGTGTGAGGGCATAAAGCGAAGGAGTGCCTGGAGCGAAGGAGTGCCTGAGCGAAGGAGTGCCTGGAGCGAAGGAGTGCCTGGAGCGAACGGACGTGCTGCATAGAGCGGACGAGTTGCGTAGAGCTGCTGAATGCGTAGAGCATGGTGCAGATAGGAGTGCATGCGTGAAGATGACAAGAGTCCATGCGAGGCCAGACTGGAGCGCGCAGGGCGGACTGGAATGCATGAGTGCGTAGAGCGGACCGGAATGTGGGAAACAGACTGGGGTGCATGGAGTGGATAGGAGTTCATGGAACGGACTGGCGCGCATAGAATTGCATGATGTACATAGTATGGATTGGAATGCAGAGAACGTTCGAAAGACCATATAACCCATCATATCACACCACCATGCTTACTCTCTCCTTTACACCACCACTCAACTAGAACACAGATACTATGACACCATTCGGTATAACTGTTCTCATACCAACATCCGCTGCATACTCCACATCATTCCAAGTAAACACTGCTGGTTACACACCCCCCAGCCAGGCGTTCTCCTCAGGCCTAACGCAGCCACAACCTGTCTGGATAAATCCTGCCAGAACGAACACATACTCCTGATCTCTCAACCGCCAAACCTACCGCTAAGCAGCAGCTATTACACGAATACCACACCAGCTGCACGCATACCCGGTGCACACACGCACATTTTGACTCTCTCTACTCCCTCTACTGATCTGAACTTCGGTTCCCAAGGGCGTTCAACCTACCAGCGCCTTCAGACCATACCAATGGTATATAAGGCGCTATATAAATGCAAAATAACATAACAGCACCTGTGGGAAAGAGCCGTTTACTCACCGGGTTGTTTCACGCTACTGGAGCAGTTTTCGGTGAATATACAGGCGCGATTACCTAGCTTTGGATTATTCACGATACTCGCCAATACTGAAGTATCTCGCAACACGGAGGTGGTTATGTTAACATTATATAATATTAGGGGATATGAAGAGAGCAGCATATGTGTGAGTCGTCCTTCTACAACCGCCAGCTCCACTCACTCCATTCCATCCCTTACATTCCTATTCTAGAATCCTCATCATCAGCGCCAGCTATAGTATGCAATACTTCACATCCCTCTTCTTCCACAAGACCGTCCTCACTCGCTAAAGTCCATCAAGTGACTTGGTCTCCGATAACTCCTTCCAAATCGTGATTTTGGAGCCTGCACTACACTTGGTACATGTATTGAATTTGATAAAGAGAAAATTTGACTCATCATATTCTTTCCTACATCAACTTCATCACCATCCACCCCTTTATCCTTACCGCCACTAGACATCAGCATTACCCGACCATTATTCCACACTCTCCCATCGCAAGTTCACACAGCATGCTTGAAAACTTCAATCACTTTAATGGGATTTGACCACTTGCTTCCATTCATCCTCAACGCCTCTGGTAACTTAATCCTCACATAACATCCTACATAGGGACCCTTACTCACTCTGAATCTCCTATTGTCATGCCATGTTTTGTTATTTATTTGTCTATTCCTGATCTTTGCTTCAGCATCACTTACCAACACTTCCATACCTAACACATCACTCATCCACCTTGGAAATAACTTAGTTTTAGCTTTTCTGCCTCTACTCAAATCAAAAGGCGACACTCCTGTCGTGCTTTGCGGAGTAAACCTATGTGCTATAACTGTAATTCTCACCACTTCTTCCCATTCGACCAAGCCCATCTAATCGCATTAAGTATCCTGTTATATCTCTCCACAATACCATTCGTCTGTGGGTGATAAATAGCACTGGTTGTATGTGTAATAAACTTCCCTCTTAAATACTCCGTCTCCTTGGATTTAAATTGGGAACCATTATCAGAGAAAATTACCCCTGGATAACCCTCACGACCACACACTTCCAAAAAAATCAATGATACTCCTAGTCGTAACATCTTGATTTCAGCCCACCTTGTCAGCATATCAATTACCACAACACAAAAAGTCTGATACCAATCACTCCACAAAGGACCGAAGATATCTATACCCACTTTCTTCCATGGTCTATCCAGTATATCAGTCACCACCATCAGATACTTCTCACCCACACAATGTTTGTCAGACTTGTTGCAAAGGATACAATTCCTGACACTTCTTTCAATTTGTACATCACAACCAGGCCACCAATATGTGTTTCTTATTCTGTTCTTCATTTTGGAGATTCCTTGATGTCCTTTGTGTCCCAATTGTATTATTTTCACTCTGATGCCCACAGGTGGAATCAATTTGTCAATGTGTCTCCCCTCAGCAGATAATCATTCTGGCAACTCAGTTCATCCCTGACACTCCAAACCCCTTCAACTTCAGCTTCTTGAACTTTGTTCATTGGAACTGTTCTCCTATTGATATTTTCCATTCCAAACATCATGTTCACATCCTTTTTCATCTCTTCTGCCCATTCCTCTCTGGAGATAGCTGTATCTTGAAGCACACAAATCATCTCTTGTTGTTCTTCCACTTCTTCTTGAAGATTTGTCAACCTGGAAAGACATTCTGCAGCATAATTCTTCACACCAGGAATATACTTCATCACAAGATCAAATTCTTGCATTCTGGAAACCCATCGCCTAATTCTTCCTGAAACTTTATCTAATCCTTTAGTCATGAATACCTCCACCCGCGGTTTGTGGCCAGTGTGTAATTCAAATCTTGTTCCCCATATAAGCCTTCTGAACTTATCAACTGCCCACACAATAGTCAGTGCTTCCTTCTCTATAGTTGTGCATGCATTCTCTGCTCCCTTTAGTAAACGTGATGCAAATACTATGATCCTTCTCTCCATGTACTTGTGTCAACACTGCCCCTAAAGCAACGTTGCTCGCATCGGCCGTGATCATTGTACGTCGTCCTCGCGCATAGTTCTTCAGGGCTGGTGCTGTTCCTAGGCATTCTTGATATACTTGAATTCTTTCTCACACTCTTCATTCCAATCGAACTTCCTGTTCATCTTTGCAAGATCCCTCAACACTGCTGTGTGATCTGAAAATGTCCTCCCATACTTCGAATAATATTCGACCATGCCCAAAAATGTCCTTAGCTGCTCTCTGTTGCTTGGGTGGCCATCTCCTCTATAGCAGACATTAATTCCGGTCTAGGTGCAATGCCATCCTTAGATCTGACGTGACTCAATTGTAACGCTCACCTGATTCCCGTAGAGGCGCCGGTCTTGACTGGGCGTATACCGTATCTTCAAAGGTGATGTGTAACACACGGCTGGCTCTTTGGGCTGGACCTCTGTGCACTGTATGTCTGACTCGAAGGGTAAGATGTCTGCAGATAGAAAATATGGGATTAATGAACTGGGTTATTGAATGTCTCTCTCTTCTTCCCTTTATCTTCTCCTGTAGAACCCCAAAGGTTAACGCTCTCACCTTAGGTAAGTGAACGCCGTGCTCTTCATCTGCCTCGGGGCAGGGTGCTGTAACCAGTTTCTTCACTGGATAAGGGGAGCAGGCCTCTTGACTTCAGAGGACTGCTGTCCGTCGTTTACTGAACGAACAGTAAGTTTCGAGTAATTCTAATGTCTTTAAAAGTCTTTAGTAATGATGTCTCTTGTTTTGCAGGGTTCCGGCGATGGCTGATGACGGGCTGAAGTGAGTTGAAGATGGAGCCCGTGTGATGAATAGAAGCGCCTGGAAGCACGTAAGTAAGCGCTTGTTGCCTGCTTCACGATGCGCTCTAACTGTCTTTTTATTTTGAAGGTACAAGTTCGGAGCGGCTGCAGGGTGCCGGAATACCCACTGGGTTAGATGTGGAAAGGAGTAATGGCACGTGAGTATTAAAGTTCCCCAATGTCTTTAAACGCACCTTGTTTTGTCTTTCAGATGCGGGATGCAGCGCCGAAGGCCTCCGGAGCGTGCGAAGAGTTGGTAAGCTTTTGTCTTTCAGATGCCAGAATGCAGCGCGAGGCGTTGGTGACAGCCGATGGACCAGGTAAGTGAAGCGCTGTCACTGAAGACCGTAATGCCAACCTGTTCTTTCTTGTCTTTATAGGTGTTGCTGAAGACTGGATTCAGGATGGTAAGCCTTTTTCCTTAGGCCCAGGATCAGATGCAGAAGACACGATGAGCGTTCTGCTGCAGAGGATGCAGAATAACGCAAAGCAAGATTCATCCATCGGGTGTGGTTTAAATAGCCTCCTGTAGTGCTTAGGTGTCTCCTTCCACAGCCACGCCTAGGTAAGAAAAGAGTTCCTGCTTTCCAGAAGAGTTCCAGTGTTCTGAACCTAGGGAGTGGCTCCTGCCCCACCCAACAGGAAAAGTAGTTCCAAACGGAAGAGGATCAGAGGCTCAACTGGCAGGCAAGTAAGCAGCATGGTCTGCTGCAGGTAAGTCCACCCAAGCATTATGAGCCCGGCGCTTCCAGCGCTGGGACTGGGCATATTTATGAGCCTGGTGCCACTGGCGCCAGGACTGGGTCCAAAAGGTCCCAATTGGGACTGGTTGGCACTCGGAACCTGGGTTATGGATCTGCTTCCAAGGGAGTTGGGAAAACCCTGACCTTTTGGAAGCAGAGATCATGACATCAATTCCTCGATTTCTTTCCTATTGATCTTTGATTTTTCCTTACTAAGGAGGGTCATGCTTACCTTATACAATTGTCTTAAGACTTTCTCTAGCCTTCTATTGTGTTCTTGCTCAGTATCTGCATTTATATAAGTATGCCATCTTGGAAAAGAATTACACCTTCATCTCCATCAAATATGGGATGCATAATTTTCTGGAATACCGAGGCTGCCGAGATGAGTCCAAACGCATCCTTCGGTACTGATACAACCCTTCTGGTGTGATAAATGCAGTCAGATGTCTTGAATCCTTATGTAATTGGACTTGATGGTAGGCAGAGGTAAGATCTAATGTCGAAAATACTTTAGCCGATCCCATAGTTGAAAGCAGTTCTTGGATGTTCAGCAATGGATATCTCTCTGGAATAATTCACTTGTTCAGCTCCCTTAGATCAATACACACCCTGACTTTTCCTGAACTCTTCCTCACAATTACCAGTGGCGAGACCCATTCTGCAGCATCAATTTTCTCTATGATCCCTTGTTCTTCTAATTTTTTTTGTTCCTTTTTTACTTCTCTCATAGCCAAGGGAACAGTTCTCAATTTCTGGGCACCTGGCTGGATCCTTTTTTTTTAGTTGTATATGGTGTGTAATGCCTTTAACACATCCTATCCCATCTCTGAATACTTCCATCTTTATTTTCTCTGCATCCTTTTTTGACACAGACTTTTCCTATTGCTGTCCGATCTTTGCAGCCCAATGTGGCCTTGAACCATCCTATAATATCAATCTTCACCCCTCCATAGGCACTGGGATTGATGTCTGCTTCATTTAGCCACTTAGGACCTTTTTTTGTCCATTTTGCTTCTGGTAATGTATATTTTGCTCAAGAATCTGTCATCATTCTGATCGCGTTACCGTTCACCATGATCTTCGGACTTCCCAATTCTACTTCTTTATCATGTTCACCAATTGAAAAAACATTCCTCCCCTTCATCACTTCCTTCATTGCCAATCCAATAAATGTTGCTCTTTCCTATCCTGCAGCATTTAGCCAGGTGACCTTTCCCATTGCAGTTTCTACACATTATATGTAGGGCAGGACAGTCGGGACTACTGGCCCAGTGTGATGGTCTTTCACATCTGAAACGGGCTCTGTTCCTACCTCTGCCTCTTTGATTGGTTTGATGTCGATTACTTCCCATGAAGCGTTGTATCCACTATATCCACGTCCTTATCCCCGACTTCTCACATCCCCATTGTATCAGGATGTGCCCTGCGCCCTGAACTCTTCTTTCTTTCTCATAGTGGAACTGTTGTGATTGTTCCCATTATCAGGCTCTGTGGATTGAAGCACATTGATAGCAGATTCTGCTTTTATCGAACTATCTTTCACCCTATCTTCCAATGTCTTGACACAATTTTCCATGTGTTCTACTTCTTTAGCAATCCGCAACACTACATTTAGAGGTGGTTCGTCCTCGGCCCACAACTTCTGTCCAACTTTGGCACTGTCACATTCTAACAAACTGATCTCTCAATCTTTCTTCAAATTGGTGCCCAAATTTACAATTCTTCGCTAGTTTCCTCAGAACTGTTATGTACTGTTCAATGATTTCTACTGTTTCTTGTGATCTTTTACCAAATCTGTATCTCTACAGTACAGTGCTCAACTTCTTTTCATAGCGTTTGTTCACTTTGGCAATGCACTTTTCGTGTTCGTTCATATCAGCTGCTGGTAGATCTAGTAAATCATCATATTTCTCCTGACCAGCTGGGCCAAAACAATGTAGAAGTAGTGATTTCTTTCTACACTAATTCGTGCTGCACACTACAGTAGCATAATGTTCAAAGGACTTCAACCACCTCTTCCAAGGTAAAATTGCTTAACCTGCCTCTGCTAAGAACATAGCTGGTGGTGGGACACTATGCATAGACATGCGTCCTATATGAGCATGGTCTCCTGCTCCGCTTAACTCAATGGCTCTATTCTTATTGTTTTGGTTGAGATGACTCAGTCTCTTGTTAACTTGCTTCACTGCTCATTAATCTATCATTCATATTCTTTTCCTTTGTTTCTGGTTTCTGTTCACTTTGTGTATTGTATAAATTATGTCATTCACTTTATACCAGGGTTCATTAAGTAGAAATATCATGCACAATGTTCTCTCTCTTTTTATTTATTTTAAAAAATGGGAAGAGGAGATCAGTCCCTCAGTGTCTCCTGGTGCCTGACTTCCGCGTGCGCGATTAACACGCGTATGGATTTTCACATTAACAGGCAGTGCCTCAGTGCCTGTCTTCCGTGTGGGTGATTAACACATGTATGGATTTTCTCTTGATGGGCCTGCGATTATCCTTCACACTGTCTCCTACGCGGTTACCTTGGAGACGCTTATCAGAGCAAAATGGCTGCACGCAAACGACATAAATGATGTTTGCTTAGGATCCTTTACTCTAGGCTGGCTCGCAATGCACTTTTATAAGATGCGAACGCCTAGCTTTCAAAATAGATATATTCTTAAGTCCTCTTTTTAACAATTACTTTCTTTTACGGTACCTCTTGTCACTGTAGCTTTCCCTTGCTGAATACTCTGTCGCACTGTGCTGGTTGCTGCAAGTTCTCTGGTGCTGCTTCTCTTGATCCTTGGTCTCAGAAAACACACGGGCAGACCAAAGATCCTCGTCGCCACGTGAAGTATCTCACAACACGGAGGAGGTTATTACTTTTATGAATATTTTAGTATGTTAACACTATATACATTATATAATATTAGGGGATATGAACAGAGCGGAATATGTGTGAGTCCTTCTCCAACCACCAGCTCCTCTCACTCCATTCCATCCCAGAATCCTCATCCGCGTCAGCTGTAGCATACAATACTACACATACGTATCCCTGGGTAGAGATTCCTCGTGGAGAATCTGCATAGACTTCTACTGGGGGTATTCCTGTTCTGCTAATTCTTGCTCATGGGCATGGGCCCATCTTTCGACCCCTGGAACACTTTGTTGGGTCTCCTGTGGCCGTCCATTGCAGAATTGCACCTGTGGGGTCTAAAAGAGTTGTCGACACTAAAGGTGAGTGTCCTTTAACTTTCTCCCTTTTATTCAATGGAACTGTGAACTTACCTGCAACTCTCCTAAAATTGACTCTGGGGTACGTACCGGTCCCTGGACATTTTTCCGGTCCTGGATCCCATAGGGGTAAGTGAGTTCTTAACAAAGCTTGATATTTCTAGTACATGCTGTCTTGGGCCGAAGTCTGAACCAAGTTTGAACCAAAAAGACAGGTGTGAAACAGAGTGGCCTCTAAAAATTCAAATTCTTTTGGTATAGTGGTGAAGAATATGCCACACACAAGAAATTACCACTGGAGGCCGAGCGCAAAAATATTTTTGTTTTTTTAATCAGCCAGAAACCAAAGGAAACATTACAAGATACCAAATATGCAAAGCTGCTACGGAAAAGGGAAGTGAAATAAAAGGTAGATAGAAACGCATATACAGTTTCCAGACTGTCTCACATTCCTTTCAGTTTTCCTGCAAACTCGGTTCCTCTTCTTTGGCACCTCATCCATACCCTTCTGCGTACCAGAGAAAAACTTCGAGGTAGGGATGCATTACTCATCGTAATCGTATTTGTGAAGCTTGCATCTGCTTAGATTCACATGCTATGCATAGGCCGACATCTAGTGGAAGCCGCAGAGTATTACAATTTTGTTTTTCTAAACTAGAAAAGGGATGTCAACAGGGCATGCCAGTAATACTCTCTAGTGTGATGTCTCCTGTGCCCATGGTCCTACACGCGTCGAGGTCCCTCGGATTGTTTTATGAGGTAGCATAAAGTGTAGCATGAGTACAGATGTAACACCTGAAAAACATCTATGCACCATCTACTCCACAGGGGAGCAACGGTGGGCGCATGTGAATCTAAGCAGCTACAAGCATCCGAAATACGATTACGGTGAGTAACGTATCCCTTCTGGGGCTTGTGGATCTGCTTAGATCACATGCTATGTATATACTAACGAGCAGTGTCTGGAGATGGTGGTGGGTTATGAGAAGGTACAGCGGCAAATAAATGTTTTAGCACTGCTTGTCCCACCTGTGAATCTGCTTTAGAATGCGTGGCAATGCAGAAATACTGAGTAAAAGTATGAATGGAACTCCATGTAGCTGCTTTGCAAATGGCAACCAGAGGGACGTTTGCAATAAAGGCCAAAGCAGCTCCTGTACCCCTGGAAGAGTGAGCTCTTGGTGTGAAAGGAAGAGTTTTGTTTGATAGGGAGTAGCAGAGCTGTATTCATTTCACTAGCCATCTGGAGATGGTGTTTTTTGAAACGTGATCACCTTTCCTGCCAGGTGCTATGAAGATAAACAGTTGGTCTGTTTTTCTTAGCAGTTTTGTCTTGTTTACATAGTAAAGTATGCCCTCCTTACATCTAGTGTATGTGGGTTCTTCTCAGCTGAGTTTGAAGGATTTTGAAAGAAAGCCGGTGGTTTAATGGATTGTTTGACAGAACTTGGATATGAACTTAGGTGAAAACCTACGGAGTGTTCTTAGGACCAACTTATCTTTGTGGATAACAAAGAAAGGGTCTTGCACTGACAAATGTGATGGCCACCAGGAAAGCTGTTTTGTATGTTAGGTGTTTAAGGCTGGATTTGTGCATAGGCTCAAAGGGAGGACCTATAAGCTTTAAGAGCACCACATTGAGATCCCACCGCGGAGGGGGGCTGGAAATGGAGTGGGGGGGCAGGAGGGGGTTAAGTCTCTTTACTCCCTCCATGAAAGCCTTAATAACAGGGACTTTCCACCAGGACACCTTGTTTTGTGAAGTGGTGTATGCGGATAGAGCCGCTAGGTGAACCTTGATGGAGTTGAGTACTAGGCCAGAGTCTAGTAAGTGGAGCATGTAGTGAAGAATGTGTGATGGGGTACATTCAATAGGGTTTACATTTTTTCAGTGCCACTATATTAAAATATTTTCCATTTGTTAAAGTAACAGTGTCTGGTGTTAGGTTTACGTGTCTCCTTGAGGATTTCCAAACACCTTTGAGGTAGTTTTAAATGACCAAATTCTAGGACTTCAGGAGCCAAGCTGCAAAGTTCATAGATTGAGGATATGGGTGTAATGTTGTCCCCCCGTATTGGATGAGCATGTTGAAGGGGCACGGGAGCTTGATTGGGTTGCACATCGCCAGTTTGAGCAGATGCAGAAACTAACGTTGTCTCGCCCACATTGGAGCAACCAGGATTATAGTTGCTTGTTCCTGGTGCATTTTGTGCACTATTCTCCTGAGGAGCGGTGTTGGTGGAAAAGTGTAAGCAGATTTCCCTGAACAGCTCATCCATAGGGCATTCCCCTTGGATCTGGGCTGGGGAAACCTGGATGCGAAGTCTGGGCATTGTACGTTTTGGTTTGGGGTGAACAAGTGTAAATACAGAATAGCCCCAGAGGGTAAAGATATTGTCTAAAATTCCTCCATTGAGTTGCCACTCGTGTTCTTCGAGTCGGGGATCTCTGCTTAGAAAGTCTGATAGAGAATTGAGTTCCCCTGGAATGTGGAGATACTAGAAACATTTTCCGCTTGAGTGCCCACTTGCAAATGTTTTGGGCTAGCCTGGACAGACTTGGAAAGTGTGTGCCTCCCTGCTTGTTTATGCAAAACATGGCAGTGGTGCGGTCTGTAAGGACTTGTACTGTTTGACCTGTTAGATGCACCTGAAAGGCTTTTAGGGCCTTGAGTACGGCTAGTAGGGCCCAAAAGGTTGATGTGATTTTGGGCTGTGATCTGTGCCCACAGGCCATGCGCTGTGTCGTGAAAGTAATGGGCTCCCCATCCAGAGAGTGAGGGGTCTGTTGTAATTATCGCTTGCACTGGAGTATTGTGAAAGGGTTTTCCGTTTAACAGATCTTCCTTTGCCCACCAGTGTAGCGCTTGAACTAGGGTTAGCGAAACAATCACTAGATCGACCCCACTGACCGCTTCCCTGAGATCATTGTTTCTCTAACCACTCTTGCATTGGGCGCATGCGCAACTAGGCGTGCGGAACCGGGTAAATGCATGAAGCCATCATCCCGAGCAAGCGCATTGCTTTGCGTACGGTTATTGGGCAACCAGCCAGATAGTGAGGGAGAATTTTCATTTCTGTGCCAATTCCCTTCAACCTTAGAGACCCCCCAGCTCTTTGGCTTGACTTCAGACCTTTTAATTTTAACCTTGGAGTGGGTGAGACCTTTTTCTCACTCCCTCATGTGTTTTTACCCGATTTGGATTTTGTGTTTTCACTGTTTTTGGAGTCTGACAAACTCCATAGGGATCTGCTTTTTGAATGGCGACACAATGCACCTTCAGTGCAGTGCCCCTGAGAAATCCTTTAGATTTCGCATAAGGTTTAAATACCTTTTCTTGTGTGAACTACAGTTCCCAAAAATAGTAAAGTGAAATTGACTTTACCTTTTCTCTCCAGCACACACCATCTTATGTGGAATGCTAGGGAGTTACCTAGTAGCCCCTTAGCCTACTTTCCCATGTAGCATTTTCTGTTACCCTCACTACCTTAAATGGCTGGTGGCAGTGGTTTACTTTTAACTACCATTGTGTTTTGTTACTGCAGGCTGTACCCTCACAGCTGCATTACAGCACCCACGTGTGATCATTTTGTCAAAATGGCCCATCTTCTTTTTTTTGCCATTTTCTGTTTGAGAGTTCTTTCTTGGGTTTTACTCTGTGCGTTGAGAAAGGTTTGATCCCTTTGTTTGGCTTGCCTTTGGCGGGCTTCAGCCCTGAAGCCCACCTCTGGCTCCAGTGTGTCTGAAAGGACAGGATGCGAGGGAGGGTCCCAAAACTCCCCTGTCATTTGTCTCTAGGACTGCCTGAATGGAACTAGTCCTGATTTGCTGGCTGGCTGTCCTTTCAGGACAGCCGCCCTGCTGTGTGATTGACACCCTAGGCTGTGCATGAATGAGGGAAACCTGCTTAAAAGGCGAGTGTTTTGGGATTACAGGCAGCGTCGACCACTGGGAAGAACACCAGACGAAGAAATCGTGAACGAAGCTTGCTGCAACCTCCTGGACCTTTGAATTGCCCGGTGAAGCCCTGCTGCTGTGCTTACCTCCTTTTTCATCTCGACAGAGAAGCTCCGGATGGAACAACTTCTTCCCTTGTGTTAGTGGGACCAACTAACCCAGAGAAACTCCACTGGACCACCTTTCCTGACTTGCTGTGCCTCTCCGTTGCTGCGGGAGTCCAATGCCCGGGGTCGAGTGTCCATAGTATAGTGCAACATCTGCCGCTGAACAAATGCGGCTAGAAGCTCCAGGAGACTCCCAAGGACACTCCAGAAGCAGGACCTCCAGGTCCAAAATCCCCTCACCAGAGTGCAGGACCGAGGGAGCAAAGAGTCCAATCAGTGTCCGAGATCCGCATCAGTGTTGTTTGCTAAATGCTGAAACCGCAAAGTGCAGCTGAACCAAAAAGAACCCATAGCTGCCGACGACCTCCCAAGTAACGCCACAGGAGCCCTCCAGACATCCTCCCTCTTGTCCCCACGACTGAGGCTCAGGAACCAGGGTCTGCACCGCTGTAGCAAGACGGAATCCAGCTGGACCACTTCTTCTAACCAGAGGTATTGTTTAGGCTTGGAGCACTTACCCGCACTTTTTTCACTGGGGAATTGCATTGGCTACATTTTTTACGAGTTGACTTCAACTCACTTCTCACAAGTTTAACAGCTTGTGGCCCTGCAAGTGATTTTATTCTGAACTCCCTAACTTCGTGCAAGACCTTGATCCAAGAAGTGCATCAGATCCATAGACTGTGTCCCAAATGACTTTGGCTGTCATGGCTCCCCGAAAGCACTCCTATAGTCCATTGACTTTGATAATGTTTTCCCTCATAGGTGATAACTTGTTGTATACTCATTCTGCTGAGAAAGACTTATCTAGACTTCATTGGAGTATTTAGTCGTCCTCACAATTGCTGAGAAATAGTTCTAACCTTTTTATTTCCCTAACTTTTCCTTTCTGCAACTCAGCATCTACAAAGTAAACTAGTTTGATATATAAATGTCCTTGTGATTAAAGTCACCCCAGGGTGTAGGAATTGTGTATGAAGCATATCCAAAGATTATCCGCCAACTTGTTTTTAACCGGAAAAGTAATTTAAAGTATATTAGGATTGTTACAACAAATTTCCTTTTTACAGAATGCTTATTTAAACTGATGTTAAATAAATAACTATTTATTACTGAAACCTGGAGTGTAAGTGTCACTTGGCTACTTGTATTTACGGATTTGTACAGCTCTCCAGTGACCCCTCTTGAGATAGGCCTGGCTGCTCAGTCACACTACCAATTTGTGTAGTACAGAACTATACCAAAAGGTGGGTTACCTAATACCAAGCAGGTAAGTGTTGTGTAGTCTCACAGTGTGACTGCACCAATTCTAACCTAACATAAGGTATTTGCAGCAGTATGTTTTGTACTCTTTCGTTTGAGGGGAAGACTAGCCCCTCTTCTGTTTCTATGATAGCTCCTAGGAACGAGACTTGATTTTTTCTTGTTGATTGAGAATTCCAATTGGAACAGAAGATTTATTGTACTTTGGATATTTTGCTTGCAAATTTGAGATGATTTCCCCTGTTATCAGCCAGTCGTCCAGATAAGGGTACACTGGGATTGATTCTCTGCGCAAGTGCTCCGCCACTACCGCTAATATCTTGGTGAATACCCTTGGAGCTCAGGCTATGCTGAAGGGTAGCACCTTGAATTGGCAGTGTTGATTTGGCAGTGTTGATTTGGTATTTAGAAGCGCAGGAATTGTGTGTGTGCTTGGAACATTGAAATATGAAAGTATGCATCTTTCATGTCCAAAGTTTCCATGTAGTGCCCGTTTTAGCAGTGGGATTATTTCCAGTAGCGTAGTCATGTGACATTTCTGAGGCTTGACATGTGTACGCAGGGCGCAGGTCTAGGACAGGGCGCATTGTAAGGTCTTTACAGGAAGGACAACATTTAAACAAGGTGTTTTCCATAGTATGGAAAGATGGCAGCTCAGTGATGTAAAAGGAAGAATAGGTAAATAGGCATTCTCTAAATAAGATTAATGATGACCTCCCCTCACTCTGCCTACTGTTCAGGGACGAGGCAGGACAGACAAAGTTCGGTCAAGACAGGCGAGTAGTTGTCGTCGACAAATGGTCTTGTCCTTGAAAGCAGTCGCTGGAAAATGCAGTGTACGGCCTTCGAAAGGATAGAAAGAAAACCTACATTTAAACTTTGTATAAGTAAAGGCGTTCGCTAGAAAAAGGAACTCCACAACTTGCATCAGATAAGATGACCAAGCTAATATACCAAGGAGATCACAGTGAAGAAAACTGTGATACATAAATTCTTGCGAACTGTGTTTTGGAGAAACCTGGTGAACCTGGAGCTTTATATTGTTTAAAGCCGGCACTATACCCTGAGGAAGAGCAGCATTCGCTCAGACCAAAGTCTCAATGTGGAGCTGCTGAAACTCCCCAGTTGTTTAGTATAAGTTCAAAGTGTAAGGGAATAAAATAGGTTTTTGACACAGGACGGTGGGCTCTACTTTGGACATCTTGACAGATTCCATATTATTTTTAGTTGAGACAGGGAAACCCCTCTTACTACTGAGGATAGTTACATTTTTTCCTCCTTTATTTTCATCCAATAAATGCATTTGCCGACCACCATGCCACCATTGTGTCAGACTCGTACTTCTGCGCCCTTACATAATATATATTTTATTTCTGAAGCTTGTTTCAGCTTAGATCACATGCTGTGCATATGCCGACATCTAGTGGTAGCTGCAGAGTATTAGATTTTTTGTTACGTCGACAGGGTGTGCCAGTAATACTATCCCTAGTGTGACGTCTCCTATACCCATCAGCCTTCACGCGCTGAGGTCCCTCAGATTTTTATTTTTCTGGAATGAGGTAGCATGCGGCGTAACCCGAGTACAGTTGTATCCAAGCAGATACGTATCAGACAAGCTCATAAGCATCCATGTGCCTTCTCTCTGAGGGGAGGCAGGGTGGGCGCATGTGAATCTAAGCAGATACAAGCATCAGAAATACGATTGCGGTGAGTAATGTATCCCTTCTGAGGCTTGTGGAATCTGCTTAGATCACATGCTGTGCATAGATTAGCGACCAGTGTTAGAAGAAGGTGGTGGGATGTGAGTAGGTTCCTGGGTGAACAGATGTCTTAGAACCGCTGGTCCCACCTGTGTCTGTCTTGGAATGAGTGTCAATGCAGTAGCGCTGAGTGAATGTGTGCATTGAGCTCCATGTAGCTGCTTTGCAAATGCTGTCTAGAGGGACATTTGCAATGAAAGCCAGTGTGGCTCCTGTGCTCCTTCTGGAGTGAACTCTGGGTGTAAAAGGCAGTGTCTTGTTTGATAGGGAATAGCACAATTGTATAAATCCGACTATCCACCTAGAGATTGCATTCTTTGAAATGCGGTCACCTTCTCTGCCTGGCGCTATGGAGACAAACAGCAGATCTGTTTTTCTTAGCGGTCTGGTCTTCTCTACATAGTAGAGGACTGCTCTCATAACATCTAGTGTGTGGAGTTTTACCTCAGCTGAGCTTGTGGGTTCCTGGAAGAATGCCGGTAGCTCAATAGACTGGTTTACGTGAAATTTAGAGATGAACTTAGGGGAGAACCTAGGGTGAGTACGTAAAACCAGCTCGTCTTTGTGTACAACAAAGAAAATATCCTGCACTGACAATGATTGTATTTCACCAACTCTTCTTATGGAAGTGATGGCCACTAAGAAGGCAGTTTTATAAGTCAGGTGTTTGAGACTAGACTTATGCATCGGGTCGAAAGGGGGTCCAATGAGCTTAGCGAGTACAATATTGAGATCCCATCCTGGCAGCGGGTTCGAAATTGGAGGGTGGAGTCTCTTTACTCCCTCCATGAATGCTTTGATGACAGGTACTTTCCACCATGAGACCTTATAATGTGGTATAGGCTGACACAGCCGCCGGGTGAACCTTTAAGGAGTTGAATACTAACCCTGCATCTAGCAAGTGGAGCATACAAGTTAGAATGTGGGAAGGAGACATTCTATGGGGTTAATTTGTTTAGACTGGCACCAAATTACAAATCTCCTCCACTTGTCAAAATAACAGTGCCTAGTGTTAGGCTTTCTTGATTCTTTTAAGATATCCATACATCTTTGTGGCAGATTAAGATGTCGAAACTATGACTTCAGGAGCCATGCTGCCAAGTTCATTGAGTGAGGTTGAGGGTGCACTGTGGTCCCCCGTGCTGAGTGAGCAGATTGTACGGGCACAGAAGTTTGATGGGATTGCACATCACCAGTTTGAGCAGATGTGGATACCAGGGTTGTCTTGGCACACATAGGAGCAACTAGGATGAGCGTCACCTGTTCCTTGTGGATCTTGTTCACCACCTTCCTCATTAGAGGTGTTGGGGGGGAAAAGCGTAAGCACATTTCCCTGACCAGTTCATCCATAGGGTGTTCCCCTTTGAGCCTGGTTGGCGGAACCTCAACGCGATGTCTGGGCATTGTCTGGTTTCGCTTGTAGCGAACAAGTCTGTTGTGAGGAAACCCCATTGAGAAGACGTGTCCTACTACTCCTGCGTGTAGTTGCCACTCGTGTTCTTCTGGTAGGGGATCCCTGCTCAATGAGTGTGTGAGAGTGGAGTTCCCTTGGAACGTGCTGCGACTATAGGAATATTTTCCATTTGAAGCCCCTTTCCAAATTTGTTGCGCAAGCCTGGACAGATTTGGAGAATGTGTGCCCCCCTGTTTGTTGATGTAAAACATTGCTGGAGTGCTGTCTGTTAGGATTTGCACAGATTGGCTCGCTAGGTGAGATTCTTTCAATACTGCCAGTAGTTCTACCAGATTGATGGGGTTCTGTGCTGCCGCATGAGACCACAGACCCTGAGCTGTGTGGTGAAGGTAGTGAGCCCCCCCCACCCAGCGAGTTAGGCGTCCGTCGTGACAATCGCTTGTACTTCCGGATCGTGGAAGGGTTTCCCTTTCAGCAGATTTTCTCTTGTCCACCAGCGAAGATTTTGTACTAGTGTTGGCGAAACAACCACTAGATCGTCCCACTGACCACTCGCCTGAGACCACTGATTCGCCAACCACTCCTGCATGGGTCGCATGCACAGTCGCCGTCAGGAACCAGGTAAATGCAAGATGCCATCATGCCTAGCAAACGCATCGCTTTGCGCACCCTCATCTGGCGGCCGGCCTGATAATGTGTAAATTTGCAGTAACATATTTTGGACTCTTTCCTCTGATGGAAAGACCAACCCCTCGTGTGCCTAGGACAGCTCCTATGAACTGTTTGGTTGTGCTTTGCACTAGGCTTGATTTTTTCTCGTTGATAGAAAAGCCCAATTGGAAGAGTAGGTTGATAGTCCTCTGAATGTTTTGCCTGCAAATTAGGGGTGACTCCCCTGTAATCAGCCAGTCGTCCAGGTAAGGGTAAACTGGGATTGCCTCCCTGCGCAGGTGTGCTGCCACCACGGCCAGTACCTTCGTGACTACTCTTTGAGAAGATGCTATTCCGAAGGGTAGCACTTTGAATTGGTAGGGCTGGTTCGCTATCTTGAAAAGCAAGAATCTTTTGTAAGCTGGGAACATTGAAATATGAAAATAAGCATCTTTCATATCCAGTGTGGACATGTAATCTCCCTTTTTTAGTAGAGGGATTGTCTCTTGTAGCGTAGTCATGCAGAATTTTTGTGGCTTGAAATATTTGTTTGCAAGGCACAAATCTAATACTGGGCGCATTGTTAGAGCTTTCTTTGGCACAAGGAAGTAAGTTGAATAAATACCCTTGTTTACATGGTTGGCCGGGACAACTTCGACGGCGTCCTTTAGTAGAAGCGTGGCGACTTCCTCGAGGAGGATACGCTGGTGTTCTTTGGAATGGGTCTTTTGTTGTAGGGGGTGCTTCTGGGGTCGTTTGAGGAGCTCTATACAATATCCGCCTGTTACAGTGGACAGCACCCATCGATCTGTGGTGATTGCCTCCCATGCGTGGGTGAAGGTGGATAGGCGCCCCCCTACTGGAGAGGCATGAGCGAGCACCTGGAGCGGATAGTCACTGCTTTTGAGGTGGAGTGCCACCTCGGGAGGAGTTGCCTCTACCGCGTCCATGGGATCTGCATGCTCCTCTTGAGTAATTCTGGGAGGACTGACCCCGATTGTCTCCCCCGGCAGTGCCTTGGCTTTGGGTATAAGTGGAACCCCTCTGACATTTGGCCATGTGAGTGACAAAAATTCCTGTTTCCCCCTCTGGCCAGTAGGTTTATTCGTCAATTGTCCCAATGACTTGAGAGTATCTTATTCTTCTTTGGCTGCCTTTAAGGAGTCCTCGATAGCCTTGCCAAAGAGCACATTGGGCTCAACGGGCATGTTGATAAGGGTTACTTGCATCTCTGGTTTAAAACCCGATTGACGCAACCAAGCGTGACGCTTGATAACCGTCCCTTCAGCTATTATCCTGCCTGCGTTGTCCGCGGTATCAAGATTGGTTTTTAATAAGCAGCTTGACACTGCCCTGCCTTCTGCGGCCACCTAGGCAAGCTTAGACTTAAGTGGTTCCGGGGCCGATGATAGTAAGGCCAAGACCTCATCCCATTTGTGGCAGTTGTAACTTGTCAACAGGGTAGAATTGTTAGCAATACTAGTCTGGAATGCAGCAGAGGAGGCCACTTTTCTGCCCATCATGTAAAGCCTCTTGCTTTGCTCGTCAGGCGGGGCCTCAGAGGAAGCTAGGGGAGTACAAGCCCTCTTCCTTGTTGTATTGACAACTAATGAGTCAGGCTACAGTTGCCCTCTGATATACAGCGGGTCAGAAGAACAAGTTACTCTTACCTGGTAACGTTCTTTCGATGGGATGGTTCGACGACGTATTCCATATCTATGACAGTAATCACCACAGCTGTGCTGCTTCGGAAAATCTTTCGGCGTTTGCGTCCTGCGTCGATGACGTCGATACGCCGTCCTCGAGAACCTCCTCCGACGGCACCAGATGTTATAAGTAGGACCCACAACGCCCGTAGCCTCAGTTGTAGTTTTTTCCCAGAACTTGTGGCACCAATCCTCTGCCAGTATGACCACAGAAAGCCTTGCGGAAACGTAAGCTGCAATTATGTAATAAATCCTGTAGCGGGGTAGGCAGGGAGGGAGCAATATGGGATACGTCGTCGGACTATCCCACCGAAAGAACGTTACCAGGTAAGAGAGTAACTTGTTGTTCGAGGGGATTGGGTCCTCTGACGTATTCCATATCTATGACAGACTCCCAAAGCAGTACCAACGTAAGGAGGATGGAAAAGAGTTTAGAATATACAAATTTAGAATACCCAATCAAATTCCAGAGTAAAGGACCGCCTTGATAAAGGCCAGATCCTGCCCCCGGATAGAATTGAGGGAGTAGTGACGTACAAAAGTATGGACCGAAGCCCAGGTGGCTGCACCACAGATGCTATAAATGGGAACACCCCTCTGCAGGGCAGTAGAGGCAGCCATACCCCTGGTAGAATGGGCCCGTAAGCCTACCGGAGGGTCCTTACCCGCCAAGCAGTAACATTGGGCAATTGCCAAGATGATCGATCGACACAAAGTCTGCTTAGTAACAGCTTGTAACAAACGCCTTCCAGCGTAACCAATAGAGTTGATCGTCCACTCTGACCCGGGACATGCAGGAAACGTAGAAGCTTAAAGCTCTCCTAGGATCCAGCCTATGGAGCCTCTCCTCTTCCTTACCAGGATGTGGAGGAGGATAAAATGCCGGAAGAATAAGCTTCTGGCTTAAATGAAATTCCGACAGCACCGTCGGAAGAAAGGAAGGAATACGAACTCTAAGGACAACCCTGTCCTTATGAAACGCATTGAAGGGTGGCTTAACTGAAAGTGCCTGTAACTCACCCACTCTGCGAGCGGAAGTGACCGCAACTAAAAACACAGTTTTAAGTGTTAGCAGTCTCAAAGGACAAGAATGCAAAGGCTCAAAGGGAACACCCATTAGAAACTTGAGAACAAGGTTCAGATCCCAACCGGGCACCTGGAAAGGTGACGGAGGGAACACATTAGTGAGCCCTTTCAGAAACTGAGAAATCAAAGGGATTTTAAAATAAGAACACTCCTCAGACGAGCACTTAAATATGCACAGCGCCGCCAGGTAACCTTTAATGGTACCCACTTGTAGGCCTTTGTGGGCCAAAGAAAGCAAAAAAGACAGAACGACAGGAATGTCACATGAAAAAGGATCCACATTTTGAACCCTGCACCAGTCGCAGAACTTCCTCCAACGGCAACAGTACAGGGACTTTGTTGCCGGCCGTCTGGCCGAAAGCAACACCTCCATCACGTCTTCAGGGAGGTCCCAATCCTTATACCTCAACCTTTCAGAAGCCAAGCGTGAAGATTGAGGGATCTGACCTCTGGATCGAGAACCTGACCCCCCCCCTCCTGTGAGAGCAGATCGTCTCGGGAAGGGAAGACGACGTGGAGGGCAGATGGACAAGTCCAGAAGGTCCAGGTACCAAGTCCTCCGGGCCCATGTCGGAGAGCAATCAGGATCATCCGGGAACTGAACCTCCGTAACAACCTCAACACTTGCGGAATGACGGGGACTGGAGGAAATGCATACAGCAGCGGGAAGGAACAAGTTACGTACCTGTAACTGTTGTTGTCCAGCATGGGTCTGGCATGGATTCACATGCTCATGAATATTCCCCGTCAGGCTGGGAATCCTCGGTAAAGAAAAAAAAATCAGTATCAGTTTCGTTTCTGATCTGTCTTTCTTAGTAGTAACCAATCACTGATCTCTGGGTCATACTGCACCCAGCCAATGACTGCCCTCTCCCTAAGCCCCGCCTCTGGCAGCCATCCTCAGATTTGGTAGCACGCCAAGTGGCAGCCGCAGAGGGGTAGGTGGGAGGGTTTGCATGTGAATCCATGCCAGACCCATGCTGGAGAACAACAGTTACAGGTAAGTAACTTGTTCCTTCTCCAGCATTGGGTCTGGCATGGATTCACATGCTCATGAATAAAATAATACATAGCAGTATACACATGCACAACCACGGGAGGTGGTAACAGGCTTAACATTGAGCAATACAACAACTCAAAATTAAGCATCTCTTACCTCCTCACCAGGCTGACCTTAAGCGAACAGGTTGCGCAGCACTGCTTGGCCGACCCTGGACTCCTCCCTGGAGTCCCGATCGACGCAGTAGAATCTTGTGAAGGTGTGCGTCGACCTCCACATAGCAGCCCTGCAGATGTCCAGCAGGGGCACACCAGACAGGAACGCCGTGGTAGCAGCGATCGCTCTGGTCGAATGGGCTCTCGGACGGCCGGGCAGCGAGAGAGCCTTCCCTTGATTCACAGACCCAAAGTTCACAAACAGTTGTGACATCTTCCGAAAACTCTTTGTGCTGTCCACGTAGAACTTCAGCGCTCTAGCTACATACAGCGAGTGCAAAGTCCTCTCGGCCGGCGACGGGAAGAAAACTGGTAACACCAAGGGCTCGTTGAGGTGGAAGTCCGACGGCACCTTGGGGATGAAGGAGGGGTGCGTCCTCAGCACTACCCTCATGTCATGAAAAGTCAAGTATGGAGGCTTGTAAGATAGGGCCTGAATCTCTCCCACTCGTCGTGCAGAGGTGATGGCCACGAGGAACGCTGTCTTCCATGACAGGAACCTCAAAGGCGCCGAATGCATAGGCTCGAATGGGGCTCCCATGAGCCTGGTCAGCACCACATTAAGCTCCCACGCCGGGGCAGGGGCCTTCACCGGCGGGAATGATCGGAATAGTCCCTTCATAAATTCCTTTACCAGGCGATGAGACCACAAGGACGCCCGTCCCGTAGTCCTGGTATATCGGGAGATGGCAGCCAGATGTATTTTTATGGCGGCGTGAGCCAGTCCAGCTTTGGTCAGCGACAGTAGGTACGGCAGCACTTGTGGGGCCGTAATCCGCAGAGGGTTAATCTCCTGCGCACAGCACCAGACAGAGAACCTCTTCCATTTATGACCGTAACACTTGAGAGTTGAGGACGCCCTGGCCTTTGCAAGAACCTCTCTGCAATCAGCCGGGATATCGTACCCTCCAAACTCTAGTGCTGCAGGAGCCAGGCCTGCAAGTTCAGCGACTGTGGGTCGTGATGGAGAATGGCGCCTCCTTCTCTAGAGAGAAGACCTGCGTCCGCCGGCAGCTTGACTGGTGGGGACGTTGACAAGTCCAGAAGGTCTGGGAACCAGATCTGCCTCGGCCACGCCGGTGCGACGAGGATCATCCTGCACCTGGACTTCTTGAGCTGGTTGATGAGGCGGAGCAGCAACGGCGGGAACGCGTATAGAAACAGGCCGTCCCAAGGGAACAAGAAAGCATCGCCCATGCTCCTTGGCTGTGGGAACCTGCTGACGAACCTCTGGCACTTGGAGTTCGTCGCCGTCGCGAACAGGTCGTTCTGGGGTTTGCACCATCGTTGGAAGAGTCGATCCACTTGGTCCTGGCGCAGTTCCCACTCGTGGCACGAGCGCAGCTCCCTGCTGAGTGAGTCCGCGATGGTGTTTTTTATTCCTGCCAGGTGGAAGGGAACCAGAAACATCCCCTGGGCGACGGCCCAGTGGCACAGATCCTGGGCCTCCTTGGATAGGGCTGGGGATCTGGTGCCTCCTTGCTTCCGTATTTAGAACCTTGTGGTGGTGGTGTCGGTGAAGATCCTCACCACTTTGCCCTTGAGGGACGGAAGGAACGACTTGAGAGCCCAGAACACTGCTCGGAGCTCCAGAATGTTGATGTGGAGAGACCTCTCCTCCGGGAGCCAAAGGCCTTTTGCGTGGAGGTCCCCAGTGTGGGCCCCCCAACCCTCCAGAGAGGCGTCCATCGTCACCGTCTCCTGAAACGCCGGAGTTTGAAATTCTGTGCCTGTCGTGAGGTGAGCACGGATGCCTCACCATAAGATCTCCCGACGGAACTCCTCGTCGAGAGGGATCCTGTCCTCGAAACAGCCCCTCGCCTGAAGCCAGCGGGCGTCGAGGAACTCCTGTAGCGGACGCATCCGAAGTCTGCAAAGGGGTACAAGATAGATGCATGAGGACATCATCCCGAGAAGGGACTTCATGGACCTCACCCTGGCCACGTCCGTGGCTAGCAGGCGCCGCACCTTTCCCATGATGGTCTTGGTCCTCTGCCCTGAAGGGGAGGCCAATTGCCCAACTCTATCGAGATTCGCTCCCAGAAACAGTGCTATCTGCGATGGAACCAGGTGGGATTTGGGGTAGTTGATGGCGAACCCCAGCTCCGTGAGCAACCGGATGGTCCTCCCGTGTGTTCGACGGCGAGTTCCCTTGTCCTTGCCCGGATTAGCCAGTCGTCCAGGTAGGTGTAAAGGTGGATCCCCTGCAGACGCAGACGCAGCCGCGCCGCCACTGGTGCCAGGCACTTGGTGAAAACCCTGGGTGCCGACTTTAATCCGAACGGTAGGGCCCTGAATTGGTAGTGGCGTCCCTGAACCACGAACCTGAGGAACTTCCTGTGCCTTTTTAGAATAGGGATGTGGAAGTAAGCATCCTCCAGGTCCAAAGACGATAGGAAGTCGCCTTCCTCCAGCTGTCCCAGCACGTGCTGGAGGGTGACCATCCTGAATTTCTGCGCCTTGATATACTTGTTTAAGCGACGCAGGTCCAGGATGGGGCGCCAACCGCCTGTCTTCTTCTTGACGAGGAAGTACCTTGAGTACACTCCGGAGCCCCGGAGCCCTCTGGGGACGAGCTCGATGGCACCTTTCTTGAGCATCGCCTTTACCTCCAACAGTAGTTGAGGGACGTGATTCTCCTTCCTGGCCACGGGAGGAATGCGAGGGCACTTCTTTTGGAATTCCAACAAGTGCCCATTGGCCAGGGTGTCCAACACCCAACGGGGGGTGGAGATGGACTCCCACACGCTGACAAACTTCATCAGCCGGCCTCCCACCAGGGTGCTTTTGTGGGGGCCCGACAACCCGGCCGGGTCAGTCTTGCTTGGAGGAGGCCTTGCCGCCTTGGCCTCCTTGGCCTCCTTGGCGACGGCGGCAGGACCCCCCCTTGCTTACCGCAACCTCTGTAGGCCTCCTGGGAAGAGGAGCGGGCCGCCTAGCGGTAAGTGGAGGAGCCACCGCTGGATCCTTTGGAGGCACCCTGTCTGCTTCCGGAGCTCCGAAAGGGCCGTCGCTGTTGAAGCACCCCCAGGGCCCGGGCCGTCTCCGAGTCAGTCTTGATGGCATGTGGGGACTCAACCACCGCCTTACCAAAAAGGTTGTTTCCGTCGAACGGCATGTCCAACACCCTGGTCTGGACGTTTGTTTGTTTGTTTGTTTGTTTGTTTATTTATTTAGTATAGCGCGCAAAACCCAGAGGTAACAGGGCGCAACAGAGGTCAGGAAGATAGGATTACATAAAAACTTGGTTACAGAATAAGATAGGCATGAGAAAAAGAGCATTACATTTACAGTTACATTGTGTGGGATGTGCATATATACATATAATTGAGCGAAAGCTTACAAATTTACATAATTAGTGCTGTGCATAGGGGCAGTTCGGTTGCATTTACATATTTACATATTTAAGGCTGTGCATGGTAGTCAGGTTATAGCACTGGCATGATCAGATTAGATGGCAGGGTTAGTCGTGAGGATCATTGGCCCGCAGCCAAGTGAGGGTGTTTCGCCTGAAGCTATAGTAGGATTGGTCTGTCCTAATGTAGAGTGGGAGGGCGTTCCAGTGTTGGGCTGCCAAGACAGGGAAGCTGCTGCCGCCGGTTTTCTTTTGTCTGAAATTGGGTACCTGCAGGCAGTAGGAATTAATCGATCTGGTGGGGCGGGTGGACGTTTTTTTCTTTATTCTGGATGCGAGATAGGGGGGGGCTGCGTTGTTTAAACATTTGTAGGTGAGTGATGCCGTTTTGAGGGAGATGCGGTCGTGGATTTTAAGCCATTTGTGTTCTCTCCTTTTGTTGGAGATGTGTTCCTTGGAGGGTAGGTTGAGGGCTGTTCTGAGAGCGTTGTTTTGTAGTGTCTGTAGTTTGTTGGTTATGCATTTGTTGGCTCCTAGGTACATGGCGTTGCAATAGTCCAGTTTGGATAGTATTAGGGCGTTGGCTATGATGATGCAGCTAGCTTGGGTGAGGAAGGCTCTACTTGCCCTAATTAGCTTGCATGTGTAGGCGGTGGAGGATGCTAGTGAGTTAACTTGTTTTTTTAGTGACATGGTTGCATCAAGGTGAAAGCCTAGTGTTTTCACTGTTTTGGCCACTGTGATGGTGTTGCCATCAATGTTGAAGGCCTTATAGTTGGAACTGAGTTTTTTGAGATTGGTATTGGATCCGAGGAGCAGGATTTCGGTTTTCTCATCATTTAGACCGTGTGTGGCCATCCATGCCTGAATGATGAGATATATTTTGTTTACCAAGGCCGTATCTGAAGCGTAGTTGCCTGAAAGGGGTATGAGGATCTGGGTGTCATCTGCATAATTGGTGTATGAGACACCCAGTCTGTCCAACTTGTCAAATAGGGGCTTGGTAAAGATATTGTAGAGGGTGGGAGAGACGCAGGAGCCTTGGGGCACCCCACAGGTTATTTTAATGGGGTCTGCTGAGGCTAGGGTGGAGAAGACCCTCATAGTTCGGTTGTCCAAGAATGATTGGATCCAGGCTATGGCCTCTTTCGAGAAGTGGGCTGCTGAGGCCAGGTGTTCGCACAGGACTGCGTGATCTACCAGGTCAAATGCTGCCGACAGATCGAGGAGTAGTAACATGGCAGTGTTCCCTTTGTCGTTAATCTCATTGATCTGGGTTTTAAGATCGATTAAGGCTGTTTCGGTGCCGTGCTTCGGTCTGAAGCCTGATTGGTGGGTGCCTAGTAGTTTGTGAGTTTCAAGATATTGCTGAATCTGCAGGTATGCTACTCTATCTATTATCTTTAACAGGAATGGCACCGTGGTGATGGGCCTGTAATTGGTGGGAATAGCGGGGTCTAGGGTTTGCTTCTTGAGGAGAGGCAGGACCCAAGATTCTTTGAGGTTACTTGGTATGGTGTTGGAGGAGAAGGATGCGTTGATCAGCTTGGTTATAAAGGGGGCTAGATCCCTAGCAGCATCCTTGATTATCTGGGGAGGGCAGTTGTCGCCTTTGCAGTTAGATGGTTTAAGTGAGGCTATAACTTTTTCTGTTTCTGGGATAGATATTTTGGTAAATCTGAAGAGATTCTGGCCTGGACGGTTGGCTGTTTTGTCGTGGTTGCTGGGAGATGCTTCATTGGTGGTGAGAGAGTCTTTTTTCAGAGCGATTTTGGTTTGGAGAGTTTTGATTTTATTAGTTAGGGCGTTTTGGACGCTGGTGCACCATACTTTATCTTTAATTATATTGTCTGGTGGGGGTATAGGGGATTCTAGTTCCCTTAGTATAGCAAATAGTTCTCTGGTGTTGGAGCTCGATTTTTCGATTCTTTCATTGAATAGTTTCTTTTTGGTGAGTAGAATTTCTTTTTTGTAGTTGTTTGCATAAAGTTTGAGTTGTGATTTGTTCTCTTCTGTAGGGGAGTTGCGCCATTGGCTTTCAAGTTTTCTTTTGTGCAGTCTAAGTTCTTTCAGATGTGGGGTGAACCAGGTGTTCAGGTGGGCTTGCTGTTTGCTTTTTTGCAGTTTTAGAGGGGCAATGATGTCTAGTCCTTTTTTTATGGTATTGTTATAGTTTTCTACTAGGCGTTCTGGTTTTAGATTATCGGGGAGAGCATTGAGGGTTGGCAGTAGTAGTGGTAGGAGGTTGTCAGGGGTTATGTTTTTTTTTGCTCTAGTGGGTAGTGGTGGTGCCATGATTTTTCTTTTGTTGACTTCTTTATTGAGAGATAAGGTGAAGTCAATGAGGTGATGGTCTGTCCAGTGCTGGGGAGTGGTTTTGGTAATGACGGTGTCGCAGTTTAGAGTGGCGATCCAGTCCAAGGTCCTACCTTTATTATGGGTGGGGGTGAGCACTCTTTGGATTAGGCCGTGTTCATCTAGCATGTTGGCTATAGCTTGTGCTGGTTTGTCGTCAGGGTCGTTTAGTCCTAGATTCAAGTCGCCTAGCAATAATATTTGGGTGGTGTCTTTTATGTTGTTGGCTAGGAGGCTGGATAGGTCTGCTTCGAATGAGCCAATGGGGCCGGGTGGCCTATATATTAGAAGGATGGTTAAGGTGCGACAGTTGGAGATGGGTAGTTTGGCTACTAGGAGTTCGCAGGATTTGAGAGGTGCTTGAGGCAGTGGTCTTAGCTCGAGGTTTGTTTTAGCTATGATGGCTAGGCCACCTCCTCTGTTGTTGGGCCTGTCCATTCTGATTATTTGGTAATTTTCTGGAATGGCTATTGAGAGTGCTGGGCCTGCTGCTTCGTGCAGCCATGATTCAGTGATAGCTAGAAGGTCGAGGTTGTTTGAGGATAAGGTGTCTGCTATTTCTGTGGCGTGGGCCATTATCGATCTGGCGTTGATCAAAGCTCCGGATATAGTGGTAGTGTTGGGTGTATCCTGGATTGTTATAGGGATGAGTTTGGGTTGGGTGGAGTTGTAGCAGGGTGTGATGTGGCTCGGGTGGATTTTGGTGTGTTGCAGGGTGGGTCTCTTGTTGTGGTAGATGGGCTCGTAGAGACGGGGTAGTCTGGCTCGTAGTCTAGTGTTTCTTTCTAGGGTTGGACAGGGTGCATTTTCTGCAGGGTACATGGTTATGGTGGCAATGAAGATGGTAAGGTGTAATATATGTATAAGGAGATACAGTAGGGTGGCTGTTTGGCTCTTGCTGAGGTACATTGTACGGTTTGGCATGTGTAAATAAACAGGGGGTTTACCTGAGTTCGCAACTCAGGCTAAGAAAGGCATGTGCAAATAGATGCAAGTAGGCAAGGGGTTCACCTAAGAACAGTAATCACATTCGGGCTAAAGGTGGCATGTGCAAGTAGGCAAGGGGTTCACCTAAGAACAGTAATCACATTTAGGCTAAAAATGGCATGTGCAAGTAGATGCAAGTAGGCAAGGGGTTCACCTAAGAACAGTAATCACATTTAGGCTAAAAATGGCATGTGCAAGTAGATGCAAGTAGGCAAGGGGTTCACCTAAGATCAGTAATCACATTTAGGCTAAAGGTGGCATGTGCAAGTAGATGCAAGTAGGCAAGTAGTTCACCTAAGAACAGTAATCACATTTAGGCTAAAAATGACATGTGCAAGTAGATGCAAGTAGGCAAGTGGTTCACCTAAGAACAGTAATCACATTTAGGCTAAAAATGACATGTGCAAGTAGATGCAAGTAGGCAAGGGGTTCACCTAAGAACAGTAATCACATTTAGGCTAAAAATGGCATGTGCAAGTAGATGCAAGTAGGCAAGGGGTTCACCTAAGAACAGTAATCACATTTAGGCTAAAAATGGCATGTGCAAGTAGATGCAAGTAGGCAAGGGGTTCACCTAAATTCGGTAATCACATTTGGGCTAGAAATGGCTACAGACATATAGATAACTCTGCAAGTTGGACCAGTTAGTAGAAAAAGACTACCACATGGTCGGGGGGGCGCATGATACCAAGAAGGATCTGTGGTGTTGAGGGCATTGCTGTGTATGAGTAAACATGTATTCGTGTCTACTGTACTTGCTTCTTGAGTACTATAGAATGATAGCTGTTCAGTAAGTGAGAGAGCTCCAATCACACATTAAGAAATGCGTACAATTTGTTTAACGTTAGAAAATCTCAGAATTCGCGCAGCTGGTGATTGTTACCGCTTTTGTTGTTAGAAAATCAACAATTACAAATGTAGGTGTATCGCTTCAGTTATTTCTTAAAAGAACTTAGCCGTCTTATGTAGTTAAGCATTACTCACCAAAACAGTTCAGTTAAGCTGATAGGTATCATGGTGCTGTACATGGCCAATGTACCATACATGTTTAGAATCAGTATAATGCGGCTGAGGGCGTCTCCAACTTCTGATAGCGAGAGATCCTGGAGTTGAAAGGGCAGAGATCCTGGCCCCTGGCTCCTACGGCTCCGAACAGGCACCCAACAGGCCTTAGAGTGGCCTTGGAGCTGGCCGCCGGCGTGATCCGCCTGCCGGCGGTTACCGCTGATGTAAATGAGGCTCAGCCTCGGTTTCAGGCCGCGCTGCGCCCGGCATGGGCGAGTCAGGCGCCGTGTGGGGACAGGGTCAGGCAGGCCCTGTCCTGTTCCCCGCTTGTCGCGTGGTTCCTCTGCTGGGCTGGGGGTGCTGGGGGGGCTCCTGCCCTCGCCCCACGATGAGGAAGAGTGGAGTGAGGGGGTTAGCAGGCACCCAACAGGCCTTAGAGTGGCCTTGGAGCTGGCCGCCGGCGTGATCCGCCTGCCGGCGGTTACCGCTGATGTAAATGAGGCTCAGCCTCGGTTTCAGGCCGCGCTGCGCCCGGCATGGGCGAGTCAGGCGCCGTGTGGGGACAGGGTCAGGCAGGCCCTGTCCTGTTCCCCGCTTGTCGCGTGGTTCCTCTGCTGGGCTGGGGGTGCTGGGGGGGCTCCTGCCCTCGCCCCACGATGAGGAAGAGTGGAGTGAGGGGGTTAGCAGGCACCCAACAGGCCTTAGAGTGGCCTTGGAGCTGGCCGCCGGCGTGATCCGCCTGCCGGCGGTTACCGCTGATGTAAATGGGGCTCAGCCTCGGTTTCAGGCCGCGCTGCGCCCGGCATGGGCGAGTCAGGCGCCGTGTGGGGACAGGGTCAGGCAGGCCCTGTCCTGTTCCCCGCTTGTCGCGTGGTTCCTCTGCTGGGCTGGGGGTGCTGGGGGGGCTCCTGCCCTCGCCCCACGATGAGGAAGACGTCCGGGCGAAAGTCTGTCGCCTTGAGCCATCCTCGTCGAAGGCAAACTCTGTTGCCCAGTTGGTGAAATCCAGTATCGGCAATGTCCGTTGCCACCGTTATGGCGTGATCCGACGCCACCTCGCCTTCCTGCAGAATTTCTAGGGCCTCCGCCCTTTTGTCATCAGGCAGGAAGTCTAGCAGGGGAGCTATCTTGAACCAGAGCTCCCTGACATAGCGGGCCACGATCGCTAAGGCATTGGATTGGCCGCCTTAATCGTCGTCGCCAACGAGATGACTCGTCGTCCCATAGAGTCCAACTTCTTGCCCTCGCTGTCTGGCGGGAAAGTGGAAGCCGCCGCACCCGCTGCCTTCTTCTTAGCCGCTGCCGAGACGACAGTCCGGCGTGGGCTGGGCCCTGTGTAACGCTCACCTGATTCCCACGGAGGCGCGGGTCTTGGCAGGAAGCTGTCTGTGACTCGAAAAGTGATGTGCAGGACTCGATTGGCTTCTGGGGTCGAACCTCTTCGCACTGTGTGTCGGACTCGAAGAGTGAGGTTTCTGCAGGTGAAAGAATATGGGGGTTAATGGTCTGGGTTGTTGAATGTCCCTCTCTCTCTCTCTTCCCAGCTTTTTCGTAGAGCCCCCAGGTCAACGTGCTCACCTTATATAGGTGAATGCTGGGCTCTCCATCTGCGTCTGGTGCAGGGTGCCGTTGCCAGTTCCTTCACTGGTGAAACACAGGACTCTTGAATTCAGAGGATGGTTACCGTCGTTATCTGCACGAGCGGTGAGTTTCTGGACACCTTTTATCTTTATAGTCTTTACATGCGTGGCACGTTTATATGCAGACTCTGTATAATGCTTTTCCCTTATGTATTGCAGGGCTCGAGATGAAAGATGAAGTGAAGCGCCTGGAAGTTCGTAAGTATGGCAAGCGCTCCAACTGTCTCTTTCCTTGCAGCTTAGTTGGTGTTAAAGAGATGCCGGAGTATTCGCAGGCGTTTTATTGCGACGAGCGTGATGGACGTAAGTAAATACCTGCTTAATGTCTTTTCTTTTGCCTTTCAGATGTTGGGTTGCAGCGCCGGTGTCCGCGGAATGCCAGTAAGTTGTTAACGATACTTTGTCTTCACAGGCGGCGATGCAGAACGAAGAAATCCGGAATTCACAGCGTGCTGGTAAGTATGGCAATGCTTTTGTTTTTGCAGGTGGAGATGCGGCGTGAAGAAACGGCCGCAGCCGATGGATCAGGTAAGTAAGCACTGCGTGTAAAGTTTGCCTTGCTAACCTGTTGTTTCTGTTCTTTGCAGGTGCTGATGATGTCTGGATACTGAAATGGTAAGTAGGATTCTTGCAGGTCCAGGATCGGAAGAAGAAAGGCCGGAGCAGACTCGGTGAGCGTTCTGCTGCAGATGCAGAATAACGCGAAGCACGCTTCATCTATCGGGTGTGGTTTAAATAGCCTTGGAGTGATGAGGCGTCTTCTTCCACGGCCCCGCCGAGGTAAGAAAAGAGTTCCAGTTTCCAGAAGAGTTCCAGTGCTGTATCCAGGGAGTGGAGCTGCCCCACCCAGGTAAGAAAGTAGTTCCTGTTCTCAGATGGCTTCTAAGTGGCTGGTAAGTAAGCAGCATGGTCTGCTGCAGGTAAGTCCACCCAAGGCGCTTCCAGTGCCGGGACCAATGGTTTTGATGAGCCTGGTGCCACCGGAGCCAGGACAAGGTCCAAAAGGTCCCAGTGGGGACCGGCTGGTGCTTAGGTTTAGGGTTAGGGGCCTGCTTCCAAGGACGTTGGGCTGGTCCTGGCTCCTTGGAAGCAGTGATCATGACACCCTGAGGCACAAGGGGGCGGCATCGGGGACTCAGTACTTCTTCTTGTACCCGTCCCTCTTGGGTGGTGTCATGGAAGATTTCTTGAGGACAGCAAGCCCCTCGTCCCAGATGTCATCGAGTAAAGGCACCGCGAGGACTGACTTCCTCTTGGCCTCTCATCGTTGGTACAGAAACACCTCCTTTTTCTGTTCTTCAGGGCAGAGCTCAAAGAGCTTGGATGCCCTGGTTTCATGGCGTGGAAGGAGCCAATTGTCGGCTGGAGATGCCCGCGGGGGTGGGGGGTGACGACGGGATGTCCGCTGTGTCATCGCCGCCGTCATCATCCATCCCCGTCGCTGTATCCGTCGCCGTATCTCTCTAGGGTCCGGCGAGGGGGATGAGGGGTCCACCGGTCTCGCAGGCACGAGGGGCAGAGCGGGGTGGACTCTCCTCCGCTTGTTAGGAGGGCTTACCGACGGGCCTGGTTCTAGATCCTCCGTCGGGTTCCGTGGTAATCTCGTCCTTATCTCGGTGCATAAGGATTGGATTGCCAACAAAATGGCCACTGACCTATCCTGGGGCTCGGGCAATGGCTGCGACGGACGGGATGGCCGCTCCACTGGGCCCTGTTCGCTGTCGCCATCTTCGATCACGTCAGCAGGGACCGCCCCCTGGGATTGAACCTTCTCGAACATCTCGTTGAGGCCTATGAACCTCTCGTTGAGGCCCTTCTCTGTTTCCACCAATTCCTCCTCAGAGGCTGATTCCGAGTCTGTAATGGCCACCAGCCACCCCCCCCCCCTTTTTCAGCCGGGGGCTTCACGGGGGTCTTAGCGATGGGCTGGAAAGAGGAATCCCTCCGCGGTGGCAGGGATACTCTAAGCCCAGAGGGCGTCTCCAGGGGGGTAGTCTCAGCCGGCTTCGGCAGGGTCGCAGAGACCACTTCGGTAGAGGCCTTTGCCGGGTGGATCAAAGCCCTCACCACCTTAGGTGCGTCCTGGGCATTCGCCTTGGGGGGAGGGTCAACGCCTCGCTCACCCCTTCGAGATCGACCGGGTCCGCTCCAGCGGCCTACCCAGGTTCTCGGACTTCCTCTTCCCCGAACCAGAGCGCTGGCTCGTGGTCGAACATGCCGGGGAAGTAGCGCCCTGCTTGGCAACCGAAGCGCCCGACCTTTCGGCGCTCCCGATGTCCGCGGACTCGTGGTGCTTGGCCTTCTGTTGGGCCCCCGTCGCCGGAGCGCCCTCACAGGACTTAGAAGCCCGCTCAGACTTCTTCGCCTTAGCACCTGCTGTGCCCTTCTCCAGGCAGGCGGCAAGGCGGGAACGACGATCTTGTTTGGTGCGTTCCGAAAGGTTCTTGCCGAACGCACAGTCTTTCTCCACATGCGTCTTGTCCTCATGAAGTCAGTAGAGACATCGCGAATGCTCGTCCTCCTTGAAAACGTTCTGTAATCTGCATCTAGGGCAGAACCTGAAGAGCTTGGATCCGGGCGTCGAGCTTCCCTTGTCCTGGGCCATGTCCGTTCAGGTAGATCTTCCGGAATCCTCCAAGAAGTATAAACTCGACGAAAACTTCACCTTTGAGGGGCGTAGAAGAATTCCAAAACGGGTCCCCGTTATCGGAAGTATTTTTTTTTTTCTTTATTATTGTATATGGTTTACAAGAAACCTTTACAAAAAAAATTGTCTTTAAAAGGTAGAAAAGCATTCATTACATTTAAATTTCAACTATACAAACAAGCGTTAAAACATAGATCCAATTTCCAGTTAAGATTTCCAGAGAATATGGGACAAATTTAAATTTAAATTTTAAAGAGTTCGGTGCAAAATACACTGCAGCATTAAAATTATAACGACACTAAACTTTAAAATTTACAAAATTCTAAAATAGAAAAGAAGCCTGCAGAGAATAAAGAGAAATTTCATAGAGTCAGGCATAGTCATAACAAGCATAATCATAACAGCGGGGCGTATAAATCTAAAGCTTTGATAAATCCAGCCACAGCAAGTCCATCCTTAGTGTTTGAAATAGTGAGACACTGAGACCAGATCAAATGGGCCTCCCCCATTTGCCCCATTACATTAAAACGTCCTAGATATTTGTCCCTTAAAGCTGTCAAAGCAGTACAGTCTAAAAAGAGATGCCGAGCGGTTTCAATCACCCCCATAGTTTTGCAGAAACGGCAACTAGGATCTAAATCAGAGAACTCCTTCCTTTTATGTAGAACTTCCCAAGTAGGGAGGAGATTCCATCTGAGTTTAGTGAGAAGGGAGCGATAATATCTGTTGGGGAATTGGTTCAAAATAAAAGACAACAGGCCTCTTTTTTTATGATCAAATTGTAAATCTCTCAGAGAGGGGTACGAGTGTAATTTTTCAATAGTATTACTCCAGTCATGAGAAAAGAGACTCTCCTTGACCTTATTCGGATTCGTTAGTAGGGTGTCCCTATCGGAGGAAATATCCAACAGGGTCCTGTCACAGAGATCACTAAAAGCGTTGAGATATAGATTCTTGACTAAATGTCCCTGAGAAGAAATCATGTGGCCCACATCAGCATAAAGAGTGTCAGGTTTAGGAGAAAGCAAAGCTGAAAAAAGTGAGAGAATCCTCCAGAGAATCCTGGCTCGAAATGAGACTAACCCTAAGTCATACCTAATAGCCGCTATTGGAATGGAATTTGGTAGTTTTAGAATTTTCCTCCAATAGATACCCTCAAGAGAGTCCCAGAAAGTCAAAAGTGCCAAGTAGTGAAATTCCATTCCATACAAAAGTTTGGGAGTAACCTTACCCTTATAAAAATCTACTACAGGCTTAAGGGAGAACATACCATATTTATTATCTAATTTGAGGGATTGGGAGATGAGAGGGAGCAATTTGTGTCTGAGAAATCGTCTAAGTTCGATCGCGGAGGGACTAGCCAAAATCAAATAACCAAGATAGACGATTTTGTTTGCTCTAATTATATTTTCGCCACCTATTTTCCATACTTTATTATTCCCCATTCTCCCCTTTGAAAAGACCATAGTACGAGTTTTGCTCGGGTTAATCTTAAGGCCATTGAGAATACCATATTCTTCAAATTTACATATGAGTCTCTGCAGGCCCACTTTAGTTTTGTCAAAAAGAAGAAAGTCGTCGGCATAAGCCAACCATGAAAGCCTCAGATCCCCTAGTTTAGCACTCACCATGCCTGCATTTCTCAGGAAGTCATCCACATCGGCCATATAAAGGATAAAGAGACAGGGAGCTAACGAGCAACCTTGTCTCACCCCAATACGTGTCCTAATCCTTCTGGAGAGAGTTCCTGCCAAGTCGAGCCTGATATGGACCCCTGAATTTTCATACATGGCCATGATAAGAGATAAAAGCCCTGCCGGAATGCCCCATTTGGTTAGTTTTCCCCATAGTCTTGACCTGATAACCAGGTCAAAAGCATTTGACAGGTCAATAGATGCAACATAGAGAGGACCATCATATTTACCCCAAGAAGCGGATTGTAGGGCACTGAGAATAAGACCATTGAGATTAGTTGAGTGGCCTGCCCTAAAGCCTGTTTGTAGTTTGGGGAGAATATGATTTTCCCTGATCCAGATATTAAGGTGCGAGAGCAACAAGGAGGCAAAAAGCTTACAATCTGCATCTATAAGTGAGATAGGTCTATAATTTTTGACCTCGTTACGCAGGCCTCTTTTGAAAATTGGGACAATGTGAGCAGTTTGCCAACTAGTGGGTACCTTCCTGGAGTTAACGACATCTTCAAAGAGCAGAGAAAGGAGGTTAGCCCAGAGAACTGGCTCAGCTTTGAATGTGTTGTTAGTAAGGCCGTTAGGCCCAGGAGCCCTAGATTTCTTGGCTTTGGAGATGAGTCCAAGTATTGTCTCGGAATCAGTCAGAGGTTTCCATGAGTCCTTAGAGGGGTTGTTCCCCAGAAGACAGGGAACTGATCCCTCACCCCCAATGTCAAAGAGTTTGGTGTAGTGCTCAACCCATTGAACCTCAGGAATGGCATTTAGCTGGTCGGCGACCGCCGCATTATCTAGGCTAGCTACTGTAACCCAAAATGCCCTCAGATCTCGTTTTATGAGCACTGCAAGCATATGATCTGCATCATTTTGTAGCATAGAAGCTTTTCTAAACTTACAATAGTTTTTATATTTTTGGCGGATGGTTTTAATTTTTTTATTTTTGTCGGCCCATTCCATGTCTAGGGCTTGTACATCTCTAATGAGTTTCTTAGTGAGACCCTTTTCGTTAGCCAATTCTTGATCAAATCTATGAGGGTGAGATATTTTAATAACACCTTTCCTAAGCTGGCCGTGAATACTGCGCTGTAAGGCAGTGAGAAAGCTATCGAAATGAACTGTATTGAAAACTGCCAATTTCCAACAAAAAGAGGTATGGTTGAAAGAAGAGATCAGTTTACGATTCAGTAGGCTGATATTGAGAGGAGTCCAACGAACCCCTGTCCCTTGTCCCACAGTTTGGAGATGGGTAGGTCCCCCCACGGGCAAAGACTTAGTTGGAAGGAGACAAAGAAATGAGACCCGAAGAATACCATGGTCACTCCATGAATTGAAGGAAACCTCGACATTAGACGAGAAAGGAGTGAGAGAGTGATCTACAAACACGTAGTCTAAGGTAGATGTTAATGAAGATCTACGCCATGTGGGTCGAGATAGATTGGTAGCGTCGTAGTAACCATTGAGACAAGTAAGACCCACTGAATCCATGGCGAGATTCCAACAACGACCACGTGCAAATTTCATGCCTAGGCGGGAGTCGTCCTCCATTGCTAGTCCCAAGTCGTCATATTTGGATTCGGAAAAGATAGAGCAATCCGAATTAAGATCACCTGCCAGGATCAGTTTACCCCTGGGATGCACAGATCTCCAAGAAAGAAGCATATCCGTTAACTTTTGCAAAAACGGCTCAAGAGGAGAGATTCCCTTGTGCCAATATACATTAACCAGAAGTAGAGTAACCGTAAGATCAAGAGAGAACACCTCCAGGGCCAGGATACCAAAAGGCGTATCCAAAAGCACCTTAGACCTATAACCCAAGGAAGTTCTTAATCCCATGAGAAGACCCCCCGATGGCCTCCCTCCCAGGCTGGGTCTAGCATTTTGAGAAAAGATATTAAACCCATCTAGAATGGGAGTTGAGAGCATCCAGGTTTCTTGAAGAAAGAAGCAGTGTGAAGCCCTGATCATAGTAACAGTGTCTAAGTTCGTAAAGAGGTGAGAGTTACCTCTAGAATTCCAAGAGAGAAACCCAAAGGAATTCACAGGAAGAGCATCTGGAGGTAGTTCTGGATTTATCAGGAGGGACTCATTTCCACAGACCTGCAGTGACCTGTGCCCAATTGCGAAAGTGTCCATTTGATTTGGGCATGAATTGCCTCCCATGGGGCTGTGAGGTTCTTTCCGGATAATATACCATAGTGAGATTATCCCTATATTTTGGATCCCCTTCATTGTTAGTGGAGGGCTGGGTGGATTTCAGTAAATTTGCTTCAAAGCCAAGTTGCTTTAACCCTTCCTTATGTCCCATGATCAAGTCCAAAACCACTCTTGATTTAAGAATAATATTACTTACATCTACCCGGTCATGAATGGGGAAGATAATGCTATCCAAGTCATAGCTAGAGATCAGTGAGAGCGAGGGAAGTTGATGGAAGATCTTTAAAATATTTCCACGGTTTAAGCAAATTGGCGTATCTTGGCCCCAAAGGCTGGTAAATTGTATAATATCCTGAGGAACTTTTGATTCTGACATATTGGGAAGGGAGTCAGAGATCTTTTTGGTAAACTGAGATAAAGAATCAACCGCCAAGTCGGGACCCCTAGCACCTCTTAGTATAGTCCTATTTTGAATAGCAGTTGGACCCACTGGGAGTCTTTCACAGAAATTGAGAGAAGTATTGTAGCGAACAGAATCGAGCCCAAAGGGAGCACCATCACGGTCCATAATCGGGGCAGCAATAGGTAAACTTAGAAAAGCTGGGTTAGAAGGGAGAGGGGCAGAAGAATCCCTCTCTAGTAAAGCTCCCATATCCCCGTCCCTCGTTATAAGCTCAGTAGTCACAGGGAAACCCTCAGTGACAGCAGTGAGCGTTGGCTCCAGAGATAGGGGCGGGGTGGAAGAAGCCCCATCTAGGGACAGGCATACATTAGATTTAGGCACTGCCCCACATACAGTTTTAGGAGCCAGTATCTCCCGGAAAAGATGTTTGACCATATCAATGTTAACCAGGTTTGCTGTAGTCATTGGCCGAGTAGTCTCTGAGTGACTCTGAACTGACCCTGATATACAGTTAGATAAGATAGTCGGGGATACTGCATCAGTAGAGAAATCCTTTGCTTTAACGGTAGCATAAGTAGTAGGCACAGTCAAGGCATTAACGGAGGTCGGCTTTGGTAAAGTTGAGGTTGTTGTCAGGGTACCAGAAGCCACAGAGTCCACAACCCCCTCGATATTGGGTCCCAGTACTAGAGAAGGAATGTTATTAATCGAGAGACCATCAACCACACCATCCGGTAAGGGAGATAGAACTGCTGTAATGGGAAGTAGGTCGGCTGTGGCTGCATTAGCCACTCTAGTCGAAATGGGGGTCCTAGAAGCCACTGAATCAGCATGGTTCTCAGTCCCCTTCGGAACGAGAGTAGTAGATGAGGAAGCCACAGTATTCGCCAAGAAGAGATTTTTAAAAAATTGATTCGTATAAGAATTTAGATGTTTCACGTTTTTCTGATTTTTAGTTTTCTTCATTTGCTGAGTGATTTTCCTTTTCCTTCCTATACAGGGCACAACTTTTTGATGTAGGATTTCTTTGATGGGTTCAATGGAAATAGATGAATTCTCTGAAGTCGAAATAGATATGAACTCCAGGGAGGAGGCGATAGGGGGACCCTTGGAGAGATCTGCCAGTTCTAAAGACCCTCCCATAAGGGGAGGACCTTGAACAATAGGATTAGGAAGCTGACCAGCCGCTTCCTCTTGGACTTTCTCCTCCATTGATACCATCGTAAGTTTGGTATGAGGGGTAGTTAGTAGTGGCTTCGATCCAGTAAACTTTCGCCGACCCTCAGAGGTAGTTATCGACATCTTAGCGGGTTGGGTACAAGAATTCAAAACTGGACCTTGAGGGACCGTAGGACTCTGGCCCTGAACTAAAACTACCTCCTGCATACTTGGCGTGATCACGGTAAGTCCTTTATGTACGGTATGGGCTGCAGAGGGTAGTTGATTAAGAGGAGTAGGGTCATGACCGTGTGTAGGCAAAAGTGGATGTTCTTCCTTTATAATTTTAACTAACTCTTCAAATCTGTCAAGGCCCTCTAACCTAGAATAAATTTCAGATAAGAGGAGAGAGTGCGATCTGACCTCAGACCATATATTGTCATACAGACTCACAAAGGAACTCAGAACCATATTCAGAGCCGAAATAGTGGGTTGGGAAAGTTTAATTCTTTCATCTGCCTCCTTAAGAGTGTGATGTAAGATCGATTCGCTACCCTGATCCTTTTTTGAGTCTGGGAGTAAACCCCTTTCTTTCAACCAATTTTGTTTCTCTGTGTACTCATCAATAAAATTGATGAGATCAGAAGGAGAGCCTGCAAAAGAATCATCACAAATTTGCTGGGTGACATTATTAGTATTATTGCAATTAGGGGCCTGGTGACTATCAGCAATTGCCCTGTCTGCACATTCTATGATGCTGTTATCGTCAATATCCTGAGCTAAAGGATCTTCAATCACCAATTTCTTAACTACATCAACTAGATTAGTATGATCTAATGAAGAAACTGTAGGAAGTGAGTGTAAGGATTTAACAAGGGTACTAGAAGTAGACCTCTTTCCAAAGAAGTGTGAAATGTTTTTCCCTTGAATTGGTTTCCCTTGGATACCCAGATTGGATTTTGTTTTAAGGGAGGGATTATGGGATTTGTTAAATGGAGTTTTGAACATGGTAGGTGTCGATTTCCCTTTAGGCGTATATGGAGTACCAGCCACATTAGTAGACAGATTAACATGTATAGTCGAAGTATGATTAATGGCCCTAATTGCAGAGTTAACCTCGAGTGGAGGTTCAGTGGAGGGAAGAGCAGAGTTCCCATTAACAGTTATCCTTGGTAGTGCGGAGGCAATAGCTACAGAGTCAGCCGCCCTAACAGATAGGATAGGCATCCTGGAGTCGGAGTTGGCAGATGTTGAAAGAACGGAATTAACCACATTGTTATTGGAGTAATCCAGATGGCCCTTATCTTTTTGAGGGGTAGCCCCTTTTGCAAGATTAGAGGCTAAGGTAGCTGCTAGGCGTTCTTCCTGTGTGTCTATCGAGATATCATGAGTTCCATTAAAAATGCAGCTATTGTAGGCTGCATTGCGGGGTAAACTACCCATAGCATTAAGTACCTCGGACCTATCGCTGACATGGATTTGAGCCCGGGCTAGGGTTTTAAGGAGTAAAGGGTTATAAGGGGCATCTGGTGGAACATGCTGTAAATTCCCCATTGTGACCGGGGAGGGACTGACAGTAGTAACTGATGAGACAGAGGGTAAATTACCAGTAGCAGACGGAGTCGAGGCCAGGGAGGCCTCCATAGCTGTCTGACTTCGCAGTCCCTTGCGTGTCATTCAGAGAGAACCAGAGCCCAGTAGTTAAAGACAGGGGACTTAAGAATATAGCAGCGAAAGGTTAAGCTAAAAGTGGACTGAAATTGCAATGATACCTATTATATACACCACAGTCAATAAAAAATATGAGCACAGCAATCTAATAATTAATAAATGTTACACTGAAGACCAAGGCAACCTCAGCCAACAAAAAAGAAAGAAAATAATAGCAATTGTCCCAAGAACACTCTTAGATTAAAAATACAGAAAGAAATGGATCTATGCAGCCCCCCCCGCCCCAAAACAGAATAATAAAAACAGATGTATTGTGAACTAAGGATAAATGATCTTAGTCCATACGTAATCAAAGAGGATTAATTTTAACAGAAACCACAATTGTCTGAGGATCTAAGAGGAGCGCTCAGTCTCAGGGTAGGGAACGCCCGACAGCTAGTGGAGCTGCCAGAGTCCGACTCTCCACCCCAGACCCTTAGAGCTGATAAAGTGATATGTACTGTGCAGCAAGATCCGAGTTCAGGTTACTCACTGATCACAGCCGAACAGCAAAACAGCGTCTCCAGCCCTTACTGCCTCCAGGGCTTAACGCCGCAAGGGTGTATATGCCGGCAGTTATTGCGGCCTTGAGAACACGTGACCACTCACGTGTCCACGATAAGCCCCGCCTCCTCCAGGAAGCAGGGGAAAGCAGCAAGAGCTCTGCTCGCAGTGCTGCCGGGTTCACGCTGGGCTGCAATTGTCAAAAAAAGCTTCGTTCGTGAGGCGCAGCTTCTAGGAATACAAATCACACGCCGCTCGGGCGGATATGCCGGCAGTTATTGCGGCCTTGAGAACACGTGACCACTCACGTGTCCACGATAAGCCCCGCCTCCTCCAGGAAGCAGGGGAAAGCAGCAAGAGCTCTGCTCGCAGTGCTGCCGGGTTCACGCTGGGCTGCAATTGTCAAAAAAAGCTTCGTTCGTGAGGCGCAGCTTCTAGGAATACAAATCACACGCCGCTCGGGCGGATATGCCGGCAGTTATTGCGGCCTTGAGAACACGTGACCACTCACGTGTCCACGATAAGCCCCGCCTCCTCCAGGAAGCAGGGGAAAGCAGCAAGAGCTCTGCTCGCAGTGCTGCCGGGTTCACGCTGGGCTGCAATTGTCAAAAAAAGCTTCGTTCGTGAGGCGCAGCTTCTAGGAATACAAATCACACGCCGCTCGGGCGGATATGCCGGAAGTTATTGCGGCCTTGAGAACACGTGACCACTCACGTGTCCACGATAAGCCCCGCCTCCTCCAGGAAGCAGGGGAAAGCAGCAAGAGCTCTGCTCGCAGTGCTGCCGGGTTCACGCTGGGCTGCAATTGTCAAAAAAAGCTTCGTTCGTGAGGCGCAGCTTATAGGAATACAAATCACACGCCGCTCGGGCGGATATGCCGGCAGTTATTGCGGCCTTGAGAACACGTGACCACTCACGTGTCCACGATAAGCCCCGCCTCCTCCAGGAAGCAGGGGAAAGCAGCAAGAGCTCTGCTCGCAGTGCTGCCGGGTTCACGCTGGGCTGCAATTGTCAAAAAAAGCTTCGTTCGTGAGGCGCAGCTTCTAGGAATACAAATCACACGCCGCTCGGGCGGATATGCCGGCAGTTATTGCGGCCTTGAGAACACGTGACCACTCACGTGTCCACGATAAGCCCCGCCTCCTCCAGGAAGCAGGGGAAAGCAGCAAGAGCTCTGCTCGCAGTGCTGCCGGGTTCACGCTGGGCTGCAATTGTCAAAAAAAGCTTCGTTCGTGAGGCGCAGCTTCTAGGAATACAAATCACACCGGAAGTAGAAACGGTGGAGCTTGAGGCTCGATTAAACCGAAAAAATGAGAATCTCCTGAAAAAACGTGAAAACGCAGTAAACTCGAGAGCTAAACACGAGGACTCCCAAAATCTGAGGATGGCTGCCAGAGGCGGGGCTTAGGGAGAGGGCAGTCATTGGCTGGGAGCAGTATGACCCAGAGATCTGTGATTGGTTACTACTAAGAAAGACAGATCAGAAACGAAACTGATACTGATTTTTTCTTTACCGAGGATTCCCAGCCTGACGATGGGGAATATTCATGAGCATGTGAATCCATGCCAGAACCCATGCTGGAGAAGGACCACTCCGCCACGAACGCGTCCCCTAAGGCTCCGTTTGGAGGAAATTCCTGCGAGCAGAATCTTTTGCACTACCGGTTGACACTGGAGGCGAAGAGATCCACTTGAGGGGTCCCCCAAAGGGCGAAGATCTCCAGGAGAATCTCCTGAGCCAGCTCTCACTCGTGAGAGATCATGCTCTGCCTGCTCAGAGCGTCCGCCGTCTCGTTTTCGTCTCCGGCCAGATGAACTGCCGAGATCGAAATTTCCTGCTGGATAGCCCATAACCAGAGCTGCATCGCCTCCCTGCACAGAGGAAGTGACCCTGGCCCCTCCCCCCCCTTTTTGTTGAGGTAGTGCATGGCCACAGTGTTGTCCGTCAGAATCAGGACATTCTTTCCTCGCACAGTCGGCAGAAAAGCCTTCAGGGCAAGACTGACGGCCCGCAGCTCCAACAGATTGATATGGAGTCTGGACTCCGACGGAGACCAACGACCGCTGACTGTCAACTCATTGGCATGAGCTCCCCATCCCGTGAGGGATGCGTCCGTCATGATCGTCACCTACGGCCAGTGTAGCCAAAAAGGAGCCCCCCTCATCAGATTGCCTTTGACGGCCCACCACAGAAGGTCGTGGGCAACCGAGGATGGCACCTGAACAGGGTCCGACATCCTGCCGGAGGACAGACCACTGGAGCTTGAGTGCCCATTGCAAAGACCTCATCCGCAACCTGGCCTCTGGCACCAGAAGAATGCAGGATGCCATGAGGCAGAGCAATCTCAAGAACTCTAACGCAGGCAGACTCTGAGCATGTTAGAACTTGTGCACCATCTGCTGAATGTGATGAGCCCTCACCTGGGGAGGAAAACACTGCCCCAGGGACGTGTCGAGCACTGCTCCGATGTATTGGAGCCGCTGAGTTGGCGTCAAGTGGGACTTCTTTAAGTTGATGGAGAAGCCCAGCCTATGAAGGGAGTGGCAAATGACAGACAGATGATCCAGGACTTGCTCGGGAGAGCGCGCCCTGATCAACCAATCGTCCAGGTAGGGGTAGACGTGAATCCCCCCTTTCCTGAGAAACGCTGCCACCACCACCATGAGCTTGGTGAAAACCCTCAGGGCGGAGGTCAATCCGAACGGCAGGACCCGAAACTGAAAATGTGAGTCGCCAACCGCGAACCTCAGGTACTTCTTGTGCTTGGGATGGATCGGCACATGAAAATAAGCGTCCTTGAGGTCGAGAGACATCAACCAGTCCTGAAGTTGAAGGGCCTGGAGGACTTGAGAGAGAGTAACCATCTTGAACTTGTCCTTCCTGAGGAGTTTGTTCAAACCGCGCCAGTCCATGATGGGTCTCAATCCCCCGTCTTTCTTCGAATTAAAAAAATAAGGGGAAAACCATCCCTTGTTCCTCTCCGCTACAGGCACCAGTTCTATGGCGCCTTTCTCAGCAGGGAATGAATTTCCTGCGCAAGGAGCGGATCCGGACTCTTCAAAGAGAGATTTCCTGGTGGATTGTCGTGAGGCCTCTGCCGGAAAGGAAGACAGTAGCCGTGGGCTAGGATCTCCAGAACCCACACATCTGAAGTAATGGCACGCCATTCTACAAGATGCTGCGCCAGCCTTCCCCCAACCGGCGAAGCATGGGCCTCATGACTGAGCAGAAGCGGCTGCGGCGTTGCCTGAGGGCAAAGAGGAAACTGCTCGCGCGGCCTTGGCACCTAGAGTACCTTCTTTTCCACCTTTGGCACTCCTACAGTTGCCCCTTTGACTTGCAGCTCCACTCGCTTTACTAAAGGATGAGTAATAACTCAAGGAACCTTCCCTCCACTGCTGTCCTCTAGGACTAAAAGGCGGAGGTTGGCGGACTGCAGCGCCCAACGACTTCGCTGCAGCTTTGGAGGTCTGCAACCTCCCAAGGCTCTCGTCAGCCTTGCTGCCAAAAAGATGTTCACCATCAAAGGGCATGTTGAGGAGCCTGGCTTGCACATCAGGAGCAAACCCCGACTTCCTCAACCACGCAAACCTGCGTATCGGGGTGCTCAACGCCATGGACTGGCTGACAGTCTGCCATGTCCAAACCCGACTGAACGGACTCATACATTGCATCCTTGCCATCCTAGTAAATAGCAAGAAAACCTTCCTGTTCGTCCCCTTCGGGAATATGTTCAGCCGCTAATGAAATACAGTTCCACAGAGTGGGCGTGAAACGTGACAAGACACATATGGAGTTGGCCGCCTGAAGAGCCATACTCCCTGAAGAAAACACTTTCTTTGCCCAGCCATCAAAACGCTTGTCGTCCCTATCAGGTGGGATGGTAGGATACGACGCCTGCTTTGCTGGGGCCGTAGCCGCCTGCACCACCAAACTCTCCGGAGTGGGGTGCGTGGTCAAGTAGCAGGGGTCACTACTGGCTGGGTGATTATTTTCGCGGCAAAGTCTTGCCCACTGCTGGGAGACTCTCCGGAGCAGTCCAAGCCGCTGCCACCCTTCTTTGCAGAGCCATATGGAATGGCAGTACCGGGTCAGTGGGTGGACCTTGGTCGAGGATATCCGTCAGGTCATCCTGCACAAAATCAACTGGGGGCGCAGACCACCCCAAGTAGTCCGTGACCCTCAAGCTAAGGCGCCGGTACGATGACTCGGCATGGGTGCCAGACTCAGGCCTACAGAACTCCACCTCCGGAGAGGTGTCCAGACCACTGGCGTCATGCATTGACTGACGCAAGTCCTCAATCTGGCTATGACCAGAAAGAATCTCATCTGGCACCGTGTCCGGAACCATCCCATCTTCAGAACCCTCTTCCACCTCGGAAATATACTCCATAGGCTAGAAAGGGGGCAAAGAAAATGGGAGAAAGACATGTTTTGCCTTGGCCAGAGCCTTTCTAGGGGGTTCCCCGTGCCACGGGGTACCTCCGACACCACAGCCTCGAAAGGCATGGAGTGAAACGGCGGCGACGTCGAGTGAATCAGCGTCGACAACATCGACGGCTTCAACACAGGCCTCAAGGGTGGAGCCTCGAGAGAGTCAGTCAACGACCTCAGCATGACTGGAACGATTCCCCTTGTCCGAGCGGGACCTCTCCCGCGAATAGTGCCAACCGCCCGAAGGCGTACGAGCGGTGTCTCCAGTACAGTCACGACCGACCCCTCTCGGAGGCGCGGACGGACCGGAGCCCTGTGATTCAAGAATCGCCAACATTTTCTTCCCGAAGGAAGCCCATTCCTCCGAAGAGCAACGCTTGGTGGGATAAGAAACCCGCCGACGGGCAGAGTCCTCGGACGAGGAAGGCGACCGATGACAGCACTTCCGGGAGTGCCTCGAAGAGGCAGGGGAGTGGCGGCACACACTCCGGGACCGAGACCCCCTAGACTTACCACTACGATGCAGAAAGTCGCCCCTCAAATCGTCCGTCAAAAGCCCAGTGGACCTCGCCTTCCAGGGCTTGCACACCTTACCGACCGACAGCTTCTTCTTACATTCCCGCAAGGACATGGACGCAAGCGACTGGCAGTCGACACAATCATCCGTGTCGTGGGCCTCCCCGAGACACCAGAGGCAGGCGTTGTGCGAGTCCGTCACCGACATCTTGGACCCGCAGTCCCCACACTTTTTGAAGCCCGGACGCGGGGTGGTAGAAGAGGAAGACATCTCGACAATACTTCACAAACGAACAGGTTCGAAGAACCGAAAGAACAAACTCCAAAGAGTCGAGGCGCGCCGAGATCTCTGAAGCGAACAAGTTCACGGAAAAAACAGAACTGAGGCTACGGGCGTCGTGCGTCCTACTTATAACATCCAGTGACGTCGGCCGTCGGAGGTGGGCGGCGTATCAACGTCATCGACGCAGGATGCAGACGCCGAAAGATTTTCCGAAGCAGCACAGCTGTGGGGATTACTGTCATAGATATGGAATACGTCGGAGGACCCAAACCCTCGAAATACTGATTAAATAAAGAAAGCCTATGTGAACTGAGATCGATGAGCACAACTTTATAATTGGTGACAAGTAACCAAACTCGAGGAGCTGGGCAATATCGCAAGGAATTGTGTTATGTTGGAACCTGAAATACCCCAAGGAATTGTGTTATTTTGAAACACTGGTAGACTTGAAAGCCAGGGTAAGGGAACCCCTTTGTTGTAGAGGGAACTATTTGAATCATGGGTATGGAAGACCCTTTTCCACTTAAGAGCTGGAAGAAGCTCTGAACTATTGTTTAACACACTTATTCGATGCAGACATCCCTACACATTGTATTCAGCTAGAAGCGAGGGCAAGTATAGCATTTGGACACAGACATTTGCTTTGGACCTCTTGACGCAAACTATAATTAGTTTCATTTAGGTAGGGAAATCCCACCTTAGGGCAAGTTAGGCCTTTTCCCAACCCTCCCTTTTTAGTCAATAAAGGTTTATGCGTTAAACTTCTATCTCGTTGTCTGTGTCTCATTCGTGATGCTTTCACACCCCCATCTGGCTATATGATGTTCCTTAAGAATCTATATGCCCCTTTACTAGTTAGGTGTCTGCCCTTGGCTTGTGGTGTGTCCGGACAGTTGGCAGCGCCAGGAAGCCAGTAGCTGCATTCTTTGCTTTAATTGTACTTATTCGTGATGCTTTCACACCCCCATCTGGCTATATGATGTTCCTTAAGAATCTATATGCCCCTTTACTAGTTAGGTGTCTGCCCTTGGCTTGTGGTGTGTCCGGACAGTTGGCAGCGCCAGGAAGCCAGTAGCTGCATTCTTTGCTTTAATTGTACTTATTCGTGATGCTTTCACACCCCCATCTGGCTATATGATGTTCCTTAAGAATCTATATGCCCCTTTACTAGTTAGGTGTCTGCCCTTGGCTTGTGGTGTGTCCGGACAGTTGGCAGCGCCAGGAAGCCAGTAGCTGCATTCTTTGCTTTAATTGTACTTAAACTGCTTGAAGGAACGTGTGTGAGCGCCTACCGTACTGATTCCAGCACTGCGAGTCTCCTAGACTCTTGCTGCCTTGCGCTCGCTCTCAGGAGGGGGCAGAGCCTATTGGCGGTCACGTGTTGTATCACGTGACTTTTTTCATCAGTAAAAGCTGGCCACAGTCACCCTTGAGGCCTTAAGCTTGATTGCGGAATAAAGGGCATTGCATTTTATATTTGGTGAACTGTTTTGCTGCTGTTTGGCTCTGGGTGGCCTTGGTTTCTGGAGGTAATCTTGTGACCTAATTTTTAAGGAGGAAATACATTGGGGCTATTGTTAATAGTTGGACATTGGGGAGGAGAGACGGACTAAGGCTGCTCCTCAAGCCATCGGGCGTTCCCAAGGCAGTGCAAACATATACATAATTCATTTAAATTTGATGCTATACTGATATTAGAAAATTGTTGAATGTCATACAAATTTTAATTGAATTCTTTCCCAGCCATTTTATATATAATTGTTTTTTTCTCCCCCTTCTTACTTTTAAGAGGCTGCGAGTCGTACTCTCCTCTATTCTTCTGTACTATCCAAAGGGAGTGTTTCTTTACAATCAATTCACTTAATTATGCCTGCACTTAGAAGCGGGTTTGAAACTGTCGAGAGTCAAGAGACTAAGATAGTAGAAGTCCAATTGGGCTCTCCAATACATTGTGTGGTTCCAATTAATACAGATCATATGGAAAATATGGCTGCCTCAAATGTATCTGTTGAAAACAACAATGAAAATTTTAACGATAGATTTGAAGGGAGCTTGAAGGGATATCCCACTACTGATCCCGCAACCTTGGAAGTTGAAGCTCCTACTGAGGGAAATTTAGATATATTAGATATAGAGGCTACTGGGGCTCATAGGGACATGTTGGTTTCTAGGCAGGAACATACAGACGAAGAATGTCTTCAACAAAGTTTAATTGGTACTAAAAGGGTGGTCCGTTATGTCTCCACTCCTCTTCAGAAGATGATTATAAATGGAAGACTGCAAGCTGGGGAAATTCAAGGCTCAGATTCATTAACATTGAATATGGGGGGAAATAATAAGGGAAAACACCCGTTTGGAACTAAGCAGTCCACTCATATCTCGCCAGCAATATTTATTTTTGGAAAGGATAATCAGGATAAGATGCAGTATACCTTCGATTCTACCCAGTTGGGGAACACTAAGCTTGCTGGTTGGGGAGAACAATTTAAAGGGACCCCTATTTGTTCCAAGCATAATCTTAATCAACCCATTGGGGAGAGTGATTTGGATGACTCTTTCTTATGGCAGATGCAACGGGTGATTTGCTAAAAGAAATTATTGATTTAGAGATACCAGTAGGTAGATTCTCATCTAAAGATAAGGGGGCGAGGAGTTTATCAGAGGGTGCGCCGAGTGGTGCACACTCACAATTTAGAAATACTTCTACAATGGGGAAACAAGAGGGTAGCCAACAACCCCCTATCAGACCTGCTCTAGAGATATCCAAAACACTCATACATAGGAAGATATCCTATACTCAAACAGATAAGGAAGGGTACCTTCGACCTAAAAAAGTGGATAGAGCTACTGATCCCCATCAAATTATATCGGAAAGTCGCACTGCAGCTAAGGATAAACAGGAAATACCTGATTTAGGTAGGGAGGATAGAGGAGACTATCTCTTACCACTCCTATCTAACTTCCATATTAGCTCGAATTTGGCTTTGAAAACCATGAGTGAGTCAGAAGAGATTCTCTGTGGCTCTATGGTAGTGCAACAAGCTGCTTTTAACCAACTGGTGACTTGTTTGGCGTTTTTGGAGGGCATAGTGGAAGGTAAAACCATTAATGAACAGAATATTAAACAACAGAGTCTATTGGATAAATATAGAAAGGAACAAGATACTAGGTTAACAACCATGGATGCCAAGATCACCACTTTGTTGGAAGTTATGCTTACAGGGGATCGCCCTTCCTCTTCAAATAAAGGGATAGGGATCTAGATAAGGTCAAGGAGTTAATAAATCTAGTAATAGAAATTATGGAAAGGAACTGAGCTGTCCAGATAGTCCTTCGGTCCTTTTGGACGTTATTACGAAGGCAACAGAAGGGCTTACTCAAGAACAGGATTTGGGAAATCTTAGTGCTCAGGAGCATGGGAGAGAAATAGCAACGGAGGGGGAATGTCTGAATATTAGTAGTGAGGACACGATAATTATTCAACATACTCCCCCTAAAAAGGGCCAAAAAAGTAAACAAAAGACAAAGCATAGAGAGGAAAAATTAGTAGGACAAGCTTTAGAAACTGGTGCCATGACGAATACCGATGAAACAGGCCCCGTTAATAGTTCTGACTATGATATAAATGAGGTGCCCCAATCTCCAGTGTGTAGACGTAAAAAGGCAAAAAAGCAGGTTAGGATGCTTAAAAAAAACAAAAATAGGCCCAATACTAAAATTAAAGGTAGAAAAATTCGAATCTCAAAGCAATCAGAAGCATCCTGGTTCAGGAAGAGCGAGAGGATAGTGGGGTACATAAGGGCCCTAACAGGGAAAAAGAGGGCGACCCCATAAATAAAGACTCTTTAGCCAGGGGAGAAAGAAATATCGACCCTAACATGGATGAGAGTAATTTATTGAAATTTGGGCAAGAGCGCCCACAAACCAAACAAACAAAGATGACAGCGTTTGGTAAAATAACCAGTACCAAACATGCTAGAACATCTATAGGTACACAACAAATTAAGCTCCCTACTATTGCTCAAGTAATAACACCGGTAGTATGTTCTAGCATCCCCTCCCTTAATGGGCCGATTGCTATGGTTGAGAGCGGGAGTGGCTTAACCCTTAATAATATGTGGGAAAACCCCCTAGATACACGATCTTTCATGATCCAGGATTCGCAAGGAAACGCATCGAGTAAATCTTCTATTGATAACATTAAGAAGCAATCTACTCTGTCCCAGCCCCCTTCTAAGATCTATACAGGGAAAATTTTGGGTTGGATTAACAATAATAAAACAGATTCTCAGGCTTGTTTAAACAGAACACATCTCTTAAATCTGCTCAAAAAAATTCCCTTATTACGAGCAATAACAGATGATATAGACGCTATCTCTACCCAATCACAATAACCATAGAATGGTAAGCTGTTTTCATTCAGTGATGGTAGCAGATATGGTACGTGCTCAAGAAAAAAACCTCAACTCTTTGGGCTATGATCTATCTATATTAGCAGATGATAAAGAGGTCGACAATTTCCTTCAATATAAGGAACCGAATAATACTCAAACCCAACAAACCACACAATTGGGTAAGAATAAAGTAGAAAATTCCGGTCCGGGGTCGGCTTTAATTTCCAGCCTCCTTAATAGTGGTCAGGACTGGTCATGGTTGCAACCAGCGCTTAAAACTTTAGAGACACTTAGGCAGGGTAATGGGTGCTCCTAACAGGTCTAATATTGATGTGATTTCCTGGAATTCTTGTGGGAGATTACACTTGAATACGTTTTTGAACAAAAGGGAAAACTATACCTGCCCCCGTATTTACTTTTTCCAGGAGACTATGATGTTGTCTGAAATGTATATAGAAGGTTTTTAAACTTTTTCTTCATTAGCATCAAGGGGGCTGGCGGGTACGCCTAGTGGCGGCTTGATTACTGCCATAGATCATAACTTAGGGTTCCATGATGATGTGGTTTTTAAGAGTGATTGGCTTTTGGGCATTGTTCTTTCATCAGAGAATAACGTAGAGCCGATCCACCTGTTAAATCTATACTGGAACCTACTAAAGGTGACCATTGAAGTAGTGGAAGACTCTCTTGATGTAATTCTGGGAGCTTGGTTCGAGAAGGGGTTAGGAAATCGTATTATTTTAGGAGGTGACTTTATTTCGGCCTGTGCTGAGGGCTCTATGCTAAACGAAAGAGGGGTGATTCCTTGATCTCTTCACCCCAATCTTAAAAGAGGTATATGGTGGGATAACTACCTTGATCATTGGGATTTGGGTCTTTTAGATCATACCTTGGATTGGAATTTACCTAAATACACCTGGAAAAGAGAAAGTAATAGCTCCAGAATTTACTTTTTCTATGTATCGAATAGTTGGAAGCAAGCCTGTGGAAAACTGACACTTATGGAGGTAGAGTTGGGTGACCACATTCCCTTATGTTTTTCTCTTTCAATTCCCAATGCTGATAACCACATTAATCCTATGCTTTTGGGCCTAAAGGCTGAAAATAATGGGAGAAGGATTGCATGGAATAAGAAAATGATTGTGAAATTGAATACTTTGGTTTTGGAGAACCTGTCCCTAGTGTTGCATCAAATTAGTAGGGAAGGGGACATCGATTTGGGGGGATCCTACTATAACATTATAATGTCATGTGTTTATAGAATTAGTAGGACTAGTGATACGGAGGTTTTGAAACCAAGGGGGAGGGCAGGTGACCCTAGAATCCAAAGCGCTAAGCGTACTAAACATAGGGAAATTAAAGCCTTGAATTACCCATTTCCTTTTCTGAACTACAGCTTAGAAAGAAACAAATTATCCTGAAACACAAAAATTTGATTAAGTCCTTGAGAATGGATCAATATCTTCAAGCACACCAATCGATGATGTATAACCTCTGCAAGGGCAGAGATGTAAAATGTTGGGCAACTGTCAATACTACACTTATGCCTGTAAAAGGCAGACTTGATTGCCCCATCCAAGCGGAGGCGTGGTGTTCCTTCTATAAGGAAAAGTTTGCCTTGCCTTCTCTAGGGAACAGGATTTGGACTTAGGTCCACCAGTGGTGGGTGATTGTCTGGGATATTGAGGATATTATGTGGGCTATTAATACACTCAAACCATCCAGAGCGCCGGGCCCTGATGGTATTCCCCCTTTTGTCATAAAGGCGGCCCCTGAAATGTGGGCAGAGTTGTTCAAACCCATATTTGATGATTTTCAAATATCATATTATCCCTAAATCTTGGGCCCAAAGCATTACTGTCCCTATATTCAAAAAAGGGGACGTTCTCAACCCCCAGAATTATAGACCAATAGCGCTTTTGGATGCAGCTGGTAAGGTCTTTGGAATTTTACTTTTAAGGGACCTTAATAAAGTGATTAGAAGGAATGCTTGCTTTAGCAAATTTCAGGTTGGCTTTAGAGAAGGCTTAGGAACAGACCTGAAAGGGAATATTTTGGCCCATTTAAGAGATTCAGTCCATCAATCCAACATGGGTGAAGTTTTTATGGCATCCTTGGACCTTTCTAATGCTTTCGACAGGGTTATCAGAGCAAGACTGGACTAAAATACTAGCAATTAATTTTCCATGTAAGATTGTCCAACTCTTGGCTCTGTTACATAGGAATACCTCAGTCAGGGTGCGCTTAACCCAAGAAGGTTCTCTTTCTGATGCCATTGATACTAAGGTTGGGGTCAAGCAGGGCTGCTCACTTGCACCCACGCTCTTCAACCTGTATGTTAGCGATGTGGAGGACATGTGGCAGAGTCCTTCCATTGCTCCGGTAAGGTTGGGGAGTTTGGTTATCAAGTGGCTGGCCTTTGCGGATGATTTTATTCTTTTTGACCGGACCCCACGTGGCCTTCGTAGAAAGATGAATATTTTCTATCAATATGCAATGATGAACAATCTTTCCCCTAATGCATCAAAATCCTCAACGATTGTAGTTTCTAAGAAGAGAATTGTCAAATCATACATCTGGAAGATGGGAGATGATCCGGTGGAACAGGTCCAGGCTATAACATACCTAGAGTATAAGTTTTCTAATAAATCTAGCCTAAAAATGTGGAAATTGAGTCTTGTAGAAAAAAAGTCTAAATTAAAGACTCAAATTAAATTTCTGAGTGTTAGGATATGTAAATTTTCGCTCTTACAAATAAGACGTTTCTATCTTGCGAAATGTGAGCCGGTTCTTTTGTATGGTCTGGACATCTGTACCCATGATATGGGCTCATATTTGAATGTGGTCCAGGGGAAAATGTGGAAAGAAGTAATGGGCCTATCTATGGCAATCCCTAACGCCATTATTCGTCATGAGCTATGTCTTATCTCACTCAAATGTAGATATTTGTGGAGACAATTATCCTTATTTAGAAAAATGAATGATCCACCTGCTAACACCCTATATGAGTTGTTAAATAAGGTTGTTGAGTCCGGGTCAGTAAAATCTATCAGGGGATTCAGTGATAGAATGAATTCTCTGTTAGATACTCTAGGTTTGTGCTTAGATGACCTGGTTCAACGACCAGGACTAGTCAAGAGACTTTTATTTAGGGCAGATTGGGTGGATACAGTAAATGGCGTAGAGTCCTTTGCAACTTATATGGAATATTCTAATTTCGGGCATGCAAGGGAATGTATTCCCCTTTACTTACAAAGATTCCCTTGCCATAGGGTGAGAGTAATATTTATGATGTTTAGACTCAATCAGATGCCGACTTTAGAAAGAATACATCACTGGATACATAAAGAAAAGGTGCTTAATTCAAACCAACTTAGCCTTACATGTCGTTTCTGTGGAGAGACTGACATGTTAGAAACCCTTAAGCACCTTGTCTTAACATGTACCCACTTTGGGTCTAAGCGAGCTCTCTATCTCAAAGATAGATTCAATGGGGATTTTCAAATATCTATCAATTTGTTTTGGAGTCGCTGTATGTGAGGTGTAAATATTTCCTTAATTCTTGCATTGAATTTACTGCTCCAAAATAGAACGGAGGAATTGGAGGCAAAAAAATAATTTAATCTGTAATGTCTTTACAGTGGAATAACGGCAATGAAAACAACGAGGTCAAAAAGGGGGGAAAAATAAATTTAAGGCTGGGAGAGATATTTTCAAGATTTTATGATAATGTTTGTGATTTTGATTAAATCTTTTCTTTTTCCATTGTATGGCATTTTAGCATGGTCTTCATTTTTATATCTTTGTACGTTTGTTTTATAAAATGAAATGTATATTTGTGTGTGAGAAATGTATAAGGTTTTATGCGAACTAACAATGCCTGATGTTACCAAAAACCCTTTCAGCAAAAGAGTCGAATCTGCAAAATAAGACTAAGGGCCAGCAAGCATTTTCAAACCTCCCTACTATTCAAAGGGTGTTGAGCAAGCAGAGGAAATCACAGTGGAAAATAAATGCATTCAACAATTAAGGATTCTCCTGTGCGGTACAAGTAATCGTGGATCAGTAGTGGCACTTATGTGGACATGTGGGAAAATCACTATTTGTGTAAAAAGAATTCTATCCCAGCAAAAACATTCCCAGGAATTGACAAAGTGTCAAGTACCCAAAAGCATTTGGCAGGAGTGTGAAGGACAGCACTGGTGTAGATAGGACCAGGGGTCCCCAATGCAGAAATGAGACAAGCGCACTCCTTTAGATTACATTTAGTGGAGTCTGTGCACATGCAGAATGGTACTCCGGAAACATTCCGATGTGACAAGAGATTAGCTTTATGGGCTCCTACAGATGCCCTGATGTTGACAGACTGTACTTGATAATTAAAGCTTATCTGCTATATTTGCAAAGCCACCAAGAGGAATTAGAAATATTCCTATATTTGCAAGTTGAAACAAGACCACTGCAGCAGTCCTTCAAAAATGTTTCAGTATGTGGTTTTAATTTTTTATCAATGAGAATGTTGGTGATTTGTATAATCAACTCAGGCTAGAAAGTGGAGGTACAAGACAGGAGCAAAGGGTAAAAAAAGGAGGCGAGACGAATGGCAGACAAAGAGAAAGAAAGAATGTGAAACTGAGACATTGAAAGACAGATACACCAAGGAATAGAGACATTTGTGGTGGAGGGTAAGTGTCACAGTATTCTCTAATATAAACCAAAAGACAGAACGGATCAGGCTCAATATTCCATTCAATTAACTCAGTGTGGGCAAGGGCCACTTATTCCATAAAATTTCAATGAAACCCATATTCCGAACATATTGCAAAGGTGGCATAGGTATGGCCCAATATCTTACCATATCCCAGGTAGGGTGTGGTTGAGGACCAGTAGTCCCTTTTCTCATTGAGGTGAGCACTTGGCTGAGGCCCATCTTCCCTTACCTTTCCTACCAGCGCATTCAATGTCAAAGCTCAGGACACGCAATGGGGAAATCTTCTGCCACTCCCCCTCTGCCGGGTGACTGATGAAATCAGTCCAACTGATGTCAACTTCCAGCTGTGACAGTGACACCTATGGGATACGATATGCATCGATCAGGGATAGAAGCACAGACAAGTTTGACACTTTCTCTTGTAGTACAGAGACATTTAAACCGTAGAACAGACACTTGCAGCACGCATGTGAAGGTGCACAGGTTCTCCTCAAGGGGAACACTCATTACCTTACTAATGTTGCCAGCAGAATCCGTACAAATGCACGATATTTCACTTCACAAAATTCAATTTCAATGCTCCTCTAACGAAATTGCGGAAAACAAATTTGCTGGATTGTTGACCAGTAAAAGTATTCATTTAGTATGCTGAAAAGAAACCTGGCAAAAACTAAGAAACTTTGGTTGCAGAATTACTTAGCAAACTAAGCAAAAACGTTTCACTTCGGTTTCTAAGAGAATCTACAGGAACAGTCCCTTTGTAGACTTTATTGCAGCAATTCTACTGCTTTTTAAAACCGCTGTTAGGGAGAATTATTTTACAAGGCTAATTTCCCAAACCTAGTGAGTCCCCCAGCAGCTTTGCTGGATTTTTGGAGTTTGTTTTTTTCTCCTGCTAAGAGTGAGACCCTTTTACTCCCACTCTTAGGCCTGATTTGAGGTATGTCTCTGACTATTTGTGTGCTTATGGGATATGTTTTTTTACTCCATAGGGTATCATCTATTTGTTGTGTATGTGTTACACAGCACCCTCAGTGCAGTAACACAGGGGTGTTATAGTGACCCCCAAACAGACTCCAACCCTGGGACTGGCTACTGTCTCCCAGGGCATGTAAAGTCGCCATTGACATTACTAGTCCAAAATTGTGAATAGAACCAGTACAAACCACCATATTGTGGAAGTACTGGAAGGGGTTAATTCGATTGCCCCTGGGTCCGTTTTCAAGGGGGCACTGTCCAGTCCCCCCCTTGTCGAGTTTCTGGCTGGTGGCAGTGGTTACCACGCGAAATCTTCCACCAGAATATTTTCTATGGGATTTTCCCATTGATCTTAAACGCACCACTTTTTGGTACAATGTTGAAGATACCGCCGGTTTATTTATTTAATATTAAATCAACAGTTGGGTCTTTTTGCCAATGGTGTTCGTGTCCGTCTCTGTAACTCTAACCAAGGTCGAGTCCTTTGCTCCACTTTTTGGCGGGCTTCTCCACAGAAGCCCTCCAAATGGTGCCACTCTGTCTGGGTTCCACAGGATGTGTGGGGAGGGGAATTGGCACCCTGGACTGTGTTGCCTTAGCAACTCAAGACGCACTCTATTCTGATTGGCCCAGTGGTGAGCGGCTCACCACTTAGCACGTGTGAGTGACAGCTAGGCTGTTGAAAGGGGGTTTTTCTGCATAAAAGCAGGGCCTTTGGAACTGGAACTTCAGAAGTCGCCACAGGACTGAAGAATCCAAAGAGGGAAGAAGCTGAGCCAACTGCAACGATGACACCACCAGTGAAGCCCTGCTGCAACGAACTCGCCACTTTCCCAACGACAAGAGAAGATGTTCTGCTGGACAAGTCTTCTTCCTTTGAGCTGGTGGGATCAACCAGTTCGCCCCTTTTGCTTTCCAAGGACGTCTCTTGGTCGAATCGCCCGTGCCAAGCACCCCGGCGGCCGGATAGCCAAGCTTCACCACTTTGACCGCGAATAAAAGGAACGCACCTTTTACCGTCGAACTCCGCGGCTGGTTTCATCCCTGTGCAGTGCATCGACTCCATGTTTCCTCCTCGATGAGATTCCCTCTTCCCCTGGTCGAAACAACGAACTACAACCACTGCCAGGAACAACTGCCACCGCTGGAGCTTCCTCTCTCTTTAAGATACTGTGTTCTGCCTGGCCTCCCTTTCTTCGGTTTGCCCAAGGTGACCCTTAAATCCTTGGCTTTCCAACTGGGTTAGCCCCAGAGCTTCTAACTTTACCTTCTTGAATCACCCCAACCTCTTTTGAACACTCTGCAAAGACTTTTAGTGCATTTTAAACCATGTGATCCTGGGCACATTTTGCTTTGCTCCATTTAAAGTGGGCCTGGCCTATGAACTTTGGCTCTACAGTGTATACTGCCTTTATTCCCTTGCGGAGAACTCCTAAAACTGTTGGGACCCGTTTTATTTCTATGCTCTGCCTTTTTCTCTCCCTTTAATTTAACTACTGGAGTGCCATCTAGGTTACGCGCTCACATCTGTTTTAACAAATCTTGGTGTTTTAACTCTGACTTGTCTAATAGTTATCAAGGGAGGTGTGTATACTTTATCCGACTGTGTTTTAACTTGCTTTTGACTTGGAGTGCTAGTATATTGCCCAAAGTGTGTTTTAAATAATGATATACTTTTTATACAAAGCTCTGGTCAGTGTTTGTTTGCTCTACTGTGTTTTTAGCCCTATTGTGTATACTCTATATACTGCCCTACTCTTCTTGAGAGAAGTCCGACTGCTCAGCCACAGCTACCAGGTAAATCTGGGTGGTGCAGACTGCTACCAATTGGTTTACTGCTTACTCCTGTAGTCTTAATATTTTTGCAGTGTTCCCTAAGGGAACTGCAAAGCATTCTGCATAACAACCGCAAAGCTCGTTTTTGCAGAATACATTTACTGGAAATCGCCTTACTTGAGAACACATGCACACTCATTGCCACCTGCCTCCACACGTTTACACCTTGCTGATGTGTACACATACATGTTTCACTGAGAACAGAAATGTATCCTTGATAGGACTACACAACTAATTTCAGTGCACTCACTCACTCACTCTGCAGGTTTGCAATAGCGACAGAATCCCCATAGAAGGAGCACTTTTTGTGCAGCTCAACCTTTTCACTGTTCAATTAAATATGACGATTCACTACATGTTGTCACTTCTCCCCAGGGGAGCCCTTTTCCATGAGGCCAGGCCACCACGCAATAGTCGCCTTGGGGGTGATATACTGTGGGAGGGACTCCTCCCTCCCCCCACTCACATCAATAGCCCATTAGGGATAAGGATGACCATCTAGGGTATAGCCCTTATGAGAACATCAGACCCCCACAAACTCTAGCCTCTCCTTCTGCTAACCTCTTTGTAGACAGTAGACCTATGTACTGTTGTAAAGTAGACTACCACAGAGTTCTGAAAAGTACTGGCACAAAGAAACATCAGGGACATAGGTAATCCAAGTACCAGGACGAGGTGGGACACAGGAACAATAAAGAGCAATACCAAGAAGGAACTGAAGGGAACTGAAGCGGTATAGACTTTGGCTGAGGCATGGTTACTTTTATGCCATAAAAACTAAAGGACTGCCTATTAGGAGGAGGCAGCCAACCAGGACAAGAGACCATGGAGCCCGGGAAGCAAAGAGCAGACGCAGAGAAGGCCAAGAGCAGCCCACTCCCAGAGTCAAGGGGACAACGAAACTCCTTTGCCCAACTGCTTCCAGGCAGTAAGGGGAGGCTGGCAAATGGTGACACGAATGCAGCGTCCATACCGTCAGTCCAAAGGCCAGGCAGGAGATCCCTGAGGTGTAGGCACCGAGACACAGAGATGCATGCGCTCCACACGAGTGGGAGAGAGACCCCCAGGAAGAACCTGCCGAACATCATGAGAACAGACTAGGTGACAGGAGAGACGTGCGAACCGGTAGGGGCAGGAAGGTACAGGAAGCAAAAACCCTGTACAGACATAAGCAGGACTATCCTCATCATGCCAGTACTTGGCAAGCAAGGCAGCCAAGGGGACATAAAGAGATATGGAGAGAAACAAGGGTCTGGACCCAAACCAAGAGAGTGATACGAGTCACCTTCCTCGTGGCAGTACCTGGCAGGGAAGTTGACCAAGTATGCCAAACCAAAGGAGGAGTGAGGTTTTCTTGACACCATAGATCTTTATTATCTTGCTTTATTATCTAATAAAAGTCTTAAGCCTCAAACATACCAACTTTCTGTCAGAGTCCTTCCTCTGCACCCTTACAGAATCAATATGTAACGCTCTCAAAACATGTACATTTTCCCATTCATTCTAGACAGACAAATTTGTAGTCGCAGGTACAGCCCAAACCGTTGGGCAGACTTGCATGAAAACTCCACAAGGACTTCACTTTTAGTCCAACTTACTATTCTTTTGTAGTTTGGCACAGATTGACCGAGGTTCCATTTAAAGAGGTCTAAAAGTACCCAAAAATCAATTTGCAATATGTGGGTACTCCTGAAACAGTCTGCAAACACACACATGGCTAACTAGTTACCCCATTAGCTACCTTGGGTTTGTGTCAGTGAACCTAGTAAGGGGAATTTATGTGTCTAAGCGCTTGGAAGACCAGCGTTAAGTTTAACAAGTATGAAACAATAAATTAAAACAGACGGTAAGAATAACCTAAAAGAAACGCATGTTGAAATCTCCCGCCCTGTTTAAGAAAATTTTTAACGTGTGACTGTTTTGATGAGTTAATAGAATTTCATTTTAACGTTGTTTACTGATGTTGTATGTGTTCTTGTCGGCAGTTGGCATGTTAACTTAGTTGTTTGGTGTGAAGTGTGCTATAAAAATGTTAGTAGAAGTATGCCAAGAGCTAGCGACTAACTGTGGGTGCATGCGCTGCAGTTAATTGTATTGTAGCTGTCATTTATATAGTGCGCCTTTTACCAGTATTATAGTCTCAATGTGCTGGTGGTGGGAACGTCCTCGGGAAACGAAGTCAGAGTGTTGGGGGTCATGGAGTAGGATTAGAATGAATGTGTACATTTGGCCAAAAAAGGCTTAGCAGGTGTGGGCAAGCTACGGTAGAACAGGCAACCCATGAGGTCAGGCATGTGGATGGGTGCTGAGGGGAGTCAGGTGATGGCGTGAGACTCGCTATATGCCCAGCGTGCCTAAATTTGTCACAGGTCTTCGCTGCTTACGGAAGTCAGAGGTGTTGAGGCGCAGTCTGGTGCAAGTAGGCGGAAAAATTATGTGACTAACCAGACCGAATTTGTCATAGTCGTTGCTGTATTCTGATGTGTGCAGTTAGCCAACACTGCGGCCAGTGTCCACTGGAGTGGTGCATTAACATGTGCATGTATGTGTATATTTATTTTAAGGTGTAGATTATTTCTGTTTGTTCATATAGTAATATGGTGTGTTTTTAGAATCAACTTTATGTCTGCTATGGGGTGTTTTTAGAATAGATTATATGTAGGCTATGCATGTTGTTGATGTGCAGTGTAAAAGGTATACTTCTTTACTAATACATTTTTGTACTAGTCATTTGCGAGGTCGAGTTAAGATTCCAACATTGTGGAGTTTACTTTATGTTGTGTTTAGTATTTAAACGTTTAGATTTGCATATAAGCCATTGTTTACAGATATTCACCTTTTCAGAGAAATTTCCCTCCACGCACTGATTTATTTGGTTTCTTTAAGAGGGCATTGGATCATTTATACTTTTGTGTTGTTGTAAGATTTGTGTTGGGTACAGGGGATCATGTTGTGCATTTCGCGGGATGAATAAGTAACTTACCCCTAGAATAGATGTTCCTCCCATGTATTCCTCATCTTTAGATATCTTCCCTTCCAGTGTCAGCTGCTTCAGAAAATGTTTTTCGGCAGAGAGAGCTCTGCATTGTCGAGGTCGACTCGATGTTCCTCGAGAGCCTCAGTCTTGAGGTTGACGTCACCGGAGGTATAAGTGGCACGCACTGCGCCTGTTATTCAGTTCCGTTTTTTTGCCTTCAACCCACAGAATAACCGGCTTTAGCGTGACCAGAGAGTGTTTGACGCTGAAGGAACGCAAGGTGTAATGCACGGAATTTCTACTGCAGGGTAGGTTGGGAGGGGCGATGAGGAATCCGTGGGAGAAAATGAAGTCGAAAGAACTTTAACAGGGGTAAGTAACTTGTTCTTCAAATGGATTGTGTCCTCCCACGTATTCCTCATCTTTAGCAGTATGAGGAGGGAATAAGAATTTTTGAATCATAAAATGTATTCTAAGGTTTTTATCAAGGATAGAATGTAGAACTGCCTTTCCAAATCTCCGCTCCTGGCCTGAAGCAGAGTCCAAACAGTAGTGTTTTGTGAAGGTATGAATGGTAGACCATATGGCTGCTGCACAAAGGTAATTAATCGGCACCTCTCTCTGCAAAGCAGAAGACAGTCATGCCCCTTGTGGAGTGAGCCCGCAGGCCTTCTGGGGGATCTTTTCCTGCAAGTCTGCAACATTCTGTGATGCATGGGAATATCCATCTGGATAATGTCTGTTTGGTGACTGCCAGACCCAACTTATGTCCGGTGAACCCCACAAAAAGTTGGTCATTCTGTATTTTAGCCATGCATGATACATAAAAACTAACGTCCTTTTAGGGTGTAGTCTGTGTACTTTTCCTCCTACATACTAGGGTGTGGAGGTGGCTAGAATGTTGGTAGACAGTTTTTTGTGAGCTGTAAAAGTCAGAAACAACTTTCGGAAGAAAAGGGGTTTTCATTCTCAAGACAACTTTGGCCCCATTTTTTAAAAAATTTTTTTATTGAAACCGTTGTCTATAGTTTAACAAACTTTTACAACATACTTTTTACATTACACAGGTTTCATTTTCAATTTTCATATGGTTTTCATATATAAAATTTCCATTTTGATGGCTTCAGAGTTACTGATACTATTCCCAGGCTAGGGGTGGATACAATCTCGCTGTAACACCCTCGACCTACCCCTCCCTGCACTGCAACTAAGTCATTTTCTTGCAACAGCGCCCCGATGCCTCTGGGCTGCGTGGCGCTTTACAAATGTAAAAATAAATAATAATAATAATACTACAATATCAAACTAAAAAAAGGACGCTTCAACTTCATCCCAATACATAAAAATAAGTATAATATGAAGTTGACAGTTCCCCATTCATGCCCTTTCAGTTTTTCCCATACATCTATACCCATTGTTAATTTTGGGATTCACAACAGACTATAATTTTACCCTTGAGTCACTAGGAACAATGCTTTTCATAATTTTCACTTCAGATTCATCAGCAAATCGCAAGTGGTGCTGTGTATTTTTCCAATTCGGCATTCACTACTGTTAGAAAACGTGTAAGCCGTAAAATGACTTTAGTTGTTGAGCCCCACATGCAAACTAGCCATAGCCATTCCCTACATTCGACTGATTCATTCGCTTATTGATTTTTGAATATTTCATTACACTGCACTTCGAAATAGGTACAGTAAATGGTTAAATGCTTGAGTGTTTCATGTGAATCGGCCATTTTACAAAATCTGCACGTGTCTCCAGACCCAATTTCATTTAGTTTACTCCAGTTTTTTGTTTTCTCCAAGGTTGGCAATTGGTTGAGTTTAAGCCTTAAGTACAAGTCTCTAGCTATAGAACTAGGAAATTGCTGCAGGTATTGTTTACCTGGAAATCTAGCTGTAGCAAATTTAGCAGCTTCCTTGTAGGACTTAAATTTTTCCATAGCGGTTAGAGTTTTACACCAGTCGTGAGCGAATAGTCCGTTCTTGACATGTGCTAGGCGAAATTCATGGTCGGAGGGAGTTAATGATATCTCATCCAGGAGATCTTACATTTTTCTATAATATTTTTTAATGGAAGGAGGATTCAGATTCTTGGTCATCTTCCGCAAATCTTCATATAGCGAAGTAGTGGATAAGGCATTTTTGCAAAACGTGTTAACTGTCGCCAGTTATAACGGGCAGACAATGATATCAATCCCAATTCCTGTCTGAGAACCGCATTTGGGAGTGAGCTAGCTAATCGCAACACATCCTTCCAAATGCGGCCCTGTATTTGATCCAAAAAGGGATTTATATTAGCCAAGCACATGTCAAGCGCATATAATAAAATCGCCTCGACTTTAAGGATGTAAAATTCCTGTAATGGAAGCAATGAGAATTTACAGTACTTGACTAATATCATATGCATTTGTGTAGTTGGCCCTATAAAAAGTTGCAAATGGTGGCTTGCATGATAATGCCTGTAATTTGCTCACCCTTCGGGTGGATTTTAAATCCGTCAGTAAGATTGACTTAAATGTCAAAAACCTCAATGGACAGGAGTGAAGAGGCTCGAAAGAAGCACACAAGGAATTTCAATACCAAATTAGGATACCAAACAGGACTGGAGGAAACATTTCTGAGTACCTTTATTCAATTTCTAATCAGCGGAAAAGTAAGAGGTTTCTTCAGATGTACGCTTAAAGATTGAGTGCGCCGCCAAGTACCACTTGATGGTTCCAATCTGGATCCCCAGATTAGCTAGATGCAAAAGGAAAGACAACACCATAGGTGTATCACACTGAAAAGGATCCACATTCTTTTCCCTCCACCAGCTGCAGAATGTGTTCCAACTGCAGCGATATAGGGACTTCGTTGCAGGCCTTCTGGCCAAAAGCAACATCTCCATTACATCTTACGGGAGGTTCAATCCTTGCATCTCAACCTCTCAGAAACCATGGGTGAAGGTGGAGTGTTTTGATCTCTGGATGGACACCCGACCCACCTCATGCGAGAAAAGGTCCTCTCTTTGTGGAAGATGTTTGGCGGGCAGATGGACAAGTCCAGTAGGTCTGGGTACCATGCCCTCCTGGCCCAATCTGGAGCAATTAGGATCATGGATTTCCCAAACTGTCTCAACCTTCTGATTACTTGAGGAATGACAGGGACTGGAGGAAACTTGTATAGGAGTGGAAACTCCCAGTCTACTACAAACGCGTCCCCTAGAGCTCCTCTTGGGGGAAATTCCCTGGAGCAGAACTGCTCACACTTCCGATTGACACTGGGGGTTTCCCCAAAGGGTGAAGATCTCTTGGACTTCCTGAGCTAGTTCCCACTCATGGGAAACTGCTCTGCCTGCTCAGAGCATCCGCCGCAATGTTCTCCTCCACAGCTAGGTGAACTGCAGATAGGGAGATTCCTTCTTGAATTTCCCAGAACCAGAGCTGCATTGCCTCTCTGGACAGTGGAAGTGACCCTACACCACCTCTCTTGTTGAGGTAGTACATGGCCACTGTGTTATCCGTCATTATCAGGACATTCTTTCCCCGTAGAGAGGGCAGAAAAGCCTTCAGCGCTAGTCGGATTACCCTCAGCTCCAAAAGGTTGATGTGTAGTAGCGAAAGGACATACACCCTCCAAGATGATCCGCTGGGGTGAAAAGGCTGTGGCTGCCTCATAGCAGCACCTAGGGACTTGGCTGCCACCTTTGAGGTCTGCCGCTTCTAAAGGTTTTCGTTAGCCTTATTACCACATAAGTGTGAGCTGTCAAAGGGCACGTTGAGGAGTCTAGATCAGGTGCAAACCGACTTCCTCTACACACAAATCTTCATATGACAGTGCTTGTCGGCATGGCCCTGCTGATGTTGTCAGCAGTGTCCAGATCTGATTGCAGAGAGTCAGAGACTCGCACATGGCCTCCTTACCATCCCTCATCAGGTTCAAGAAGCAGTATCTTTCCTCACCTTCAGGGATGTTCTCAGCTGCCATCGCTATGCAGTCCCACAGGGTGATTGTGGATTTTGCAAGTGCAAATGTAAGTTAGCATATTTTAAAGCCATGCTGTTAGCAGAAAAGACTTTCTTTGCCAGGAGTCAATGCGTTTGTCATCCCTATCAGGGGGTATGGTTGGGAACGCAGCTTGCATAGAGGCAGATGTAGCTGCTTGTAGTACAAGGCTTTCTGGAGATGGATGGATTTACAGGTAGCCAGGGTCACTACTGGATGCCTGTGTTTTCAGGTCACATTTTTATTTACTGCCGGGCTGAACTCTGGAGCCTCCCAGTTGGCGGCAACCTTTTTATGCAGTGCCACATGGAATGGTAGTAAAATGGGATCATATTGAGGACCCTTGTCCAATATGTCAGTCAGGTCGTCCTGTTCAAATGCAGGAGCTGGTCTACTCCATACCAAAAATTCCACCAGTCTGGACATTGGGCGTCTGTTGGATGCATCTGCATGATCAGCTGGGTCCGGTTTCCCAAAATCTAGTTCTGGGGAGGTATCTACCCCACTAACTGTCTGTAGGGTGTCATGTAGTTCCATAACCATGGTCTCTTCTGAAATAAAGCATTCAGGTATATTAGTATTATTCTGAATAGTAGGGGTCTCCAATTGGAGACCACATGGAGGGGTATCAGAGGTTTCATAACCATCATATATTGAAGCCAAAGACCAGAAAAAATCCTTTTTAAGTAAAGGTTTAAAAACCTTTCCCTGGCTTTTTTGATGTAATGGCGACAAAGAATGTACTTTTTTGTATCGACCTCGAAGGCGTTGATGGTGTCGGCGGTTTGGCTTATGTCTTGTGCTTCGAGGGACTTTTCCCTCAGTCTTCTTCAATGATTTCTCGTCGAGTACTCAAGGACTCTCAAGTAGACTTAGGCTTATGACCCAGGCTCGAGGGCCCACAGGTTTTCGCCTTGGCGTCATGCTAGTCTTCGACCGTAGCATGGCCACTTTTCTTATGCTTTGTGTAGGTCGGGCATGATCCTCAAAGATTTGGAACATTTTCTTCCTAAAGAGTTCCCACTCCTCTTTGGAGGAAGATTTAGTTGGACAGACTACGCTCCTTTCTGAAGACGAGGAAGAACAAGGTGATCTGTACCTTCGCTGATTTTTTTTCTGTGACGAGGAGTGTCTGCTCCTCGAGAGGGATCGTTTCTTTGATCGTTTTTTGTGAAGAGAGGAATCTCTCGACTCGTGGGAAAACCCAAATTTAGAAGGACAATCCTACCCACTGCAAGTTTAGATTTGCGCTCTTTTAAGGCCTTACCTGTCATTGACTGACCGGATCGAGTCTCGTTGGTAATATGCTCGACACCCAGACACCAGAGGCATATCTTAGGCAGGTCCGTGATCGACATTTTGGCGCCGCATTTTATACACTTTTTGAAGCCCGTCTTCAGAGTATTCGGAGCCGAGGATGAGGCGCATTTCCAATGAAAAATGAAGCCTGCCGTTAATCTCGATGCAATTGCATCTGCAGAAAAATGGAACTGAAGCGAACTGGCGCTGCATGTGGTATATGTACTAGACAACGACGTCAACCGAGATGGAAGCCCTCAAAGGACATCGAGTCAACCATCTCGACGCACAGTGCTCTGCCGAGAAAACATTGCCGAAACAGCATAAACTGGAAATGAAGATATCATAAGATGAGGAACAAGTGGGAGGACACAATCCATTCGAAATGCCTTTTTAGGCAGAGGTTTAAAAACCATTTCGAAGTGATTGTGTCCTCCGACGTATTCCTTATCTATGATATTTGTATCTCCAGCTTGCTGGCCTCGGAAAAAATTTTCCCGGTAGAGGGCGCTGTGCGTCGACGTCCGTCGAGTAGGTGTTCCTCGACGGCCACCGTATCGACGCAGACGTCATCATGCCTATAAATGGCCACACACAGCGACCGTTGTTCAGTTCTGTTTTTCCGCGCTTCGTGTGCCTCGGAATACCGTTGCTCAGTTTATCAGTCGATATATATTCATATTTCCTCGAGAAAACCGACTCGTACTCGATGGCTTCCTCCTCCGACCCGACGACTCCTCAGTCCGGTTTCAAAAAATGCTGAGACTGTGGGAAGAAAATGTCGTTGACGGATCCTTACAGGATCGGTTTGTGGTGTCTGGGAATCGAACACCAGTGTTCGGAGTGTGCGGAATGCCTTTCCATGACGGCGAAAGCCTTGAAGGAGCGTAAGGGGAAGCTTGAGAGAGGTAAGTCAATTTTAACTTCCTCGAAAGTTACCGCTGTAGAGTCGAGACATTCGTCTCCTCACCGTCAAAAGCATTCTCGGTCTAGGTCTCGAAGTGGTTCCCACCACTCGTCGAGGTCTAGACACTCGAAAAAAAGACGAAGAAGATCCCCTTTATCGTCATCTGCTAGTTCCCCTGAAAGAGTAAATTGCCCCACAAAACACAGCTCTCAAGCTGAGTGGGAGGAATGCAGAAAAAAGATGCTAAGCGTCTTCGAGAAAGCAGCCTCGTCTCCCTCGAAGTCAGCTGAGGGTGATACCCCGGGTGAAAAGCCCAAAAAATCTAAACGCCGCCAGTCGAAGCACCCGGCCAAAGAGTCGACCCGAAAGCGCCATGAGCCATCGGGAAGTAAAGCATCTTCGACGCCATCGTCGAAGGCCCCTTCGAAGCATAGATCGGCGCCATCAACACCGTTATCGAAGGGTTCTTCGACGCATCCGTCGATCGAGTCGACGCCGATAAAAGAAAGACCCACGGCTACTCCACAGCCAACGGTTACACCGAGAGCCTCCGACATGACGTCGAGAACGTCGTCGACATCCTCGAGCAGGATTCCAATCCTCTCGAGTTCTTCGAGGCCTCTTCCAGTTTTCGCGACGCCTTTGTTGGCACCTTTGAGGATTTTTACATCGGCGTCGACATCGACCTTTTCAAGGCCTCTGATGATGGCTCCCTCTGCCTTAGAGATGGGTTTTATACCATTTCACAGACCAGAGCATTCCCCCCTTAACTTCAATTTGTGAAGAAAGGGAAGATTCTGACCAAGAAAGGCCTTTTGGGCTGCAGAGGACCACATTACCTGAACCAGAGACTTTTGCCTCTGAGGAAAGAAGGTTGAAAGACCTTCAGGATGCATTACAGGAGGCAAGTGGCCTAGACACTTCCCCAGAAGTGGAATTTGTCAAACCAGACCCAGGGGAACATGCTGATACCCTCTATAGAACCCTAATGTCTAGAATTATGGAGTTTATGGGTTGGTCTGCGCCTTCATCTGTTTTTCAACAGGATGACCTCTCAGATATTCTGGAGAAAGGTCCACAGTGTTAGGCGATCCTCTGCACACCAGGCCACTACACATCAGAACACTGCTCACATTCCCCCAGCATCCCCTCCCAAGCTTCGAGGCTCATGTGATTCGGTGAACCCACAGAACCAAAAACTCCGTACCAGCTTTAGTGTACGGGCTCGATTACAACCCTTTCTGCATTGGCAATTGCCTTGGAGAACATATAGCAGAAGGGGCGGCGTTTCCTCTTCACGTCGGTCATGTGATACACTGTGGCGTTCCTCACGTGATCTTGGTGGACGTCACATGACCCAGAGAAGTCACATGACCCAGGGACGCTCAGTATAAAGGTCTGAGAGACAGAACGCTCATTGCTTCTCAGCTGGCTTCGGACCCTGTTTGGCGTTACTACTTGCTCCTTGTTATCTTGATCACGGAACTCTACCTCGGACTCCCTCGGACACCCCTTTTTGTACCTTTGCTTGGAACTGTTGACCTGTTGCCGGATTTTGGACTTCACCTCGACTTGTCTTTGGATCATCCCTGGTTACCTTGCTGAACTTCTACGCCCTTTCCCTTCTTGGGATTCAAGTCAAGCCCTCTCTCCTACAGGTGGCTAACCCTTCATCCACGCTAACCTGCGGTTCTACTATTCCAGGGACCGCCGCATCATCTGAGTCTCGAACCTCTCTACTAGGTTACCTGGGGTACCCTTACACCAGATAGGTAAGACATTTTAGATCCTTTTGTTTATCTGACTGTATTGTGATTGCCTGGTACTTAACCCCGTTCCTTCTCGACAGCAGCATCGGTGTTCCAGAGGCTCCGTGGATCTGGGAAGACATCTCCCACCTGTGGCCTCAAAGGTCGCACAGCGGGTTTCTATTAAGTTCCCCTGTGCGTCACTTGGGGACAGAGGACTCATCGGTCTACACGACACTCAAGTCGGAACACACAGGAGGATCCTGTAGTTCCCTTTCATTCTGCTTTACAAAGAAAGATTTTAACTAACTGGGACACTCCTGAAGTTGTCCCTGCGGTTAACAAGAAGTTGTCAGCGAAATATAGGGTATCTGCTGCTGACCCTGAATACCTATCTAAGCACCCTACTCCAGAGAGTCTTGTGGTCCAGGCTGCAACTTCATCAGGCAGTACTTCTGCTTACCCCACTGCTCCTCAGGATAGGGATGATAAAAAATATGATGCCATGGCTAAGAAAGTCTTCTCAGCCTGTAGCATGGCTTTAAAATCTATTAATGCAACTTGTACGCTCGCTAGGTTCAGCCACACTCTTTGGGAGTGTGCTTCATCGGCGGCTGACTGCATACCGGAAGGAGAAGAAAGGGACGCATTTTTAAATATCATCAGAGATAGTAAAGATGCAATGTGCGAGTCCCTTCAAACTGGCATTGATTCTGCTGACAGTATCAGCAGGGCCATGGCGGCAAGTATCACAATCCGCAGGCATGCGTGGTTGAGAAAGTCCGGCTTGGCTTCTGATGTACAGGCCAGACTTAAATATGCCCTTTGACGGTTCTTCCCTATTTGGTAAAAAGGCGGATGACAGTTTGGAAAAACTACAAACATCTAAAGCAGCAGCTAAGTCACTAGGAGCTGCAATCCGACAAACTAATTTTCGTCCCTCAGGATCCTCTTGGAGAGGAAGGTCCTTTCGCTATTATTCCTCATATGGAAGAGGCAGAGGACGGCCGACTCAAAGAGGCCAAGGAAAATTTACCCGTGGTGGACGGGGTAAAGGAAAGAAAGCTGCATCAGCAGAAGCAGGAGCCGCTTTACCTTTGGCAACTGCATCAGCCTCTCCCAAACCACTCTGAGGTCTCCCATCACAAGACACCTGTAGGGGGCAGGTTAACTCACCATCTGACGGAATGGCAGGCTATTACGTCAGATGCTTGGGCATTGGAGACAGTTGCCCAAGGTTACTGCCTGCCTTTTCTACGCATCTCTCAGAGACATCCACCTGGGAACAGCTCTCTGAAAGTGCCGGATCCGCTCCTCTTGCAGGAAGTTGTAGACCTGCTAGAGAAAGGTGCCACAGAACCGGTACCTGTAGCGGACAGGAACAAGGGCTGGTACTCCCCCTACTTTCTCATACCAAAGAAAGACGGAGGACTGAGACCCATCCTGGACTTACGAGAATTGAACAAGTTCCTCAGGAAGGACAAGTTCAAGATGGTAACTCTCTCTCAGATCCTTCAGGCCCTCCAGCTTCAGGACTGGTTGGTATCTCTGGACCTTCAGGATGCTTATTTCCATGTGCCAATCCATCCCAAGCACAGGAAGTACCTGAGGTTCGCAATTGGCAACTCTCATTATCAATTTCGAGTTCTGCCATTTGGGTTGACCTCCGCCCTGAGGGTCTTCACCAAGCTAATGTCGGTTGTGGCTGCGAGTCTAAGGAGGGAAGGGATTCACGTCTACCCCTACCTGGACGATTGGTTGATCAGAGCAGTTTCTTCGGAACAAGCTCGGATCCAACTAGATTATGTCTGCCACTCCCTTCACAGGCTGGGCTTCTCCCTCAATTTAAAGAAGTCACAGATGATACCATCACAGAGACTCGAATTCATTGGAGCAGTCCTGGACACGTCCCTGGGAAAAGCCTCGCCACCAGAGGTGAGGGCTCAAGATATTCTGCAGATGGTCACCAGATTTCAAAATGCCCAACGTCTCCCAGCCTACGACTTTTTGAGGTTGCTAGGCCTAATGGCATTCTGCATATTCCTTGTGCCAGAGGCTCGCCTGAGAATGAGATCCCTTCAGTGGGCACTGAGGACTCAGTGGTCAGAATTCTCAGGGAGGAAAACAGATCTCCTCCGGATTCCGGACAAGGTAGCCCACAACCTTCAATGGTGGGCCTCTCCAGAGAACATCTTGAAAGGAGAACTGTTTTGGCAACCATTGCCGGAGATAACAGTAGTCACAGACGCCTCACTCACGGGGTGGGGAGCCCATGCCAACGACTTGACCATCAGCGGTCGTTGGTCTCCATCGGAGTCCAGACTACACATCAACCTGTTGGAGCTGAGAGCCATCAGACTGGCACTGAAGGCTTTTCTGCCGTCTCTACGGGGGAGAAACATCCTGATAATGACAGACAATACAGTGGCCATGCACTACCTCAACAAAAGAGGAGGCGTAGGGTCACTGCCACTGTGCAGAGAGGCGATGCAGCTCTGGTTTTGGGCAATTCAGGAAGGAATCTCTCCTTCGGCAATTCACCTAGCCGGAGAGAAGAACTTGACAGCGGACGCTCTGAGCGGCAGAACACAGTCTCCCACGAATGGGAGATAGCTCAGGAAGTCCTTCAAGAGATCCTCACCCTTTGGGGAACCCCTCAAGTGGATCTGTTCGCCACCAGTATCAACAGGAAGTGCGACAGATTTTGCTAAAGGGAATTTCCCCCGAGAGGAGCTCTAGGAGACGCGTTCGTAGTGGACTGGGAGTTCCCACTTCTGTACGCGTTTCCTCCGGTCCCTGTCATTCCTCAAATGATCAGGAGGTTGAGAAGGTTTCGGAAGACCATGATCCTAATTGCCCCGGATTGGGCCAGGAGAACGTGGTACCCGGACCTTCTGGACATGTCCATCTGTCCTCCAATTCGTCTACCGTACAAAGAGGATCTTCTCTCGCAGAAGGGAGGTCAGGTTCTCCATCCAGCCATCAAGACCCTCAACCTTCACGCTTGGTATCTGAAAGGTTGAGGTACAAGGATTGGGACCTTCCAGATGACGTCATGGAGGTGTTGCTTTCGACCAGAAGACAGGCAACTAAGACTCTATACCGCTGCCGTTGGAATACATTTTGCAGCTGGTGCACAGAAAAGAATATCGAACCCTTTTCATGTGGTACACCTGCAGTGTTATCCTTCTTACTTTATTTGGCAAATTCGGGCCTTCAAATTGGCACTATTAAGGGCTATCTCGCGGCGCTATCGATCTTTAAGCGCACTGCATAGGAGCCGTCGTATTTCAAAATTCCATTGGTAATACAATACCTGAAAGGTCTAACTAATGTTTACCCTCCAAGACCATTCCAAGTTCCCTTATGGGACTTAAATCTAGTTTTAAACTTCCTAAAGGGTGCTCCTTTTGAACCACTCCACTCTTGCTCATTGAAGTTTCTCACCCTCAAAACTGTTTTATTGGTAGCATTAACATCTGCTAGAAGGGTTAGCGAGATACAAGCCCTGTCTTGTAAACCTCCTCATACAACTTTTCACAAGGACAAAGTAGTGCTACAGGTGAAGCCTAACTTCCTCCCAAAGGTAGTTTCGGAATTTCACATTACTCAGAAGATTACTCTACCTTCATTCTATCCTCCTCCCCATCCGGGGAAAGAGGAAGAGAGACTACACAGGCTGGACCCTAAGCGAGCCTTGAGTTTTTATATCAGTAGACTTGCTAAAATTAGACAAGCAGACCAACTCTTTGTAGGTTACGCAGGATATAAGTTAGGATTACCAATAACCAAACAAACCATCTCCAGATGGATTATTTTAGCCATTCTGGAATGCTACAAACTGGCAGGGAAAGAGCCCCCTCAAAATCTAAGGGCTCATTCGACCAGGGGTATCGCAGCATCCTCAGCTCTTCAAAGAGGGGTACCAATTAGAGACATATGTGCGGCTGCCACATGGTCGTCCGCACATACCTTTACCAAATTTTATAGTCTGGATTGCTCCTCTAGTCAAGAGACTAGATTTGGCAAAGCTGTATTACACTGTTCATTCTTAAAGGGTAATATGGCATCTCTTACTCCCGCCTCCAGTCACATACCACTGCTATGGGAGTCCATCATAGATAAGGAATACGTCGGAAGACACAATCCCTTCGAAGAACAAGTTACTTCTTACCTTGTAACGTTCTTTCGATGGGATGTTCCTCCGAGGTATTCCTTATCGCCCCTCCCATCCATCCCCGCAGTAACATTTCCCTTGTGGTTGCATTTTACGCTCCTTCAAGGGTAGTAGCCATTCATACAATAACTACTTTACTCTACAAAACGGAACTTAGCAACGGTCGCTGCGCGTGGCCATTTATAGGCATGATGACGTCGGCATCGATACGGTGACCGTCGAGGAACACCTACTCGACGGACGTCGACGCACAGCGCCCTCTACTGGGAAAAGATTTTCCGAGGCCAGCAAGCTGGAGATACAAATATCATAGATAAGGAATACGTCAGAGGAACATCCCATCGAAAGAACGTTACAAGGTAAGAAGTAACTTGTTCTTTTTCATCCACCGGGAAGCCATTCGCTGAATGTTCCAGATCATTTGTGTTGCAGGAGATGTTGACCATGCTAGAGAAAAGTGATATAGAACCAGTACCTGTGATGCACAGGAACAAAGGATGGTATTCTCCCCATTTCCTAATCCCCAAGAAGGACTGAGACCAAACTTGGATTTGAGATACTCAAACAAGTTCCTCAGGTTCAGTTCAAGATGGTCACACTTTCTCAGATCCTTCAGGCCCTTTTTGAGGCAAAGGCGTCGATGAATGCACAGCCGGCATCGATATTTTTTGCATCAGTGTCAACGTCTGTGGCGTCGATGGTATCAATGCTTTGCCCTTGCCCTTGGACTTGTGCTTCGAGGGACTCGACCCTCGACTCGACGGTTACTTTGATGATTTCTCGTCTCGTAGAGTACTCAAAGGCACTCGAGAAGTCTTAGGCTTATATGACCCTGGCTCGAGGGCGCGTTGGGTTTTGCCTTGGCCTCATGCTTGGCAACTTTTCTTATGTTTCGGGGAGGACGAGGCTTGTTCCTCGAAGATTTAACACATTTTCTTGCTAAAGAGTTCCCAGTCATCTTTGGAGGAGGATTTAGTTGGGTACACTCTGCTCTTTTCATTTGAGGAAGAAACAGAAAAAGTAGAGGGTGATCTAGGCCTTTTCTTCGATTGTTTGATGACGAGGTATGTGCTCCTCAAGTGGGATCATTATTTCAACTTTCATTTTATGAGGAGATGAATCTCTCGACTCGTGGGATGAACCAAATTTCGAAGGAGAAGACAGATTACGGGACAATCCTACCCACTGACAGTTTTGATTTTTTTGCTCTTTTAAGGCCTTAGCCGTCATCGACTGACAGGATCGAGAGTCAGCGTTTTTGTGCTCGACACCCAGGCACCAGATGCATATTTTATGCGGGTCTGTGATGGACATTTTGGCGCCGCTATGTAGGCACAGTTTGAAGCCCATCTTTAGAGTAGTAGGAGTCAAAGACGAGGACATCTCGAAACATTTTTTGGTGGAAAACTGAAGCGCGCTGTAATTCTCAAAGCAATCGCATTTGTGGAAAACAGAACTGGAGCCAACAGGCTGCTGCGCATGCTATATGTACGCAAGAATGACATTAACTGAGATGGAAGCAGTCGTCGGACATCGGGTCGATCGTCTCGACACACAGCACCCTTTGCAGAGAAGAACACTTTCTGAAGCTGGAAACAAAGATATCATAAGATGAGGAATACGTTGGAGGACAATCCATTCAAAAGAATGGAGGTGGCTGAAGCAGAGGCTGAGGGTAAAAGAAATATGTTTTTTGGGCTGGCTTGCCACCTCATCCTCGTCCACCATGGGGGAACTTTCTTTGACCGATCAGTCCTTTTGCTCTTCCAAATGAGGAGTAGTAAACAAAGTACCTGCTACTCTAAGCTGGTGCACTGAAGTGTGAAGTTTGTGGCTGTGCCGAGTGATTTGGCTGCCGCTTTCGGGTCTGCAGCTTCTCCAGGTTCTCGTTCGCCTTGCTGCCAACAGCGGAGTGCCGTCAATGGGCATGTTCAGAAGTCTGGACTGCACATCAGGTGCAAATCCCGACTTTCTCAACCACGCAAACCTGCGTATGACCGTGCTCGCTGCCATGGCTCTGCTGATGCGGTCTGCAGAGTCCAACCCTGACTGGAGAGACTCGCACATTGCCTCCTTTCCATCTCTCACAATGTTCAGGAAGCCCTCTTTCCCCTCCCTCCAGAATGTGTTCAGCAGCAATGGAAATACAGTCCCATAAAGGTAAATGAAAACTTTGCAAGTGGCATTGACTGATTTTAACGCCAAACTCCTGGCTGAGAACACCTTTTTTCCATTGTGTCATAACACTTATCATCCCTATCTGGCGGTATTGTGGGGAATGCTGTTTGCTTCGACATGGTAGTTGCCGTCTGAACCACCAAGCTTTCCGGTGTCAGGTGTCTGGTAGGTACTCAACATCACTGCTGGAAGTCCTGTATTTTTTGGTAAACGTTTTGTTGACAACCGGGCTTGTTTCCGGAGCCTCCCAATTTGCCATAACCCTCTTTTGCAGGGCAATGTGAAAAGGCAACATAGTGTCCTTTTGTGGTCCCTTATCCAAGATATCAGTGCAGTGAGATCATCTTGGTCAAACAGAGCAGCTGGCCTGCCACATCCCAAAAATTCAGATGGATACTTTGAACATCAATTGTCTACAGGAAGCATCCGCATGTTCTGCTGGATCTGGCTGTCCGTACTCCAATTCGGCGAGGTATCAATGCCACTTGCTGTCTGCAGATTTTCATAGAGGTCCCCCATTCTAGATTCCTCAGAAATGAGGGCCTTAGGAACATTAGGGGTTCCATATTCGAGCCCGAAGTGTGGTGTGTCCTGATCCGATGCTCTTCAAAAATGGAAGATAAGGACTTAAAGAAATCCTTTTTATAGAGTGGTTTAAAGGTTTTCTCGATTTCCCTCAATGGTATCGAAGGTTTCGACGTGTTTGGTGTCACAAACTTTGACACTATTGGCATCGATGGGGTCCTTGACGGACGAGTACTGTGCCTGTCGTCGACTTGAAGATTTTAAGCATCTCCTGCCTAAAAACCTCCCATTCGGCCGAGTCACCGACTTACTTGGGCAGGCTATCTTGCATGCCGGCAAGGAGTCAAAGGATGAGGAAGGGGATCGAAGGTGCCTTTTCTTCATCTTTCTAGATGAAGATGAGGAGTGGTGTGAACTGCTTCGAGAACGTTTCTTTGACCCCTTCCTCCGCAGAGAGTCTCCCTACTCAACCGACGAACGCATCTTCGATGGAAGTGTACAGGGATTTCAAGAGGGGCCTACCCGCTGCAAGTTTCCCATTGCATTCCTTCAACGCCTTACCCATCATGGACTGGCATGACCCGCAGTCTGCAGTTCTGTGGTCGACGCCAAGATGCCATAGACCAGATGTGGCTCAGTTATCGACATCTTGGCATCGCAATCAATACACTTCTTAAACCCGTTCTTCGGGGATGATGAGGCCATTTCTCCAGTGTGTCGCAGTTTCGTGAGGAAACCAATAGCGTGACGTATCCGAAGCGGAAGCGGTCGTGAAAAAACTGAACTGAAAACTGGGCGCGGTGCATGCTACTTATACCTTCTATGACATCAACCTTGAGACGGAGGCCCTTGAGGAACATCAAGTCGACCTGGACAACACACATCGCCCTCTGCAGAAAAATGTTTGCTGAAGCAGCTGACGCTAGAAGGGAAGATATCTATAGATGAGGAATACTTGGTAGGACACCATCCATTCGAAATATATAATTTTGCGGTATATTTTATATTTCATGCTGTCCCTGCGACCTTGTTGGCATGTGAGCAACCCTGCTACAAAGCTGGGTGCACCAGATAATCTTGTGTTTCACTGAATATTTTTCATTCCACTGTTTTTAATTTTGTTTCTTCCTTTTGATCCCATTGCGCTTGGCTGAATATGGGTGGGTGTTGTAAGGAAGGTATGGTATCAAACAATGAATACAGACACAAGTTATCACAGTTCAGGGGTGTTTATTGAACTTCAAATGGGTTGGTTGAACCCCTATCTAATCGAAAATCTAAGGATGGGCGCAAGCTATGACCATCAAATAACGCAATCCTAGTCAAGTCTCTGTCAAATAAAAGGGCACTGGTGTATGCAAAATGTTTTCAAGAAATAATAAGTCAGGACGGTTGAGCAGTTGGCTCCCCTTCCCCACGTTTTCAGGACTGGGCAAGGGGGCACGTGCAAGCTTCGCACACACTCTGGCTTCTTGGCCACGAGGTAACAGTTCAAAACATAGGCATCAGTGCCTTCCGCCAAAGTCTCTCTCCCAATGACAGTCTCTTATTGCAGAGGGCTGGATGTAACAAACGTTGCTTTCCTTTGTCAGGGTTTTCACATTCACAAGTTCACAACGGGTTCCCCTCATTCGGGCTCAGACTCCTTTTCCACAATGTTCACAATTGGTCTCCCTTGTTCTGGCTCGGACCACAGATCCCCCTCACTCGGGCTCTGATCCCTTTTCCACAATGTTCACAATTGGGCTCCCTCGTTCAGGCTCGTACCACGGATCTCCCTTGTTCGGGTTGAGATTCTCTTGATATCAGAATTGAAGACTTTCTAATGTGCGATGGGTTTTGCTTAAGCCGTCGCAGGACCACTTCGATTCACTTCACACAATTGTTCTCATCAATCTTCTACTTTCGTTTCTCTTGGCGGGATACATTAGAGACCTTCGATTGAGCACATTTACAGTGCCGGACCATTGTCAAAGGTATTCTATCTTTACTTCTCAACATTCCTCAGCAGTTAAGCTTTAATCGCGATTTTCACCAACTAGTCTTGATGCATTCTCCAAGATCCAGCCCTTCAGAGCCTTTGGAACTGTCCCTGGACTGCCCGATGGACTCACTGGCTAGTGTGGCGTACCCTGCCAGAAGCATTGCTGTTCTGCGTTAGAATCTGAAACTTTGGTGGTTGCCAGCTTGTGCCACAAGTCATCTTATCCCCGAATTCCTGCAGCTACCCCCTCACCCCCCCCGACGATCCACACCGACAACTCGGAAAATCAGGGTCAGGGGGTGGTAAAGTAAGCATTAGTGTTCTTGTCCCCCACACTGTCCTCCATAGGATAACTTTTGGAACAAGTCCCTTTGTCTCTCATCTCCATTTTACTCACCTTTGGTTGTGGGACCTGGGTTGGGTATACTACCCCTGGGTTAGGCTCGGGTCTGGAAGAAAGGAGAAAACTTGGCTATTTTTGGGTAAATTGTGGTAGAACTTTTAAATAGCTTTAAACTAATCACCACAACAATCCCATTGTATCCTTTGTACAGATAATACTTAGCTATGAGAAGAATGGTGTTGGACTCTGACCTTTGGGCAGGTTTGTGTGTGTTGCTGAATCATTTCTATTTTGTAGTATATTTCACATTTCATTTTTGCCCTACTGTGCATATGCAGTGGCAATACTGTGTGGTTGATGTGGCAGATCATGTGCGTTTTCCAGAATGGATGTTATTTGGCAGTATATATGTTGAATTACCTTTTGTTCCTCAAACCTACAGTGCGCGTGAGAACATTGGGGGCTGCACTCATTTCTGCAGGTGTTTTTGTGATATATTCTTTATTTAGTTGGTACCTCGGTGCATTTTGGGGAAAAATCAAAGCGATCATCTCAAATTCACCTTTGCGACATGCATGACTTCAGACTAAGGCCTAAGAATGTGTCAAAAAATCGAACCACACAATTTTGCGATCTCGATCATTGTCTAAATAGAGCATTTTTCGGCCTCTATTGAAAGCCACATGCAAAAAACAGGTTCTCTTCAGAAATCAGTTTAGGTATGAAAATGTTGATGAAACCTCACCAGGTTTATCATGCGTGTTCAGTTTTGGCCAGGTGAGTTGGCAAGCCAAATATAGTGCACTTTCATGGACTAGAACAAAGGTTAGAGGAAAGCAGTGTTTGCGTTTTCCGATGTAAAGTTTGATGTAACCATATTGCAGAAGTAATCTTTTTTTATATATGTGTCTCTCTCACATGCACACAAACCCATATTAATGCTTGTACACACAGGCATGTTTGTAAAATACACCAGCATGCATTCAAGTCCATGTGCACATAGAGCACAGGCATGCCTAACCAAAAAGGAGACTAGCATGCTTGAGCACAGACCCAAGGCATGCTTAGGCAGACAAGCCTGTGTGTAAACAAAATAATCTTTGTCACACAAGCGCACCCTGTAGCATGAATGCACATAAATACAAACCTTGCCAGGACTGTCTCTGGAAGAGTCTCCATATGACACCTCTTCACGGAGTCGGTACTTGCCAGCAGGGAGCTCGATCCAGTTACATCCAACAACATCACTATCCACCATAAACCTACAAGCAAGACCGAAGGTGAGGATTGAGATATGTAAACAAACACACAGGAAATGTTAGACCCAGCACAAAAAGATCAGATTTCAACGTTCTCCTCTGAACGCAATGTAGGTCAGTAGACCATTTGCACATAGGGACATAATCTGCATTCAGGTTAGAGGGAGTCTTTGTTTAATAGTGACACATTTGTCCAGGTCAGAGAAACACCCACCGACAAGGACCTTTTTTTAAGTATAAAATATTTTGTTAGGATAATGCAACTGTCAAATGTTAAAATGGTTTCTCTTGATCATATGTGATTTTATTGCTGGAAAAAAACATTAAGGGTGACTCTAAACACCCTTCCCAACATATTTTAGGATTGGTGCAATTATATAAACAAACTCTAGTCCTAGAATATGTGGGAAAGCTTTTGATAGTGGCTTTAAAAAAATATTGAGTCCCCCTCTGAGTTCATTTCCAGCGATGAGAGACTGGCCCAAAGCTAAGCAGCATGGTTTCCCACAAGCTTCTACTGACTCACCCAATATTAGATGTAGCTGAACAGTTAAGGACAAATAAGACCACAAAAAACGGTTAAAAAAAAAAGAAAAATAGGGCTTCGTCTTCTGCTCCATCAATTACTGGTACTCCTGTTTCTTTGGTGCACTCAGCTCTATCTGATCAGCTCAGAGATGAGCAGAAGGGCTTCCTCTGGGAATGGGGGGGCAGCAGGGTAATGGCGCAACAGTCAGTTTCCCTAAATTTCTTGAGAGTAGGTGTTTGAAGACCTAGGAAGAGACTGGTGTCTGTAAAATGCAGCAGAAGAGCTTCATCACAGTCTTCTTCAGAATGCCGAAGTCTTAAGCATCAGGTCCATTCTATGTTTAGGTAAAGAAAGGTTGTAGACTCCCAATTTAGGAAAATTGAAATGAGAGTTACCAATCAAGGGGGTGCATCATTTCAAAATTTGGCAGCCACCTACACACTGCTGGTTGCCATATTTAAACATTTAGAGCCACAACAACGGCACAGTACATTTTTCAACAGTGACCCACCCTTGCTCATAACCCTTAAGGTGGCAACTGGTTAAAACTACAGGGTGTTCGCTGCCTTTTTCTTCCAGTTGAGTCAAGACTGTTTTCATTCCTGTTTCTGATACATCTGTCTGAACAATGAAAGGTTTGCTGTAATCTGGTGCATACAGCAAAGAGCTTTACACCTGGCCATGTCAGAAAGACATTGCGAAAACACCACCAGACATGTCAATAAGTTCTAGAACACAGGCTCATTATTTGGAGTTCACAGTGATGGGGTGCGGGAGGGGGTAATTGTTGAAATGCCTACTTCACATTCTCTTCTATCCCCTACCTATAGGTGCTGACCGCATGGTCCAGGTACCCCTATATATAAGCAGGGGTGGGTTGGGTCTTTAGGACACTAAATTGTGAAGGACCATAGGGGATTTACCTGTCTTGCTAGGCTGTGTGCTTATGATAAGATATATATGGCATTTATAATGCGCCTATACACAAGTGTTTCAAGGCGCCGAGGCAAGGGGGTGGGGGGGGGGGACAAAGGGAGGTCAGACACCGATCCTACTAGGCCAGGTGTCATTCAGATCGCGCAAGTGCATGGTAAGGGGGTAAAGGAAAGTGTGCAGGGGGACGGGAATGGGGAAAGTGCAGTACATGGGAAGTGGAATAATAAGACATGTAAAACAGCCAGCTGGTGGCACGTGCAAGGAAGTGCAGACGTAAGTTCTGGTAAGGGGACTGAAGGGATGCAGAAAAACGGTGCCCAAGTGCAGGGGTTGCCAGGGAGGCTGTGCAGGTGGGTAATTGACGGGGCCTGGGCCAGAGATCAGAAAGGGTGGCCAAGTAACCAGTGCAATTTCAGTCAGGAATTCAGCAAGGGAGGGGAAGAGATAAAGCAGAAGCAAAGAGGAAGGCTTTGAGGTGTTTCCAGAACCGGAGATGGTTCTCCTCGAGTTTCAGGGAGGCAGGAAGGCTGTTCCAGAGAGAGGCCCCTGCCGCAGAGAGTGATCTGCCACCAACTCGTTGCTTGGAGAAGCGACTGACCCTAAGGGAGTTGGAGACAGATGAGCGAAGAGCTCGAGAAGGAAGGGATTTAGAAATAGAGAGTTGAAGGTATTGCGGCCCCAGACCCCAGAAGGCCTTGTGTACAATGCAGAGGGTTTTGAACGTAATCCTCGCAGCCACTGGGAGCCAGTGCAGAGATTTCAGTCCTGGAGAGATACGATCCCTGGGTTTGAGGCCAAGGACAAGTCTCGCAGTCCTGTTCTGGATAAGTTGCAGAGGGCGGAGAGTGGAGGCAGGTAGGTTTAGACAGAGGCTGTTACAGTAGTCCAGCTTGGAGAGGACCAGGGCTCTGAAGACTGAGCTTCTGGGGGAAGGAGAGGAAAGGAAGAATACCTCTGAGGAGGTGCAGCTGGTAGTGTGACTTCTTAGAGACGTCAGAGATGTGAGGGGAGAAGGAGAGTGCAGAGTCGAAGATGACCCCAAGGTTTTTAGCCTTGCAGGTGGGAGTGGGAGGAGGGCCAAGAGAGGCCGGCCAGAGAGCTGCGGGGAAGGAGGGAGTGTGTGTGCCGATGAGTAGAATCTCAGTCTTACTGGCATTAAGGCAGAGGTCGTTGGCGGCACACCATTCCTGGATGGCAGTCAGAGATGAGGGAAGGAGAGGAGGAGGCCGAGGGTAGCCTAAAAATTAGCTGTGTATCATCCGCATAGCACTGAAAGTTGGGACAGAGCGGCGATGCGGTGGGCAAGGAGTGCCAGGTATTGGTTGAACAGCCAGGGAGAGAGGTTAGATGCCTGGGTGACACCACAGGTAGAGAAAAAGATGTCAGAGAGGAAGGACCCACGTAGGCCCTGGGAGGGTCGGTCGGAGAGGAAAGAAGTCAGCCACGCCAGAGCCTGACCAGTGATACCCAGGTTATCACAGAGACGGTTGAGCAGGATGGCATGGTTGACCGTGTCAAAGGCAGAAGAGAGATCAAGCAAGATAAGAAAGCAAGGGATGTTAGAGTCTCTTGTATTCCTTCCACCTGTTAATTTATGTAGGGTTCTTATCTGAGGTAGTTGACCAACATATAGGCAGTGGTGTGGGGAAGAAACCTTTAGACATTTACAGCTTTAATAGTTTACCATGTCATTTTTAAATACTATATGTTATGTGTGAAGTAATTATTTGACCGGAGAGAGATCTATATCTGTAACATAAGAAATGTATATTTTTTACAGTATATTTATGTAGTTTATTTTCTACATAGGGTGGCCTACTTGTACCTTTGTGTCACCCTGCTAACCTTACCTGAGAGTTTTTACTTGTTGCTACATCCATGCTAATTACCTTGCAAGAGGTTTAGCTACTCTTTCATATAACGTGCGTTAGCACCCTATTGATGTCAGTAGGTGTAGACCCCTTGTTATGATGGATTTTCAGAATCAGCCCCGTGGACAGATTTTGAGAAGCCACCCTATTCCTGTGAACAGTGAAAGACAGTAATGCCTAGCAAAACTATCTGGTTAGAGTGAGTAGCCAGGCTTAGACTTGGGAGAGCGTTGAAGGTTCAGTTAAACACACACAGGCCAAGCTAGGTACTGTGTAAATTAAATACAATTTTTTAGGCCTTAGACAAACTTAGCATTGAAAAAACACAGTTAAGTATTATACAAAAACATTCACTACTTTAATATACACATTCACTTTTGGGGTACTCTAGTTACAGAGCACTGGCACTTTAAAATAATCTTAGAAACTGTAGTATAGCAAAGCAAGTGAATTAAGAACAGGGTAAGTAAGAATCAAATTAGGAACCCAATATGTAGGAAAGCTAGGAGTTAAAAAGGCTGAGGGCCTACTGCCCTTAGTCACAGGCACCAATGCTGTTCTTTTCAGAAGGCTAGCAGTCTTTGAGAGAGTCTGAACAAGTGTTAAAGCCAATAGTCAGTTTCGAAGTGCTAGCAGACCCTGTTAGGGGAGTTTTCCTAAAGTCCTACTGGCAGCAAGACTTTAGTAAGCTATCCCAGTGGTTTGTAGATCCCCCCCCCCAACCCCGCAACTTTATTAGTCTGTACTAGCTCAGGACCTTGGTAGTGTGGCAGAGCAGTAAGGTTTATTTTAAGAGGAAGATGTGGGCTGTAGGTAAGTACACTGAATCTTAGCTAGACGGCACAACAAAGAAGCACTTGCACATATATTTAAATAAAAGATATATATTTATTATATTTACACCAGAATCACTTTAAATACTTCAGACGTTTACGGCAAAACACTTAGGAATACTAGATAATACTCTTCAAAGGGCACTTTCACTTTTGTGTTTGTTCACAGTTACATTTGTAGCAATGCTAGACAGGGAAAAGACAAGGTTATCATTATCGGTAATTGCGCACTCATGCGGTTTTCAACAGGTTATACGGTAATGCATTTACTCTACAAACACGTATAGAAAAGTCCCTTAAAGTGAGGAAAATAAGTGGTTAGTGCAACATGAGCTTAGTTCAAGGTTCTAGAGACTGTTTCTTCACCTGGCAAGTCTTAAGACAAAAAACCAACACTAGCTGCAGATAGTTCGGAGAGGGCTTGAAGTCTTGAGACACAGCGAATTACAAAGAGTTCCTACAGATTTCTTCCAGTGTCTAAAGTTATTGATGCAGCTAACAAATGAGACCTAAAAACGGACTTGAGAAGGGAACAAAAGCAGCGGCTTGGGTCAGCGGTAAGAGGGGGTTGCCCTGGACACCTCTATATGCACTCCAACGCTCTGGAGCGACTTCTTGGAATCAGGTAAGCAATACCTTTTTCTCCACAGTGCCTTTGATTTGAAGAAAGTGTTTGTGTTTGATTTGAAGAAAGTGTTCGTGTTGGCTTCTCCGAGATGTGGCAGCCCTGGACCCGACCTCCGGATTCCTTGGTCTGGTGACAAAAGGCAGGACAATGGACAGTGTCTCACAGCAGTCTCGCTGAAGGACCTGTAGCATGACTTTCAGCAACTTCTTGGATCACCCTGCGGTTTTGGTGCCTTTTCAGCAGCATCAACAAAGGACACAGATCGCCCGGTCGATGATCTTCGCTTCCTGCAGTCCCAAACTCTGGTGAGGGGGTCTGGGCGATTTGGATCAGATCTCTGTAGTGTCCTTACGGTTTCAGCAAAAATATGGACGAATTTGGCCTTTTCATGATGATGCACTCGAAATGGGCCGCCGGTCTCCTCGTATTGGGGTACCACAGCTCTGGAAGCTCCTAGAACCTCGGGAGATGGCTCATTTCAAAGTTTGTCTTGGGACTGGTTGTTCCCACCAGCCAAAGAGAAGGAGTCCTCTTCGGAGCTCCTCTGTCGCATAGAAAAGTCAGGACAGCAGTGGTCGCTTCACAGTCTTGCAAAGGGTCTTGCGGGCGTTGCTGGCCGTCTTCTTCAGTTACTTCCATTTCCTGTGGTCGACTTGTTTTACACTCCAGAAGCCTCACCTTTTATACAGTTCCAGCACACACTCCTCTGCGATCTCGCTCAGCATTTTACAGAAAAAGGCGTTTGGCTGTCCAATAAGGACAGCCAGACCCCCGGTGGGAGCTGGACCTATTCAGGCACTCTGGCAGACAAAGGACAGGGGGTGGAAGACTCCTCCCCTACTTCCTGCCAGACACTCTGGGGCCTAGGCAGGGATAGCTACTGGTTCCTGCCAAAGGCAAACCACACACAGACAGACCTCCCCCTCGGAGAATGGTAGAAGGGCTAACAAAGAACCGCCACGCTATTAATGGCTCAAAAAAGAAGGGAGGCCCCAAGTTGGTATTTGGGTGCCCCTATTGTGCACTACCGAAGCTATGGACATAGCCTGCGGTATATAAAATACACAATACTTGGTAGAACAGGTCCACTGCCCCCAGCCATAACTAGGTGATTGTGTATGTGACTAAAAAAAGTCACAGGAGCAGAGAAAAGGAGATACTACGTATCCCTTTGGCACTCCACTGAAGGAGGTGTGTGCCAATCTCTCAGACTATAGAGTTTTGGTAGAGATACTAAATATTTCTCTATCCTTAAGAACTGTACTTGAGGATATAGAAACAGAATCTTAAAGGAGGACCCTAAGGGTCTGCAGCAAAACTGCCCATAAGGAGCTGTGTGCTGCAGTAGTCAAACACAGATGCCTTTAAGAGCTATGGAGCAGACATACTCCATAGTACAGGTAGAATACAAAGAATAGAGTTCCAAAAGACAGCCCACAAGAATGAATGAGTGGAATAAGGCTCCACTCATTCAGGATTAAATGAAAAAGGCCCAGAAGTCCAGCAAAAAGTGTTGGGGGTCACATCTCACTAGGAGAGGGGATGAAGCACAAAAACGATAAATCTCTATAACAGACCCTTTCCATTACAACCCCCATAAGGAAAGCCTAGGGGAGGATCCTTGACCAGAACGCCACCGATCATGGTCGAGGAAATGCAAACAATTTGCACCCATTAAACCCTCTCGAGGTAGTGTGGGGCAAGGGGAGGAGGATGGGGGAGGGCAAGTAGGCACAGGTATGTTTACTCACCCCCTGTACTAGTAATCACTCCGGGACCACTTCATCAACTCCTGAAATCGATAGGCTCCCATGCTCTGTGTCTTGGTTCCATTGGAGGCGGTCCACGGGTCACCTGTGCAGCGGTCACTTTCAGCATTGGGATTTTGGGTCAGGCTAGTCGGCTGTTCCACACTAGGCGACACTGTTCCTTGGACTGGATAGCTGGATTACCCTGCATGATGAAGAAAAGGCCACCATGTTGTCGAACACCTCAAAGGACCTCCTCAGGACATGATGCAGGCAGAGATCATGGGATGAATAAAAATGTTGGAAGATGACGCAAGCGGCGGAAACAAAGAAGCTGGTCCTCCAAGAACCTACGCCTCCTCTTTTGTTGAGGTAGTGCATGGCCACCGTGTTGTCCGTCATTATAAGGACATTTCTCCCCTGTACTGATGGCAGGAAAGCTTTCAGCGCTAGTCTGATCGCGCTCAGCTCTAATAGGTTGATATGTAGTCTGGACTCCGATGGAGACCAACGACCGCTGATGGTCAAGTCGTTGGCATGGACTCCCCACCCCGTGAGTGAGGCGTCTGACTACTGTTATCTCCGGCCATGGTTGCCAAAACAGTTCTCCTTTCAAGATGTTCTCTGGATAGGCCCACCATTGAAGGTCGTGGGCTACCTTGTCCGGAATCCGGAGGAGATCTGTCATTCTCCCTGAGAATTGCGACCACTGAGTTCTCGGTGCCCACTGAAGAGATCTCATTCTCAGGCGAGCCTCTGGCACAAGGAAGATGCAGGATGCCATGAGGCCCAGCAACCTCAAAAAGTCGAAGGCTGGGAGACCTTGGGCATTTTGGAACTTGTTGACCATCTGCAGAATATCTTGAGCCCTCACCTCTGGTGGCGAGGCTTTTCCCAGGGAAGTGTCCAGGACCGCTCCAATGAACTGGAGTCTCTGAGATGGTATCATCTGTGACTTCTTTAAATTGAGGGAGAAGCCCAGTTTGTGAAGGAAGTGGCAGACATAATCTAGCTGGCTCTGAGCTTGTTCCGAAGATACAGCCCTGATCAGCCAATCGTCCAGGTAGGGGTAGACGTGGATCCCTTCCCTCCTTAGACTCGCAGCCACTACCGACATTAGCTTGTTGAAGACCCTCGGGGCGGAGGTCAGCCCAAATGGCAGAACTGAAAATTGATAATGAGAGTCGCCAATTGCGAACCTCAGGTATTTCCTGTGTTTGAGATGGATTGGCACATGGAAATAAGCATCCTGAAGGTCCAGAGATACGAGCCAGTCCTGGAGCTGGAGGGCCTGAAGGATCTGAGAGAGAGTTACCATCTTGAACTTGTCCTTCCTGAGGAACTTGTTCAATTCTCGTAAATCCAGGATGGGTCTCAGTCCTCCGTCCTTCTTTGGTATGAGAAAGTAGGGGGAATACCAGCCCTTGTTCCTGTCCGCTACAGGTACCGGTTCTATGGCACCTTTCTCTAGCAGGTCTATGATTTCCAGCAAGAGGAGCGGATATGGAACTTTTAGAGAGCTGTGCCCCGGTGGATGACTCTGAGGGATGTGTAGAAAGGGTAGGCAGTAACCCTGGGCAACTGCCTCCATTGCCCTAGCATCTGACGTTATAGCCTGCCATTCCGTCAGATGGTGAGTTAACCTGCCCCCTACAGGTGTTTTGTGTGGAAAGACCTCAGAGTGGTTTGGGGGCGGCTGATGCAGATGCCGAGGGTAAAGAGGCACCTGCTGCGGTTTTAGTATTTTTGTCCTTTGGCCTCTTTGAGCCGGCTGTCCTCACCTTTCCCGAATGCGGAATAGCAGTGAAAGAACTTTCCTCTTCCAGAGGTTCCTGAGGGGCGAAAAGGAGTTTGGCGGATTGCAGCTCCTAATGATGTTGCTGCTGTTTTAGATGTCTGCAACTTTTCCAGACTGTCATCAGCCTTTTTACCAAATAAAGAAGAGCCGTCAAAGGACCTATTCAAAAGTCTGGCCTGTACATCTGGAGCAAAGCCAGACTTTCGTAACCACGCATGCCTGCGGATTGTCGTACTTGCCGCCATGGCCCTGCTGATACTGTCAGCGGAATCGATGCCAGTTTGAAGTGACTCGCACATGCCATCTTTAATAATGTTAAGGAAGGCTTCCCTTTCCTCACCTTCGGGTATGCAGTCAGCCGCTGATGAAGCACACTCCCATAGTGTGTGACTGAACCTGGCGAGCGTACAAGTGGCGTTGATCGACTTCAACGCCACACTACAAGCCGAAAAGACTTTTTGCCATAGAATCGTACCTCTCGTCATATCTATCCTGTGGGACAGTAGGGTAAGCGGACCTACTTCTTGACGAAGTTGCCGCTTGAACCACCAGGCTCTCTAGAGTCGGGTGTTTTGATAAGTGTTCAGGGTCAGCCGCAGCTACCCTATACTTGGCTGACAATCTTTTATTGACTGCAGGGATAACTTCAGGAGTTTCTCAATTAGATGATATCTTTCTTTGTAAGGCTGCACGGAAGGGGAACACAGGATCCTCCTGTGGACCTTTGTCTAATATGTCTGTCAGGTCATCCTGTTGAAAAACAGGCGAAGGTGCAGACCAACCCATAAACTCAATAATTCTTGCCATCAGGGTTCTATAGGGTGTTTCGGCATGTTCCCCTGGGTCTGGTTTAACAAATTACACTTCTGGGGAAGTGTCCAGCCCACTTGCCTCATGTAATGATTCCTGTAGGGCTTTCAACCGTCTTTCCTCAGAGGTGAAATCCTCTGAAACAGGTAGTGTGGTCCCTCTGCAACCCGAAGGTTTTCTGTTCAGAATCCTCCCCTTCTTCATAGATTGAAGATAATCCGGGGTACTGTGACCTCGGAAATGGTGTAAAACCCATTTCCAAGGCAGAAGGAGCCAAATTCGTCATTATTGGGCGAGACAACGTTGATGTCGTCAACGCCGATGTGACAGGTTTCGAAGGCGCCGAGAACGGCGTCGAGAGAACTGGAAGAGGCCTTGAAGAACTCGAGAGGATCGGGATCCTACTCGAGGGTGTCGACGGTCTCGGCGTTGTGCCGGAGGCTCGTGGTATCACCGTTGGCTGTGAAGTAGCCGTGGTTTTCTCTTTCATCGGCGTCGATCGACCGATGCGTCAAAGAACCCTTCGACAACGGCTTTGAAGGAATCTTCGAAGACGGTGCCTTCTTACCCGATGGCCCGTGGCGCTCTCGGGTGGAATCTTTCGCCGGGGGCTGCGACAAGCGGCGTTTCGATTTTTTGGATTTTTCACCTGGGGTATCACCCTCAGCTGTCTTCGAGGGGGTTGAGGCGGCTTTCTCGAAGACACTTAGCATTTTCTTCCTGAATTCCTCCCACTCAGCCTGAGAGCTGTGTTTTGTGGGGCAGGAGACCCTTTCTGGGGAAACCGAAGATGAGGAAGGGGATCTTCGACATCTCTTCTTTGAGTGTCTCGATCACGACGAATGGTGGGAGCTACTTCGAGATCTAGAATGGGAATGCTTCCGACGGCGAGGAGACGAATGCTTCGACTCAGTCTAAAACTTTTGAGGAGGTTTGACTGACTTACCTCTCTCGAGCTTCCCCTTGTGCTCCTTCAAGGCTTTCACCTTCATGGACATGCAGTCCTCACACTCCGAACAATGGTGCTCGGCTCCCAAGCACCACAAGCAGATCCTGTGTGGATCCGTTATCGACATTTTTTTACCGCAGTCTCGACATTTTTTGAAGCCGGATCGCAGCGTTGTCGGTTCCTATGAAGATGCCATCGAGAACTAGAACTAGTTGGTATATTCGAATAAATGTAGAAGGTTTATCTGACTGAACTGAGCAACAATATTCCGAGGCCCCACGAAGCGCGGAAAAACGGAACTGAGCAACGGACGCCGCGCATGGCTATTTATGGGCATGGTGAAGTCGGCGCCGATACGGTGGCTGTCGAGGGACATCGACTCGGTGGACGTCGACGCGCAGCGCCCTCTACAGAGAAAAAATTTCAAGGCCAGCAAGCTGGAGACGAATTATCAAAGATAAGGAATACGTCGGAGGACACAATCCCTTCAAATAATTACACTGCTCATCATATAAAGAGGAGTATGTCAAGTACGCTAAAAGTTCATTTGAAGGCTCAACTTAAATCTGGTACCGTATGTTAAAGCAGAAGGAACATACCCAGGCTGTTCTGATGCATTTTCGCCCGAAAGTAAAGTAGTAGATGCATTGACAAAGGTTATCTTGAAAATGTAAAGTGTTTGGAACTGAGTTTGGAAACGGGTTTTAAAACCATTTTATTGTTATGTATTTAATGTAATGAATTTTGTAATTGAAATTTTGTAAAGGTTTGTATAAACCAAAACAATAAAGGAAAAAAAATATGACAATGCATTACTTACCGTAAAAGCATTTCTGATGGTTGTATCTGCTTAGATGCACATGCTGTGCATAGGTCCGACATCCAGTGGTCATGGCGGAGTATTGCATTTTGTTTTTCGTAGTCGAAAAGGGGACGTCGACAAGGCGTGTCTGTAACACTATCCCTATAGTGACGTGCGTTGTACCCACAATCCCTCACGCGTCGAGGTCCCTCTGTTTGTATTTTTCTGCCCTGAGGGAGCCTTCTAGACGTGAATGAGTACAGAAAAGAGAGAAATATAGTAGAGGATGTCTATGTTCCTTCCATCTGAGCGGGGAGGAAGGGCGGGCGCATGTGAATCTAAGCAGATACAACCATCAGAAATGCTTTTACGGTAAGTAATGCATTGTCTTCTGATGTTTGTTAATCTGCTTAGAATCACATGCTGTGCATAGACTAGCGAGCAGTACCCGGAGTTGGCGGTGGGTTATGAGAAGGAACAGTAGAGAAAAGATGTCTTAATACTGCCTGTCCCACCTGGGAGTCAGATCTAGAGTGTGCATCTAGACAGTAGTGTTTTGTAAAGGTGTGCACAGAACTCCAGGTAGCCGCTTTGCAGATGGACTCAAGGGGAACATTTGCAATGAATGCTATGGAAGCCCCAGTGCCTCGAGTGGAATGTGCTCTTGGCTTGAAGGGTAGTTCTCTCTTAGCAAGAGTGTAACAGAGAGTGATGCATTGTACAATCCATCTAGATATAGTGGACTTAGAGACTGCATCTCCTTCTCTTCCTGCTGCCACCGAGACAAAGAACTGATTAGTCTTTCTCAGTGATCTGGTTCTTTCCATGTAGAACATGACAGCTCTGCGTACATCTAGTGTATGCAGACTTTTTTCTCCCAAGCTGGAAGGGTTTTGAAAGAACGTTGGTAGTTCTATAGATTGGTTTACATGAAATTTCGAGATGAATTTTGGTGCAAACCTTGGGTGTGTGCGAAGAACCACCTTATCCTTGTGAACTGATACGAAGGGGTCTAGTACAGAAAGAGCCTGTAGTTCACGTACTCTCATAATGGAGGTGATAGCTATTAGGAAAGCAGTCTTAAGAGTGAGGTATTTAAGAGTTGCCTTGTGCATGGGTTCGAAAGGAGTGCCCATGAGTCTAGAAAGTACCACGTTTAAGTCCCATCCGGGAGCTGGGTTAGCTATCGGGGGGTGTATTCTCTTTACCCCCTCCATGAAGGCCTTGATAACTGGTATCTTCCACCACGACACTTTAAGTTGGGAAGTGGTGTATGCAGAAAGTGCCGCTAGGTGGACTTTAATGGAATTAAACACTAGACCTGAATCCAGTAAATGGGTCAAGTACAGAATAATGTTAGTGGCAGAGCAGTCAACCGGGTTGATGTTCTTACTTCTACACCAGATGACAAATCTTTTCCACTTGCTAGAATAGCAGTGGCGAGTATTAGGTTTTCTGGCTTCCCTGAGGATGTCCATACATCTCTGAGGGAGATGTAAATGTCCAAATTCTATGATCGCAGGAGCCAGGCTGCTAAGTTCATGGTCTGAGGGCATGGATGCAGTGTCCTGCCCTTGTCTTGTGACAGCATGTTGTACGGGCAGGGAAGTTTCATTGGGGGAGATAGGGACATCTCCATCAAGTGAGCGAACCATGGCTGCCGGGCCCACATTGGGGCTACTAGTATCATGGTAACCTGCTCTTGGTGCATCTTGTGCACCACTTTGCTGAGGAGGGGAGTCGGGGGAAAGGCGTAAACAAATTTCCCTGACCATTGAATCAACAGACCGTTCCCCTTGGACTGGTTCTGGGGGTGCCTGGAGGCGTAACTTTGGCATTGTGAGTTCTCCAGGGTTGCGAACAGGTCTATTTCCGGGAAACCCCATTGCGTGAAGACGTCTAAGACGATGTTTTCGTGTAATTGCCATTCATACTCTTTGGGTAGGGGGAAGTCTCTGCTGAGTTTGTCTGCTAGCAGATTGAGTTCCCCTGGTACATGTTGTGATAGTAGGAACATGTTGTGTTTGAGAGCCCACTTCCATATATTCTGGGACAGTTTGGACAGTCCTGGGGAGTGAGTGCCCCCTTGCTTGTTGAGATAGTGCATGGCTGTGGTGCTGTCTGTGAGGACCATCACTGTCTTTCCTTGTAAGTGTTCCTGAAAGGCTTTCAGTGCTTTGAACACTGCTAATAGTTCCAGCAGGTTTATATGTTTGGATGCTAAGCTCGGAGTCCACACTCCGTGAGCAGTTTGATGGGATAGGTGAGCCCCCCCATCCTGTAAGGGATGCGTCTGTGGTTAGAGTGGCTTCCACTGCGGGTGTGGCAAAAGTTTTCCCTAAAACCAGGTTTTCCTTTGTCCACCACCGTAGCGAGAGAACCAAGGCCTGCGAGACCACCACCAGATCGTCCCATTGTCCGCTGGCCTGACACCACTGGCTGTAGAGCCACTCTTGCATTGGGCGCATGCGCAGGCGCGCGTGAGGTACCAAATAAATACATGACGCCATCATCCCTAGCAAGCGCATTGCTTTGCGTACCGTCACCTCTCGACCTGCAACATATTGGGGGATCTGAAACAGCATGTTTTGGACCCTCTCGTTGGAGGGGAAGACGAGGCCGTCCTTTGTTCGAATTAGAGCCCCTAGGAATTGTTTGATTTGGCTGGGGTCTAAGCTGGACTTCTTTTCGTTGATGGAGAAGCCCAGTTGGGACAAAAGGTCTACGGTCCTTTGGGTATTGGAGAAGCATGTTTCGTAAGAATCCCCTGTTATGAGCCAGTCGTCGAGGTACGGGTAAACCGGGATGGATAATCTGCGCAGGTGGGCCACTGCCACTGCCAGTACTTTCGTAAATACCCTTGGTGCAGATGCTATCCCGAAGGGTAGTACTCTGAACTGATAGTGTTTGTTCTCTATCTTGAACCTGAGGTATTTTCTGTGCGCTGGCAACATTAAAATATGAAAGTATGCATCTTTCATGTCTAGTGTTGTCATGTAATCCCCCTGTGATAACAGTGGGATTACTTCCTGCAAGGTCACCATACGAAACTTTTGGGGTTTGACAAAGTTGTTCGCTGGGCGCAGATCTAATACAGGGCGCATGGTTAAGTCCTTTTTGGGTACAAGGAAGTACACTGAATAAATACCTTCTGTTACCTGAGATAGGGGGACAGCCTCTATAGCTTCTTTTTTCAGTAGCTCTTCTACTTCTTGAAGAAGAATAGTGAGGTGTTCCAGTGTCATGCATCGGTTCCGTGGGGGTCTGTATTTCGGGGAACCGTTGAATTCGATGCAGTATCCGTGGGCTATGGTGGATAATACCCAGCGGTCTGACGTTATTCCCTCCCATGCTGAAAGGAACGATGTTAGCCGGCCCCCGACCGGTGATGCATGGGAGGGGACCCGAATCTTTGGGTCATTTGTTGGTATTGGGCGTGGGGCCTTTTGGACTGGAGCCGCGCCCTCTTCCTTTGCCACGACGTTGGCCTCTTTGACTGAACTGGGTGCTTTGGTTAGAGGGCCAGTTGGTAGCAGAGTAAAATTGTTGTTGGCTTTGCTGCTGGCGTTGGCCACGAAAGGAGCGTCTATTGCCATAGCTGCGTCTGTTAGGTGGCCTAGAAATTTGGTCAAGAGTCTTGATGGTATCAAACTCCTTCTTCGCATGTTCGAGGGCCTCATCAACTGCTTTCCCAAACAGATGTGTTTGCTCTATGGGCTTATTTATTAGGGAAGCCTGAGTTTCTGGCTTAAATCCCGAATTGCGCAGCCAGACATGGCGTTTGAGAAGTATTCCCTGAACCAGGGAGCGGCCAGCTGTCTCTGCGGCATCTAAGGAGTTCTTTACGATGCCCTGGTTTACAAGAGTTCCCTCTGATATAGTAGCCAACAGGCGTGAACGCAGGGGTTCTGGTGCGTCCTCTGCTTCGCTGCGCAGCTTGCTCCACTGTGCATCTGTGTAGCTAGCTAGTAGGGAATTGTTATTCGCGATCCTGGTTGAGAAGGCGGCGGAGGTCGTGATTCTCTTCCCAAGTGCATAGAGCTTCTTGCCCTCTTTGTCAGGTGGTGCCTCACTAGTAGATAGTGGTACCCCCGCTCTCTTTCTTGTGTTAGTCACTACCAGAGAGTCCGGAATAGAATGTCCCCTGATGTACAAAGGGTCAGAAGACGAAGGGCTGAAGAGCTTTTCTATCCGAGGGTTGACCGCTCTGACTAAGGCCGGATTGGAAAGGGAAGGAGTTATTCTTCTCTTTATAGAAGCCAGGAGCGGAATGGACTGGCTGACCGGGGCTTTTTCTTTAATAACCTTTTCTACAAAGTCTATGTCCGGAAGAGTCTCCCCTGTGTCTATTTCAAAATGCGCTGCTGCCTTGCGCAATAGTGCATTAAGTGAAGGCTGGTCATCTATGCGGGAGGTGTTCCCAATAGGTGAGTCCTTGGGAGGAGAAGGATGAAAGACATCAGGGTCTGAGTGCACTGATGGGGATTGCCAAGGCTGCACTGATGGGGAGTGCCAGGACTGTGAGGTAGCTGTATCTTCTTCAAAAGCTCCTGCGCTAGTGTAAGGGTCTTCCTCAAACCTCTCCTCCTCAAGTTCTTCCTCTCCACCTAAACACTCCTCATCTTCCTGGAGGTATTGCTCCTCTTCAGTGAGGTCATATGCATCTGTAGAAGGGGGAAACAGCCTAGGAATCTTGACCCTAGGGTCATCCTGGGTCCATTCTCTTGGTCTTTTGGGTGTGGGTGGGTTTTGTCTACCCAAAAACCTCTCCATCTTTTCCATACAAGAATGGAGTCTTTCCAGGGTCTCAAGGGGAACCCCTGAATAGTCTAGAGGGGGGAAATCAGTGTTTTCACCTTCAAAACGCTTCGAACGCTCCCACAACGTCGACGAAAGGTTTCCGTCGCCCTCAGAAAAGCCCTCCGGTAGTTCAGAAGTGCCTTTAGATGGATGGGGCAGTTCCTGGCTACTCTTGTGCTTTTTCGGCGTTTCTATTTCCTTGGGTGCGGTATTCGACGTCTGTTTCGTCGTCCGCTTACGTTTGTCCTCGGAAACAATTCTCGCCAGACTCTCGACGACGAGTTCGTCAGTCGAGGGTTCTGGAGTCGACGTTGCCTGCGTTGCGCGTTGTTTTTCGACGGCCGCTCTATGGAGCGTTACGTCGGATGTTTTTGAGGTAGCGCCCGTATTAGATGAAAGCCCAATCGCTGGTCGCGGCTGCGTTTGCGGGTGGGGCTTGAGACCCTTGCGGTCTGAGGTCGACGCCGGAGTGCCCTGCGTCCCCTTCGGCGCTGGTGGATCCTTCGTCCTGGACGAAGAAGAGCCGTGGGTTGTGTGCTTAGGCCTATGGGGTCTGTGTGCGTCCTTGTCGCCGGGGTGTTCATCCCCATAAGCAGGGCGTGAGCCGAGCCCGTCGGGGCCGGACGTAGAGGAGCACAAGCGCTCCGTCTGGGGGTTAATGACTTCCGTAACGGACGTCGAGTTATCACCCTCCTCGTCACTTTCTGTAACAGCGGCGGCGGGTGAGGAAACTGACTTCGACATAGCGTAGTCCGCCCACCTCTTAACTTTCCGTTCTTTAAGAGTTCTTGGTTTCAAGAGCTTACAGGCCGCGTAGCTGTCCTCTTTATGATCGAGGGGCAAGCAACGATTACAGAGCTTGTGTTTGTCCTTCCAAGTGTATTTGCCCCTACAGCGTGGGCAAAACTTAAAAGGTGTCCTCTCCATAGCTGAGGCAATAAAAACTGGTGATAACAACCACAAGGGAAAGATAGGGGAGAAAGAAAGACATTCTCGACGAGAAGGTAAAAGTTCAAAACCCTCACTCTCCCTACTGTATGTTGGCCGGCGAGGCCTGGCCACGTGTTCGGCAGCGCCGAAGGATCTCCTCCGTCGAAAACTTGGCCGGCGGAGAAACAGCTTCACAGCTAACGTCGAGGGGAGGGATCTTTTAACAATAAGTATATATTAAGGACCGAGGTCCGTAGTAATTGTTTAGCAATGTCTCTCTAGGAGCTCCGCGTAAGGCGACCATAAGCTGGGCGGAAAAAAACAATCTGAGGGACCTCGACGCGTGAGGGATTGTGGGTACAACGCACGTCACTATAGGGATAGTGTTACAGACACGCCTTGTCGACGTCCCCTTTTCGACTACGAAAAACAAAATGCAATACTCCGCAGTGACCACTGGATGTCGGACCTATGCACAGCATGTGATTCTAAGCAGATTAACAAACATCAGAAATATACATATTTGTTTTATATCAAGTGTGTGACAATATTAGAGCAGAGGTTTTACTTTCCAAGCGTGTATAAAGGCCCAATAGATCATTGTATATTTTTATACTTACCTGTGTAACTTGAATTATTGGTGCAGTTCTGTGTGGATCCATTGTAGCCCTTGACCACACAGCCATCCTGAAACTAAACCTTGCCACTCGGGTACCATAACTTGATTGGGTTCGGCTAGTCCTCAGTGTCTTCATGTTCACTATAGTAGGGTGGCCTCCTAAAATTCATCCCCAGGGTTGATTTTGGAAATCCATCTCAACAGGTTTTCAGCTGGAAGGTGTTTGGAACCATTTCCTACACACCTCGATCGACCGAAAACAAGTCCCTGTGTCCCCAATGAATTCTGGAATCTCAGCAGTAGTCTCTGGATAAAGGGGCATACCTGTACTTGCCCCTCCCTCATTACCCCCCCCCCCGCCCTCATGTCCCCCGTAGGGTTACATGGGTGTAAAGTTGTATCCCCAAATCATTCTTCCCTGACTTTGGAACTTTGGTCTGTGAAGGCCTGGTCAAGGATCCGTTCCAAGACCTATCCTAGCGTCTGGGACTGAGTGAATTTACTTACCTGAACTTTCCTTTCCAACTTTTGAATCAGAACCACTGCCATTGTTCTATTTCTTGGTGAACCTACCTGGAAAGTTTTGCAATGGGTGGCTTTAGGACACAAGGCCCCAAACCATTTTAAGGTTGGACTCATTAAGTGTTAGGGAAACTGTTCTATAGTTCTTCTAATGCATCTTTACTGAATGTAATGCATCAGAGTACTTACCTGTGTTGCACTGGTTATTGGTTCATGCTTTATTTCTTCTACTAGGGGTCAATGTATATATTAATTTGCAAGATGTATATAGAGCTTTTATTCAAAGCGCTTTATAGAACAGAAAGAAAAAAGTACAATACAATGTGTAACTGAAAACAGAATATGAATTACAGATTAGGTTCCAAAGACAATATTCAGGAAAAGAAATTTGTAGTAATTAGATTTTAAGGTTTTTTTTGCATTATGTAAGAGTGGAACAAGAATGAATATCAAGCTGTAAAGAATACCAGAGTTGTGGAGCAAGAAGTTGAATGGAATGAAAATGGGAACCTGTACAAGGAGGATGAGATGTAGAAAGAAGAAACTGAGAAGCAGAAAGTAAATTTTGAGTGGGAGGATAGAGGGAAATCAGAGAGCAAAGATAAGGCACAGCAAGAGCACAGATACAATTGAAGACTAAGCAAAGGAGGTGAAATTCACAGGACTGCTGAACCGGTAGCCACTTTAGATTAACAAGATATGGGGAAACATGAGAAGAGGAAGATGGGCCGAAGAGATCCTAGCAGCAAAGAACAAGTTACTTTCTTACCTGGTAACGTTCTTTCAATCGGATGGTCCGACGACGTAGTCCATATCTATGACAGGTAATCACCACAGCTGTGCTGCTTTGGAAAATTTACGGCATCTGCGTCCTGCGTCGATGACGTCAATACGCTGTCCTCGAGGGCCTCCGTCGAGCCGATGTTATAAGTAGGACGCACGACACCAGTAGCCTCAGTTGTAGATTTTTCCCAGAGCGTGTGGCACCAATCTTCTGCCAGTATGACCACAGAAAGCCTTGAGGAAACGTAAGATGCAATCGCCTAAGAAATTCTGTAGCGGAGCAGGTTGGGAGGGAGCGATATGGAATACGTCGTCGGACCATCCCATCGAAAGAACATTACCAGGTAAGAAAGTAACTTGTTCTTCGAGGGGATTGGGTCCTTCGACGTATTCCATATCTATGACAGACTCCCAAAGCAGTACCAACGTATTGCAACACTTGTGTATAGGCGCATTACAAATGCCATATCATATCAGGAGGGAAAAGAATTTAGAAATTTAGAATCCCCAATCAAATTGCAGAATAGAGGACCGCCTTGCCAAAGGCCAGATCCTGCCCATGGATAGAATCTAGGGAGTAGGGTCTTACAAAAGTTTGGACCGAAGCCCATGTGGCTGCTTCACAGATGTTACGAACAGGAACACCCCTCCGCAGGGCAGTAGAGGCAGCCACACCCCTAGTAGAATGGGCCCGTAAGCCTAACGGAGGGTCCTTACCCGCCAAGCGGTAACATTCAGAAATTGCTAAGATAATCCATCTAGACAAAGTCTACTTAGTAACAGCTTGTCCCAAACGCCTTTCAGCATATCCTATAAAGAGCTGATCGTCCACTCGGACCCGGGACATGCGTGAAATGTAGAAACAAAGCTCTCCTAGGATCCAACCTATGGAGCCTCTCCTCTTCCTTACCAGGATGTGGAGGAGGATGGAACGCCAGAAGAATTAACTTCTGGCTTAAACTAAATTCCGACACAACTTTCAGAAGAAAGGAAGAACAAACCCGGTCCTTATGAAACACTGAAGGGTGGCTGAACAGAAAGTAACCACAACTAAAAATACAGTTTTAAGGGTTAACAGTCTTAAAGGACAAGAATGTAAAGGCTCAAATGGAGCACCCATGAGGAATTTTAGAACCAGGTTCGAATCCCAACCCAGGCACCTGGAAAGGTGACCGTGGAAACATATTAGTGAGCCCTTCTAGAAACTGAGAAATTAAAGGAATTTTAAAATAAGAACACTCTTCAGACGAGCGCTTAAAGATGGACAGCGCCGCCAGGTAACCTTTAATGGTACCCACTTGCAGGCCCTTGTTGGCTAAGGAAATCAAAAAAGACAGAACCACAGGAATGTCACATGAAAAAGGATCCACATTCTTAACCCTGCACCAGTCTAAGAGCTTTCTCCAACAGGAAATGGTACAGGGACTTTGTTGCAGGCCTTCTGTCCGAAAGCAACATCTCATTCACGTCTTCAGGGAGGTCCCAATCCTTATACCTCAACCTTTCAGAAGCCAAGCGTGAAGGTTGACGGATCTGACCTCTGGATGGAGAACCTGACCCCCCCCTTCCTGTAAGAGCAGATCGTCTCGGTAGGGAAGACGGCGGAAACGCATACAGCAGTGGTAAGGACCACTCCACCACAAACGTGTCTCCTAAGGCTCCTCTTGGAGGAAATTCCCGCGAGCAGAACCTCTCGCACTTCCGGTTGACACTGGTGGCGAAGAAATCCCCTTGTGGGGTCCCCCAAAGGTCGAAGATCTCCAAGAGAATCTCCTGAGCCAGCTCCCACTCGTCAGAGATCGTGCTCAGCCTGCTCAGAGCGTCCGCCGTCTCGTTTTCAACTCAGGCCAGATGAACTGCCGAGATCGAAATTTCCTGCTGGATGGCCCAGAACCAGAGCTGCATCGCCTCTTTGCACAGAGGAAGTGACCCTGCCCCTCCCCCTTTTTGTTGAGGTAGTGCATGGCCACTGTGTTGTCCGTCAGGATCAGGACATTCTTCCCTTGCACAGTTGGCAGAAAAGCCTTCAGGGCAAGCCTGACGGCCCTCAGCTCCAACAGATTGATATGGAGTCTGGACACCGACGGAGACCAACGACCACCGACTGTCCACTCGTTGGCATGAGCTCCCCATCCCGTGAGGGATGCGTCCGTCACGATAGTTACCTCCGGCCAAGGTAGCCAAAACAAAGCCCTCTTCATCAGATTGCCTTCGACGGCCCACCACAGGAGATCCTGGGCGACCGAGGGCGGCACCTGAACGAGGTCCGACATCCTGCTGGAGGTTTGTGACCACTGCATCTTAAGAGCCCACTGCAGAGCTATCATCCGCAGTTGAGCCTCTGGCACCAGAAGAATACAGGATGCCATGAGGCCGAGCAACCTCAAGAACTCGAACGCCGGGAGAGACTGCGCATGTTGAAACTTGTGCACCATCTGCAGAATGTGATGAGCCCTCACCTGGGGAGGGAAACACTGCCCCAGGGATGTGTCGAGCACTGCTCTGATGTACTGGAGCTTCTGTGTTGGCGTCAAATGGGACTTAGTTGAGGGAGAAGCCCAGCCTGTGAAGGCAGTGGCAGGTGACTGACAGATGATCCAGGACTTGCTCGGGAGAGCGTGCCCTCATCAACCAATCGTCCAGGTAGGGGTAGACGTGAATCCCCCCTTTCCTGAGATACGCTGCCACCACCACCATGAGCTTGGTGAAAACCCTCAGGGCGGAGGTCAATCCGAACAGCAAGATCCGAAACTGAAAGTGCGAGTCACCAACCGCGAACCTCAGGTACTTCTTGTGCTTGGGATGAATTGGCATATGAAAATAAGCGTCCTTGAGGTTGAGAGACACTAACCAATCCTGAAGTTGAAGGGCCTGGAGGACTTGAGAGAGAGTAACCACCTTGAACTTACCCTTCCCGAGGAGCTTGTTCAAACCACGCAAGTTGTTATTGTTATTTTGTATTTATATAGCGCCTTATATACCATTGGTATGGTCTGAAGTGGCTGGTAGGTTGAACGCCCTTGAGAACCGAAGTTCAGATCAATGGAGTCAAAAGGTGTGTGTGAGCACCGGGTATGTGTGCAACTCGTGCAGTATCCGTGTAATAGCTGCTTCTTAGCGGTAGGTGTGGTGGTTGAGAGATCAGGAGTATGTGTTTGTTCTGGCAGGAATTATCCAGACCGGATGTGGCTGCGTTAGGCCTGATGAGAACGCCTGGCTGGGGGGCGAGTAACCAGCAGTGTTTACTTAGAATGATGTGGAGTGAGCGGCGGATGTTGGTATGTGAACAGTTATACCAAATGGTGTCATAGTATCTCTGTGTTCTAGTTGAGTGGCGATGTAAAGGAGAGAGTGAGCGTGGTGGTGAGATATGATGGGTTATGTGCACTTTCAGACGTTCTCTGCATTCCAAACCCTACTATATACGTCACGTAATTCTATGCGCTCCAGTCCGTTCCATGCACTCCTATCCACTCCATGCATCCCAGTTAGCTCCATATACTCGGTCCACTCCACGCCTTCATGCATTCCAGCTCACACGCGGGTTCGAGTCCACTCTGCGCGCTCCAGTCCGCCATGCTTACTCCAGTCAGCCCTACACATGCACTCCTGTCTTTCTCACGCATGGACACCTGTCTGCCCCATGCATGCACTTCTGCCTGCTCCATGCATGCACTCCTGTCTGCCCCATGCTCTACGTATTCATCCATTCTACTCATCCCCCTACGCCCACTCACCCCCCCTCTGCGCACTCACCCCCCCTCTGCGCACTCACCCCCCCTCTGCGCACTCATCTTTAAGCACTCGCGCTTTTCACGCATTCAGCAGCAATATCCTGTCCTATATATTCATCTCTTCACTCCTTCGTTCCATCCACTCCTCCGTTCCATCCACTCATTCGCTCTGTACATTAATCTGCTCCAGCGATCTACACACTTTCCGCACTTCCATATTCATCCGTTATCCACACTCATGTGCTATAACATACTCATCCGCTCCATATACTCATCTGTCCTACACATTTATCCGGTTTACGCTCATCCGTTCTGGACATTCATCCGTTTTACGTTCTCTTGCATTCTACTCGCTTTTCTGTATTTGCGCACTCATCCGCACTACACGCTCATCAGTTCTACACATGCAGCCGCTCTACACACTCATCCACTCACCACGTTCTTCCATTCCATACACTCATCCGATCTACATATTCATTTGATTTTCACTCATTTTAACTATATAGGTATCGGTTCTTCCACTCATGCATTCTTCCACTCAGCGCATTCATTTGTTCCACCTGTTCCATCCATTCTAACTAGTTCATCCACGCCATTCACTTCGTTCACTCCGCATGCATTCTGTCCATTTCAGGAGTTTAAATCTCTTTACTGTTTCTGTATGATTTACTCTTATTAGCCATTTCACTGCTATGATCTACTTTATTCATTTAATTCTGTTTGTCCTAGTTTTTTGTTAGCTGTCAGTTTCTCGCATCAGGCAGTTTTAATGGATTGGTGCCATTGAGTTGCTGTTGGTCTGTTTGTGTTAGTTTGGTACGGGTTGGTTTTAGGGGAAGAGCCAGGTTTTCAGCAGTTTGCGGAAAGATGTTAAATCCTCATTTAGGCGGATGTGAGGTGGGAGTGAGTTCCATAGTGTGGGGGCCAAGGCTGAGAATGATGATCCGCCTAACCTGACTGAGTTGGTCTTCAGTATGACTAGGAGGCCGGCTGAGCTTGATCTTAGGGTGCGTGGGGGGTGGTAGGGTTTTAGCTTGTCTTGAAGATATTGAGGTCCAGTTTTGTGCAGTGCTCGATGGGAGATGCCAAGGTTTTGAAAGTCACCCTTCGGGCTACTGGAAGCCAGTGCAGCGCCTTAAGGGCTGGGGAGATGTGGTTTCTTGGGCTGAGCGCAAGTAGCAATTTGGCTGCAGCGTTTTGTGCCCTATGGAGTTTATTCTGTTGGTACGCGTGGACTCAGAGGTATAAGGGGTTTGCATAGTCCAGTCTTGATGGAACGATTGACTGGAATGCGGAGTGTGTGTTGGGAAAGGAGAGGTATGGAAAGATGCGCCCAAGGGTTTTAAGGTGGTAGTGGCAGGACTTTGAGACGTTGTTGACTTGGCGCGAGAGTGTTAGGTCAGAGTCAAGGGTGCATCCAAGATTTTTCACTGAGTTGGAGGGGGTCGGTGAGTTGCCCATGGTGGATGGCCAGGGTAGTGGGTGCGGAAGAAGTTTGGAGTTGCCACATAGCATGATTTCCGTTTTGGAGGGGTTTAACAAGAGGTGGCTTTGGGTCATCCAGAGTTCTATGTCATGGAGGCAGGAGGCCAGGTCAGGTCAGGTCGGGAGTCGGGTTTTGAGTTCAGGAGTTTTAAAATTAGTTGAGTGTCGTCAGCGTAGTTGTAGCACAGGATGTTGTGCGAACAAATTATTGGTGGGATGGTGATCAAGTAGAGATTGAACAGGAGGGCAGATAGGCATGCTCCTTGTGGGACTCCCATGTCGACTGGTAGGGCTTGAGAGGTATAATCCAAGTCCATGATGGGTCTCAATCCCCAGTCTTTCATTGAAATAAAAAAATAAGGGGAATACCATCCCTTGTTCCTCTCCGCTACAGGCACCAGTTCTATGGCGCCTTTCTACAGCAGGGATAGGATTTCCTGCACAAGGAGCAGATCCGGACTCTTCAAAGAGATTCCCTGGTGGATTGTCGTGAGGACTCTGCCGGAAAGGAAGACAGTAGGCTATGATCTCCAGAACCCACACATCTGAAGTAATGGCATGTCATTCTACCAGATGCTGCGCTAGCCTTCCCCCAACCGGCGAACCATGGGACATGGCCTCATGACTGAGCTGAAGCGGCTGCGGCAGTGCCCGAGGGCAAAGAGGCAACTGCTCGAGCGGCCTTGGCACCTTGTTTTCCAACTCTGGTACTCCTATGTTGGCCCCTTTGACTTGCAGCTCCCCTCACTCTACCAAAGGTTGAGTAATAACGAAAGGAACCTCCCCTCCATTGCTGTCCCCTAGGACGAAAAGGCAGAGTGGGCGAACTGCAGCACTCAGCGACTTTGCTGCAGCCTTCGAGGTCTGCAACCACTCAAGGTTCTCATCAGCCTTGTTGCCAAAAAGATGTTCACCATCAAAGGGCATGTTGAGAAGTCGGCTTTGCACATCCGGAGCAAACCCCGACTTCCGCAACCATGCAAATCTGCGCATCACGGTGCTGGCCGCCATGGACCGGCTAATGCAGTCTGCCACGTCCAGACCCGACTGAACGGATTCACACATGAATCCTTGCCAACCTGTACAAGGGCAAGAAAGCCATCCCATTCCTCCCCTTTGGGAATATGTTCAGCCGCTAAGGAAACACAATTCCAGAGTAAGGCACACACAGAGTTGACTGCTTTCAAAGCCACACCCCCTGAAGAAAACACTTTCTTCGCCCAACCGTCAAAACGCTTGTCGTCACCATCAGGAGGGATGGTAGGGTACAACGCCTGTTTAGCCGGGGCAGTAGCCGCCTGCACCACCAAACTCTCCAGAGTAGGGTGCACGGACAAGTAGCCGGGATCGCCACTGGCTGGGCGTTTTTTTTTGGCTACGACTTTCCCACTGCCGGGAGACTCTCCGGAGCAGTCCAAGCCGCCGCCACCCTTCTTTGCAAGGCCATATGGAATGGCAGTACCGGGTCAGTTGGTGGACCTTGGTCCAAGATATCGGTCAGGTCATCCTGCAGAAAATCCACTGGTGGTGCAGACCACCCCAAGAACAACACCCTGGACATGAGCTGCTGGTACGAAGACTCGGTGTGAGTGCCCGGCTCAGGCCTACCAAACTCCACCTCCGGAGAGGTGTCTAGACCACTGGCGTCTGCAAACGACTGACGCAGGTCATCAATCTGGCTATGACCAGATAACAATTCGTCAGGGCACCTCATCAGGAACCAAACCACCTTCCTCAGACCCTTCTTCCACCTCAGATATATAATCCAGAGGTTGGAAGTGGGGCACAGAAAAAGGGACAAACACAATTTTAGACTTGGCCAGAGCCTTTCTTGGGGTTTCCACCTGTCTACGGGGTACCTCCAATAAAGCATCCTCGAAAGGCGTTGAGGGCGTCGATGGAATCTGCGTCGAGCGTGGCGCCGACGGCTTCGACACAGTCCTCGAGGGTGATGCCCCGAGCGTGTCCTTCGACGGCCTCAGCGCCGATGGTTTCCTCGGAGCCTCGAGTGAACCTTTCGACGGAAAATAAAGAAAATAGAAACATTTGGAAGACCATCAAAGTAAGCAGCAATAATAAATAAAGGACTAGAAATTGAAGGAACGTTTTAGGAGAAGAAAACATTTTAACAGAAAATCAAGAAAGTAAAGGATGAATTTTCTTAATATCAAATAAATGAAAATGACAAGAGTGAGCTACAGCTGCAATTTGGATCTGAAATGACAGGGAGGGGTCAAAAAGGACTTCTAGATTACTTGCCTAAAGGGACAAGTTGAAGTGGTGGAAAAGAAATGGATAAAGGAGGATGGAGCCTAGAGGGAGCTGGAAAAATAGAATCAGTTTTTTTTAGTTAAGGCAAAGAAAACGGGGAGTCATAACAGTGTCGCCCAAGAAGAAATTGCAGAAAGACAAGACAGACGAAGATGAATGGTGTCATTAAAAGAAGGAAATGACAATAGACAGAATCTTCAGCATGAAGATGAACCTGAAAGCCGTAGCCAGAAATTAAAGCCAGAGAAGTGTAAAGAGTAAATAATATAGGAGCAAGAACTGACCCCTGTGGAACACCATGAAGAATAGGAAAGGAACGAGATGTAGAGCCCTTCCATGAAGCCATGAAAGAGCGATTAGAAAGATAAAAAGAACACCACTTTAAAACAGAACCAGAAAACCCAAGAAAAGAAAGTCAAAAGTAAGGCAGAATGATCAGTGTTGAATGGGGTACTGAGGCCAAGCAGAATCCGCAAGGAGGAAAGCTTACAATGTTAAGCATGAAAAACAGAATTAGATGCAGACAAGAGACCACTTTCAATAAAAAAACAGGCCAAAAAACAGATTGGTGAAAAGGGAGTAAGTTATAGGAGTTAAGATAAGAAGAAGGTTGAACATGAACTAATCGTTCTAAGAGCTTTGAGTGATACGGAAGTAGAAAAATACCCTGAAAATGTTTTGTATCAGAAGAGTCAAGAGGGGGCTTTTAAAGAGTGGAACAGTTGCATTCTTGAAAACCGAAGGAAACAAGTCAAAGGACAGAGCTAGATTGAACAATCAGGTAAGGACCGGAGCAAGAAGAATGCGCTTCACCAAAGAAGCAGGAAGAATATCTGAAGGAGCAGCTGTGGAGAGTCCGAAGAATCAGACATAACATGTCTTCAGAAATTAAAGCGAAAGAAGAGACGGAGAGAGCAACTGCAAAAGAGGAAACCCCGAAGGAAGAGAAAGTCGAATTTAGCTGTTTGATAGTAACTAGAAGTTTTACTTGTTTTTATGTGTATTTTAAAGACCTAATAAATCATTGTATATTTTTGAACTTGGCTCGCTATACCGAGTAATTTTTGTTCTTTGTGGACTCTCTGTAGCCCTAGACAGCTCTCACAACCCTCCTGAGACTAGGCCTTGCCACCCTACTACCTTAAATTGATTGGGTTTGGCTATTCTCAGTGTCTCCTTGCTCACCATATTCGGCTGGCCTCCCAAAATCCACCCCGAGGGTTGATGTGGGAAATTTTGCATCATTTGTTCTCTAATTTAAGGTCAGTTTTACAGAATACACTTTTTCTAAAAAGTACTTTAGTTTTCATCAGCATACAATTCCAATTGCTGCTGTCTGTGAGTATTAAAAATAACAAGTGTTCAATCATCCACAAATTAACACTGGACATTTTTTTTTGCCAATTTTAAAAAGGGAGCGTTCTGAAAAGGGGGTTCCGAAATACCATTTTGAAATCGTAAAGAGTGCACAACTCATGCTTGCCTTAACACTTTAGATATCAAACTACAGAATAATGGATACATGAGGTGGTTTACCCAGAGTACACAACTCCTAGCAAAACTGTAATAGCAGTCAAAAAGTCGTCCGCATCTCAAAATCTGAAAAGTATTAAACATAGCTCTTGGTGATTTGCGCTGTCAGACGCCGATTTTACAATGTAGCAGCAGTATGTATGTTGATTTAAGGGACACGTGTGTTCTGTTCCTAAATAATATTTCAGAAACTGTGGAGGATCGACAAAATATGCAAATACCTGAAACTGCGAGAGGTGTTTGGAAAAAAAAAAACTTTTGGCTGGTGTTTTAGGCTTTTCTTTTCTCGTAGCTAGGCTTAATCCAAAATCTGACACAGTGTGGGCTTTATGTTTTAGGGGGAACCTAAAGATACCCATTAGTTTCCCAGAAAGTACCCCCCTCTGTTAGTCATTTGGCTAGGTTGCTTGGGTTTTTTTGCCTGTGTGAAATGGTTCCACTGGGTGGATTGCATTTTACCCGGGTGTGTCCTTTCAGATGCCTCATTTCATAAAAATGGAGGTTGTAGTTGTTTGCCTCGAAGACCTCAGAAGTCACACGACCATCATGTGTGTGTGTATGTGTAGGAGTAGGTGGTCATCTTTGGCCACTGGGTGGGTGTCCGAGGACTGGGGGCTGTAGTCAACCTGAAACCAGTTCAGACTGGCATATGCAGATGCCTGTATGGGTCAGTGTGGATTCATCGTTTTGGTCGTCCTAGACCTCCAAGTCTGACCTCACCCAAATTACCCACACGTCCCGCTTCCTGCTCATACCCCCCTCTCTCTCTCAAGATTGGATCTATTTCCATGGCCAATCCAACCCAATCTTCCCCATCTGGGGCGTATCCGACGTGAAAAATCCTAAGTAGCGGGCTTGACCCCCCCCAACCCTCTTTTTCCACACCTGCTTGCATAATGGCGGCCTGGGAAGGAAAGTGTTCATGTTGTGGGACCCTGTTCTGGGACTTTCCATGGTAGGTTCTTTGGGGGAAGGAGAGTATATCCTATAAGATGGTTCAGCGGGTTAAACGCTTGTTACTGTGACCTGTGTTTGATCTGCAGGTCGCAGGTTCGAATCCCGGCAACGCCAGCTAAGCCTTTCATCCTTCCAAGGTTGATAAATGAGTACCAATTATGATTGGGTAATAATAGTAATGTATGTAAATAATCGATGCTGTCAACTCAATGTCCCTCCAGGGCTTCCATCCCGAAGTGGTCATCATCGTCGGTATATATAGCACATGCAGCCCCTGTTGGCTTCAGTTCAGTTTTAATACCTTCCTCATGCAGAATTATCAGCCTCAGTTAGTCTCCGACAGTACTAGACTCTGAAAGAGCGCAAAATGTAATGCCTGGAAATTCTACAGCAGGGCCTGCTCAGAGGGGCGATAAGGAATACATGGGAGGAACATCCAGTTGAAAAAACGTTACATGGGGTAAGTAACTTGCTCTTCGAACGGATTGTTTCCTCCCACGTATTCCTCATCTTATGATAGACTAACAAAGCAGTGTTGGGTTTTGGAGTAGGGAGTCCGAATTTTCAGCTTCAAAATTTGTCATGGATAGAGTATAAGACTGCTTTCCCAATGTCTCGTTCCTGGCTAGAGTGTGAATCCAAACAGAAATGCTTTGTAAAAGTGTGGATGGTAGACCAAGTGGCTGCAGCACAAATGTCTTATCAGCACCCCTCTTTGAAGAGCGGAAGATGTTCCCATGCGCCGTGAGGAATCGGCTCTTAGGCCTTCTGGGGGAATCTTCCCTGGGCCAACATGTAGCACTCTCAAATAGCCAGAATTATCCTTCTGGAAAAAGTTTGTTCTGTAACTGGAAGACCCAGTTTGTATCCAGTGTACCCAATGAATGAAAAGCTAGTCATGTTGACGTGTCTGTCATACGAGAAATGTAAAAGCTCAAAGCCCTTCTAGGATCAAGCCTAAGTAGCGTTTCCTCTTCCTGGCCAGAATGTGGGGGCGGATACAAAGTTGGAAGGACACATTTCTGGGTTAAATGGAAATCCGACACAGTTTTGGGCAAAAAAGAAGGTTTAACCCTAAGGAAAACCTTATCTTTGTATACAATGGTAAATGGAGGCTTACTAGATAGGGCCTGCAACTCACTCACCTTGCGGGCTGATTTTAACGCAACTAAAAGAATGGTTCTAAATGTTAGCAGTTTTAATTGACATGAGTGGAGTGGCTCAAAAGGAGCACACATCAGAAATTTCAATACCAGATTAAGATCCCAAATTGGAACTTGAAAAGGTGTAGGAGGGAACACATTAGTGAGCCCTTTAAGAAACAGTGTAATCAATAGTATTTTGAAATATGACTCTTCCGAGGTGCGCTCGAAGATTGGAGCCCCAGATTGGCCAAATGTAACAAAAAAGACAACACAATAGGTGTAGTGCAGTGAACAGGGTCTATTATCCTTTTCCCTACACCAGCTGCAGACTGTGTTCTAACTGCAGCGATAAGGATTTTGTTGCTGGCCTTCTGGCCGAAAGCAAAATCTCCATTACGTTGTGCGGGAGGTCCCAAATCCTTATATCTCAACCTCTCAGAAACCTTGCGTGAAGCTTGAGTGTCTTGACCTCTGGATGGAGAACCAGACTCTCCTCTAGCGAGAGAGGGTCCTCTCTTTGTGGAAGACACATTGGAGGGAATGTCCAAAACGTCCGGGAACCACGTCCTCCTGGCCCAACACGGAGCAATTAGGAGCATGGATTTCCCCAACTTTCTCAACCTCCTGATCACATGAGGAATGAGGGGACTGGAGGAAAATCGTATACAAGTGGAAACTCCCAGTCCACTACAAACGCATCTCCTAGAGCGCCTCTTGGGGGGAATTTCCCTGGAGCAGAACAGTATGCACTTCTGTTTGACACTGGTCGCAAACAGATCCACTTGAGGGGTTGCCCAAAGGGTGACATCTCTTGAAGGACTTCCTGAGCAAGTTCCCACTCGTGGGAGACTGTGCTCTGCCTCCTCAGAGCATCCGCTGCTGTGTTCTCCTCACTAGGTGAAATGCTGATAAGGAGACTCCTTCTTGAATTGCCCAGAACCAGAGCTGCATTGCCTCTCTGCACAGTGTTAGTGACCCTACGCCTCCTCTCTTGTAGAGGTAGTACATGGCCTCTGTGTTGTCCGTCATTATCAGGACATTCTTTCTACGTACAGCGGGCAGAAAGGCCTTCAGCGCTAGTCTGATCACCCTCAACTCTAAAAGTTTGATGTGCAGTTTGGACTCTGATGGAGACCAACGACTGCTGTCAGATCATTGGTGTGAGCTACCCACCCTATGAGTGAGGCATCCATAACTACTGTTATCTCCGGCCATGGTTGCCAAACAATTACAAGTTACTCACCGTAGTTACTAACGTACTCCTAGTCCATATTCCCCTTTCCTCCATACTGCATGGGCGTACCTCGCGGGAAAAACCTTACCCTTTAAATTCAGAGGCGCGCGGAGGCGCGGCCCTAGGAGCATGGACTCCCCTGACTCCGCCCACCAGCGCCACTCCTCAATCCCAAAAGACGCGTCGACAATATTAACATTGCCTAATGACATTTAATTTAATTTATTTACGGGGGAGGATGATGGGACGTATGGAGGAAAGGGGACTATGAACTAGGAGTACGTTAGTCTCTACAGTGAGTAACTTTTATAATTACACCTACATCCCCCGCCCCTTTCCTCCATACTGCATGGGCGATTACAACTGAATGTAGACCGAGGGTGGAGAGGTGACCATCCTTAAGAAAACAAGTGCCTTAAAACTACCTGTCCGAAAGCCGCGTCTGACCTAGAGCCGGCGTCCAAACAATAGTGCTTGCAGAAGGCCGAAGGAGTGGCCCACGTGGCCACCCTGCTGATGACCTGCCACAGGACATGCCTCTGCAATGCGACCGCTGTGGCCTTGGCTCTGGTGGCGTGGACATGCATGTTCACTGGAAGGGATTTGTGCTGCCCCTCATAGGCCGTGTTGATGGCCGAAACCATCCACCTTGCTATGGACGCCTTGGAAGCCCGATAAACCAGCCATGACCAACCCCCGAGGGGGCCTCAGACTTGCGGAAGTTCTTGGTCCTGTCCAGATAGAATGTCGGAGCGCGCCTGACATTTAGACAGTGCAAGACCCTATGAGCATCGTAATTAGGATCCGCAAAGAAAACACTATTTCCTCATTTAAGTGGAACGCGGAGACTACTTTAGGTAAGAACACGAGACGCGTTCTCAGGACCACCTTATCTCTGTGAAAAGTAGAGTAAGGTTTTGAAGCCACCAGTGCCTGGATTTCGCTAACCCTACGTGCAGACATAAGACCCACCAGGAGAGCTGTTTTAATGGGGACTAGTCTGATGTCTGCGGACGCCATTGGTTCAAAAGGTTTGTGCGCCCAACACTATGTTGAGGTCTCACACCGGGTGTGGTTTCTTGATAGGCGGGTAGAGCCTTGTGAGACCCGCCAGATGTCGCTTAACCACCAGGTTGAAGGAAGAGAAAACTTCCTCCTCCGAGTTCCGGTAGGCTCCTATGGCTGCCAGATAGGTACGGCATGTGTCTATTTGCACTGCTGAGTGTGAGAGGTGTGCAGAGAAGGATTGAACATTGTCCAACATGCAAGTGAGCGGGTCAACCTCCTTTGATTCCGCCCAGTGACAAAACCTAGTCCATTTGCTCTTTCACTGGATCCTAGTAGCATGGCTCCTACCATCCTGTATGATGTCTAGGTTAGCCTGTGACAGTAGCAGATGCTTCAGTGTGACCTGCTCAGGAACCACGCTGCAAGGGCTAACTTCTGCGGGGCGGGGTGGATGAGCATGCCTCCCTGATGTGATAGAAGATGAGCTGGGCCCAATGGAAGGTGAATGGGAGGCCGGTCCGAAAGGCTGAGCAGTTCCGAGAACCACGGTCCCACCGACCACCAAGAAGCTATCAGAATGATGCTGAGGTGGCGTATTCTCTTATCTTGCAGATCACTCTGTGGACCAGGGGAGTGGGAGGAAATGCGTACGCGTTCATGCCCCTCCACTGTAACTGCAAGGCATTGCCCAGGGAGTTTGGGCCCTGTACCTGCCAGGACGCAAACTGAGGGTACTTCTTGTTGTACCAGGTGGCGAAAAGATCCAACTGAGGATTCCCCCATCTGCTGAAGATCCCCTGAAGTACCTGATCGTTCAATTGCCATTCGTAATTGTCCGCTCCCAGTCTGCTGAGCCTGTCCGCCTCCAGGTTGGACTCCCCCGGGAGGTGGATTGCACCCAAGTAAATGTTGTTCTCCAGGGCCCACTCCCAAATGCAGACCGCTAGGCTGCACAGAGGAGGGGACCTGGTGCCACCCGAACAGAGGAGGGGACCTGATGCCACCCGAACAGAGGAGGGGACCTGATGCCACCCGAACAGAGGAGGGGACCTGATGCCACCCGAACAGAGGAGGGGACCTGATGCCACCCGAACAGAGGAGGGGACCTGATGCCACCCGAACAGAGGAGGGGACCTGATGCCACCCGAACAGAGGAGGGGACCTGGTGCCACCCGAACAGAGGAGGGGACCTGGTGCCACCCGAACAGAGGAGGGGACCTGGTGCCACCCGAACAGAGGAGGGGACCTGGTGCCACCCGAACAGAGGAGGGGACCTGGTGCCACCCGAACAGAGGAGGGGACCTGGTGCCACCCGAACAGAGGAGGGGACCTGGTGCCACCCGAACAGAGGAGGGGACCTGGTGCCACCCGAACAGAGGAGGGGACCTGGTGCCACCCGAACAGAGGAGGGGACCTGGTGCCACCCGAACAGAGGAGGGGACCTGGTGCCACCCGAACAGAGGAGGGGACCTGGTGCCACCCGAACAGAGGCGGGGACCTGGTGCCACCCGAACAGAGGCGGGGACCTGGTGCCACCCGAACAGAGGCGGGGACCTGGTGCCACCCGAACAGAGGAGGGGACCTGGTGCCACCCTGCTTGTTGATGTAACATATACTGGTGGAATTGTCGGCTTGAATGAGGATCATCTTGCCACTGATAAGCAACAGAAAAGCTTTGAGACCGAGCCAGATAGCCTTCCGCTCTAGCCAATTGATATGAGCCTCCTGTCCCTGGAGGGACCAGATTCCATAGACACTGGTTGCCCAGGGTAGCCCCTCAGCCTTCCAAGGAGGAATCCGTGGTGACGGTTGATTCCAGGGCTGCTTGCCGGAAGGGCCTGCCTGTCTGCAAGTTGCAGTCCGTGGACCACCAGACAAGGTCCTGGTGGAGGAAGGGAGGAATGCTGACAAGTTCCACTTGGGAGCCCTGCTAGTCATTCAATGAGGCTGCGAGGTGCAGCTGCAATCTCCACATTTTGAGCCTCGTGTGAGGTACTGCCAGTAGGAACGCTGCCATGGTACCCAAGAGATGCTGGTACCACCAAGCTATGGTCACCTCTGCTGAGAAAATGACCTCTGGCCCTCTTGATGGCTGTGATATTGTCCTCCGAGGGGAACCTTCTCTGGGAGCTCGTATCCCAGATGAGGCCCAGGAAAGCCCGGCTCTGCGTAGGTTGCAGCTGTGACTTCTTGAGATTGATGGAAAATCCCAGTTCATGGAGTGTGTTCATAAGGGCGGAGGAAGTGTGGTAAACCGCCTCCGGGGATCTCACCCTGACGAGCCAGTCCAGGTACGGGTAGACTTAGTGACCCTGGTCCCAGACGAGGGCTGCCACTGCATTCATCAGTCTGATAAAGACCCTGGGGGCTGATTTCAGGACGAAGGGTAGAACTTTGTATTGGAAATGGAAGCCAAATTGGGACATGTAGATACGCGTCCTTCAGATCCAGGGAGCACATCCAGTCTCCCCTGCACAGTGTCTCCACAATAAGTGCTGGCATAATGATCTTGAATTATGGAAGAGGGAGGGAGAGATTCAGGGTGGAAAGGTCCAACACAACTCTCAGGCCAGCCTTGTTGTTCTTTTGTATGGCGAAAATCATGGAGTAGAAGCCCAAGCCCCACTCGGAGGTTGGGACTTCTTCCACTGCCTGGCTCTCTACGAGCGAACGGATTTCCGCCAACAGAGTTGCTGTCCCAATCTGTGGGAGTGGAGGGGAGGAGGGGGAGCAATCGGTAGATCCAGGGGTCCGCGAACCTCTGATGCACCTCTGATGTCAAGATTGTGCGTGAAGGGCAAGCCTGCCCCCAAGCCTGCCCCCACCGCAGACGAGTGGATCCGAGGGGGCGCGTCATGCCTTCTTTCCGTCTGGGAAGGAGGAGGGGGACTGAAAGAAGCTCTTGCTCCCCCCTTCTGCTGCTTGCACCGGTGCTGACAAAGAACGCTCAGGCTGTCTCGACCTCCATTACTGGCAGCGCTGGAACTCGCCAAAGCCCCGCTCCTTGGCGGAGCGTTGATGCGACTGGGTGTGGGCCGTGGCCTTCGTGAGGATAGATGAGGACTTCGCAGTTTGGGAACTGTTCTTATCTAGCTCCTCATCGGTGGTGGAAGGAAAGGGGTCACCACCCTCGAATGGAAGGTCCAATCTGCATCCCTGGACGTCCAGGTTAAACTTGGTAGCCCGTAGCCAGGCAGTTCTTCACATGTCTGTGGCGATGCAGATAGCACAGCCTGAGGTGTCAATGTGTGCCACGGTGGACTCCATGATGTCCTGGGCCACCATTTTAGCTCCTGCCAGCCCCGCCGTGAAAAGTGTCTGGCTCTGCACCAGACGTTCTAGTAGGAAGTCAGCTATCTCCCGCCAAAGCTTATGATTAACGGCTGCCAGCATGGCATCTGCGTTAGATTGACAAAGTTGTAGGGAGGTGTTGGAATGGACCTTTCCATAAGCCTCCAAGATCTTCTCCTCCTTGCCTAGAAGCACCGAAGACGAGGTGGCAGAGGACCACTAAGGCTTGGAGTAGAGTGATGCCGCAGCAATCAACGATAAGTGTCGAGGGTGTGCCGACAGCAAGAGTGGATCCCTCTCCAAATGCATGTACTTGGCGTTGAGGCGCCGATTGATAGGCTGGGCCGCATGTGGTTTCAGCCATCCCTTTTTGGCCAAGGCGACAATGTCCTTCTGCATCGGGATCCCTGTTCAAGCCACGGGGCGTAGAGCGAGGACCTCAGCCTGGACCCCCGCCTCCGGTAGTTCAACCTCAGGTTGCAAAGCCCCCAAGTATTCTGCCAAACCTGAGAGCCGTTCGGGAAAGGCCTTGGCTGAGGATGGCGTGTTGGGATCCTCCTCCTCATCTGTGTCCACCAGGGTGTCTGGCTGGTCCAGCGCAGGTGGAGGAGTGCTGGGCGCCAAAGGCTGCGGTGTGAGAACCTGAGCCTGCTGTGGAGGCTGGTATGGAACCGCCTGAACTGTGGGAGGAAGGGGAGGCGGAATCGAAGGAGCCGGCGTGGGCAGCAGGGGCTGAGCAGGGGTCGCGCAGGGGCCTGAGGTGCTGGAGCCATCGGAGGAATGGCTATTAGGCACCGGCAGAGGGACCGGAGGGAGCATGTCCATGATCACACCCAAAGGATGGCTCCCATCTGAGGAGATCTCACGAGTGTGAGGAATTTATCAACAAAACCTGTCCTCACAGGCTGGTGGGGTGGTATTGACGGAGTAGCAGCTGGCTGCTGGGACCTGTGCGTATTCTGGCTTGCAGGTGGTGGGGTGAATCTGCCCTGCGATGCTGAAGGATAAGCTGTAGGCCACATACCTGGTGAAGACCAGTCCCACCTTGAAACCCATACTCCACACCTGAATCTCACCAGGGGGCGGTATTGGACGAGAAGCCATTTTGTCAGGTTGCATGCCACGTGCCAGCGTCGTGGCGCTTGCCTCGCTGGGCCCGGCCTCATCCAGGACTATTGGCGGTGGAGCTTGACGCCTCCCCTGCACCTCAAGACGAGGCCTGGTAGGCGTATTGCCCTTGGCTGTGTCAACGGTAGTGCTTCGTACAGGCACCCCCTGTAACGCTTACCTGAACTCTGCGGGGACACACACTCACAGAACTACTTATCTTGTACTTCTTCTCAGCTAGCGATGCATCTATTCTCAATTCTTCTAAGCAGCTATACTTATCCTAGAAGGCACACAGAAAAGATTCTTAGGAAGGAAATCTCTAAACCCAATCTTACACTGACAACCCCCAATATTCCTCTTATGCTAAGCCCCTCTTGCTAGCTGCCTCATTCCTTTTTGGGGTGAGCACTCCATCATGCTTCCGAGCAGGGGCTCTAGTTCTGAAGAGGGATTTTGCTGAAAGATGACTTCTTAATAACGGAAATGCAGAATTCACAGCATTTGGTGATTTTGATTTAACCTGAAGCTGGTCAGGAGTTAACTATGGCTCTGCAGTGACAAAGAATGCCATGGAAAGATAATGAGATATGTGCTCTGAGGTGAGTAGGAGTTCAGGTTCTATTACCCCAAAAACAAATGAATAGGAAATCCCAAAAGGCAGCAAAGGCTTTTTCAAATTGGGTATGCTCGCCAAACCTAGCTTTCCCAGTCACAAGCACTCACAGGTGACCCACCGGAACTTCGTGACTGAAAATGAATGTTTCCCTAAGAGGATTGCTCAGGTGTAACTATCTAAATGCCCACACCACAGCAACTAACCCACTAAGAATTAACATCCTATCAACAACCAGCTTGTTCCATATATATATATATATATATATATATATATATATATATATATATATATATATATATATATATATAGCGTGTTAAGCATAAACCCAAAATTGGAATTGCCAAAAAAGGTGTGCGCAATATGAGAGACAACTAGCACACAACAATCACATTACCATGCTTCAAGCGGTGTACATTGAGCGCTTCATGAAAACAGCGCGATTACAAAGAGCCGAGTATCATATGAGGGAGAACGCAACTCGCGTGCCACTATTTACATTAACCGCGCCTCAAGCGGAAGCATTAAACACAGAGCGAACAAATACTTGCTTTGAATGCTTCGACAGGAATGAGGGAACAGAGGGAGGGATTCACTTGCCGTGACTGGAAAACTAAAGTTACTAAAAAGGAATTCTGGGACTGGACTAGGGAATCTACAGTACGGAGAATGCTATCGAAAGTGCTAAATTGAAACTTGTAACTTCTAGAGAAATTCTGACTAAAACTGACAGGACTGCGGTAAGCGTTTCACTGATAGGTAGAAAACGGCGTGGAGCGCTCGCGGGGAGGGGCTTAAATAGGAACTGTGCACTAAGCCTAGACCTGCACTGCAACCTTTCATGAAGTCAACTTGGCGGCCATGTTATGTAATGAGGAAGTAACCATCAATACCTTCCCACAACACAGCGTTGCTTACACAGGAATGGTAAACTGATGACCAGATCCTTTTAGGGAATATGCCTGGCACCTTCTCTGTGATCATGACACCCCCTCAGACATCTGTCCGGTACTAGGGCGTAGCCCCTCGGGTGGAGACCAAGTGAAAGAACCTTGCCGTCCTTCAGCGCTGTCTACGGAAGGCTCTAGCGACCCCTCAGCATGGCGGCCGGTAGCTGAAGCAGCCTCGGTACTTGTGCGAGAACCTGACCGGTCTCTCCTGCTCGGGCGTTTCCTTTGGAAGGAGTCGCCCTTGCGGGGTTCGATGGAAAAAGGCAGCCCTACCGTGGGCCTTGAGTTGTGTCTGATAAAGTGCTTCAAGTCCTCGTGAGGTGACTTCTCGAAGAGCTTCCTCCACTGAGCTAACCTGTTCTTCAGAGCGCATTGTGCGAACGCGTCACACAAGGTACATGTAACGCTCACCTGATTCCCACGGAGGCGCGGGTCTTGGCAGGAAGGTGTCTGTAACACGAAACGTGATGTGCAAGATTCGGTTGGCTTCCGGGGTCGAACCTCTCCGCACTGTGTGTCGGACTCGAAGGGTGAGGTTTCTGCAGGTGAAATAATATGGGGGTTAAAGGTCTGGGTTGTGAATGTCCCTATCTCTCTCCTCTCAGCCTGACTGTTGAGCCCCCCTCCCAGGTCAACGTGCTCACCTTAGATAGGTGAATGCTGGGCTCTCCATCTGCGTCTAGTGCAGGGTGCCGTTGCCAGTTCCTTCACTGGTGAAACGTTGGCCTCTTGACTTCAGAGGATGGGTACCGTCGTTGTCTGCACGACCGGTAAGTTTCTGGACACCTTTACTCTTTATAGTCTTTTTATGCGTGGCAGTGAAGCGCCTGGAATTGCGTAAGTATGGCAAGCGCTCTTACTGTCTCTTTCTTTGTCTTTGCAGGCGACGATGCAGAATGAAGAAATCCGGAATTCGCCGCGTGCCGGTAAGTGTAACACTGCTGTGGTCTATGAAGATGCAGCGTGAAGAATCCGGAATGCACAGCGTGCCGGTAAGTAGAATAATGCTGTTTATCTTTGCAGGTGAAGATGCAGCGTGAAGAATCCGGAATGCACAGCGTGCCGGTAAGTAGAATAATGCTGTTTATCTTTGCAGGTGAAGATGCAGCGTGAAGAAGCCGGAATGCACAGCGTGCCAGTAAGTATGATAATGCTGTTTATCTTTGCAGGCGAAGGTGCAGCGTGAGACACGGCCGCTGCCGATGGATCAGGTAAGTAAACACTGCGTGTTAAAGTTCGTTCTGCTAACCTGTTGTTTCTGGTCTTTTGCAGGTGCTGATGTTGATCGGGTACAGGAATGGTAAGTATAATTCTTGCAGGTTCAGGATCCAAAGAAGAAAGGCTGGAACAGACTCTGCAGATGCAGAATAACGCGAAGCACATTTCATCAATCGGGTGTGGTTTAAATAGCCTAGGAGTGATGAGGCATCTCCTTCCACAGCCCCGCCTAGGTAAGAAAAGAGTTCCTGCTTCCAGAAGAGTTCCAGTGCTGTATCCAGGGAGTGGAGCTGCCCCACCCAGGTAAGAAAGTAGTCCCAGTTCACCAAGGACTTCTAAGAGTCTGGTAAGTAAGCAGCATGGTCTGCCACAGGTAAGTCCACCCAAGCACCTTCACACCAATGATGAGCCCGGCGCTTCCAGTGCCGGGACCGATGCTTCTGATGAGCCTGGTGCCACCGGCGCCAGGACAAGGTCCAAAAGGTCCCTGTGGGGACCGGCTGGTGCCTAGGATCAGGGTTAGGGGCCTGCTTCCAAGGACGTTGGGCTGGTCCTGACTCCTTGGAAGCAGTGATCATGACAGTACAACCCTCCCAGCCGTGATCGGGGCCAAGGTGGCAGAGGCAAAGGCTGGACACCTGCTGAAGCCCGCTGACATCGACATGCGCCAGGGAGGAGCGTAGCGCCAGAGGACCGAGTACCTGATTAAGACCAAAATACAGAAGACAAAAGACAGAAGACAGTATCCAGGCAAGAGTGCATGGATTTGCAAGGTCAAAGCCAAACCCAGGAGCGCTGGTGAAAGCGGTCTGTTCCCGTTGACGTGGAAAAGGGGACAGAGGAATGGAGCTGGTGGGCGGAGTCAGGGGAGCACATGCTCCCAGAGCCGTGCCCTTGTGTGCTTCTAAATTTAAAGCGGAAGAAGGTTTTTCTGGTGAAAAAGGTTTGGACTGCCACGAGGGAGGCCCATGCAGCATGGAGTAAAAGGGACAGGACGTAGGAGTAGGTTCTCCCTTCAGAATATTCTTCTTGGAGGCCCATCACAGAAGATCTGTGCAACCCTGTTTGGAACCTGAAGTAGGTCCGACATCTTACCCGAGAATTGAGACCACTGCTTCCTGAGGGCCCACGGAAGGGAACTCATTCTCAGGCGAGCATCTGGCACCAGGATAATTCAAGATGCCATGAGGCCGAGCAACCTCAAAAAGTCAAAGGCCGCAAGACGCTGGGTATTTGGTGACCATCTGCAGAATGTGTTGATTCCTCATCTCGGGTGGCGAGGTTTTTCCCTAGGATCCATCCAGGACTGCTTCGATGAATTGGAGTCTTTGAGATGGTATTCTGAGGGAGAAGCCCAGTCTGTGGAGAGAGTGACAGGTTGGGCTGAGATGTTCCAGGGCCTGTTCGAGAGAACGAGCCCTGGTCAACCAATCGTCCAGGTAACGGTAGACGTAAATCCCCTCCTCTCCTGAGACTCGCTGCCATCCCCAGCATAAACTCAGTGAAAACCCTTGGGGCGGAGGTGAGCCTAAATGGCGGAACAAGAAACTGATAATGAGAACCGCCAACGGCAAACCTCAGGTACCTTTTGTGCTTGTGATGGCTCAGCACATGAAGGTAAGTGCCCTGAGGGTCCAATGACCCCATCCAAGACTAGAGCTGGAGGGCCTAAGAAGGTGTGACCATTTTGAACACTTCCTTCCTGAGGAACTTGTTCAAGCGTCTCAAGTCCAAAATGGGTCTCAATTCTCCGTCCTTCTTGGGGATTAGGAAATAGTGAGAGTACCACACTTTGTTCCTCTCCGTTACAGGTACTGGTTCTATAGCACCTTTCTCTAGCAGCCTCTACATTTCCTGCACAAGGAACAGATCTGGAACTCTGAAAGAGTGGCTCTCCAGCGGATGGTTCTGATGCCTCTTTAGAAAGGGGAGGCAGTAACCCTGGGCTACTGCTTCCCATGCCCATGCATCTGAAGTAATGCCTCGCTATTCTTACGGATGCAGTGAGTCTGCCTTCCACCAGGGTGTTGTGGGTTAAGGCCTCAGAGGTTTTGCGGTGGCTGAAGCAGCGGCTGATGGTAAAGTAGCCGTTGCTTGGGTGGACTTTGCACCTCTCCCTCATCCACCAAAAGGGAATCTTCGCATAGCCAGTCCCCTCACCCTTCCAACTCAGTAGAAGCGAAAGGACTTAACCCTCCAAGATGATCCACTGGGACGAGAGGGTTGTGGCTGTCTGATAGCGGCTGCAAGGGACTTGGCCGCTGCCTTGGAGGTCTGCAGCTTCTCTGGGTGCGGTCAAAGGGCATGATGAGGAGCCTGGACTGCACGTCCAGTTCCAAACCTGACTTTCTCAACCACGCAAATCTGCCTATTACCGTGCTTGCCGCCATAGTTCTGCTGATGCTATCCGCTGAGTCCAATCCCGATTGTAGAGACTTGCACATAGTCTTCTTGCTGTCTTACAGTGCTCATGAAGCGCTCTCTCTTCACCTTCAGAATGGTCAGCCGCCATAGCTACACAGTCCCACAGGGTGAACGTGAATTTTGCTAAAGCGCAAGTGGCATTTTCAGACTTGAGCACCATGCTTCCGGCAGAAAATATCTTCTTGCCGAAGCGTCGAAACGCTCATCATCCCCATCTGGTGTGATGGTAGGGTATGCAGCCTGTTTCGAGGTAGACAGTTGGGTGTTTTGAGAGACACCTTGGGTTGCTACTAGATTGCCTGTATTTTTTGGGGAGGTTTTTGTTCACCGCTGGGCTTGACTCAGGAACCTCCCAATTTGCCATGACCCTTTTCTGGAGACCTACATGTAACCGAAGTATGGGATCCTTTTGTGGACCTTTATCCAGAATATCTGTTAGATCGTCATGCTCAAATGGTGGAGAAGGTCTGCCCCAACCCAGAAAGTCAATGACGCTAGTCATCGGGTGCCTATAAGAGGCATCAGCATGGTCTGCTGAGTCCAGCTTGCCAAATTCCAACTCAGGTGAAGTGTCAATCCCGCTAGCTGATTGCAAACTTTCATATAAATCCTTTATCCTGGATTCTTCTGAAACAAGGCTTTCTGGGACATTAGGTGTGCCGAATTCCAATCCAAATGGTGGAGTAGCAAAGTTTGAAGATTCGTAATCTTCATAAATTGAGGATAAAGACTTAAAGAAAACTTTCTTTGGTAGAGGTTTGTAAGATTTCAGAATTTCCTTAAGCTTAGAAGGTAAAGGTGTCAATGGTTTCACCAAAGGCGACGATCTCAACACTAACTGTGTTGACAACTTTTTCATCGATGGCATCAACGCTAAAGGCGTCGACATCCTCTACAACTTTTCCATTGATCACGTCTTCGACAGAGCCCTCGAAAGGCTTGACCCTCGAATCGAAAGTGTCTGATGATTTCTCATCATGTCGAAATCTCAAAGGATCTCGAGGGGTCTCCAGCGTACGTCCCGGGCATGAGGGGGTGTGGGATGTAGCCTTAGGCCTTTCCTTTTGTATTATGTATTTGTAGTTATTTTCTGCCTTATGTGGATCGACAGGAGCATGGCTTTTTACCTCCTGCTTCGAGGGGGTCAGAGCCTCTTTCTCGAAGATGTTCAATATTTCCCTTCTGAAATGTTCCCAGTCAGCTGGAGTAGAAGATATAGTTGGACAGGTTATACTTCTCTCCGGACAGGGTCTGACCGGGCCATAAAATTGTCTTGGGCACCAATGAAAAAGTGGCCCGCAGATGCAAATGGCTAGTCATACCTTTTGTAACACTGTTTGAATAGTACCCAAGGGGGAGGTTTTTGATCAAATGTGATGCAAATTGTGCATTTTAAAGCATATCTATTCAGCAACATGGGTCAAAAATACTAGCCGCATAGTGAAGGAGCTCATCAAACTGGCTCACATTGGCCAAAAAAGTGGCCCACTTTGACCAATAAAAACTGGGCCACAGCAGCATTTTGCGTTTTTTTGGTTCAGCCATGGGCCTATTGCCCTATGGGCCAGTCCAAGCCTGTCTTCGGAGAAGAATCAGATGAACTCGAAGTGGACGACTTCTAATGCCTTTTCTTCGACTTCCACGAAGATGAGGAATGGATGGACCCGCTCCTGGAGCATGAGCCTTTCTTTTCCTTTGAAGGGAGTCACCACTCGACTGGTCGGATGATTGTTTTTTTGATAGAGTAATTGAAGAGGATTTAGTAGGGAGCCTACCCGCCGCTAGTTTCCTTTTACGCTTTCAGAGCCTTACCGGTCATAGACTGACAGGCTTCACAGCCCGCTGTCCTATGCTCGATGCCAAGGCACCACAGACACACCCGATGGGGGTCCATGAGGGACATCTTGGCGCTGCAGTTGTAGCACTTTTTGAACCCGGTCTTCAGGGTTGAAGGTGCTGAAGACTAGGCCATCGTACTCTAAGTTTTCTCACAGAAAAAACGGAAGCGCGTCATAATTCTTAGAACCGTTTGCTATCGCAGAAAAACGAAACTGAAGCCAACGGGCGCTGTGTATACTATATATACAGACTATGACATTCACTCTAGGATGAAGCCCTCGAGGGACATCGCGAGTCGACCACATCGACGCACAGCACCCCTCTGCCGACAAATCTTTCCGAAGCAGCTGAAGCTGGAAGATCTATCATACGATGTGGAATACGTAAAATGAGAAATACGTGGGAGGACAAAATCCATTCAAAATTAGTATTGCTCCCATTCTAGTCCCTGGTGGTCTTGGAAGCATCTGGGTTGTTGCCGGGGCTTGCCAGTGTTGCTCGGCAGCTCATTGAGGTCCTCTTGTCAGCAGAGTACGGTGGCAGCTCCTCCATGCGGCTTTCTCCCTCCCAGTCACAGAGAACCACAGCTTCTCTGCTTCCCTTTGTATTGATTGATCTCTGCGTGTGGCCGATCACTGCAGCAGTCGGTCGACAATTCAAATCTCTTCTCTGGTTTTTTGGCTCAATGGTTTTTCTTGCATTCTGGTTTGGGTGCTGCAGCTCTGAAATTAATAAAGACACACTGACAAGTATCTGACAATGGCAGTAAGGCTGAAGATAACAATACTCCGCACAGAAACATGCATGCTAAAGGGAAGGGGGTACAGGTGGGACCTTCTCAACTATTCCGCCAGATGAGGACTGGGTCTGAACTTCTTAGAAAGACTCCCAACTTTCTTTGTAATAATACCTTTGTATTAGGCCTCAGAGGACTTTTGAGCGGTCACAGCCTCAACCCCTCATTTCCGGCCCGCACTTACCCACTTCGTTGGGGCCTGGGGTGGCAGAAGACCAGGTGAGGCACAGGCTCGGCAACAGGGTACTGGGAAGCTTTGCATACTTTTGGGTCCTTTCCTTGGATCCGTTGACGTTACCACGTTTCACAACAACGTCGGATCCGACGGGAAGGATTAAAAAGGAAACGAGACAACAGAAGCCGGTGTTCTCGCAATGGTATTTCTTGATCAGCCACGCCACGGCAAACTACGGACAGAACACGTTATATTTAGCTAATTTGCGTATTCATGTTCTGTTGCTACTTTTATCTTGTCTGAATCTAAGGCCTGTAAAACCTTGGGAAGTCCTTTCTTTAAAAGGACCCCATTTTGTTTTTCTTTTGTTTTTTCATCATGCCACGCTCCTCTGACTAAAGGGGACTATTGTATATGAGGGGCAAGGATAAGGGATTCCTTAGTTGCAGGAATAATGTGCCTCCTTTTCTTTAGCTCCAGGGGAAGCCATTCTACATTTGAGTGTGCCACCTAGCCATCCCGCCTTGGGGGAATTGTTTGTCTTTGTTCCCATTTTAATGGTAATACATTTCCTCCAGGGTTTGAGGTGCAACTTCCTCGTAGTTCCAGAGAGACTAGTTCAAGCTATCAAGTTCCCAACAGCATTCTTAACCCCGTTTGACAAGGACAGAGTTTTGGCCTCGTCACATTATCTTGAATAAAAAGATTATATTTAATACAAAACTAGAGTGTGGAAATTCTCTTATTTGGTGTTAAACGAAAAATGTGTACTGTATTACCTGTGAATTACCCCACTCCCCCCTCTCTTGAGTTAGGACTGAGCTCCTCTGCCAGGAATACCACTTGGAGAGCATGGTGAGCTTGGGGGAATCACTAGTAGTACACTTGAGGACCCTGACCATAGACCTTAAAGAAAATCTCCCCAACAACCAACACACTGAGTAAAAGTAAAACATTGTTGGAAACTGGAAACTGGAAATTGTTTAATGTGTGCTTGCTTACATTGTATGTCAGCCTGGAGAAAGTTTTACTTGGGTCAGAGGGTATACCTGCACTGTCGAGACTTTTGCGTTTGGGTTTGAGGAAACACTGTCGTTTTAGAGACCTATATTGTGGGTAGGTACCGACAAATATTTGCTCCTAGAAGAGAGAATATTGATTAATACTTTATGTCACGCAAAAATAATACCTGCTCCATAGGCACCTATGCTGTATTCAAATCTGGAAAGAACTTAGTTTACAGCAAGAAACTATGGAAAATACTTTTATAGAAAATACTGAACACAGTTTATTGTCCATGCCTAGTGCCAGAGTGGAAGGGAAAATATAGTTAAGAAAAATGCAGAAAGAAAAATCTATTGACTGTGCTTTGGCATTAAGAGGCATTTATCAATCTTTCATGGGTATTTCATTTAACGTACCATCATGCTATAGGAAAGACATGAAAAATGACTGCAAGTCTTCAGACGTAAAAAGCTACAGCAAATGTAGAGGATCCAGCTTATTCTCAGCAGCACCCTCCAATTTGCAGGTTTAAAAGTTGTGGGGTTGCAATACCTGATTTCAAAGTCTATGTTGGCCTCGTAGGACTGGTAGCAGTGCATAGGAAAGGGTCCAACGCGGAGACCCAGCTCCAGGAGTCTCTTAGCAGGTGCAATGAGGCGCTGCAGTGCCATTGTGATCTTCAAGAAAGGCATGATCCGTTTTCCATGGTAACCATATATATCTACAGAAAGGAGAAAGTATTTAGAGAAAGAACCTCAACAACTCTTACCACAGACGATAGGACCTCACCAGGGGCCATATTTTCACAGCACAGAAAACAAGACCCAAGCCAGGGCCAGTCTTTATAGAACATGAGAAACTACTTTGAGAGTAGGCATCGCTTGTACAGAGGTTTTACTCAAGCCCTCTGGAAAGGGTTGCAAGAAGATTAAACATGTAGTGAGAGAACATGGTATATACCATGTTTGGCCATATTCACTTACTGATTACTTGACAGAGCATTATGCTTTCACTCTTAGGAGGGAGAGGGTGTGTGTCGGGTATGGTCAGTTACATACATACAAAATAATCCCCAGAGTCCACATTAAGAGATAACATACCCTTCAGTGTACATGTGATAAAGTGCCCCCTAGCAAACTTTATAAGGATATTGCAAGTCAGCAAGGAGTTCCCTGACCAAATAGGACTGAGGCAGATTTCCTGTATAAAGTTACGGAACACTGAGGTGACTTACAATATCTTTTTTACATATAGTACAGGATATTTTATTCCTTATTGTTCATTATGACCCATTGTCATCCCCTTTAATACCTAGCCTCTTGCTTCATCTAGTTTAAGCAATAGTCCAGTTGTTAAATATAATCAATGTAGAATCTGTTTAGATGAAAACTAATATGCAACTTCTAACATGTTGCAGAAAAACAGTTTAGGCAGTTCAATTCATAAGAACACATTTTGTCCATTAAAAGAGATCTTTGCTCTCATGGTTAAACTCCAACACTGCACAAAATGAACATACTACCAGAAACAGTTCCTTATTAATGTCTGGAAAGTGTCACTGAAAGCTATTTTGCAAGAAAAGAATTTGAAACGCTTGGACCAGCTTTCACTAAGTGGTGCATCAACAGCTGGAATTCTATGACAAGACGGAGGCTCGGCTTATGCTTTCTCCAAACTTTACTTCTGGAGCAGCATAATAAATGAAACAGGATAATATATAAGCAAAAAAACTACAAATCCCAATAATGTTTGAGTCTTTAGCAGTCCATAAATGAGTGGAGTACTTTCATTTCACCAATCCCATGCTCTTACAAGTCCTTAAATACTAAATCTCTTGTGGGCTCTTCCTCTTTCTTTGCTGCTCGAGCAGCAGATAAGTACACCTTTATGCAGGGCTTTAAGTGGGGTAAGAAATCGAGGGGGGGGGGGCCCTCATTTGGGGGCGTGGCTTGTGGGAGGGGCGTGGCCTAAAAAGTACGCAAATCGTAGGGTATACACACAAATATATATAAATGTTATATATTTGTGTGCGTACCTTACTATGGTTTGTGTACTATGCAAGCTATCTTTTCTAAACAGAGATATGTAACATATTTCTGTGTTTATAAAAGATGGCTTGCAAAGTACACAAACCATAGTAAGGTACACACACAAATATATAACATGTATATATATTTGTGTGCATACCCTACGGATCGCCTAGTTTTCAGGCCATCTTTTTTTTAAAGATTTCGGGTTTATAAAAGATGGCTTTAAAAGTACACAATTCAAGCCATCTTTTATAAAGCTTTGACTACGGACAAAATTGTCAGTCGGCAAAGCTTTATAAAAGATGGCTTAAATTGTGTACTTTCAAAGCCATCTTTTATAAACCTCGAAATATGTCGAGGAATCCCCAGGTTCGCCGAGGGTTAAAGACGCCTCAGCGACCTGGGACACAAAGGGACAGTAACTACCTCTGGTGACCTCTTGCGTGAGGGGTAACCAAAGGCAGTTATTATGACTGACGGAAGTGGCAGCCAGGCACAGCGTCGCTGCAGTTGGCTGCCACTTCTGTCAGCTTGCCTGACTTCATGGCAGGCGCATCTCCCGTCGCGGGATAATGCATCCCGCCAATGTCGCGGTAGGACGGGGGCCCCTGCAGGGTCCCGGCTCAGTCCCACTTTTTGGAGACTGCCGGGGCCCGGGCCCGGCCCACTTTAAGCACTGCCTTTATGTCCTTATTACTGAACATGTGAGCGTTTATTTTGTTTTGTGTTGCGCTCTGCTCGTGTGAGGAGTTTATATTGTATAAGCAGTGCGAGTGCAGCAAAACGATCGGCGGAACATTTCCATTCTAGAGCGCGACGGAGCTACTGCTCCGGCGCCCGCGAGGTATAAACCTCCCTTCAGGGGGCAGCTTGTCACAGAAGTTAGGCCCTCAGCAGGACAGGACCTTGCAGTTTCCCGCGCTGGAGATACACACTTCCGTGGCATTTGAAATATCTTTGAAGATCGGCGTGGAACAAACAAACCGACAGAGCTGATTTTAAAACGCACAACTCGCGCATAGATTTAGTGATATCTTGACAGGAGTGTGCACAGGACAGTGCACACATCCAAGTGTTGAGATCACACACTGGGAAGGAGGAGAGCAGTAAACGGCCCGCAGACGGCGGCCCCTGATGGTACAAAGTAAGATACATCTCATCTGATGGGCACAGTCCCAAGTAAAACTGTAAAGCTGCACAGTCCGCTATACCCTGACCCACTAATTACTGCATATTGTATAATGTAATGGGAGCAGGCCCATGACACCTGTGTTTTAAGTCCATTTTGTCACTGAAAGCGTAGAAACATGAACAGCTCTAGTGAAGAGGAAAGATCACACGCAAGCCAGAAAAGGCTTCAGACTAGTATGGGGCAGGTGATGCAAAAAGCACTGGGTGCTATCCTGGGGAATGGTACACAACACCTGTCCCTAATGAAGGAATGGATGTAGTTCCCCAGGGACATAGAAGGGATAAGAAGGTTCAGGTGAGCCTGGGAGAGAGAAAAGGAGAAGAAAAAGCCTGCAGGCTACTGGAAGGCATGGTATCAAACATTGAAGACCGATACAAGTGATCACAGTTCAAGGGTGTTTATTGAACTTCAAATGGGTTGGTTGAACGCCAAGTATGGGAGCAAGCTACGACCATCAAATAATAATAACGCAGTCCTAGTCAAGTCTGTCAAAATAAAAGGGCCTATACTAAAAACCTATTGGCAATCCTTACTTCTAAATACAAAATGGTGTGGGACAATAGTGTATGCAAAAAAGTGTTCAAGAAATAATGTCAGGATAGTTGAGCAGTTGGCTCCCCTTCCCCACGTTTTCAGCACGGGGCAAGGTGGCACGTTGGAGCTTTGCACACACTCTAGCTTCTCAGCCACAAGGATACAGTTCAAAGCACAAACATCGGGCCTTCTGCCAAAGCTTCTTTTTCCAATAAGAGTCTCTTACTGCACAGGGCCTGTCTTAAACTCTCCAAGTTCCATTCCTATTAGGATTTTTACATGTACAAGTTTGCGCTTTCAATTTTGATCATGGGTCTCCCTCTTCAGGCTTGGACCTCCTTTCATCACAATGTTTACATATGGCCTCCCTTGTTCTGGCTCGAAGCATAGACCTCCCTCATCCGGGCTCGGATCCTCTTTCTATCAAAATCATAGACTTTTGAGTGTGCAATAGATTTTTTCTTAAACCAGCATAGGACCACTGCGATTCACTTCACACAATTGTTTCCTCAATCTTCTACTTTCATTTTCTTGGCGGGATACCTTACAGAGACCTTCAATTGAGCACATTCACAGTCCCGGACCACTCCGTCAACGGTATCGTATTTTGCCTTTTCAAGTTCAAACATTCATCAGCAGTTTAGCTTTACTTGCGTCTTTCATCACATCGTTAGCGTTCCCAAGTATCCTACCTGGTAGGATGGGGTAAAGAGGATACTGCAAATTGCCATTCAGCGTCCCACTCCCTGATGACCCCTCACCCAAGTCATCCTCCTGCACTGATCCACCCCCAGGGTCTGGGTCCAAAGGCGATGGCCCTGCGGGGACTACCGGGTGAGACACCTTCTGGTTTCTCACAGTAAGCAGTGCCCAGACCCCCCTCCCCCGATACGCCACGGAAGGAGAATGGTGGCAAGAGAAAAGCAGTGAGGGTGAGCGTGAAGGAAGGCAGGTGGAAAGACATTTCCTCAGACAGCTCGGATGAGTTGGAGGATGAAAGCTGGCAAGAGCATTCCAGTGAGAACGTGGTGGAAACGCTTTTATCCTCCAGCAAAGTTAACAGAAAGACTTCCAAGAAAAGGAAGACAATGGAAAATCAGGAGGCCGACGGGGATGAGTTTGACCCAGAACTGCTCATCCATCCCAGGTACTCAGAACGGGAACCGCCGGCTAAGATAGCGGCGTATCTGAAGAAAAGGCTGAGGACAGCACTGGCTAAAGAAGCTAGAAACAAGCTAAGAGCTGAGAGTCTGAGGCCGCATCTGCCTTAAAAAATTGCCGAAACACCAGAAATAGATAAGGATCCTAACGTTCATAGGCAGATATACAAAGGATGTGAAGAAAGGACTTGATAGCTCTTGGAGATCATGCCAAGATAATATTCTTGATGTAGTGGGGCCACTCACAAAGATGCTCCAGATGGCGGAGGAGGCAAAAAAGAAAGGGGAGAGCATATACCCTGCTGTGTTGACAGGATGGGCCCAGAAAGCCATATGCCTGTTGGTTAATGCCAAGAGTGCAATCATCGCAGAGAGAAGGTCCATCTTTGTGAAGATAGACCCTAAACTAAGCGAATTGGCGACATCAGGAGCGGCAGCGAAAGGCAAAATATTCAGCGATTCGTTCATTAAAGAAATGACAAAATGTGCCAATACCTACGCAGCTTTAGATAAAGCATCCCTTAAAAGGGTCTTTGGCAGACAGGTGTTTGGACGGGCTGTCAGAGGCAGGGGCTGCTCGGCCAGCCGCTACGCTTATGTCAGGCCCTACAGCGACAGAAGTAACTGGAAGGAGAAAGACGACCGAAGGCCAAACCCATTTTTCCCCTCCAGGCGAAGAGGCAGATGAAGGGGCTGGCATCATGCAGCGAGTCAGCAGCATAGTAACAAAGGTAAGAGCAAGCACAGCGCAGCGTTTGCAGCCAAAAGACACAGGCGTACCCACAGTAGGCGGGAGAGTAGCGCAGCACATAAAAAACTGGAATACTGTACAGGGGTTTCATTTGGATTTTCATCATCTACAGCAAAGCTACCAAGGCCTATTATGCTCTGCGAAGGGGACCAGCGGTTGCTGAACGCAAAGATAAGATAACTAGGGCGAAAGGCAGCCATTGTTCAAACACCAATCACCGAAGACGGGTTCTTAAGCAATATGTTTCTGTTGAAAGGCAAGCTGAGGCCGGTGATCAACCTCAGAGAGTTGAACAGCTTCATAGTGTACAGACACTACAAAATGGAGGGCATCCACCTCGTAAGGGACATATTGTAACAGGGGAAAGGCTTGCTAGGATAGACCTCAGGGACACTAATCTAACGGTACCCATTGCTGCAGCGCACCAGAGGTTCCTGCGTTTTCTCTGGGGAGGTCAGACAAGGGAATTAAAGTGTCTGCCTTTCGGACTGGCACCGGCATGCTTGTGTTTGAAACCAGTGGTAAGCCAATTAAAAGAGTAGTGCATTTGATTGATTATATACCTGGACGTAATGCTTTAAGATTAGGTAACAGTAACAACCAACCTGCTGCACCAACTGGCCTTCCGAGTGAATTGGGAGTCGTCGCAATTACACACGGAGCAATTCATGGAGTTTCTGGGCTTTGTGGTAAACACAAATCAAGGGACTCTCAGTTTACAGTTGGACAAGGTGAACACACAAAATCGAAAAGGAGAACAAAACCACAATGGCGAAAGAAATATTGCTATGGGAATTAGCAAAGCTGGTGGGTCATCTGGCGTCATCTATTCAGGCTATTTTTCCCATGCCCACTATATTGTAAAGCACTGCAGAGACTAAAGATCTGGCATTTCAGAAAGGGTTTGTAATAAAAGCAAAAAATTACAATTTATCAGGAAGCAAGAGTGGAATTGGAGTGGTGGTTCCAGCATATGGAAGCCTGGAACGGGACAGCAATAATTGCCTCATGCTCTGATCCAGTAAGAGTCCCGATGGGGTTGGGGAGCCTGTTACAGAGAAAGGACAGGAGGCACATGGTCGGGCCAGGAACTCGATCTACACATCAACAAGTTACTAGCGGGGTCCTTTGCAGTGGAATGCTGGACCCAAGAGAGTCCAATGTTGCATACTAAAAATGGACAATGTATCCGCGGTCAGGTATATGAACTGGCTCGGCGGAATGAGGTCCAAAACGCTGGCCGAGCGAAGGACTTTTGTCATTTATGCCTACAGAGAAACGTCGTTGTGACACTGGAATATCTACCGGGATTGCAGAATGAAGTTGCACACTGGAATTCCATGTACCTCAGGGATGCCATCAGGTAATATCTCCACCAATTATATCGCCATATATATGGTTGTCGGGAACGGCCATAGGCGATATTAGTGGGGATAATTTTTGTGGTAAATGGGAGCAGGGGTTACGGCGGTGTCCCGCGCTCCCTTTAAAATAATATGGGGGTTGCAGGGATGTTCCCTGCAGGTTTAATGGGTTAATATCGGCGGAACAATATGGCGCCATTATTGTATGGCGATATTTTTGCAGGGATATTAACACATGGAACAAGCCAGCGAGTGGCAGCTGGATGTGGAGGTATTCCTGGGAGCTAATGACATGATGGGATCCATGTCGGATGATACCGAGAATGCTAGCACAAGCAAAGAGGCAGAGGGCCTTGCTGGTGTTGGTAACAGCAGATTGGAGGGGACAAGCATGGTTTCCCAGTCTGTTAGAGATGGATTTCGACAAACCGAGAAGGGAGTCGATTATGCAAGGTCCCATGGGGAACAGTCACCCATTGGTACAGTCGGACAACCTCAATCTGATAGCATGGGAGGTTTCCGGGGATACTGGGTTAGGCCAGGACTTTCGGGAGAGGCTGACTGCATCATTGAGGAGTCATGGGCTCCTGGGACAAGGAAGGCTTATAGATCAGCATGGGCTCAGTGGTGTAGCTGGTGTCTGGAGAGGAACATGCATTCCTCTAGAACAGATGTTGTACACGTAGCACATTTCCAAGCACAATGGGCAGCACAGGGGAAAGCTTATAGTACTCCAAAGTCCACTAAGGTAAGGGATGTCAATAGGGTGTTAAGGTTGTTTACAGGATTGCCGGACAAGACGGAGGTATCGAGAAGGGCACTTAAGGTTGTTTACAGGATTGCCGGACAAGACGGAGGTATCGAGAAGGGCACTTACAGCCAATATGACAACTTGCTATGTCTCATATCGTGCCAGAGAGTGATGGCTCTGAGAGCATTGGAGATTTCCAGGAAAACAGCTTCTCCAACAGGGGTGACGTTAACGGTCATGAAAAGAACAAAGACTAGGTTGAGGACTGTGTCCTATGATGCTTTACCAGACCAGTCTAAACCTTGCCCACTCGGATGCCAAACGGCTTATGAAAGCATGTCAGAGAGCCTGAGACCTGCAGGAGTGACAGTTACTCATAGCAATGCCCTTTGAGGCGGCGACCCTGGCGAGATGGGTGAGATAGGTTATGCAACAGGGGGGTATTGACGTAGAACACTACGGTGCACAGGGGGCAATGGCCTCTAAAGAATACAACTTAGTAGCACGACTAGAAGATATTCTGAAAGCAGCCGATTGGTCGAATGAGTCGACTTTCAATTTCTTTTATTTCAAAGCGATTGAGCAGATTTCGACATTGGTGATAGGTAAGCTTTGAACAAGCATAATCCGAGCCTCCGGTCCTGACATAGAATTCAGATTTTCAACCCTAGCGTTATAGAAAGTCATAATTCTATTAAAGAAAAGCAGGCAAAGGCTTATCCCACCCTAGCAATCGTGCATGTACTGATTATTCTATGTTACGATGGATTTTGAATACTGTAATATATTGATGGGACAGGATTGCCCAAGCTGAGCAGATCAGTTTTGAAGATATGGTTTATTTTTTTTAGGTACCAATGGAGTTAACAAGCCGGCAGGTTCTTGAAGTAGAGAACAGAAGACAAACTTCAGTTGGCTTTAACCGGTTGGGGCGCGAAAGTTAAGGAGTTATGTTCAGCGAAAGAAACAACAAGCCCACAAGACATACATTGTTTAAGGACTTGTAAAAGAATGGGATTGGTGAAATGAAAGTCAGGTGTTTGTGGCACACCAATCATGTATGGACTACCAAAGACTCGAATATTGTTGGGATTTGTAGTTTTTTCACTGTTATATATTATCCTGTTTCATGTATTATGCTGCTCGAGAAGGGATTAGTTTCTTATCTTTAACTCCATTTCTTCCGCATTGGTATCTTTCATGGATTCACATGCTGTGAATATTTCCCATCTTCAGGCTCGGAAACCTCATTAACTTTAACGTCAGTGTCATATCGACGTTCTTTTTGGGTGCTTTAGGCTACACCAATAGAACGTCAGGTATAAATAGCCCCGCCACCGCGGCTTCCCTTCAGATTTTAACCTCCAAATTAAAGGAAACCCCAACCAAGGTTTGCCTGCAGGGGGGCCGGCGGGTGCATGTAAATCCATGAAAAATACCAATGCTGGAGAAATGGGAGTTGCAGGTAAGAAACTACTCACTTCTCCAGCATTGGATCTTTCATGGATTCACATGCTGGGAATAGATTACATAGCAGTAAAACCAATGTCGCGGTGCACCACAAGCAAACCAAATAACATCCATTAACATGCATGATAACAAAAACCCAGTGACAGAGTAAAATAGAAATCCCCCACAGCTGCGGGGCCTACCTTACTTAAACAGGCGTTGGAGGACCGCCCATCCCACCTGCACATCTTCCACATGTTGTTGCCCCAGACAGTAGTGCCTGGTGAAGGTATGCAGCACCGCCCATGAAGCTGCCTGGCAAAAGTCCACGAGTCCTATACGAGCCGAACAGTGCTGCCGATGACGCTGTTGAACGTATAGAATGGGCCTTTCGAGTGCCCTTCAAAGGCTTGCCAGCCTTTGCATGACAAAATGAAATTGTAGACGAGTCCCAACGGGAAAGTCCTTGCTTGGAAATAGACTGCCCCTTGTTGGAGGGACCAAACGCCACAAACAGCTGCTTCGACCTCCAGAAGTCCCGAGTATGGTTCACATAAAATGTCAGCGCCCTCTTAACGTCCAGAGAATGCAGGGCTTTTTCTGCAGGCGTGGACACATTAGCAAAGAACGAGGGTAAAGCAATAGAAGAGAGCTTGTGAAACGACAACGGCACCTTTGGGATAAAGTGTGGATTAGTAGCCAGGAGAACCTTGCCCCTCAGAAATCTCAGATAAGGCAGGTCAATGACTAGTGCCTGTAATTCAGACACCCGTCTGGCCGAGGTAATCGCCACGAGAAATGCCACTTCCCACGAGAGGAACTTCAAGGAAGCTGTCGACATGGGTTCAAACAGAGGCTTCATCAGAGCAGAGAGAAGCACATTGAGGCTCCACACCGGTGCAAACCTCTTTTCCGGGGGAAATATCCAAAACAGTCCTTTTAGAAAATGTTTAACCAAGTGATCATTAAACAGTGGAGTAGCATGGCGTCTTCTCATGAACCTAGAAATCGCAGCCAAATGCACCTTGATGGATGATAACGCCAGGCCACCTTGCGCAAGATGTAATAAGTACAGGAGAACTTGGGCCCGAGAAACTTCCAATGGCTGTATCTCTGCATTACCCTCACACCAGGCAGAGAATCTCCCCCATTTATGACCATACGAAACATTGGTAGAAGGAGCCCTGACCGCGTCCAAGATCCGGCGACACTCCTGGGAGATACCTAGATGACCGAACTCGGAGTGGTCAGGAGCCACGCCGCCAGGCTGAGAGATGCCGGATCGTGATACCACACTCCGTCGTCGTCCTGAGACAGAAGATCCTGTTTCGCACCTCGACGAAAACGGCTCTTCCACCGCTAGGTGAAGGAGAGCTGAAAACCTCATCTGCCTGGGCCAGAACGGGGCTATCAAAATCACCCTGCACCGGTACTTTTGCATCCAATGGGTCGTCCTCCGAATCAGTGGAAACTGGGGAAACGCAGACGCGAAGAGGCCAGTCCAGGGGAACGAGAACACGTCCCCCATTGACTCCGGATGAGCCCCTCTGCTGGCAAACTCCAGACACTTTGTTTTCCATTGTGGCGAACAAGTTTATCGGGGGAGACCGCCCCCCCCCCCCCATCTTCGGAAGATTCTTGCCACCTGCTGCGTTTTCAGCCGCTACTCGTGCAGCTGACTGGCATCTCTGCTGAGCACGTCTACCTGAACATTCAGCACTCCTGGTAGATGAAAAGCTACAATCTGGATCCCTTGAGCCAGAGACCAACGGCAGACCTCCTGAGCCTCCTTTGACAGGACTCGGGAATGCGTGCCGCCCTGCTTCCTCAAATAAAACATTGTGGTGGTATTGTCCCTCAACACCCTCACCACTGCTCCTCGAATGCGAGGGAGAAACGGCTTCACAGCCCAGTGCACCGCTCTCAACTCGAGCAAATTGATATGCAGCAATGTCTCCTCCCGAGACCATAGGCCCCGTACCTGTGATTTGTCAAGGGGTACCACCCACCCCATGTGGGAAGCGTCTGCCACGATCGTGAACTGAAATTCCGGTTCCAGCCGGGGTATGCCCCGTACCAGATTGTTCAAGTCCACCACCGAAGGGCTTCCACCAACCCCGCGTCGACGACTAGTTTGTCCAACCACAATCCTCGACTCTGCGACCACCTGTCCGCAAGGAATTCTTGCACTGGTCTCATGAACAGGCAGCAATTTGGCAGGAGCTGAATGCAAGACGCAATGGCCTCCAACAGCGACATGTAACTTCGGACCGAGACCACCGTACCACGGCCGCACTCGCCAGCTTTGAACCGGAACTTCACCACTCTTTCGCTGGAAGGCTTTACCAGATTGTCCTGGGTAAGAAACTGTGCCCCGAGAAACACCAATTCCCTGGACGGTGTCAAATAGAATTTTTCGAAGTTGACGGCAAATCCCAGCCATTGTAACAGGCCAATGGTTGCCATGAGAGACTCCCTTGTGCGCTCTGGCAACAGACCCCTTACTAACTAATCGTCCAGGTAGGGGTACACATGATGGCCTTCCCTGCAGAGGAAGGCAGCCACTGGAGTCACACTTCGTAAACGTCCTGGTAAATGACGTCAGGCCACACAGGAGGACACTGAACTGGTAATGATCCTCCCCGACCACAAAACGCAAGAACCTGCAGTGTTTTCGTCTCATCAGGATGTGAAAGTAAGCGTCTTGCAGATCTAACGACGCCAGGAACTCGCCCGGTTGCACCGAGCGGATGACATCCTGAGGTGTGAGCATCTTGAATTTCAGGCTTTGCAGATTCTTGTTTAGTGACCGAAGATCTAGAATAGGCCTCCAATTGCCATTGGGCTTATTCACGACAAAATACCGGGAGTACACCTCTTGGCCCCGTTCCGAAACCGGAAACTGGTTCTATCGCCCCTTTTCCTAGCATGAGTACCACCTCCTGCCGCAAGATGCGGCTGCACCACATACAAGGGCGGAATAGGGACCGGAGGATGCAGAAATTCCAACCAGTGGCCAAGATGCACTGTATCCAGCACCCAGCGATCTGAAGTTATAAGTCGCCACTCTTAGATGTGGATTGCCACCCAGCAGATTGCCCATATGGCAGTCATTGTTGAGACTTTGACTGCCTCCCTTTAGCAGGCGAGGCTTGTGAAACTTTCTTGCGCTGAGCTTGAAAGTCTCTGCTCTTCTGAGCCGACTGGACCGAGCGCTTGTAGCCTTGAGACGAGTAGCTGGTGCGCCCGTAACTTCGATCATGGGAGGAGGCAAAGCGGCCATTACCGGACACTCCACGAAAAGCCCGAAAGGAACGAAAAGACCGGCCACTCTGCAGGAAACCCAAAGACTTTGCCGTCTCTGTATCCTCTTTCAACCCCTTCAGAGCCTCATCCATCTTCTCCCCAACCAAGTGTTCACCCTCACAGGGCATATCGATGACCTTCTACTAGACTTCTGTGCGAAAATCTGTACACTTCAGCCAGGCCTGCCGTCGGAGAACCAAACCATTATTGATTTGCTTAAATCCCGACTCCGTCAGGTCCATTGCAATATTGATGCTGTGGTTGGAGGCCTCCTCCCCCTCTCGAACCAACAGCATTGTCTCCTTACGATGTTGCTCTGGGAGATGATCAAGAATCAGGGCTAACCTGTGCCACATCTCCTTATCATACCTGGACATAATGGCCACATAATTTACAGCTTTTACTGTAGTAGCCCCTACCATCAGGACCTTCTTCCCAAACGCGTCCTGTTTCCTGGCTTCACTGTCCGGGGGCATGACAATTGTGTTGGCTTCTGGCCTTGCGGCTAGCCGACGCCCAAACCACCGACTCGGGCGCGGGCTGCGACACGAGAGATCTGGGGGTGTACTCAGGAGCCTTGAATTTCTTTTCTAGGCGGCCCTTCACCACAGACTCAGAAAACGGGTGGCGCATCATGCGCAAGCCCTCCTGCCACACGTGGTCAAGAATCGGAACTGAGAAGACCACCTTCCGTCGCTTTCCCATATGGCTGAAGAGAAAGCAGTCCTTACGTTCTTCCTCAGGAGCCAGACCAAACTCCTGACATGCCTTCGCCATCACGGCGTGGAACGCCCCCAAATCATCTGGCGTAGATGGCTGCGCCGGGCTACAGGGCTGTTCCACCTCAGGATCTGTATCCCAGGCATCGTCCCTCGTTGGCAACGAAGACACCGTCGACAGGGTATCACGCGGTGCACTCTCCTGATCCAAATCAGGCAATTCCCCTTCTTCAGGATGACTCAGTGGATGGTCCAACCCCACCCGCAACGGTAATGGCAGCCGTACCGGAGGCGACTTCCTAGCAGCCTCCCCAGCCATACTTCTGTTACGCTCTCCTGGTTCCCACAGGGGCGTCGATCGGACCCAGACAGCTGCGGTCTCCACCAATGTGATGCGTAGTGAAGAGATGACAGTCTGGACTGGCCCGCCTAATCTTGTCTGCTGGACTCGTAGAAGTATTCTCCTGCAAGTGGAGAAAGGGATTTAGCCACCCGTGGACTTTAGTGATGCCCCCCCCCCCCCCAACTGTTCTCGTTCTCCCCACTAATCACCTCCGATATCCCCTCTTGGTAACCTCACCTTATGTTTTTAAATGATGAGCTCTCCATCCTGCATGGCATCCAGGGGCACGTAGATACCAGTTACTTTACTGGTTTGAAGGTACTGGAGGAGTTCGAGGAATATTGACTCCCGTGTCTATAAAGTTCAAAGAGTTCAATATGTCTGATGTTCACTCTTGTTCCATTCCCTCGTTAGGTTGCAGCTGGATCCAAAGGAATATTGCCTGGAGGCAGCTGATGGCGTTCAGGTAAGAGTCTGTATTACCAAACACTGTCCGGTAAAAGTTGCATGAGTTTAACTTGCTGTTTTCTCTCCCTTTATAGGTGCGGCATAGAAAGATGCAGCGAATTAAAGGATAATCCCTCCGGTGGTAAAGCAGGTAAGCCTATGGTGGCAAAGAGATTGTCTTTGTCGGTTTTCTCAACTCAACTTGTTATTCCTTTTGTTTTCTGCCCAGGTGGTGGGTTTCGACGAAGAAAATGATGGAGGCAGCACCGAGTTGAAAGATGCGGTGGACTGGTGAGTATAACGCGGCGCTGCTGCTGGCGAAGTGACGCGTGCTGAAATAATGTCCTTTCCAGGCTTGGAGATGTGCTGGGTCCGGAATCAGGTAAGGAATCAAATGATGTCCGTGATCTAACCTTCTCCTTTCGTCTAGGAGCTCCGGATTCGAGGCGGGCGTGGCAGAAGACTGGATGCTGACTTGCAGACACAGTGAGCGTTACACTGCTGGATGCAGAATAACACGAAGCATGAGCTGCTGTTCGGGCGTGGTTTAAATAGCCTGCAAAGTAGTCCCAGGTAAGAAGTTACCCAGAACCCCACCCGAGTAAAAAATAGTCCTTGTAATAAAATAGTCCTATCCAGGCCTCACGTTGGCTTGGACTCATTTGCAGCATGGTCTGCATAAGGTAAGTAAAGTCTATGAGCCTGGCGCCTAAGGCGCCAGGACTGAATCCAAACAGCCCCCAGCCGGGGCTGTTGGGGTTTTAATGAGTATCTGGATGCCTGCTCCCGGGGCTGATGGACTCGATCCGGATGCCCGGGGGTAGGCATCATGACAACTTCCAACCACCGGAACCAACTGATTCCGAGGCGGTGGCAGCCTCGCATCCAGTTGCCCCAGCAATGACTGGAGCGTATTTAACACCTGCAAGGATAACAGTTATTGAGGATTCACCAACGGGTAAATGGGCAGCCCAGGCCCCACCCCACACGACGTCGACGGGCATGCACTCTGCAGGACCAGAGCCGACGGAGCGAAAAGCGGCTCTCGTTACTCCTCCATCCCAGAGGATACAGAATACGCAGCTGGTTCTTGTTGCAGAATGTCCACGGGAAGCATGGGCTCAAAGCCAGCAGACTGCCAAGGTCCCCCAGTCGGCAAGAAGCCTTCCGAATGCATCTGCGTCGACAACAGCAGCAGACCACTGTCAGTCACAGTGGGGGAATGAGCAGACGACACCACCGTCGACAACAGAAAAGCAGATTGTACCGCCACTGTCGACGAGGGAACATCCGTCAACGCTCTCGTCATCGGAACCGCAGTCTCCATGGTCTTAGCCTTCACCAGTGACCCGGATTTTTTGGAAGAATTCCAGCTGGATGAGGACCTATGATGATCTTTAGACGAGTGCTTCGAGGAAGACTCCTTTGGCTTCGTCTGTCCTTTTTCCGACACCTTTGACTTCTCGGGCCTACCACAGACCCCTTGGACTTGTCAGGCCGATCTCACTTGGATAGCGAGGTGCCACTCGCCCCCTTCGAATGATGCGACCTGGACCTAGAAGACTTGCTACCTCTCCCCACCTCTGACGTAGGCAACTGTCCGTTGCTTCTTAGCGGGGGTTCCGCCGACGCCACTCAGAGGCATTCTCCAACCTCACCGAAGACTAGCTCCCCTGGGCCGAACCCACTTCCGAAGCCGGGTAAGTGCCCTCATTTAGCCAACAGATGAGCCGGCGGTGACAGTCTTTCAAAGTCTTCTGCGAAAACCCCTGGCATATCTCGCAGGCATCCGCCGAATGCTGGGGGTACAGACAGTAGAGACCATCCGTATGGCCATCTCTTTCGAAGACCTTCTTTAGGCCGCAGGTAGCACAAGGCCCAAACTGATTTTTTCCTGGGCCACAAACGACATACTGGCCGGATACAAAAAGCATGTGCAAAACAGAGAAACACAAGGTGATCCCAACAGTTTGGAGACGGCTGAAATCTGAAGGGAAGCCGCAGGTGGGCTATTTATATCAGACGTCCTATTGGTGTAGCCTAAAGCATCCAAAAAACATTGATAGGACACTAAAGTCTCAAAGTTTTCCATAGGAAAGCGCTAAGTTAAAGTTACCGAGGTTTCCCAGCCCGACGATGGGAAATATTCACAGCATGTGAATCCATGAAAGATCCAATGCTGGAGAAGTAAAGTTTAGAGAAAACAATCCTTTGCCTCTGTGTCTTTAATAGAATTAGGACTTTCTATAACGCTAGTGCTGAAAATCTGAATTCAGCTCTGCGCTGGCTCAAGAATGCAGTCATTGGGACCTCACACATCAACTTCCATAACCGATTAAAGTGCAGTAGTGATCTCACAATTAGACTATAATAAGAACATTATTCACAGGCATTTATAAGGGTACTGCAGGCTGCCATGTGTTGTAATGCCAGTTAGTGCAAAACACATTAAGGTAAGTGCTTTAGGCTCAGTTAAAGTAAAGGGATCCAGTAATAAGCATCTGTAGCTCGTATGATAAACATTTAATGTTTCAACTAAAGTATTATGCACCAATATTGGAATAACAAAATATCAAAAATTGTGGCCACCCTGAAACTTAGGATAGGATGGTAGGCATTCAATCAAGAACCAATGCAATGAAAGTCAAAGAAATAAATAATTCTTTGCCGTACCTTCTTAATGCATTTATTATATATTTCATGTTCCATGAAGCAAGCAGTCTTTTGAAATGAAGGCAGTATTTAAATTATTAATCTAAATGGGATATTTATCTCCCCAGAAACACATCTTTGGGAGGTGTAAGGAAGGCATGGTATCAAACAGTGAAGACAGACACAAGTGATCACAGTTCAAGGGTGTTTATTGAACTTCAATGGGTTGGTTGAACGCCTATCTAACCTAAATCTAAAGATGGGAGCAAGCTACGACAATCAATAATAACGCAGTCCTAGTCGAGTCTCTGTCAGAATAAAAAGGGCCTATACTAATAAACCTATTGCCAATCCTTACTTCTAAATACAAAAGGGTGTGGGACAATAGTGTATGCAAAAAGAAAAAAGTTTTCAAGAAATAATATGACAGGACGGTTGAGCTTCCCTTCCCCACATTGTCAGCAGGGGGCAAGGCGGCATGTTAGAGTTTCGCACACACTCTGGATTCTCTGCCACGAGGATAAAGTTCAAAGCGTAAATATCAGGGCTTTCTGCCAAGGTATCTTTTCCAATAACAGTATCTTACTGCAGAGGGCCTGTTTTAACAATCGGGTATCTAAGTACCATTCCTATCAGGATCTTAACATGCACAGGTTCTCGCTTCCAGTGTTTATCATGGGTCTCCCCCTCCTTCAGGCTTGGACCCCCTTTTTACCACACTGTTTACACATCGTCTCCCTCGTTCGGGCTCGGACCATGCATCTCCCTCGTTTGGGCTCGGATCCTCTTCATATCAAAATCAAAGACTTTCGAATGTGCAATGGGCTTTGCTTAAACGGTTGTAGGACCACTTTGATTCACTTCACACAATGTTCTCAGCAATCTTCTACTTTAGTTTCTCTTGGCGAGATACCTTACAGAGACTTTCGATTGAGCACCTTCACAGTGCCAGACCACTGTCAACAATATCGAATTTTTCCTTCTCAAGTTCAAACAATCATCAGCAGTTTAGCTTTATTCGCGTCTTTCATCACAGGCGTTTAACAATGTTCGTTCCAGCGCTCGTTATACAATGTTGCCGCTTGCAACCTTTCCTTCAAACACAGACCGGTCTTGCATCGTCTCCCCTACCCACCGGCTGTGTCGATCTCTCTGGAATTTCTTTTTTCCTGGAGACCTGGACGATACCTTGGCGGCTGCTGTTCCACCCCGCCTTGGTCGGTTATGCAGGAGGGCCTTTGGTACCTCCGACACACAATGCAGGATTCTTCAGTCTGGTTTCCTGGCCTTACGCTTTCTTGCTCGAAGGTTTCTTGAAAGTAACGGTTTATTGCCGAAAAGGTCAAGGGTAATTCCCTCCTTGCAAACACTTCTTGGTTTGCATTCTTTCTCCCCTCGTTCAGCTGCCGACTCGAAACTGCTGTTCCTTTGTGTGCTTTGCCTCGCTCGTGCACTGCCTTATTCCTCCTTTGCAGCCCACCATCTTAATACACCTGGGTCATGTTAAAAAGCTGCAGGTGTGAGTGATTGTCAGTAATTGCCTGACTTTGCCTGACCATAGTAGTGGGACATGTCAGGTACACTGCTCGGGTTCGAGTGTTTTCCCCCAGAGTGGGCTGTCCGTGTGGAAGTATTAGAGAAGGGAAGAGATTGGGGGGGTGGGGGTCTGAGGTTCCCACGTATCCTACATGGTAGGATGGGGTAAAGGTGTTACAGGGGGAGGGATACCACGTCTCCCAATCCGGTCTCCCACTCCCCAAAAACCCATCACCCAGGTGATCCTCCTGCACTGGTCCACCCCCAGGGTCTGGATCCAAAGGCGATGGCTGTGCCCTGGCCAACCGAGAGATATCCGCGAGGACTAGCGGGTGAGACACCTTCTGGTTTCTCACAAAGGAAAAAGGTACTCTAAAAATCAAAAAAAAGAATAAGCCTCTTTTTCACATTACAATATAGTCCATAAATAAAATAAATCACAAAATTAACTCTAGTTCTCGCTCGCATTCCTTTCTTCCTACATTTTACATATCATGCCAATGGCTGTCACCTTGACTGATGGTACATTCGAAACAAGGAACCAGAAGAAGAGGTACCCACGCTAGTGACAGTCCTAATTTCTGTCAATTATTTCAGTTAAATCTCCATGTTGGTACAGGGTGTATGCTTTCAAAGAAAGTCACAAGAACAAAAGGTCTTAGAAAAGGTCCTAAGAGTACATGCAACCCTGACTGTTGATAGACATTAATATTATGTTCACTCTGCCTATTATAGGACACAATCTTTAGGAGTATTTATTTTTTCTAATTAAAAGTGCAAGAAAGAACAACCCTCTTCTAGCTTTATGTAATATGTTCGAGATGGCTTTCTGCCATCAAATAAACAGACCCAAGAGGAAGTGCAACAAAATTAAAATGTTCATCTTGATAAAAAAAAAAAACTCATGTAAATGTGCAATTTTCATCTGACAGACTGCAGAAAATACAATGCAAGTTCTTTCAACAGAAATCAATAAGCAGAAATTCAAACTTAAGTTCCAGCAACTCACAATTCAAAGGAAACAAAGCATTTAATTCTTCATTGCACTAGGGTTATGCAGATTTTATTTGTCAATCCAACAGGTTTCTCTTTGTGACAGTTTAAGACCAATTTGACACCTCGAGAATAGTTTAAGAAATTGAAGAACTTGAAATCTCATTTAAGAAATCTGATGACAGCAAGAGTTGAAATGTCTTTAAAAAGAAGTCCTAATGTTTGTATGGCAAACATTAGATTTGTATTCATTCCACCAAAACAGGAAGTTGAAGACAAAAAACGGCATTCAACTTGAAAGACATGTATGACTAATGACTTCATTTGCACAATAATTAAGCACCGAAAACCAGACCCAACATGGTCATATAAAGGATGTTCCGATTCCACAAAAGTGTATTCCAGTTAAACAGAATACAGCAAATGACAAAAGTGCTGAAACAAATGAGCGTCTTGCATACCTTTAGAAAGTACAGTATCTGGTCAAATACACAGCTTTTTTAGAAAGTGATCAAAAGGTACTAATATGAAATGGGAGGAGAAAGAAGTGGACATAGCTCCAAACAAACACGCCGACAGCCCAGGAGAACCTATTTATTAATAGATCACAATGAATTATCTGAAAAATAATTTGGGATGACTTTTTCTGCAACTTTTTCGGCTACCCTTTTTCAATCTAAAATCGAGTTATTTAAATCGATTTGGAACTTGCGACTTTTTTTCCACGATAAAGAGACAGATTGTGAATATCAGGAAGTTGATTCAAAAATGTATATCCTACCATGAGCACACCTACTATTGTTTATTTGTTTTCATCAGCCTTATCTGCTATTAGTCAAGCTTGTTGTTTCCACAGGGCACCTAGGTCAAATTCAAAATGAAAAATAATTCACAATGAATTGCAGAACAATCAATGATTCAATCATGTTCAAACCAAGCGGCAAAGGAGGGTCACTGGTTGCAATGGGCATGGTATGCAGTGATTATGTGGAATCACAAAATAACTAATCTAATTACAATAAATTCAAAATAACGAATTCCAAAATAACAAATTTGGGAAAAAACAAAAAATGGGGTAGTGGGAATAGTGGTTTTGGGGTGGGGGAAAAGTATTAGAAACAAAAAAGGGGGGGCTCAAAAACAACAAAAATGGAATTCGTTATTTTTAATTAGTTATTTTGGTATCAATTGTAATTGGATTAGTTATTTTGTGATTCCACATAATCACATGTAACCAATGGATAATAAGTATTAAGCTGAATGTGCCAACTTGACAACGAGAATACATATACCTTACCATTTAAGGATCCAACCCAGGAAATTCAACCAAGTATGCAGGGAAACCACATTGGCAAAACAAACTTGACGGCCCAGAATCTAGCCATACCATTATTTTACATATTGCCAAACGTGGAGTTTATATACTTCTGTTATGATGGATTCACTGTGCCGCCCATAATGTTGAATTTCAAATTGCTGACTCCCATTATGGTGCAGTGATCACATAGATCACTGGGCCCCGCAGACGCTACCTGGCTCCCCCCCTATCCACACACCTTTTTGGCGGCACACTTCGGTAAGTGCCGCCATTTCTCCTGCATCCCTGCAGCGTCCGTTCTCTCCCACTAACGTGGGTCTGAACTGGCCCTGCAGGGTCCTTTTTTCTTTTTAAACTTTTTTTTCCATTATTGTCCCCCGCAACCATCTAATGGAAACGTGGGGACACCCCTGCAACTCGTGACCCCACTACACCGACTCATTTTATGGGACCCCTGCTTTTTGCCCCCCCCCCCCCCTTATTTTTTAATGGTGGTCAGAGGGACTTCTGCCGATGTCCTCCTGAAACTACATCCCTTTTTCACTCCTTAAGAGTGCATGGTCCTTGATTACAGTTTTGTCTCCTAGGTGTGTTTCTTAAGCACCCCCTTTTTGCCCTGAGGTGATTATATCGCCATGTATGAGTTTAAGGGAGTAGGCTGGCAGTAACTAACATTTTGTTTTGACCTCACCGGGGGTGCAAGCCAATTTACTACATTAAGAGTCCAATGTACCTAAATGGTAGTCATTGGAGCACCAATGTTTTTTTTTTTTAATGTTTTTTAAAGTTCTACTCTAGACCACTTTCTTTTATGGACTTCTTTTGCTCAGGCGAACACGAGATAGGCCTAAAATGGCTATTGTGCACCTTTTGTGAGGCTGGGGGAGGAGAGCATCTTACATATTGATTTGAACCGGTCTTGGCCAGTTCTAGCACCGAGCAGGCTACAACAGTTCCTGTAGGGGTGGGCCTTGACATTTTACTTTTTGTGTGCCTCCCCGATTGGCTGGCCACAATACCCCCCTAATGGGATTAGTGGGCTGGCAGAAACGGGTCCTTTTTTTGAAAGTACATAAAGGTTCCTACACTCAATTCTGCCAGATTTTTGGAATGTAAGCAGGTTGGCTTACCTGTTGGATGATTCTGCTGGCAAAAACAGTCGATTCTGAGACCCAGTCCAGCTATACTTGTGGGACTAGCGTCTCTTGACAGGGCTTCAGTTTGCATTTTCGAATGGGAGTGCTTTCCAGGTCTTCATCGTCCCGCTGCTGGTTCCCCCCCCCCCTCTATTTGCTGTGCACATACTTTTCATCACGGGACAGTTTTCCAGAATGGTTTACCGGGGTTTACCACCAGGGACTACAACCATGGGGTTGGAACCTGCTTCTCTGGACCCTCATGCAAAGTCACCACCATTGAACTGCTGCAGGGGCATTTTCTGCTAGTGTGCCATCAATGTTTGCCTGCGGAGCTACTAGGTGCTGCTGTGTGTAGGTTCCTTCATGTGCATAGAGCCATCTCGGTCTCAGATTCGGCTTCTGGATGGATGGTCCCATACTTGCGAAGGACAATTCTTCTTTTGGGCTGTCTGAGTCATTGATGGCTCAGGGTAACCAGATCCTTCATTTAACACCGGAAAGAGTAGATTCATCCGTTCCGGACTGTTCCATCTTCTGAGAACAGCCTTTGTGGAAGCCAACACAGTGAGTACCTTCCCCTGAATCCTTGGGTAGATGGGTTGACAAAACTCACCCTCAGGGGTCTGTGAGGTGTCAGAAATGAGAGGCAGACACAAAGTTGTAATGTTCTCATTGTCAGACAGTTTTATTAAACAGAAAACAGGTTGGATAAACGCCTCTCTGACCCGATCGTACAGAGGCCTAATCTGACCCTCACACTAGAAACAAACAACTAAAGGGTGCAAAGAAATGTCTGACCTCTGTTTAGTAAAATGTGTTCATGATCAAAAGATAAATCCAACAAAAAGTGTTTTCTAAGGAGAAACCCTTGGCTCTAGACGTTGGTTTCCTTTCTCCTAGATAATTAAGTAGGATGGCAAAAGTGTCTCTTTCAAACAACAGTTTCTTGGTATCACAAAGTGTCTCTTTATAAAGATGAAACTAGCAGAAAGTATTTTCCAGGGGGAAACCCTTGGATCCAGAGGGTGATTTTTTTCCCCTAGAAAGGGAACAGCAAAAGTGTCTTTTTTCCGACCAACAATTTCTTGGTTCCTGCTACTAGGTTCAGAAGTTCTTGTTCAATAATATGTTCCCCAACATTCAACACTTCCTTAGTTCCTTTGTAGTTTATTCCAAAAGTTACTAGATTCATAACATTTAATGAATTCCACAATAAGCGGTACCTTTTTTGTACTTTAGCGGATTGCCTCGTATACTTCTTTGCCAGGAATCCCCTTATGGGCTCTTTAGATCCCTGGTATACTCCCCTGCCAGGTAACTTCCCACAGTTTTAAAGATAGACGGTTTTAAAAATGCCTGGTATATTTGGTTGCAAGGACTTCTTTTTATGGACTTCTTCGATCCCCTGGTAGATTCGCCTGCCAGGTATCTTTCCCTAATGTCAACGGCTTGGTATATTCCTTTCAATAGGACTTTATTGGTTTCAGTGTCCTTTCCCACTATGGCACTATCATATCAACTTGGTTATGCTCCAATATGTTTACTTAGGGTAACACTTGCTCCAGATTCCACCCATATTGACATTTCATGCAAAGATATTCGTTCAGGTTTTGCTGCTGCACTTTGTCGGTATTCAAATATTCTTCCTTTTGGATCTTGCTTTATTAGGTTTTGTCTGTATTTAAACAATCTTGGCTTTGGAAATTTGCCTCGTCTGCTTTCAAATAATTCATACGGAACAAGTTACTTACCTGTGACTATTGTTCTCCAGCATGGGTCTGGCATGGATCACATGCTCATGAATATTCCCTGTCAGGCCAGGAATCTTCGATAAAAGAAAAAACTGTTCGACTTTCACTTCCAAACGGTCTTTCTCCTTTAAACCACTGAGCTGTGGGTCATACTGCACCCAGCCAATGACAGCCCTCTCCATAAGCCCCTCCACTGACAGCCATCTTCAGATTTGGTAAGCGCGTAAAGTGGCAGTATGATCAAGAAGAGCCATAGAGGGGACGGCAGAAGGGTTTGCATGTGAATCCATGCCAGACCCATGCTGGAGAAGAACAAGTAACTCTCTTACCTGGTAACGTTCTTTCGATGGGATGGTCCGACGACATATTCCATATCTATGACATGTAATCACCTCAGCTGTGCTGCTTCGGAAAATCTTCGGCGTCTGCGTCAATGACGTCAATACGCCGCCCTCGAGGACCTCCTCGATGGCCGACATCACTGGTTTTATAAGTAGGACGCACGACGCCCGTAGCCTTAGTTGTAGTTTTTTCCCAGAACGTGTGGCACCAGTCTGCCAGTCTGACACACAAAGCCTTGCGGAAACGTAAGCTGCAATCGCACAAGAAATTCTGTAGCAGGGAAGGCAGGGAGGGAGCGATAAGGAATACGTCGTCGGACCATCCCATCGAAAAAACGTTACCAGGTAAGAGAGTAACTTGTTCTTCGAGGGTATTGGGTCCTCCAACGTATTCCATATCTATGACAGACTCCCAAAGCAGTACCAATGCAAGGAGGTGGGAAAAGAATTTGGAAAACAGAAATTTAGAATGCCCAATCAAATTGCGGAGTAAAGGACCGCCTTGCCAAAGGGCAGATCCTGCCCACAGATGGAATCGAGGGAGCAGTGATGTACAAAAGTATGTAACGAAGCCCAGGTGGCGGCATCACAGATGTTACGAATAGGAACACCCCTCTATGGGGCAGTAGAGGCAGCCATACCACTGGTAGAATGGGCTCGCAAGCCGACCGGTGGGTCCTTACCAGCCAGGTGATAACACTCAGATAGCCAAAATAATCCAGCGAGACAGTCTGTTTCGTCACAGCTTGTCCCATACGCTTTTCAGCGTAACCAAACTCTGACCCGGGACATGCTTGAAATATAAAAGCTTAACGCTCTCCTAGGATCAAGCCTATGGAGCCTCTCCTCTTCCTTACCAGGATTTGGAGGAGGATAAAACGCTGGAAGAACAACCTTCTGGCCTAAATGAAATTCCAACATCACCTTCGGAAGAAAGGAAGGACGAACTCTAAGGACAACCCTGTCCTTACGAAACACAGTGAAGGGTGGCTTAACTGAAAGTGCCTGTAACTCACTCATTCTGCGAGCGGAAGTGACCGCAACCAAAAATACAGTTTTAAGAGTTAACAGTCTCAAAGGGCATGAATGCAAAGGCTCAAACGGAGCACCCATCAGAAACTTGAGAACAAGGTTCAAATCGCAACCGGGCACCTGGAAAGGTGACGGAGGGAACACAGTGAGCCCTTTCAGAAACTGAGAAATCAAAGGGATTTTAAAATAAGAACACTCCTCAGACGAGCGCTTAAATATGGACAGCGCCGCCAGGTAACCTTTAACGGTACCCACATGCAAGCCCCTGTGGGCCAAAGAAAGCAAAAAAGACAGAACCATGGGAATGTCACATGCAAACTGATCCACATTCTTAACCCTGCACCAGTCGCAGAACTTACGCCAACGGCAAAGGTACAGGGACTTTGTTGCTGGCCGTCTGGCCGAGAGCAACACCTCCATCACGTCTTCAGGGAGCTCCCAATCCTTATACCTCAACCTTTCAGAAACCAAGCGTGAAGGTTGAGGGATCCGACCTCTGGATGAAGAACCTGACCCCTCTCCCATGAGAGCAGATCGTCTCGGTAGGGAAGACGACGTGGAGGGTAGATGGACAAGTCGAGAAGGTCCAGGTACCACGTCCTCCGGGCCCACGCCAGAGCAATGAGGATCATCCGGGAACCGAACCTCCTTAACCTCCGCAGTACTTGCGGGATGACGGGGAATGGAGGAAACGCGTACAGCAGTGAGAATGACCACTCCACCACGAACACATCTCCTAAGGCTCCTTTTGGAGGAAATTCCCGCGAGCAGAACCTTTCGCACTTCCGGTTGACACTGGAGGCGAAGAGATCCACTTGAGGGGTCCCCCAAAGGGCAAAGATCTCCAGAAGAATCTCCTGAGCCAACTCCCACTCGTGAGAGATCGCGGTCTGCCTGCTCAAAGCGTCCGCCGTCTCGTTTTCGTCTCCAGCCAGATGAACTGCCGAGATCAAAACTTCCTGCTGGATTGCCCAGAACCAGAGCTGCATCGCCTCCCTGCACAGAGGAAGTGACCCTGCCCCTCCCTTTTTTTTGAGGTAGTGCATGGCCACCGTGTTGTCCGTCAGGATCCGGACATTCTTCCCTCGCACAGTGGGCAGAAAAGCCTTCAGGGCTAGCCTCACGGCCCTAAGCTCCAACAGATTGATATGGAGTCTGGACTCCGACGGAGACCAACGACCGCTGAATGTCAACTCGTCGGCATGAGCTCCCCATCCCATGAGGGATGCGTCCGTCACGATCGTCACCTCTGGCCAGGGAAGCCAAAATGGAGCCCCCTTCATCAGATTGTCTTCGACAGCCCACCACAGAAGGTCCTGATCGACCGAGGTCGGCACCTGAACAGGGTCCGACATCCTGCCGGAGGACTGAGACCACTGGAGCTTGAGCGCCCATTGCAAAGATCTCATCCGCAACCTGGCCTCTGGCACCAGAAGAATGCAGGATGCCATGAGGCCGAGCAATCTCAAGAACTCGAACGCTGTGAGACTCTGGGCAAGCTGAAACTTGTGCACCATCTGCTGAATGTGATAAGCCGTCACCTGGGGAGGAAAACACTGCCCCAGGGACGTGTCGAGCACTGCTCCGATGTACTGGAGCTTCTGAGTTGGTCTCAAATGGGGCTTCTTTAAGTTGAGGGAGAAGCCCAGCTTGTGGAGGGAGTGGCAGGTGACTGACAGAGGATCCAGGACTTGCTCGGGAGAGCTCCCCCTGATCAACCAATCGTCCAAGTAAGGGTAGACGTGAATCTCCACTTTCCTGAGGTGCGCTGCCACCACTACTATGAGCTTGGTGAAGACCCTCAGGGGGGAGGTCAATCCGAACGGCAGGACCCAAAACTGAAAGTGCGAGTCGCCAACCGCGAACCTCAGGTACTTCTTGTGCTTTAGATTTATCGGCACATGAAAATAAGCGTCCTTGAGGTCGAGAGACACCAACCAGTCCTGAAGTTGAAGGGCCTGAGGACTTGAGAGAGAGTAACCATCTTGAACTTGTCCTTCCTGAGGAGTTTGTTCAAACCGCGCAAGTCCATGATGGGTCTCAATCCCCCGTCTTTCTTGGAAATCAAAAAATAAGGGGAATACCATCCTTTGTTCCTCTCCGCTACAGGCACCAGTTCTACGGCGCCTTTCTCCAGCAGGGATTGAATTTCCTGCGCACGGAGCGGATCCGGACTCTTCAAAGAGAGATTCCCTGGTGGATTGCCTTGAGGCCTCTGCTGGAAAGGAAGACAGTAGCCGTGGGTTATGATCTCCAGAACCCACAAATCTGAAGTAATGGCGCGCCACTCTACAAGATGCTGCGCCAGCCTTCCCCCAACCGGAGAACCATGGGACCTGGCCTCATGACTGAGCTGAAGCGGCTGCGGCGTTGCCTGAGGGCAAAGAGGCAACAGCCTGAGCGGCCTTGGCACCTCGAGTACCTTGTTTTCCACCTCTGGCACTCCTACGGTGGCCCCTTTGACTGGCAGCTCCTCTCGCTTTACCAAAGGATGAGTAATAACGAAAGGAACCTCCCCTCCATTGCTGTCCCCTAGGACGAAAAGGCGGAGGTTGGCGAACTGCAGCGCCCAACGACTTTGCTGCAGCTTTTGAGGTCTGCAACCTCTCAAGGCTCTCGTCAGCCTTGCTGCCAAAAAGATGTTCCCCATCAAAGGGCATGTTGAGGAGCCGGGTCTGCACATCAGGAGCAAACCCCGACTTCCGCAACAACGCAAACCTGCGTATTATGGTGCTCGCCGCCATGGACCGGCTGACGCAATCTGCCATGTCCAACCCCAACTGAACGGCCTCACACATGGCATCCTTGCCATCCTGAACCATGGCAAGGAAACAATCCCGTTCATCCCCTTCGGGAAGATGTTCAGCTGCTAAGGAAACACAGTTCCACAGAGTGTGCGTGAAATGCGACAAGGCACATACGGAGTTGGCCGCCTGAAGCGCCATACCCCATGAAGAAAATACTTTCTTCGCCCAGCCATCAAAACGCTTGTCAGGAGGGATGGTAGGATACAACGCCTGCTTTGCCGGGGCCGTAGCTGCCTGCACCACCAAACTCTTTCCGGAGTGGGGTGCTTGGTCAAGTAGCAGGGGTCACTACTGGCTGGGCGGTATTTTTGTGGCAAAGACTTTCCCACTGCCGGGAGACTCTCCGGAGCAGTCTAAGCCGCCGCCACCCTCCTCTGTAGAGCCATATGGAACGGCAATACCGGCTCAGTTGGTGGACCTTGGTCAAGGATATCCGTAACGTCATCCTGAAGAAAATCCCCTGGGGAAGCAGACCACCCCAAGTACTCGGTGACCCTGGACATAAGGCGCCGGTACGAGGAGTCGGCATGAGTGCCAGGCTCAGGCCTACAAAACTCCACCTCCGGAGAGGTGTCCAGCCCACTGGCATCGTGCAGGGACTGCCGCAGGTCCTCAATTTGGCTATGGCCCGAGAGAATCTTGTCTGGCACCATATCAGGAACCATGCCATCATCAGAGCCCTCATCCACCTCTGAAATAACTCAAGATGGCAGTAAGAAGGCACAGAATGTGGAACAAAGCCATGCTTGACCTTGGCCAGAGCCTTTCTAGGGGGTTCCACCGAGCCCCGGGGTACCCCCGTCGAAACAGCATCGAAAGGCGTCGAGTGAATCGGCGTCGAACGCCGTGCCGACAGCATCGATGGCGTCGACACAGGCCTTGAGGTCGGAGCCCCGAGCATGTCCCTCGACAGCCTGGGCGCCGATGGCGTCGACTACTTCTTCAGAGGCAGGGCCTCGAAAGAGTCAGTCGACAACCTCGGAGCCATCAGCGTCGACGCCTTCCTCGAAGACACCACAGGTGCCCACAGTCTCGAGCGCGTCGAGGACCGGGACCTGGACCGGGCTTGACTAGATAGATTCCCCTTGTCTCAGCGGGACCTCTCCCGCGAATCGTGCCGACCACCCGAGCTCGAAGGCGTGCGAGCGGTGTCTCTCGACCGATCGCGACCGACCCCACTCGGAGGCACAGACGGACCAGTGCCCTGCGATTCGAGAATTGATAACATTTTCTTCCCGAAGGAAGCCCATTCCTCCGGCGTCGCATGCTTGCTGGGATAAGCGACCCGCCGACGGGCGGAGTCCTCGGATGAGGACGGTGGAAGGCGACCGATGACGGCGCTTCCGGGAGTGCCTCGAAGAGGCAGAGGAGTGGCGGGACAACTCCGTGACCGAGACCCACTGGACTTCCGACGACGATGCGGAGAGTCGTCCCTCGAATCGTCTGTCGAAAGCCCCGCAGACCTCAACTTCTGTGGCTTGGACACCTTACTTCTTCTTGCGCTCCCGCAAGGCTTTGGACGTGAGCGACTGGCAGTCGACACAGTCATCCGTGTCATGGGCCTCCCCGTCGAGTCCGTCACCGACATCTTGGACCCACAGTCCCCGCACTTCTTAAAGCCCGGACGCGTGGTGGAAGACAAGGTAGACATCTTCACGAAGAAATTCTTCACAATACGAACAGGTTCGAAGAACCGAGAAAGAACAGAAACTCCATAGAGTCGAGGCACGCCGAGATCTCCGAAGCGAACACGTTCACGGGAAAAACGGAACTGAGGCTACGGGCGTCGTGCATCCTATTTATAACATCCAGAGACGTCGGCTGTCGGAGGAGCTCTTCGAGGGCGGCGTATCGACGTCATCAACGCAGGACGCAGACGCCAAAGATTTTCCGAAGCAGCACAGCTGTGGTGGTTACATGTCATAGATATGGAATACGTCGGAGGACCCAATCCCCTCGAACAATAGTTACAGGTAAGTAACTTGTTCCTTCTCCAGCATGGGTTCACATGCTCATAAATAAAGAATACATAGCAGTACAACATTACACAACCATAGGAGGTTGCAGGGCTCAACAGAAGCAATTACTCTTACAACCAGAACAGACTCGCCATCAAGTGAACAGCTTGCGTAGCACAGCCTGGCAGACCCTGGACTCCTGGATGGAATCCCTGTTGACGCAGCAGAATCTTGTGAAGGTGTGCGTGGCCCTCCACATAGCAGCCCAGCAGATGTCCAGCAGGGGCACACCAGACAGGATTGCCATTGTTGCAGCGATCGCTCTGGTGGAATGGGCTCTCGGACGGCCGGGCAGAAGTTGGTTTGCCAACCAATGACAGTGTGTGATACAGCCGGAGAGCCACCTGGAAATGGAAGCCTTGGTTCACAGGACCAAAGTTCACGAATAGCTGAGAACGTGCTCTGTGCGTGCCACATAGAACTTCAGAGCACGAGCCACATCCAGCGAGTGAAAAGTCCTTTCAGCCTGTGACTAAGGTTTCGGAAAGAACACAGGCAACACCAAAGGCTTGTTGAGGTGGAATTAAGACGCTACACCACCCTCGTGTCCTGAAAAGTCAGATAAGGCGGTTTGCAGGATAGGGCCTGGATCTCGCCCACCCTCCTGGCAGAGGTGATGGCCACGAGGAAAGCCGTTTTCCATGAGAGGAACTTGAGGGGCCTGATGCATAGGCATCCCATGAGCCTCGTCAGTACCACATTTTGTTCCCAAGCGGGGGCAGGAGACTTCACCGACGGGAACAATCGAAACAGTCCTTTGAGACGGTGGGTCCAAGAGAAGACTGTCCTGAATACCTGATGTAGCGAGAGATAGACATCAGATGCACTTTGATAGAGACGTGCGCGAGACCGCCTTGGCCACGGACAACAAGTATGGAAGAATCTGCAGGGCCGGGTGATCTTCTGCGACAGGCACCACCTAGCGAAATGCTTCCCCTTGTGCCCGTAGCACTTAAGAGTCGATGACGCTCTGGCCCTGGCAAGGATCTCCCTGCAGTCCGCCAGTAACTCATACCCTCTGAACTCTAAGGCTGCAGGAGCCAAGCCTTCAGGTTCATTGATCCTGGGTTGTGATGCAGAATTGCACCTCCTTCCCTGGTGAGCAGATCCACAACAACTGGCAGCTTGACCGGAGGTGACGTGGACAGGCCGAGAAGGTCCGGGTACCAAATCTGCCTCGGCCACGCCGGGGCAACAAGGATCCTGCATCTGCACCGCTCGAGTTGATTGATGGCTCGCAGCAGCAAAGGCAACGGACTAAACGTGTCCAGGAAGAGGCCTTCCCAAAGAAGGAAAAAACGCATCACCCATGCTCCTCGGCTGGTGGAACCTGCTGGCGAACATCTGGCATTTGGAATTTGTCGCCTTCGCAAACAGATCGACCTGGGGTCTGCCCCATTTCAGGAAGAGGCTGTCCACTTGATCCTGTCGAAGCTCCCACTCGTGGCAAAAGCGCAGCTCCCTGATGAGAGTCGGCGAAGGTGTTCTTGACTCCCGCCAGGTGGAAAGGAATGAGGAACATATCATGGGTGATGCCCCAATGCCACAAGTCCTGCGCCTCTAAGAAGAGAGCGCTAGGAATCTGGTTCCCCCCTGCTTCCTGATGTACAACATCATGGTGGTATTGTCTGTGAAGACCCTCACCACCTTTTTTTTTAATTTTTAATATTTTTATTGGTTTTAATATAAACATACATCAAAATAACACATCATAATCACATGTGCAAAACCATATTTTATATTATCTCGCCCCCGCCCTCCTCCCATTGCCTGGCCAACACAACCACCGAACTCAGTCGTTTTTTTGGGCGCTTCCATAATGTCATCTTGCAAGGATTCTCCGTCCTCTAAATCATCCACTCTGCCCTCAAACAGACACGCTATTACATGTCTCCAGCTTATCAATGTATGCACCTCCTCTTCCCCCCCGCCCCCCTCTATTTGTGGCTTCCTGCCACACAATTGTTTCAGCATTTCCCATTTCTGGAGGTCCTGGCAGCAGGCCTCGCACTCGGTCTCTTCTTCGCTTTCCAACTCATGGCAATCTTACGTTTTGCCAGTATATACGTCAGGTCTTTAAGCATGCTTAAGGTTACGTGGTCTAGGGAACTCACCGAGCATCCCCACCCAAAGGGAATCTGTATCAAGCATTACCTTTTTCTCACCAGGAGGTGCGCCACTTCCTTCCAAAATCTCTTGACTTCAGGGCATACCCAGAACATATGTGCCATCCCAGTGTTCACTTCTCCACATTTCGGGCATGACTGTGGCCCGGCATCCTGGAACCCAGCTATCTTCTCAGGAGTCATATACGCTTTGTGAGTTATAAACAACTGAATTTCTTGTAGCCTTACATTCCTATAGACTTTTTTGTGATACCCTTGCACTCTGTGCCACAACCCATCATCTCTCCTCCCTCCTTTTCCCAATAACGCCTTACTTTAATCACCTCCTTTCTTACTTGGTCATCACCAACTCTTATATCTGAGAGACTTCATGCCCTCCCTCCGATATATATCAGAATGTTTCCACCACCGTGTCAGGCTGATGAGCCATAACCGGCTCGGTCTATTTACTCTTAACGAACTTTATTAATCTGGCATACGCGATGTACTAACCCTGGTGCAATCCTGTGTCTTTTACCAACTCCTAAAATTGTATCACTACCCCCTCGTGCCATATACCTACCAGCGTCGCTATGCCAATAGTTTCCCAGTGTCCCCCGAGTATTGTTCGCATCTGGTGATTAATCCCATCTAACTCCACTAACGGCATTTGTGGGGAGCACGGCTCTGGGTTACTTAGCAGCTGGCAGTTTCTCAGCCATACTTTTCTACACACATCTAACAATCTCAACCCCCCTTTCCACTTTCCAGTTGGAAACTACATCCATTCTTTCAAAAAGTAAGGGGCGCAATCAACTCCAAGCAGCCTGGACTCGCACGTGGAATCATCCACTAACCACCGTGCCACGTATTGGAGTTGGCTGGCCAAGAAATACACTTCAAAATTTGGTAATCTTACTCCTCCCAGCTCGTATGGGTTTTGTCATTTCTACAGCGCAATCCTGTTCCCGCTATTGCGCCATATAAACCCCCTGCACATGCTCTGTATATCTACAAAGAGGTGTCTTGGTATCAGATATGGAATATTGGCAAAAAAATGCAACAACCTAGGTAGTACAAACATTTTCAGCAGTACCACCCTCCCCATCATGGTCAATGGAAGCCTAGCCCAGAATATCATGCTGTTTTTAATGTTAGCCACTGCCCTTACCGTATTCTGCTCATATTCAACCTCCACATTATGGTAAATATCAATTCCCAGATATCTGAACTTTTCAGGTTCCCATCCAATCTGCAGTACAGGGAGTCTATTCACCAGTACCCCCACGTACTTACCCAGAGGGAATATACTGGACTTCCCAGGGTTTATTGTTATGCCGGACAACTTTGCATACTGTTCCAATACCTCTAGAATGTACTGTAGGTTCTCTTCAGGGTATTGTAAATATAACAGCATATCATCCGCGTACATCAAGATTAAGTGCCGCCCCCCTTTGGTACTGATCCCAACTTCACCGTATTGCTGTCTGAGATACGCCGCCAGGGGCTCAACTGCCAGGATGAATAACATTGGGGACCAAGGGCATCCTTGTCGGTTGCCCCTACCTAACCGCCATTGTTCGGAAAGAGTCACCACCGTCTTGACCTGGGCCATCGGGTCGCTGTATAATAGCTGAACCCATTTAAGGTATCCAGGCCCCACTCCATACTTCCCCAACACCGCCATCAGCCAAGGCCACTTGACCGAGTCAAAGGCCTTCACTGCATCCAATGAGATTATCGCAATTTCCTGTGAACTCCCTTCGGTCTGGTCTATAACATGGTGCAGCCACCTAAGATTATCAGATATGCACCTTCCCGGGACATAACCAGACTGGTCTGGATGAATAAATCTATGTAGAAGGGGCTTCAATCCATACGCCATCACCGCTGTCAGCATTTTGCTATCCTGGTTGAGAATCGAGCGCGGTCTGTAGGACCCGAACTCTGCCTCCAGCTTATTAGGCTTGAGTAGTGGAATAATGATTGCTTCCCGAAGGGATGTGGGTAGCTTACTGGCCTCAAAAAACTCTTAACATGGCTAGCAAGGGAGGAAGCAACTCCTTCATAAATGCCTTGTAAAACTCACTCAGTAGACCATCTGCTCCGGGGGCTTTACTAGTGGGTAGTGACTTAACGTATTCAAGCTCATCCAGTGTCACAGGCGCTTCCAAACTCTCCCTTTCTGATTCCTCTAACCGTGGTAGGGTCATTTCTGTCAACGCTCCCGTTATATCTGTGTCTCCCTCATCATCCGTTTCTGCATACAGTTCCTTTTAATAGTCATAAAAGCTTCCATTCACCTCTTCCTGGGTATCTCGTAACTGTCCATCTGCCCCTTTAACCACCTTGATAACTTGTTGTGGGGCCTCACATTTGTACAACCATGCTAGTAACCTGCCTGGTTTATCACCTTCAGCATGTTGTCTCTATATACTTCTTGTAGTTCAAATTACACAATCTATCCCAGTGCCCCCTACATGTTTGCTGTAGTTGGTTTACGGTTACCGCCAGTCCCGGTGAATCCCCCCCTCTTGTAGTTTGATTTCTAGTTCTCTCTCTGCTTCCCTTAGGTCTCTCATAATGCTACCTTGTATCCCATTAAATTGTGATATGGCCGCCCCTCTCACCACCACCTTGAACGCCTCCCACAGCGTCCCCGCTGAATTTACGCTCCCAGTGTTAAGTTGGAAATACTCCACTACTTTTCTCAAGCTTTCTCTGAAGGCTTTATCCTTTAATGTCTCTGCTCTAAGTTTCCACGTCGGGACTTTCGCTCTTGGGGATGAAATCTGCCACGTTACTATCAATGGTGCATGATCAGAGAGGACTGTAGCCTTGTAGTCTGCTTTCGTAATAGCATCTAATAACTCAGGTCCAACAAACACATAGTCCAGTCTAGTACATAGGTTCAGCGGGGCAGAATAGTGTGAATATCCCCTGTCTTGCGGGTGTTGCAGTCTCCATACATCCTCCAGCTGAAAGTCTCGCAATAGGGTATGCAAAGCTATTGCAGCAGGGGCAAGCTTCCCCCGTCCACCATCTGATCCATCTATTCTGCGGTACAACATGCATTTGAAATCGCCACCCCAGATAACCGCTTTATCCATGTACGGGCTAATCTTGGCATACAGATTCTTAAAATAGGCCCCAGTGTCATGGTTTGGAGCGTAAACATTTACAATATTCAATTCTCTATTCTCTACCAATCCCTTAATCAATACCATTCTCCCATCCCAGACTATGGCGGACTGCAGCAATCTAAACAGAACATGTGGTGCAATCCATGTAAGGACTCCACTCGCATAAGCCGAGTATGTCGCCCCTAAGGTCGTACCTTTCCATTTCCGCATCACCACTCCCATCCGTTCCTTAGTTGGATGAGTTTCTTGTAACAATGCAACATCAACTCTCAACCTCTTCAAATTCATCATCACCTTTTTGCATTTAATAAAGGAATTCAATCCCCTCACATTCCACGTCACTATTCTTAGGTCACCCATTTCACCCATATCCCACTCCCATCATCCCCGCCCCTCTTCCATTAGTCTTCCTCCATGGCTCGTGAATGCAGACTTGTGTTCTCATATCTGAAACTAACTCGTGATCGCAGGCTCTGCCCCTCCCCTTATCCCCAACTCCCCTCCCCACCCCTCCACTCCCCTAACAAAACTACCCCCGCCCAACTCCCCAAACAAATGCCCAGCTCCATCCCTGGATCTCAGGCTCCTCCGCATCTAGCCCTTTTCTACGGTTCACACCGATACTCAGAACTCAGCAGGGTGATACTAATCTACTAATATCCTCACTACTAGCCTAAGCTACTGGAGGTAACGACATGCCTCTGCTGTTGTTCCTGCATAACGTTTCTCACACAGTTTTGCAGTCCCTCTAGAGGATCAGTCAATTATGGTTTGTCTTGCATCGTACACGTGGCCTCAAAGTATTAATCTACAGCATTCAACTATTTCCAAAAATAGCAGAACTGTCTAAACTTAGTTCACAGTGTGTCATAGTGACCTCTAATGTTTACCCGTCTGTTCTGCTCTCCACCTGGTCATCTGCTGGGCAGTTCTGTGCATCCATCCACGCCGTCACCTCCTCAGGGGTGTCGAAGAAATGCACCTTGCTGTTGTGCATTACTTTCAACTTCGCTGGGTACAGTACCATGCATTTGTACCCAGCATCCCGCAATCTCCTTTTCACAGACACGTAATTCAACCGTTGCCTCTGTACCAAAAAAAAAGTGTAGTCCGAGTAGACCCCGATGGTCGCGGACTCTCGGCTGATCAATCCACCTTTCCGGAAATGGTCCAGTATCTTCTCATAGACTCTATAGTTCAGGATCTTGGCACTCATCGGTCTGGGGGGTGCGGGGGGGCCTGGTTTTGGCCATCTGGTCTGTGCCCGTGTGCTCTTTCTACTGCAAATCCGAGAGTACACCGCCTCCAATTTCCAGCAGTAGCATGGTTTCTATATAGTTTGTTGAGTCCGGTCCCTCCATTCCTTCAGATAGGCCAACGATGTAGACATTGCTTCTGCATGCCCTCCCTTCCGCTTCCTCCGCCCTATTCTCCAGGTTATGCACTTTTGTCGGAGTGTCGCAACTTCTTTAGCATTGTCAGCGCTAGTATTTGTATTGATTGCCACATCCTTTTCCAGTGCCCCGGTGCGTTCCGACAGCTTCCTGACATCTTGCAGCAGGAGATTCATATTCACGCAGACAGTGCAATTCGGCTATGGACGCGTCCATCCTGCTCGCCCAGGATGTCTTCAGCTCTGCTATTGTAACGCTCACCTGGTATCCACAGGGACGTCACTCAGCCTGTTCTGACCTCTTACGACCTCGAACCCTTCCCTGGAGTCTACTCGACTGGAGACTGGGACTGAAACAGGATTGGTAGAGTTTAACTCCCTATTGTCTCTGTGTGCTTGAACCCCTTCTTCCCCAGGGTCCAACCCTTCCCTTTGATCGACAGCTCGCCTTGTTTTCTTGGAAAGTGTGCTCTCATCCTGCTTTCAGCGCATGGGCGCGTTGATTAATGCGGGCTCGTTGCTGCCTAGTTACTTCACTGGCAAGAGTCCGACAGGTAAGTATAATGAGTCTTTTGAACAGGTCTCTAACTTCGTTCCTTTCCTTCCTTAGATGATGGCCGGCGTCCGGGGATGGCGACGTGCTGCTGAGATGAGTAGCGCTGGGCGAGTGAGAGCGTGATGCAACCCTTTCGTATTTGTATTGAACCGAGTTCTTTTTCTGTGTCTTTTAGGTGCCGCGACGTTTTCAGCGTGGATGCCGGTTATGAAGAAGAAATGCAGTGAGTAAGCACGGTATGCAGCGCCTCTATATGTTTCCACGCTAACCTGGAGTGTCTTTTCCCTCTTGCAGATGGACGAGAAGTTCCGGAGACAGAGTTCCCTCAGAGCGGCTAGGATTCAGGTAAGCGTTTGAAGCTCGTACAGTCTTTAAAAATAAGCGAAGATTTGCTGAATGCTTACTAATGCCTTTTTTCTGTTCTTTTCCCTTTTCCTTAGGAAGCGGCGTGCCGGGATGGGAACAACACCGCCGAAGATGCCCGGAGAACAGAAGCAGCGAATGATGGGCAAAAGCGCCGCAAGCTAAGGCTGTTCCTAACAGTGTTCTTGTTCTTGCAGGAGCTGAGCGCAGAAGATAGATGCAGGCCTACTGGAGACCGATCCGAACACGGTGAGTGTCACGCTGCAGGTGCAGAAAACAAAGCAGGTTTCTCAGCCTGGGTATGGCTTAAATAGTCTCTGGGTGTCTCTGGGCTGAACCACACCCAAAAGACTAGACTGCACATGCAGTTCTGGGAACCGAAATATGTGGGGGCATCCATCTTGTCCCAATCAATGCACTACAAGTCCAATCCCCAATGTTATCCTATGGGAGTGAGTGAGTCCGGTGCCACAAGCGCCAAGTCTGACTCCAAGTGGGTCTTTAGAGGGATGGAGAGGCCCTTGAGGGCCATGTAGGTGATTGTGGCCTGGCTCCAGCCTGACATCTTGGAGGGCTGGGGACATGAGGGGCAGGAATCATGACAGCTATGGCATCCAAGAACCGGTGGTCGTCACGTGACAGGGATCCCCCCGCTTGAACTTGTTTCTTCATTTTGGCCCCATCTGGCATGCGGGAGGCCTTGGTGAATTCCTCCATCGTGAACGGTTTGCCTTTAACTTTGCCTGTCTTAGACGCCATGCCTTCTTCCGTCTCGATGAGGCCTCATCCAGGGATGTTCCGGTGGTGTACTTGGTCATCACAGCTAGCTCGGGGGTGTGCCTTTCCCTTCCGTGGTCAATGCCCTGCAGTTCTTGTGCGCTCGCACTTCGCTTAAGGCCGTGTTTGCAATCCTTGGTTTGTCCACTGTGTCCCCATGAATAGGTCGCAGGGTCTCCTGTATAATCACCACTCCCGTGGTTTATGCAATCCAGTACCACCTCCCCACTCAGTGCAACGCAGTTCATGGGAATAATCCTATTCCGTCCTGCAGGCATTCATTGACCTCCTCACGTATTCATGGGGTAGTAGGCTGCGTCAGGGGGCGCCACAGCGTGTATCTGCCCCAAATGTAGGAGGACTTCAGTGTTCTCTGCACTCAGGCGGGGTACTTTATCTGCCACTATGAACCACAGCTCGCTGCCGGGGGGGCCCCGAGTGCTCCATACGTGTGTAACAGATGGTTTAGAGACAGCTAGCAGTGTTGTAATCACCCGTCCTTACATCAGCATGGGCAGCCCCCATAAACGGGGCTGTCCCGTACCTTCTCGTGTCTCACTCCATGCAGGCATAGTCATTATCTTCATTACGTTGGGCGCCCCCCAGGCTGTGTACCCGCATTGGGCAGTGTCTCTCATGCAGAAGGCACACACAAGCGCTCGGTATAGACCTTGTGCGTCTGTTATTAATTAGGGCAACCAGTGTGTAATGCGGGCACTCTGCCCCCTTTGGATCAGGCCACTCCTCCGCTCCATACATTAATTGTTGCATGCTCTTATCAATAGCACTGGCACTCCCTGCCTCACACCAAGTTTAACCTGATGCTACAGCTCTGTTCGGGAAACGTTCCTGTGATACATAGCCGGACAAGTGGCACAGCGAGTAGAGCGCTCGCTTCGACACCCGTGCAGAGCCTGCTAAGGTTCGAACCCCGGCAGGGCCAAACTCAGCCTTTCATCCTTCCGAGGTCAATAAATGAACACCACACACCGTGGGTAATAATAAGCAGCGCTCAGATACCCGAGGGTTCGTAGCGCTATATAAATGCAAAATTATTATTTATTATTATATGTATCCCTGCCGGTGTGATCGCAATGTCAATTACTGAGGCTCAGAGTGCCTCGTAGCCAGCCCACCTGCTCCGACTCACCAAGCATGTGTCACAATGTTTCTCAGCTCGGGCCCGGCCTCATCTGCGCGTCCGCCATATCTCAACCACAGTCCGCCCTGAGGCTGTTCAGGAGCTTATACTGCAGCTCATGCAGCAGATTTTCGTGCTGCCCGTATTCCTTTCACGTTCTAATCAGGGTGTCGGGATCAATTCGATGCCCGTAATGAACTCGGCCGACTCTTTACTTCTTTCCGGTCACCTCTGTTGCAAATTTTCCAGAATCTCCACGATCGGCCACTCGATCCGCCCAAGCCCGTTTCCTTTGTTTACCAGGCGGCTGCCATCTTCTCCACCGCCGCAGTGGATTCTTATGAATCTTCTTTGATTCTAAACAATGCAGCCGCGCCATTCTGCAGTGCCACAATGTAGCCTCCTGTGCTCTAAGGCTTCCTACACACATTCTTTCAATTCTGAACCAATTATTTCCATTTTCACACGGTTTTCGTTAGGATGATGTGCGGATCTGCACGAGCCCCAGAGAAGACCATCACCACCTTGACCTTGAGGGACGGAAGGAACAACTTGAGGGCCCAGTACACTGTCCGCAGCTCCAGGACATTGATATGGAGATCCTCTCCTCCAGCAGCCACAGTCCTCTGGCGTGGAGGCGTCCGGTGTGGGCTCCCCAGTCCACCAGGGAAGCATCCGTGGTGACCGTCTCCTGGAACGGGGGGGCTCTGGAAATCTGTGCCCCCGGAGATGTTGGAGCGCACGCCCCCCCACCTTATTGCTCAACGGTACTCCTTGCTGAGACTGATCTTGTCTGCAGCTTTCGGGTACCTGGAACCACCGAGCGTCCAGGAATTCTTGAAGGGGTCGCATCCGCAACCTGCAGAGTTGAATCAGGTAAATGCACGATGAAATCATGCCAAGTACCACGTTGAGTTCCCACGCCGGTGCAGGAGCCTACACCAGCGGGAACAATTGAAATAGACCTTTGAGGAACTCCTCGACAAGACGGTGGGTCCAAAGAGAACACCGTCCTGGAGACCTGATGTAGTGGGAAATAGCCGCCAGATGCACCTTGATAGAGATGTGCGCCAGTCCCGCCTTGGCCACAGACAACAAGTACAGAAGAATCTGCAGGGCCGTGATCCTCAGAGGGTTAATCTTCTGCGACCGGCACCACCTAGCGAAACACTTCCACTTGTACCGATAGCACTTAAGAGTCGATGTCACTCTGGACCTGGCAAGGACCACCCTGCAGTCCGCCGGTAACTCATACCCTCCAAACTCTAAGGCTGCAGGAGCCAAGCCTTCAGGTTCAGCGATCCTGGGTCGTGATGCAGAATTGCGCCTCCTTCCCTGGTGAGCAGATTCGCAATCACTGGCAGCTTGACCGGAGGTGACATGGACAGTCTGAGAAGGTTTGGGTACCAAATCTGCCTCGCCCACACCAGGGCGACAAACATCATCCGGCATCGGCACCGTTTGAATTGATTGATGGCTAGCAGCAGAGTAAACGGTAGTTTCAACAACCGTTGCACCTTGCCTATCAGAGCCGCCATTCACTCATCCGATGGAGCCGCCAGGCAGGAGACCGTGTTGAGTTTGGCCCCCAGGAACAGTGCGTTCTGCGATAGTATCAAGCAGGACTTTGGATAGTTAATGGAGAACCCCAGATCCGTCAGCAGCCAGACGGTCCTCTCCGTGTGTTCGGTGGCCAGCTCCCTGACCTGGACGAGCTAGTCGTTGAAGTACAGTTACACGTGAATGGCCTGTAGACGCAGGTGACCCAGCATGGGTGACAGGCACTTCGTAAACACCCTGGGTGCCGACTTGAGTCCCAAGGGGAGGGCCTTGAATTGATAGTTTTCCCTGCACTACAAAGCGCAGGAATTTCCGATGTTTTTCGTGAATGGGGACATGGAAGTAAGCTTCCTCCAGTTCCAGCGACGTCAGGAAGTCTCCTTCCTCCAGTTGGCAGAGCATGTGCTGCAACGTGACCATCCTGAATTCCTGTGACATGAGATATTTGTTGAGGCGCCGCAGGTCTAGAATGGGCCTCCAGCCGCGGTCTTCTTTACCAAGAAGTATCTGGAGAAAACTGTTCCCCGGAGCCGGTTTGACACTAGCTCTATCACCCCTTTTCTCATCATTGCTGCAGGAGCTGAGGGATGTGTTGCTCCTGCCGGGCCACCATCAGCATCCACGGACACCTTGGTTGACATTCCAGTGTGTGTCTGTGGGCGAGAGCGTCCAGCACCCATCGGTCGACAGAGCTCTTTTCCCACTCGCTGACGAAGCCTGCCACCCACTAGGGTGCAGGGGTGGGGGCCTGACGTCCTGGCCGGTTTAATCTTGCTTCAGGGCTTGTGTGCCACCTTGTGAGCGACAACGTCGGCCACCTCCTCTGAACGCTGTGGAGCGCCCCCTGTAGGCCTCCTGGGTCATGGATCAGGATGGCTGGCTGGCGGTACGAAGAGGATCCTCCGCTGAAGCCCTTCGAAGACCTGCTGGATTTTCCTCATGATGCACGAAAGGATGGACGATGTTGCTGAAGCATGCCCAGGGCACGAGCCGTCTTCGTGTCGGTCTTAAGGCCTGCAACGATTCGTTGACGGCCTTCCCAAAGAGGTTGGCCCGTCAAAAGGCAACTCCAGCACCCTAGTCTGGACCTCCTGCCCGAAGTTGGTGGCTTTCAACCAGCTACGACGAAAGGAAGGCAGACAACATTCCCCACCTGGTGGAACCCCGTGCCCGTGATGTCCAGGGCCACAGTGATGGCACGGTCCGATGCCACCTCGCCCTCCTGGAGGATCTCCAGCGTCGGGCAGAAACTCCAGCAGCGGGGCCATCTAATACCACAGCTCCCTGTCGTCTCTGGCCACGATTGCAAGCGCGTTAGCTGCCTTGACTGTCATCACCGAGTAGATCACTTTCCTACCCATGGCATCCAACTTCTTCCCTTCGTGGTCCAGAGGGACGGAGGCTAAATACAAGGGGTTAGATGGCTTCTTTCTTGCAGCCGTCGAGACCACCGAGTCAGGAGAAGTCTGAGAACGTAGGCACTTGGGTGCAGACTCCGGCACCCAGTACTTTTAATCCAGCCTACCCCTCTTCGCGGGGGCCGAGGCCGGTTTTCTCATCAACGCCAGGCACTCGTCCCATACATCGTCCAGGGGAGGCACAGCTAGAATGGTCTTTCTCTTGGCTTCATGCCGTTGGTAAAGGAAATCTTCCTTCTTGGTCTCTTCTGGCATCAGCTGGAAGATGCTCTGGCTACCATGGCATGGAACGACCCACTTCGTTTGGGGGAGCAGCCCTCGGCGGCGGAGAAAAGCTGCCGTCGTCCATGTCCGTATTCGACATGTCCGTCCCCGTAGGGCATATGCAGAGGTTGATGCACATCGAGGGAACCCCTCAAGTGGATCTTTTCGCGACCAGGGTCAACCGAAAGTGCGATCAGTACTGCTCAAGGGAATTTCCCCAAAGAGGAGCTCTAGGAGACTCGCTTGTGGTGGACTGAGAATTTCCACTACTGTACGGGTTTCCTCCAGTCTCCGTGATCCCTCGAGTAATCAGGAGGTTAAGAAAGTTCTGGAAAACCATAATCCAGATTGGGCCAGGAGAACATGGTACCCAGACCTTCTAGACATGTCCATCTGCCCTCTAATAAGTCTTCCACAGAGAGGATCTCCTCTCGCAAGAGGAAGGTCGGGTTCTCCATTCAGAGGTCAAAACGGTCAGCCTTCACGCTTGGCTTCTGAATGGCTGAGATATGAGGATTGGGACCTCCCGGACGACATAATGGAGATTTTGCTTTCAGCCAGAAGGCCAGCAACAGAGTCCTTGTACCAGTGTCGTCGGAACAAGTTCAGTAACTGGTGCAGGGACAGGAATGGGGATCCATTCCTATGTAATACTCCTATGGTACTCTTTCCTGTTACATTTGGCGAATTTGGGGCTCCAAGTTGGCACTCTAAAAGGGAAACTTAGTGGCGCAATCTATTTTCAACAATCCTCAGAAGAGGTATCCCATTTTAAAATGCCTTTGGTTATTCAATTCCTGAAGGGGCTGACAAACGTGTATCCTCCAACACCTTTTCAGGTACCCGTCTGGGATCTGAATTTAGTCCTAAAGTTTCTCCCATGTATACCTTTTGAACCATTACATTCTTGCCCGTTAAGGCTTCTTACTTTGAAAACAATTCTGCTAGTGGCAATTACATCAGCCCACACGGTGAGTGAGTTGCAGGCGCTCTCTTGTAAGCCTCCTCACACCATTTTCCATAAGGTTATCCTTAGAGTCAAACCCTTTCTTACCGAAAATAGTCTGACTTCCACCTGTCACAAAAAATGACGTTATCTTCTTTCTACCCTCCTCCACATGCAAGTGAGGGGGAAGAGAGATTACACAGACTTGACCCAAAAAGGGCTTTCAGTTTCTAGATCTCCGGATTGGCTAAATTCCGACAATCTGACCAACTTTTTGTTGGATATACCGGGCACAGATTGGGTCTAGCGGTATCAAACACTATCCAGATGGATAATATTGGCAATCTCTGAATGCTATAAATTGGTTGGAAAAGAGTCCCCAGATGGACTAAGGGCTCATTCAACTAGGGGCATGGCTACTTCAACGGCTCTTCAGAGGGGTGTCCCAGTGCAGGACATTTGTGCAGCGGCCACTTGGTCGTCTATGCATACCTTCGTGAAACATTATTGCCTGGATGCAACATCATTTCAAGGGGGTCTTTTTGCAAAGGCAGTCCTACACACAGCGCATGACTAACTATCTGATACTCCCTCCTTCAAATTCATACTGCTATGGGAGCCTATCTAAGATGAGGAATACGTGGGAGGACACAATCCATTTGAAGAACAAGTTACTTACCAACTGTAACGTTCTTTCGATAGGATGTTCCTCCCACATATTCCTCCTCGACCCTCCCAGCCTGTCCCACCGTTCAGTTTACGCCAGTGGCACTCCAAACTCCTTCAGAGCCAAAGGTCAATGAAAGCCTGGTCAACTGATGCAGCAAATAACATCGTAAAAACAGAACTGAAGCCAACGGGCGCGGCTCGAGCCCTTTATACTACGGATGACGTTGATGGTCGACGGCAGCCCTCGAGGGACATTCGACGCCACGGCCTCGAGCACAGCAGCGTCCTCTAGTGAAAAATGTCCGAAGAAGCAAGCTGGAAGATACAAATATCTAAGATGAGGAATACGTGGGAGGACACAATCCATTCGAAATTTCTTGCAGGTATTACCTCTCCATTCCCCATGCCTTCACGGCATATGGTCATAACTCCCTTCACTCAACCATGAATGCTACTGAGAATACCTTCCCATATTTTTTATACAAGTCTTCAAGAACATACTTCCATCTCCCTGAATACAAAAATTCTGTAACAAGGAAGCTGAGCTGAGTAATGAAGATCGATAGAGGCCAGAAGCACAAGACGCCCTCTAGTGGGTGCAAGCGCATACTTGATGTCGGGAAATTTAAACCACTGAACCAGCTGGCTGGTGAGGAGAATCTCGTCCTCTCGGTACCGACCGAGGGACCACTCCGCTGTTGAGAAGTCTGTGGACCCAACCAGCTCAGGGCGGAATCAGAGGAGGACAGGCTGCAGGAGGCGGTCCGCTGCTAAAACGCCACAAAGGGAAGAGAGGGGGAGACTTCCTGCGATACGCAGGTACCAAAAGGCAGCCTATATGCCGCTCAAGCATACAGAAACCCAGAGCAGGCGAGTGGGAGCTGGCAGGAAATGCCAAAGCCACAGAGCAGCGAACACGGAAAGAAGGAACGTGATGCTGACGACTTTGGCTATCCTGGCACCCTAAAATGCACTCTTCTAAATCCATTGACTTTGATACTGTTTGTCCCTCATAGTAGCTTGCTGTGTACTGGTACTGCTGGGAAAGGCTTATGTAGACTTCATTTGAGGATTTACTTGTCCTCACATTTACTGAGAAACTGTTCTAACCTTTTTTGCTTCCCTTAACCTTTCCTTTCTGCAAATCTGAATCTACCAAGTATAACAGTGTAATATATAAATGCAAATACTTGTGATTGAAGTCACCTCAGGGTGTAGGAGAAGTGAATGGAGCAAATCCAGATTATTCACTATTTGATTCTGAAAAGTAATTTTAAAGTATATTTGTATTGATACAACAAATTTCCTTTTTAAAGAATGCTTATTTAAAACGGACGTTAAATAACTATTTATAACTGAAACCTTCAGTGTAAGTGTTACTTGGCTACTTGTAATTAAGTATTTCATTGTACAGCTCACATTTACCCCTCTTGAGATAGGCCTGGCTGCTCAGTCACACTACCAACTTGTGTAGTACAGATCTATAACAAAAGGTGGGTTATAATACCAAGCAGATAAGTGTTGTGTAGTGTAGTCTCACACAGTGTGACTGCACCAATTCTTAACAGTGGGCCCACAGAAAGCGTGTCCAATCCTAGAAGTAACCGAAGACCCTGAAGAGGAACCCGAGGTGGCAGCAAAAATAGGACCCAGAGAGGTCTCATTTCTCAGATACAGGATCAACCAAATCCTACATTAGGGAGGGGGGATTCCCACTAGTGCCAGAAGAATGACAAAGGGGAAAACAATAGTGTTACAGTTGGAAGTAGTAGTAATATGCAAGGACATGGTGATTCTGTGTGGCACAGATGATAACATGGAGTGTTGAACAGTGCAGTGCATTGCATTGACCCCACTTTGACAATTACAAGAGTGTCAGATGAAGGAGAGATGGTGTTCCAGATACAGATAACATGCCCAGTTGAGGTAGTGGAAGGAACAAGTTACTTACCTGTAACTGTTGTTCTCCAGCATGGGTCTGGCATGGATTCACATGCTCATGAATATTCCTCGTCGTCAGGCCGGGAATCCTCGTTAAAGAAAAAAAATCAGTATCAGTTTCGTTTCTGATCTGTCTATCTTAGTAGTAACCAATCACTGGTCTCTGGGTCATACTGCCCCCAGCCAATGACTGCCCTCTACCTAAGCCCCGCCTCCGGCAGCCATCCTCAGATTTGGTAGCACATAAAGTGGCAGTATGACCAAGTGAAGAGCCGCAGAGGGGTAGGCGGGAGGGTTCGCATGTGAATCCATGCCAGACCCATGCTGGAGAACAGGTAACTGGTTCCTTCTCCAGCATGGGGTCTGGCATGGATTCACATGCTCATGAATAAGAGAATACATAGCAGTACACACATGCACAACCACGGGAGGTGGCAACAGGCTCAACATTAAGCAACTCTTACCTCCTCACCAGGCTCACCTTAGGCGAACAGGTTGCACAGCACTGCTTGGCCGACCCTGGAGTCCCGATCGACGCAGTAGAATCTTGTGAAGGTGTGCGTCGACCTCCACGTCGCAGCCCTGCAGATGTCCAGCAGGGGCACACCAGACAGGAACGCCGTGGTAGCAGCGATCGCTCTGGTCGAATGGGCTCTCCGACGGCCGGGCAGCTGTCGGTTTGCCAACCGGTGACAGTGCATGATGCAGCCGGAGAGCCATCTGGAAATGGAAGTCTTCGAGAGAGCCTTGCCTTGATTCACAGTCCCAAAGTTCACAAACAGCTGTGACGTCGTCCGAAAACTCTTCGTGCGGTCCACGTAGAACTTCAGCGCTCTAGCTACATCCAGCGAGTGCAAAGTCCTCTCGGCCGGCGACGAAGGCGACGGGAAGAAAACTGGCAACACCAAGGGCTCGTTGAGGTGGAAGTCAGACGGCACCTTGGGCATAAAGGATGGGTGTGTCCTCAGCACCACCCTCGTGTCATGAAAAGTCAAGTATGGAGGCTTGCAAGATAGGGCCTGGATCTCTCCCACTCGTCGTGCGGAGGCGATGGCCACGAGGAAAGCTGTCTTCCATGACAGGAACTTCAAAGGCGCCGAATGCATAGGCTCGAATGGGGCCCCCCATGAGCTTGGTCAGCACCACATTAAAGGCATGGCCTAGTAAAAATGTTTATTGTCCCTACGGGTCGGCCATGTTTTTTTAAGCCTAAGTGGTTCGATTTTTGAAAAAACTTTCCTATGGACCTTACCCGAGTTTTCGTCCATTAAACGCACGTGAAAACAAGCACCAGGGAGCCGCCATTTTTTGATAATCCTATCACTTGCCGCATCGCCCTGGCTGACCCGCTTTTGCGGCACTAAATCAATTCCCCCGCCCCTGAGCCTGACATTATCAAAACATTCATATTCCCCGCCTCTCTCCGTGACGTTACTGTGCTGCGTAGGCAAACGCGCCCAGTCGTCTTCTACGCGACTTCACACAGAACCCGGAAACCAACACAGACCATCTCACAACACAGCGCGCCACAATTTGGAATATGAAACTGTACTTTAAAATCAAACAGCAACACAGTACATTTGGTAAAGTACATTTATTTGACATTAAATGTTTAGAGAATATTCAGCAATTGCCATATGAACTCCGAAAGCCATTTATTTTCTTTTATCTGTATCCGCAATGGTACACAAGGTGTTGCTTTTCGTTAAAAGAAGCACTTTGGAAGCACGGTGAACCACAAGGCTGTTACATCAACTAGGCACTAGTCCATTGTAAAGGTTATGTTGCTTCAAGCCACTAGTACAGCGTAAGGGCATGTGGGCCCTTGGCGATCGTCCCATAAAATTGTCAGTGTGCTCCAGTTGTTCACACAAAGCTGCAGGTGTCTCACGAAGAAGCCGTCTGCCGGTGTCTCAAACCGATGGCAGTAGCAGAAGGGGAGCAAATACCTGTTATGAAAAAAAAAATTATAATTAGTCTCGCCAGCCGATCTTCATTAATATTACTCATTTTATTTATTACAGCCGATCAGAAACTATTTGCTTGCAAGGATAGTTCAATGGAGTATGTTCGGCTCTAAAATCAATGCAAAAAGTAACGAAATAAATCGAGGCCAACACACAATGATAAACGACAGTTAGTCTACATGCGTGAGGAATGATATGATATATGATATGGCATTTGTAACGCGCCTATACTCAAGTGTTTCAAAGCGCGACGAGGCAGGTGAGGAAGAAGGGCAGACAGACAACGACCCTACTAGGCCAGGTGTCTTTCTGATCGCGCATGGGGAAGGGGGGTAAAAGTGCTGTACATGGTTAGTCGAATACAAGATAAATAATCGGGCCAGCTGGTGGCAAGTGCAAGGTAAATGCCGGGAGAAGGGGCTGAAGGATAGAGACAGTCCCGTAGTGCAGGTAGGCAGTGCAGGGAAAAGTGGCTGGGCCAAGGACCGAGATCGGTGAGACCAGTGGACCTGCATGCCCATGTGCCCACTACGAACACGTTTTCCTTGCTTTTCCTAGCTCTTCATTCATTCATTTATTCATGCATCCATTCATTAAATCTTCATTCCGGTATAAAAGCGTGTAAAGATTTACTCACATTAGATTTGAAATTTCCATTGTGTCTCTTCGTAATGCAGTCTGTAAAACGGACCGTGCTCTTGACAACGATTTTTCGTATACTGAACTAAAATGAAACTCGATCTAGTTTCTGAATTTTCTGCCTTATCGTCTCTTACGTTATTGCGCACCCCCTTCAAATGTAGTTCTTTCGGCATGGTCCCTGTCTCAAGGTCAGAAAACAATAGACCCTTATACTTCCAGTGCGACTTGTGGGCCTCTTCTGGGCGCGAGCTGAAAATCAAAGCCGCTGTCCTTCGCATTCTTTATTTGCAACATCAAGTAGTAAAGGCATCTGTGAGAACTTGAAGTTTAGAATCCCTCTATGTAGTGCGCCTCAATGTGCAAATGCGAACTGGCTTCTCTCCCAAATGCCACGGCCCGCTTGGCGCGTTCTAAGTCCCCCAATTTTGTCCCTGTTGTCTGCGAGCTTTGCAGCCCAAATGGAGACATTTAATTTTTGGCGGAAGGTCAGGGAAAGTATAAAGTACCACAAGAGTTGAGTTAAAAGTGAGATTTATTGTTTGATTATTTGCAATACGCAAGCCTCCCCTCCGTTAACAGTGCGCAGCATTTACATTTACATGAGATGAGACATGAGAAAAATATATACATACACATATGAGGTGAATAGAGAGAATTCAAAGATGACACCCAGCTTGTTCGCCACCCATGATGGTGAAGGTAGGGGTTAGGGTTACAGGTACACTGTACAATAAAATTTATTTACAAAAAGACAATCGTATTGCAATTATTTAAACCGGGATTTGTACTTCACAACCAGCTGTGCTTCGGGTGGGCATGGCACAGTCGCAATGTTCGGTGGCAATGGATCACTGCTCTGCACAGAAACGTCCAAAATTCCATATCTGTGCTTCTCTAACACAGCAACAATAAGGCCTTTCACAAAGTCGAACTGCATTTCATCATAGACTGGTTTGATCACCCATTGCTTACTTCGTTTTGAAAACACCTTAGTGTAGCGAGGCATCCTTACTTTACCCCTAGTCCTAGATTGTTCACGTCCGACATTGCTGTTATGGGCCAAGACTGCTTGTAGAGGGCGATGTTTCATGCCCCGAAAGCTAAAATGCAAGCGCTTTGGCCTGTACTTTAGGCACATATTGTGGAACACCTCCAAATCTCCTGTGTGACAGAATTCTGTCAGTCCTCTCAAATCTCTTGATAGAATTTTGTCGAAAACAATCTTCTCAATGGCTTTGTGTGTCGGTGAAGATAGAATCAACCACTTCTTCTTCCGTGCCTCCTCTGGGGACAAAGGGCCATGTTCACATTGGTGGAAATGTTGATTTTCTGTCCAGCGGTGAACGTTGGTACAGTGGTGCATCAGTGACCGCCATTTTTCAAGTAGTATTTCCACTGACCCTTCACAAGTTTTTGAGCTCCACCAAAGATGGTTGGTGATAGAATGGGACCACTGCAAAATACTTTCAAAACCTTTTTTTTTTCCTGCAGCCGAGATTTTCTTACTGATTGATTTAGCAAGATGCCATACGTCAAATTGATGATTAATATGTGGGAACTGCTCTCTCACTGTCTTGGCAATTGAAACGTGTCTGTCCGTGGCTATGAGGTCGATGTGCATTCCCCTTGATTGTAGATATTCCACTGATTTTATAAATCCTAGTTTCTCCATGGCCACTGACGATGTACATTGTGTTACCTGCACGACCACCGAACTCACAATTTTCTTACTATCCATGTCCTGAAAGTGGTAGGTGCAGTACTTGGCAGAAAATCCAGGGCTGTCGCACTGTCCATCGCCGGCTAGCCTGAATCGTTTGCCTTCGAATGTACTTGCTAGAGACAATTATTCAATTTTCCAAGCATCACTAATGGGCGGAAACAGATAATCACGTTGGTATATGTAGTACAACGATTTAGAAATGAAATGGAGTCCCACAAACTGAAAGAAAGCCTCTAACTTTCTAAAACTGGAGCCACTAAAAAGTGATGCAGCTGCACACAGTAGATTGCCTGCTGGAATTTTCCCCAGCATCGTTTGTGCAGACCATGAGAACCTATGATTTAATCTACAGGCGGCATTTATTTTGACGTTACTGCCTTCTATTTGACGAGTCACATTAATCAATGGCTTCCCACATACTTTCCCTCTAACGGAATGCACACATTTCAGCATACTTATAATTTCCATCAAACAACTGTCGAATACAATGTATTTGCTCTCTTTCATTAGACTGTCATCCTGCGTCAACGTTGTTTCGGCCTGTGACGTTGTGGAGATTTCAACACATTGGAAAGCAATATCGCTGATATCAAGTTCTGATGCGTCTATGGATGCTGCGGCTGGTTCATTCTCTGTCATTTCGACATCTATTACTTCAACATTGATGGGAGAACACAACAATGTCGACAGGTTTTTAGGTGGCAAATTTTTGGCGGGTGTAGATTGTGTGAATTGATCTGCAACTACTTCAGAGCTATCTTAAATACATTCAATAACATCTTCTTGTGGTGGTGCGGTCGCACTGTAGCAATGGTCCAATGCAACTTTGCTGTATTCTCCAAACACAGTTAATTCATGTTCTGGCCATTCAACATGAGCATCTCGAGCCTGAACACGCCTCGCCTCAATTAATAGTTCCTCCATAGTGTACATGGTCTGGCAAGCAACATCTCTCATTCACTTCACTGTCTGTGTATGTATAGTTCTGACACCCACGGGTAACCGGAGGAGAGATTGGAAAAGGGATGTTCAGTTTAAACACAAGATAAAGTGTAGTCCAATTGACTGGAAAAAAATATAAAATAGTCCCCAGCACAAACATTTTTTTAAAGTTATGAAATGTTTGTAACTAACCTTTTTTTGTTTTTTTTTCTTTGCAACTTTTTTGACCCGACCTTCAACATCTGCATGCTGTAGCTCCGATTCGTTTCCGCATGTCCTCCCTTCCTCTTGCGCTGCAACGACTATATTTTCTGTATCCGCATAGACAGCACGGAATGAAGCTCCATCGTCTCCCTGAAACATAGTACTTTCATTACTATGTATCAAAATATTGTTAGCATAAAACACACGTGAGGACGAACACACAGGTACATCTCAATAGCCAAACACGATTTAAGCATTGTGTGCAACAATCGAAGTATTCGACCAGTGATCTATTTCGATGGAGCGGTCAGTATCCATACCTCTGGCTATGCATGGACTGCCATGAATGGTTGTATTGGAGAGGAGGCATCAGCATCTCCCTGAAACACAGTACTTGCATTAGTATGGTTTTCAATATTGGAAACATAACACACACGTGGGGTCGACGGCACATGTACATATAAAGAGATAACCACAAATGATGCATTGTCTAAAATAATCAAGGAAAATCTAAATATGATCACATTTCATCGACTTATTTCTCCGATTTATTTACATCTGCATCATCTAAATGGGATGTTGTGATTGTAGTGGAAGCTCCGTCGTCTCCCTGAAACACAGCACTTGCGTGAATAGGGAAGAAAGTATAGCAAATGGAATCACGTTATATGATCACGCATGATGGAGCTGTCAGTATCCATACCTCGTGCTGCCGAAGAATATCTATGGATGTTGCAAATGTAGTGCGCACTTCCGAAAGCTGTTGCGCCGATTGGTATACGCATGGTCCCGCTTCCACTTCCCCTGAAATTACTTGAATGTCAGGCTCTGCATCAAGTGCAGGGGTTGACGCTCCATCAACTGCCTGAAACATAGTACTTGCATTAGTGAGGATTACAATAGTGAAAACATAACACACACCTGGGGTCGACAGCACAGGTACATATCAACGGCTAACCACGAAAGAAACATTGTGTAGAACAATCAAACGACAAGAATTCCAGCTCTGATGATGACGCTCGATGGAGCTGTCAGTATCCATACCTCCTGCTGGTGAAGAGCATCTAGAAATGTTGTAGATGTGGCGGACGCTTCAGCATCTCCCTGAAAGACAGTACTTGCATTAGTATGGATAACACTAATTATAACTGAAAACAAACACCAGTGGCCGACAACTAAGGTGTATATCAATTGGAAAGCACTAACCAAACATTCAGTAAAATAATTACACGATAGAATAAAACTATTACTTGACATGCATAAAACAAGTCTGTAGCAGATTAGCCAATTAAGATTACCTGATACGTGCTAGAAGTGGTTGATAACTGCGACCACGTCAAGGATGTAGAGTGTTCTTGCTTCAGATTCAAGGGATAGTCAAGAAGTTGAAAAGGTAAATTAATGATTGATAATGAAATGCCAATATTAAAAATATCCATGCAAGGCGACAGAATACTTGAAAAATGCTCAATACAGCACAGTTCCCTGTTCCCATATAAATACATTGCGTTTGTGGGTTATGAAATCGAAAAATATATATTGATAAATGTCATTATTCAAAAAACTATACACTCATATCAATATCGAAATTATTACAAGGGATAGAACACCTACAATATCAATTAATCCATTTGGCTACCTACACACTACTGCAAGGCCTAAAGCTAAATCCGGACACTTGACTCACCGGTGGCAGAATGTGGACGAATAGAGTGGGAATAGCGTTTGAGCAATTTCCGTGTCGTTCGCGGTTTATTCTTCTTTGTTATCCAAGATTTTGTGTACATGTCCAAGGAAAAGTGCCGGCTGCAGATGCGGTATCGATCACCCCTCTTGTCCTGTAAGACTTGTTGGACTCTACTTTCCAGCTCATCCAGTGGATATCCGCAAAGTCTGACCCATTCTCTTATTCGATCAACAGTTTTCGGGAATACATGCATTGTAGTGCCTTCAGATTTCGCATGGGTCTTCGAAGGGCAACCGCTAATCGAACAGGCAGGCATTGTTGATAAATCTGAAAAGTAAATTTCAACATTATTATACAATCTTCAAGAATAAAGATTTGATACAAAAGTAAATGAATCATACAATGATCAATACAAGGTTTGTTTTGGTCGCAGGAACTATACCAGTTCATTATGTGCGGCTTAGTATTTGCATAAGTTGCAGAAATGTATAAATGATGTGACTAAAATCTGAACATGTGACTCGTCCCTTGGATGTTCTGTCTTGCACGAGAAGGAAACATGCTTACATTATAGACTGGACCCCCGAAGGGTGCAATTCGATGACAATAGAGACAGATGAAAATAAATAGTTCTATTGATAGCATAGCAATGGAAACTCAAGTCAATAGCAATGAGACCAATGAACATAGCACTATTGTGTACTCTACTCGCAAATAGATGGAAATTTAAAAATCTGCGAAATATGACTAGGATACATGGCCTTACCTTGACCAACAAACCGTTGGATTCAGCAAGCAGAGCAGTATGTTGCAGGAGAACAGGTGGATGGCCACAGGTAGCACACTGATGGGTTTGCTCTAAGCGGTCACAGAAGTTCACAGATAGCACGACGACTAGCAGATTAGCGTAGATCACAGTGGTTGCCAGGTAGCACGTTCAGGAGTTGACTTGCAAAGCACAAAGATGTTCTCATGAGACATATCAAGTGGTTTATAAAGTATTAGAAACAGGGGTGTGTTTGTGAATGAATGACGTATGTATGTCGTGGTATGCGGGGGGCGGCCTGCTTCAAGGGGAGGCCTGGCTGGAGACATGGGGTCTGAGGAGGCCATGTGAGCGATGGCCCCTTGGCGTGGGATACCTTTTGAAGTGTACATGCAGTTTGGCACCTTGGCCTTTCGCGCCCCCGACAGCGCGCATCCCCGGGTGCAAACCGCCTTTGATAGAAGGGGTGGGATGGATGGGCTGGGGCGTGCAGATAAGGCACAGGAAGACTGCTGAATGGAGACACACTTATGTGGATTGCAGGGGGGCGGCCTGCTTCAAGGGGAGGCCTGGCTAGAGACACGGGGTCTGAGGAGGCCATGTGACCGATGGCCCCTTGGCGTGGGATACCTTTTGAAGTGTACATGCAGTTTGGCACCTTGGCCTTTCGCGCCCCTGACAGCCCCCCATGCCAGCGCTCATCCACTGGCGCGAACCGCCTTTGATAGTATATCGTTGCTTATCAATAACAAATGCCACATATCGGAGATTCTTGTGAGCACAGACCCACACTTCAACCGGTGTATTATAGTGGTCAAGACCCTAAGGCCTGTATAATCCAATGGTAATTGTTAGTATAGATATATGTGTGACTTTTATAGAGACATAACCTACTGAAAGACTTTGAACAAGTGTTATTTAGTGCATGCATTATCGAGAATATGTTATGTTAGCTTAGATAGTGACCCCCCTGCTTCACAACGACCAGACCTTCACCCATTCGGAGCACAGATGTCTGACGTCCATCCTTGAATGGAGACACACTTGATTCATTTAAAAAATCGAAACAACCGTTGTTAAAATATATGTGGTGTTTTATTTTGTATCTTATTTTCATGACAAAAAAATACAAGACTTTAAAGATTATACAGGTCAGGTTGCAGCACAGCGAGAGAAAATCCCCTGTACTGACCGCTGTCACTCGGGAACGTTTCTCTAATGGCACGAACGGCACAGGCGGGTATCACTTCGAACGCGGTGTCCAAGCCTCCCGTGGAGCCACCATGTAAAGGAACGATAGGCCACCAGCCTGTACCACCTGTGAAAAGGAATGAAAAACTGTTTTTAAATGACCAAAATAAGTTTAATAAACGTTTGTTGTCAATGACAATTCTTGTAACTAATGGCATTCTGCACGGACAAATGCTATCTAGACAATGCACACTATTGAACGACTTACATGCGTTACAATGATATGTAGATGTAATTTTGGATATAGTAGAAGAACATGAAATAGGATTGGCATGACAAGCAGAGTATACTTACTCGTTACTCGGATTACGAGGACGAACAGTTGCGCGAAGTTCGTGCATAAGCACCACCGTTATTCTCAACACGGCCCGTGTGAGGCAGGCTGCCCTGAAGTCTGGCAGCTCGGTGATGCATTGCGGTCGTGGCTCGCCTTCCGAAATGTAGGCCAGGCATCCCGAGTTTTCTCGGCAGCAGCAGCTCTCCTCCTCGGTTGGCATTAGCTCGCACCGATTGCATGTGCACCAGGTGGAGACGCCGTCCATGCGACTAGGACCAGGCTCTTCATCTGTTGATTCGTCCTGCCAACTGCCGTCCGAATCCCCATCGTTTTCGCGTGCTTCCCTTTCCAGTAGTTCCTCCTCGGTATACTCAGGCTCGTACATGTAGGGCATTATTGTAGCCACTGTGTGGTAAAAAAAGTAAAATAATTTACAGAGATGGTACAGGTTTTCACACGGGCTACAAGCGGCGAAGGTAGCTAACCAGAGCACAGAAACGAGTCACAAAATACTCTAAGTAACACAGAGAGAGGAATGGAATCGAAAATCTGCTGCTGTGTGTTGTGAAACGGTCTGTTTATACTTATTGAGGAAAGAGGCGTCCTGCCATTTCCATGGCGACACGTCATGAGCTGAAGCGCAGCGAATGTTGACACAAGACGTGCTTTGGCGTTGGGAAATGGGCGGTACGAGTCTGCTGATGACAGGCTCAGGAGCGGGGGAATTGATTTAGTGCCGCAGAAGCAGGTCAGCCAGGGCGATGCGGCAAGTGATAGGATTATCACAAAATGGCGGCTCCCTTGTGCCTGTTTTCGCGTGCGTTTAATGGACGAAAACTCGGGTAAGGCCATAGCAAAGTTTTCTAAAATCGAGCCACTTAGGCTTAAAAAACATGGCCGACTCGTAGGGACAATAAACATTTTTACTAGACCATGCCTTTAAGCTCCCATGCCGGGGCAGGAGCCTTCACCAGCGGGAATGATCGGAATAGTCCCTTCATGAATTCTTTCACCAGGCGATGAGAGCACAAGGACGCCCGACCCGTCGTCCTGGTATATCGGGAGATTGCAGCCAGATGTATTTTGATGGAGGCGTGAGCCATTCCAGCTTTGGCCAGCGACAGTAGGTACGGCAGTACTTGAGGGGCTGTAATTCGCAGAGGGTTAATCTTCTGTGCACGGCACCAGACAGAGAACCTCTTCCATTTATGTCCGTAGTACTTGAGGACGCCCTGGCCTTTGCAAGAAACTCTCTGCAGTCGGCCGGGATGTCGTACCCTCCAAACTCTAGTGCTGCAGGAGCCAGGCCTGCAAGTTCAGCAACTCTGGGTTGTGGTGAAGAATGGCGCCTCCTTCTCTGGAGAGAAGGTCTGCGTCCGTCGGCAGCTTGACTGGTGGGGACGTTGACAAGTCCAGAAGGTCCGGGAACCAGATCTGTCTCGCCGGTGCGACGAGGATCATCCTGCACCGGGACCTCTTGAGCTGGTTGATGAGCCGGAGCAGCAACGGCAGCGGAGGGAACGCATAAAGAAATAGGCCGTCCCAGGGAAACGAGAAAGCATCGCCCATGCTCCTCGGCTGGGGGAACCTGCTGGCGAACCTCTGGCACATGGAATTCGTCGCCGCCGCGAAGAGATCGATTTGGGGTTCGCCCCATCGTCGGAAGAGTCGATCCACTTGATCATGGCGTAGTTCCCACTCGTGGCACGAGCGCAGCTCCCTGCTGAGTGAGTCGGCGATCGTATTTTTTATTCCTGCCAGATGAAGAGGCACCAGAAACATCCCTTGGGCGACAGCCCAATGCCACAGATCCTGGGCTTCCTTGGATAAGGCCGGGGACCTGGTTCCGCCCTGCTTCCGGATGTAGAACATCGTGGTGGTGTTGTCGGTGAAGATCCTCACCACCTTGCCCTTGAGGGACGGAAGAAAGGACCTGAGGGCCCAGAACACCACGCGGAGCTCCAAGATGTTGATGTGGAGAGACTTCTCCAGGAGCCAAAGGCCTCTTGCGTGAAGATCTCCAGTGTGTGCTCCCCAACCTTCCAGGGAGGCGTCCGTCGTCACCGTCACCTGGTGAGCTGTGGTCTGAAAGTCTGTGCCCGCCGACAGATGGGAGCGGGTACCCCACCACCGGATAGCCTGACGGAACGTCTCGTTGAGTGGGATCCTGTCCTCGAAGCTGCCCGTCGACTGGATCCAGCGGCCGTCGAGGAACTCCTGTAAGGGTCTCATCCGAAACATGCAAAGGCGCACCAGATAAATGCAGGACGACATCATCCTGAGGAGGGACTTGATAGATCTTACCCTGGCCATGTCCGTGGCCAGCAGACGCTGCACCTTGCCCAGAATGGTCCTGTTCCTTTCCTCCGACGGCGAGGCCAGCCGCGCCACCATGTCGAGCTAGGCTCCCAGAAACAGGGCGACTTGCGACGGAACCAGGTGGGATTTTGGAAAGTTGATGGAGAATCCCAGGTCCGTGAGCAGCTGGACAGTCTTCGCAGTGTGCTCCACGGCGAGCTCCCTTGTCCTTGCCCGGATGAGCCAGTCGTCCAGGTAGGGGTAGGCGTGGATCCCCTGTAGGCGCAGCCGCGCCGCCACCGGTGCGAGGCACTTGGTGAACACCCTGGGTGCCGACTTCAATCCGAACGGGAGGGCCTTGAACTGATAGTGCCGCCCTTGGACGACGAACCTGAGGAACTTTCGGTGTCTTTTTAGAATGGGGATGTGGAAGTACGCATCCTCCAAGTCCAACGACGACCGGAAATCGCCCTCCTCCAGCTGTCCCAGCACATGCTGGAGGGTGATAATACGGAACTTCTGTGCCTTGATGTACTTGTTCAGTCGTCGTAGGTCCAGGATGGGGCGCCATCCTCCCGTCTTCTTTTTTACGAGGAAGTACCTCGAGTAAACTCCGGAGCCCCGAAGCCTCTTTGGGACGAGCTCGATGGCACCCTTCTTGAGCATCGCCCTTACTTCCAACAGTAGTTGAGGGATGTGATTTTCCTTCCTGGCCACGGGTGGAACGCGAGGGCACTTCTTCTGAAACTCGAGGGCGTGCCCTTGGGCCAGGGCGTCCAGCACCCAACGGTCAGTGCAGATGGACTCCCACACGCTGACGAACCTCGCCAGCCGGACCCCCACCGGGGTGCTTCGGCGGGGGCCCGACCCCACGGTCGGTTCAATCTTGTTTGGAGGCCGCCTTGCCTCCTTGACATCCTTGTCGACGACGACGGGCACCACCTGACTTGCCGCGTCCCCTGTAGGCTTCCTTGGACGAAGATCTTGCCGCTTGGCGGTAAGTGGAGGAGCCACTGCCGGATCCCTTGGAGGCACCTTGTCTGCCTCCGGAGCTCCGAAAGGACGGCCGTCGTTGTTGGAGCACTCCCAGTGCCAGGGCAGTCTCTGCGTCTGTCTTGATGGCCTGAGGGGACTCCTCAACCGCCTTCCCAAACAGGTTGTTCCTATCGAAGGGCATGTCCAAAACCTTGGTTTGTACGTCCTGGCGGAAATCCGTGGCCTTGAGCCATCCTCGTTGTCTCAAGCAAACGCTGTTGCCCAACTGACGGAAACCGGTGTCAGCGATGTCCGTTGCCACCGTGATGGCGTGGTCCGAAGCAATCTCCCCCTCCTGTAGGATTTCAAGGGCCTCAGCCCTTTTGGCGTCCGGAAGGAAGTCTAACAGAGGGGCGATTTTGAACCACAACTCCCTGTCGTAGCGGGCTACGATAGCCAGGGCGTTGGCCGCCTTGATAGTCGTCGCTGCGGATGAGATGATCCGTCGTCCCATCGTGTCCAATTTCCTGCCCTCGCCGTTCACCGGGGAAGTTGATGTCGAGGCCGATGCCCCCCCAGCTTTCTTCTTTGCCGCCGCCGAGATGACCGAATACGGGGTAGGTTGTGCCCGAAGGCACAAGGGGGCAGCATCGGGGACCCGGTACTTCTTCTCGTACCGGTCCCTCTTTGCCGGCACCGTGGCAGGGTTCTTGAGGAGGGCCAGCCCCTCATCCCAGTTGTCATCAAGAAGCGGTACGGCGAGGACCGTCTTCCTTTTAGCCTCGCGCCGTTGGTAAAGGAACCCTTCTTTCTTCTTTTCTTCTGGGCTTAGCTGAAAAAGCTCGGATGCCCTGGAAATCATGGCATGAAAGGATCCAATTTCGTTGGGTGGGGACGCCCGAGCAGGGGGCGACGGGGGACACGTCCCGTCGTCGCCTCCGTCGTCATCTGTACCTGTCGTAGCCGTGTCCGTGCCTGTATCATCCCCGTGGGTAGTAGACCGGGGGAAGGCAGAGCAGGCCGCAGGTGGGAGAGGTGAAGTAGGATGCGTCCTCCTTTTATGCGGTGGACTCCCCGAAGGTCCTGGCTCCGGTTCCCGCGTCGGGTCTGGCTCAGGTACCTCCGTCGGGGGAAGGGGCAACCTTGTCCTTATCTCCGAGCATAATGACTGAATCGCTGACAAAATGGCCGCCGAGGTGTCCTGCGGCACCGGAAACGATGGGCGCGAGGGCTCTTGAGGAGCCTTGTCGGCGACACCGTCGCTCTCGTCGTCACCCTCGTCTGGATCCCTCCCGATGGGCTGGGCCTCTTCCACGACTTCGATGAGCTCTTCTTCAGAGGTCGTGTCCGTATCCACGATGGCCACCTGCCCCTCCCCCTCCTTTTCCAACGAGGACTTCGTGGGGGTCTTCTCAATGGGCCTGAAAGACGATTCCCTCCGCGGCGGCAGGAAGACTCTGGGTCCTGAGGGCACCTCCACTGGTGTAACCTCCACAGGCTGAGCCAGGGCCGCGGCGACCTCCTCAATCGAGGTCTTAGCAGAGTGAATTAAGGCCATCATCACCTTCTGGACGCCTGGGGCCTTCACCTTGGGGGGAGGGTCAGAGCCTCGCTCCCCCTGGAATCTTCGAGATCGACCGGGGCCTCTCCAGAAGCTTCGCCGGGTTCTCGGACTTCCTCTTACCCGAGCCAGAGCGATGGCTCGTGGTTGATGGCGCCGGGGAGGATGAGCCCTGCCTGGCAGCCAAGGAGCCCGACCGTTCGGCGCTCCCGGTGCCCGCGGACTCGCGGTGCTTAGCCTTTTGTTGGGCCCCCGTCGCCGGGGCACCCTCACAGGACTTAGAGGACCGCTCAGACTTCTTTTTCTCGCCCGACGGGCTCTTCCCTTCCAGCCAGTTGGCGAGACGGAGGTGGCGATCCTGCATGGTCCGCTCCGACAAGTTCCCACAAAACGCACAGTCCTTCTCCTTGTGCGTCTTGTCCTCCTGGAGACAGTAGAGGCCTAACGAATGCTCGTCCTCCTTGAAAACATTCTGAAGCTGGCATCCAGTGCAGGTCCTGAACAGCTTCCCCGGCGTCGAGCTTCCTTTCTCCTGGGCCATGTCCGGGGTAGGCCTCGGAACTTCTGGAATCCTCCAAAAGCGTAATTCGACAAAATCTTCACCCTTGAGGGGCGTAGAAAACTCCGAAACGGATCCCCATTGATCGGATGTAGAAACTGTGGAGCTTGAGGCTCTATTTAACCGTAAAATTAGAAAAATCTCCTGAAAAAGCGTGAAAACGCAGCAAAAGCTCGAGAGCTACAGCACGAGGACTCCCAACACTTGAACGTGCGGTAAAAATCTGAGGATGGCTGCCGGAGGCGGGGCTTAGGGAGAGGGCAGTCATTGGCTGGGGGCAGTATGACCCAGAGACCAGCGATTGGTTACTACTAAGAAAGACACATCAGAAACGAAACTGATACTGATTTTTATCTATACTGAGGATTCCCGGCCTGACGACGGGGAATATTCAGGAGCATGTGAATCCATGCCAGACCCCATTCTGGAGAAAAACTGGTGCCCATTCCGACAGTTAGTGAAGAAGAAAAACTAATACACAGAGGGAGATCTAAAAGAGGTTATGGACAAAGGGACCCTACGATGTAGGGGTACTGAAAGGGATTGGGGCAGTAAAAATAAAACTTAAACAAGGGGCCCTGCTGCCCCAGGCAAAACAATACCCATTGACCAGAGAAGATGATTAGGGGGGATATATTCCACTCTGCACGCATTATGGCAGCAAGGCATAATTCAGACATCATCCACCTGCAACACAGCAATCTACCCAATAAAGGAATCAAAAGGAGTGTCGTGGTATTTTATTCAGGATGTGCGTCCCCTAAATGAAGGGGTAGCCCTAAATGAAGGGGTAGAAGCAGAATTTCCTGTGGTTCCAAACCACACCACAATATTGTGTAATATACCAGCAAGGGCAAAATACTTCACAGTCATTGACTTGAAAAACGCCTTTTCTCTATACCCTTGAACCCAGATTCAAGATACCCGCCCGCCTTCATGTATCGCAGAATCAGATTTGAACATACTTGTTTGCCCCAGGGGTACTGTGAATCACCCAGCATCTTCAATAGAATAATACAAATGGATCTATGCAATGTGCAAACATCAAGCCCCTGCTAATATGCAGTGAGACAGAAGAAGAGTGTAGAACACACTCAGTACACATTTAGTCACCTCCTGCAGAAAAAAGGGCACAAGGTGGATAAGGAATAATTACAGTATTGTCTCGAAGAGGTAGTGTACTTGGGACAAATAATCTCTATTTAAGGGGGAAGGGGGACACGAATAATCCCTTTCATTCAACGGCTCACCCACGAACAGTAAAAGAAATGCAGAAGTTTCTAGGTTTGTGCAATTACTGCAAAGCTTGGTTATTTGATTATGCCACATTCAATAAACCCCTACTGCAGGGCCTTAGGAAGAAGAGAAAAACCAGAGGGACATAAAATGGACATCTGAAATGAATGAGAGTTTCACAGAACTAAAAGGCACTAGCTCATGCACCAGTGTTAGCAACACCAAACTATAGCGAGAAATTCTATTTGTTCTCGCATTCAGATGGCTCAGTGATGACGGCAGGCCTCACACAAAAGGTGGCACAGGGCCATCAACCACTAGCTTGCCACAGTGGAAACCTAAACCCAGTAATGCCAGGACACTTCCCTTGTGAACAATCGCTTGCGGTTGCAGCGTTTACAATTGAGAAGGCATCAACGATTACCATGGGGTGTCCCGTAGTATTGTACGTGGAACACTCATTATTCGCTGTTCTTGAGAAATGAAAAGGCATATTGACAACCCGAAGAGCATCAGGATATGAGATCATACTGACAAACCCAGCCATAGAGGTGGTAAGGTGTTGCAGTGTAATCCCAGCAGACTACCTAGCAGAACCAATAAAGGATGGGGATCACATATGTGATTGTGCAGCACACATGGGCATGATGGAAGGGGACGTATGGGTAAAAGAGGAGAAATAGCAGAGGAAGGGGAAAGGGTTCCACTGATCGCAGCGGAAAGAAAGAGTGGGGAGGAAAGTTTCAATATGATCCGCATAGTACCAAAAGACGAAAAAGAAATATAGAAACACACAGGGTGTTCACGGTCACCAACAGACCCGATTTGGCAGAATAGCACCTGTTGCTTTAGAACAGCTGCGTTTACCCACCAGTGCAACCTAAGAGTGCATAGCAGCAGAACTGAATGAGGGATGGTACGTTCCAAACATGCCTGAGCAAGTAAATGAGTTTCTGGGAAAATGTATGGTTTGCAAACAGTTTCTGCCTGGTCACACATTGAAAACCTTAAGGGCAACGACACCACGGCCAGAAGGGCCCTTCAGGCATTTGCGTATCGACTATGTCGACATGCAAGAGAGATGTGCCTCCTACAGGTACATAGTAGTAGCCGGTCCATGTTCACGTTGGCTTGAGGAGGGACCCTGTGCAAAGAATGATACCAAATCCGGGGCAAAGATTCTAGTGAGGGAAGTATTCCCAAGATAGGCATTTGTGAAGAGATAAGATCAGATAATGGTCAGCACTTCGCCAATGATCTCTGAGGAGATAACATGTCTCCTAGGTATTAAACACAAACTTTGCAGGCGAACAGGATTGTGTAGAGAATAAATGGTTCACTAAAAGAGCACTTGGCTAAGCTAACAAATACTGTGTGTCAAAATAGGCTTTTTGCCTTCATCCTGCATTCTTTGCTCTCTGTAACGCACCTTCTGCGGATCACCAACTGACTATGCATAAAAGTAACAGGAAGGAGAATGCATGCGCCTGTCCCTCCTTCACGATAAATATGCTTCGCTACATTTCCCGCAAGGTCCAGCAACATACAAGCGCGCCAACCAACATTGAATAGCGTGCACAGGTATTTCCACAAACAGTGTCACTCTTTCCAGGGGACAAGATCCTCATTCGAAACACAGTAAGAAAAAAAGCCTTGGTTTTGTGGTCCGTTTGAATTAATCTTCTCAACACCCATAGCAGTGAAGATAAAAACGTTGTATATGGATTCATAACAATGATGTTCGACGAGATACCAGCAGCATGTTGGAAAAAGGAGGAGTGACTTGATGGGAAGTATAACCCAATCTACATTATCATTTTGTACTATAATAAGGTGTTACAGGAAACCCATAATGAAGATGGACAAGGAAAAAGAAAAGTGGCTGGGATTGATGAGAAGAGTGGCACAAAAGTAAAAAGTATTATATTGTTCTCCATTGTTTTCTGTCTTCTTCTCTTCTAGTATTTAGCGCATAAGGATAAATTGAGCCCATCAGCTGGTGGTGAGAGAGAAGAACAAGTTACTTTCTTACCTGGTAACGTTCTTTCAATGGGATGGTCCGACGACGTATTCCATATCTATGACCACAGCTGTGCTGCTTCAGAAAATTGTCTGCGTCCTGAGATACGCTGTCCTCGAGGGCCTCCGTCGAGCTGACGTCCCCGGATGTTATAAGTAGGACGCACGACGCCCATATCCTCAGTTGTAGTTTTTCCCCCCAGAACGTATGGCACCAATCTTCTGCCAGTATGACCACAGAAAGCCTTGCAGAAACGTAAGCTGCAATCGCATAAGAAATTCTGTAGCGGGGCAGGTTGGGAGGGAGTGATATGGAATAAGTCGTTGGACCATCCCATCGAAAAAACGTTACCAGGTAAGAAAGTAACTTGTTCTTCGAGGGGATTGGGTCCTCTGACGTAGTCCATATCTATGACAGACTCCCAAAGCAGTACCAAAGTATGAATGACGGGAAAAGAATTTAAAATGCCCAATCAAATTGCAGAATAGAGGAACGCCTTGCCAAAGGCCAGATCCTGCCCATGGATAGAATCTAGGGAGTAGTGTCTTACAAAAGTATGGACCGAAGCCCATGTAGCTGCTTCACAGATGGTACGAATGGGAACACCCCCCTCTGCAGGGCAGTAGAGGCAGCCATACCCCCAGTAGAATGGGCCCGTAAGCCTACCGGAGGGTCCTTACCCGCCAAGCGGTAACATTCAGAAATTGCCAAGATAATCCATCTAGACAAAGTCTGCTTAGTAACAGCTTGTCCCAAACGCCTTCCACCGTATCCTATAAAGAGCTGATCGTCCACTCTGACCCGGGACATGCGTGAAATGTAGAAACTTAAAGCTCTCCTAGGATCCAACCTATGGAGCCTCTCCTCGTCCTTACCAGGATGCGGAGGAGGATAGAATGCCGGAATAATTACCTTCTGGCTTAAATGAAATTCCGATACAACTTTCGGAAGAAACGAAGGACGGACTCTAAGGACAACCATGTCCTTATGAAATACTGTGAAGGGTGGCTTAACAGAAAGCGCCTGCAACTCACTCACTCTGCGAGCGGAAGTAACCGCAACTAAGAATACAGTTTTAAGTGTCAACAGTCTCAAAGGACAAGAATGTAAAGGCTCAATTGCAGAACCCATTAGGAATTTTAGAACCAGGTTCAAATCCCAACCGGGCACCTGGAAGCCAAGCGTGAAGGTTGAGGGATTTGACCTCCGTATGGAGAACCTGACCCCCCTCCCGGGAGAGCAGATCGTCTCGGTAGGGAAGATGGCTTGCAGGGCAGATGGACAAGTCGAGAAGGTCCGGGTACCACGTTCTCCGGGACCATGCCGGAGCAATGAGGATCATCCGGGAACCGAACCTGCGTAACCTCCGCAGCACTTGTGGAATGACAGGGACTGAGGAAACGTGTACAGCAGTGGGAAGGACCACTCCACCACAAATGCGTCTCCTAAGGCTCCTCTTGGAGGAAATTCCCGCGAGCAGAACCTTTCGCACTTCCGGTTGACACTGGAGGCGAAGAGATCCACTTGAGGGGTCCCCCAAAGGGCAAAGATCTCCAGAAGAATCTCCTGAGCCAACTCCCACTCGTGAGAGATCGCGGTCTGCCTGCTCAGAGTGTCCGCCGTCTTGTTTTCATCTCCAGCCAGATGAACTGCCGAGATTGAAATTTCCTGTTGGATGGCCCAGAACTATAGCTGCATCGCCTCTCTGCACAGAGGAAGTGATCCTGCCCCCCCCCCCCTTTTTGTTGAGGTAGTGCAAGGCCACTGTGTTGTCCGTCAGGATCAGGACATTCTTCCCTCGCACAGTCGGCAGAAAAGCCTTCAGGGCAAGCCCGACGGCCCTCAGCTACAACAGATTGATATGGAGTCTGGACTCCGATGGAGACCAACGACGGCAGACTGTCAACTCATTGGCATGAGGTCCCCATCCCGTGAGGGATGCGTCCGTCACGATAATCACCTCCGGCCAGGGTAGCCAAAACAAAGCCCCCTTCATCAGATTGCCTTCGACGGCCCACCACAGGAGATCCTGGGCGACCGAGGGCGGTACCTGAACGAGGTCTGACATCCTGCCAGAGGATTGTGACCACTGCATCTTGAGAGCCCACTGCAGAGATCTCATCCGCAGGTCGAGCCTCTGGCACCAGAAGAATGCAGGATGCCATGAGGCCGAGCAACCTCAAGAACTCGAACGCCGGGAGACTCTGGGCATGTTGAAACTTGTGTACCATCTGAAGAATGTGATGAGCCCTCATCTGGGGAGGGAAACACTGCCCCAGGGATGTGTCGAGCACTGCTCCGATGTACTGGAGCCGCTGTGTTGGCGACAAATGGGACTTCTTTAAGTTGAGGGCGAAGCCCAGCCTGTGAAGGGAGTGGCAGGTGACTGACAGATGATCCAGGACTTGCTCGGGAGAGCACACCCTGATCAACCAATCATCCAGGTAGGGGTAGACGTGAATCCCACCTTTCCTGAGATACGCTGCCACCACCACCATGGGCTTGTTGAAAACCCTCGCAACGGAGTTCAAGCCGAACGGCAGGACCCGAAACTGAAAGTGTGAGTCTCCAACCACGAACCCCCGGTACTTCTTGTGCTTTGGATTTATCGGCACATGAAAATAAGCGTCGTTGAGGTCGAGAGACACCAACCAGTCCTGAAGTTGAAGGGCCTGGAGGACTTGAGAGAGAGGAACAATCTTGAACTAGTCCTTCCTGAGGAGCTTCTTCAAACCACGCAAGTCCATGATGGGTCTCAATCCCCCATCTTTCTTTGAAATCAAAAAATAAGGGTAATAGCATCCCTTGTTCCTCTCCGCTACAGGCACCAGTTCTACCAGTTCTATGGTGCCTTTCTCCAGCAGGGATACGATTTCCTGCGCAAGGAGCGGATCCAGACACTTCAAAGAGATTCCCTGGTGGATTATCTTGAGGCCTCTGCCGGAAAGGAAGACAGTAGCCGTGGGCTATGATCTCCAGAACCCACACATCTGAAGAAATGGCACGCCATTCTACAAGATGCTGCGCCAGCCTTCCCCCAACCAGCGAACCATGGGACATGGCCTCATGACTCAACCGAAGCGGCTGCGGCAGTGTCTGAGGGCAAAGAGGCAACTGCTCGAGCGGTCTTGGCACCTCGAGTACCTTGTTTTCCACCTCTGGTACTCCTACGTTGGCCCCTTTGACTTGCAGCTCCCCTCGGTCTACCAAAGGAGGAGCAATAACGAAAAGGAACCTCCCCTCCATTGCTGTCCCCTAGGATGAAAAGGCAGAGGTTGGCGAACTGCAGCGCTCAACGACTTCGCTGCAGCCTTCGAGGTCTGCAACCTCTCAAGGCTCTCGTCAGCCTTGCTGCCAAAAAGATGTTCACCATCAAAGGGCATGTTGAGAAGTCAGCTTTGCACATCAGGAGCAAACCCTGACTTCCGCAACCACGCAAATCTGCGCATCACGGTGCTCGCCGCCATGGACCGGCTGACGCAGTCTGCCACGTCCAGACCCGACTGAACGGATTCACACATGGCATCCTTGCCATCCTGTACAAGGGCAAGAAAGCCATCCTGTTCCTCCCCTTCGGGAATATGTTCAGCCGCTAAGGAAACAATTCCACAGAGTAGGAGTGAAACGTGCTAAGGCACACACTGAGTTGACAGCTTTCAAAGCCATACCCCCTGAATAAAACACTTTCTTCGCCCGTCAAAACGCTTGTCGTCCCTATCAGGAGGGATGGTAGGGTACGACGCCCGTTTAGACGAGGGCCATAGCCGCCTGCACCACGAAACTCTCTAGAGTAGGGTGCACGGACAATGTGCCGGGGTCGCCACTGGCTGGGTGGTTTTTTTTCAGCAACGACTTTCCCACTGCCGGGAGACTCTCCGGGGCAGTCCAAGCCGCTGCCACCCTACTTTGGTCCAAGGTATCTGCCAGGTCATCCTGCAGAAAATCCACTGGTGGTGCAGACCACCCCAAGTACTCGGATAGCCTGGACATGAGCCGCCGGTACGAAGACTCGGCATGCGTGCCAGGCTCAGGCCTACCAAACTCCACCTCCGGAGAGGTGTCCAGACCACTGGCGTCGAGCAACGACTGACGCCGGTCATCAACCCAATCTGGCTATGACTAGATAACAATTCGTCAGGCACCTCATCAGGAACCAAACCTTCTTCCTGCGACCCTTCTTCCAACTCAGAAATATAATCCAGAGGACGGAATTGGGGCACAGAAAAAGGGACAAACACATTTTTGGACTTGGCCACAGCCTTTCTCGGGGGTTTCCACCGGTCTACGGGGTACCTCCAACAAAGCATCCTCGAAAGGCGTCGAGGGCGCCGATGGAGTCAACGTCGAGCGTGGCGCCGACAGCTTTGACACAGGCCTTGAGGTATGTGCCCGAGCGCGTCCTTTGACGGCCTCGGCGCCGAAGGTTTCCTCGGAGCCTCAAGTGAACCTCTCGACAGATATGGCGCCGAAGTCTTGGAAGAAGACCTCACAGGCTCCGACGAGGACCTGGAGCGCGCATGGCTAGACCGATCCACCTTGTCCGATCGAGACGTCGAAGGTTCTCGATCGCGCCGACCACCCGAGCCCAAAGGCGTGCGAGCGGTGGCTCTAGCACGGTCACCGCCGGCTTCTCTCCAAGGCGCAGACAGACTGGAGCCCTGTGATTCAAAAATCACCAACATTTTCTTGCAAAATGCCTCCCATTCCGCAGGAGAAGAGTGCTTGTTGGGGCAAGCAACCCGCCGACGGGCGGAATCCTCGGACAAGGACGGGGAAGGCGACCGGTGACAGCGCTTCCGCAAGTGCCACGAAGAGGCAGAGGAATGGCGGGACCCACTCCGGGACCGAGACCCCCTGGACTTACGCCGACGACGCGGAGAGTCGCCTCTCGAATCGTCGGTGGAAAGCCCAGTAGACCTCGGCTTACGGGGTTTGGAAACCCTACCTACCGAAAGCTTCTTCCGCTCCCGCAAGGCCTTCGACGTGAGCGACTGGCATTCGTCACAATCGTCCGTAGCGTGGTCCTCCCCGAGGCACCATAGGCAGGCATTGTGCGGGTCCGTCAGCAACATCTTGGAACTGCAGTCCCGACACTTCTTGAAACCCGACCGCGGGACAGAAGAGGAAGACATGATACAATCTTCACAAACCAAGTTCGAAGAACCGATAGAAGAACCTAGGCGAACCGAGATCTCCAAAGCGAACACGTTCGCAGAAAAAACTAACTAAGGCTAGGGCGTCGTGCGTCCTACTTATAACATCCGGTGACGTCGGCTTGACGGAGGCCCTCAAGGACAGCGTATCGACGTAGGAAATTTTCCAAAGCAGGACAGCTGTGGTGATTACCTGTCAGATATCGAATACGTCTGGAGGACCCCAATCCCCTCAAAACACGCATTAAGAAGTGTGGCTAGCACACTGGAATTATTAAACGGTGTCGGGAAAGGAGTAGATCTTGCCTCAGACAATAAATGGTATGGGGAAAGTGGGATGGGGAGCACCAATGATGCCTACTACGTGTGCTCACTGACCCAGCTGTAATAAACAGTGTTGCTTATTGCCCGGTTTGTGCTCCATTTTTTGGAGTACATCGTTTTTATTATGCACTAATTAGTAGACCCCTGACTACACTATTTTGAGCATTGTCAAGATTTAATGGTTTGTGATGAAGGTTTTATGATTTATTCATAATGATGTACGTCGTTATGTTAATGGATTATCTTTGCCGAATAAACGTATTTATCTCTCTCGGGGACAAAGCTGATGGTGCTCCGTGAAGCCACAAAAAGCAGACTCATGACCTCAGTCCCACTAGGTCCCATATGAGCTGGATTTACGCATCTTCATGCCACTCGTCACAGGGGTTTCACTTATGGGGACTGATTCAATGAGGGAGGTTTGGTTGGAGCAGAGGGAGCAGAAAAAAGGAACAACACCACAAAAAAATGTACAATAGTCTATTGTGCACCTATGTCACCTTCTCATGTAAGACCACTCTTCTACCTATTAACACAGAGTAGGGGTTGGGGAATAGACCAACCCCATCTCTTAGGACTATGGAGGGTCATGGCTAAAGATACCCCACCTCAAAATAAAATACTTCCCTCGTGGTATTCCAGAAAGAAAAGTCAAAAGGATGCTCAATCTGTCCTGTTGTGAAGAGGTGCAGGGATTGCAGATACTTTCTCCCTCCCTTGTGTCTACGTATAAGAGACAGGGGAGCCTCATTGCCACTCAAGCAGTGTCTTTCTCCTTTAACTGCAAATGCACAGGCTGAAAGATAATGACTACAGAAGCAGATCAGCACAATACTCACTCTCTTTCATGCAAATATCAACAGCCAGCACTGCTTGCGATATGCTCTCTTTGTTGGAGCGCATGTCTTTGATGACGGAATTATTCAGCTCCTTCTTGAAGTCACTAAGGTGTTCCTCCTTAAAGCCTGGACGACCAAAAGGAGAGAGTTAGGCAGTGTTGAAGCAGGAGTATGCAGATATTTACAAGTTTATATCACCTCACATAATGACTTGGGTTCATTCATAAAACAAACCAAGACATACATACGTACATAGGGCTGATCGGAGGTCTAGTGTGTCAGGAAAATAATAGTGTATATCATGCAAGCAAGAGAGGACACTCGCTCACTCACAGAGGCAGGATTAAGAGTACCTGCGCACCTATCACCACTATGAAGGACTATTTCTACACCAAGGCATCTCATTCTAGTGGTGCAAATATTACGTTCTGCAAAATGTCCACACTAACAGTTAGGGAAAGCATGAGAAAGAGTCATTGGATACATAGCTATTGAGTGACTAAACAAATAACGCAAAGTGCATTAAAGGAACTGTAGATAATCTCTGGGCAAATGTACCATATTTGATCAAACATAAATCAGGAGACATTTTGTGTCTTAAAAAGATGTCAAAAGCACCTACTGACTGAAAAGAAACTTGTGAGACAATAAAGGGCGCGGGTCAGCTGGTGTTTTCTCCCATTCCGTTGGTGTCATCATGGCTTTACCAGACAAAAGGACTAATAGCTAGAAAGTGTTAAATTGAGCTTAACTTCTGCATTACCTCTGGGCAGTCCGACAGACCATTGTTCTTTAGCCAGCCAATCCATCACAACCAGGGGGAAGACCATATGCAAATCTGAATTTGTCGCATCCGAAAAGGTGCAGTCTATGCCACCCCGTTAGGTCACATCCCTTCTGCACGAGACATCAAGCAACCACAGCATATTGATGCCAGAGATTAAGATTAATTCTAAACCTTCCATCCATCACCTCTTCATTTCCTTAGTGGGTATGGCTTCAGGCTGGCTTCGCAGCCCTGACAAACGCACTGTTTTGTGTACAACTCCGCCATAGAGTAGGAGAGCACCAGGTAAGGCATTTTAATGTTCTGTGCCATCCCTTTGCTCACTGCTCCAAGCAAACATTTACTAATGGCATAAACACAGTGTGGGTGCACTGTTGGGGAAAGGGCTGAGAAGGCAGGTGGGGAAGGGGCATTTTCCCATTTAAATATTTCCCAGAAAAAAAAAGAAGGGGTTGGAAGGTGACGACTGTGGCATATACTCTGCCTACTGTGGTAAATTAGAAGGAGGCAGCAAAACAATTTGTCATTTTACCCTTCTTTATTAAATAATAAGCACAAATATGTTACTCTCTCTAATCTATGGGGTTCCCCGCCTAAACAAACTAAGGTGCTTGTCGTCTGTAGTAAAGTCAAAAGTAAATAGCCTGTCCTCCATCCAATTCTAAGCTATTCCGTCCCTACAACTATGCAAAAACAACAAAAATCCAGGAAAATCACTCCCTTCTCCTGGAAAGGCTTCTTCAGCTTCTGAACAACAAAACTCTACGAGAATGACTCCCTTCTCCTAGAAGTTCTTCCTTGGTTTTAATATGTAATTCCAAGATATTGTTCAACAATATCTTTAAAGCAACTGATGTAGTTCCTGTACAGGACGTTTCCCAGTCTCTCTTTCCCCTAATTGCTTTCTGGTTAGGCCTTTCTTCTTTAGCCTTGTGATCGATAGGAATCCTGGACAAAAGTCTCCAATGTCTCTGAAAGCTCTTCTCTCTCTTGTTTCACTATGGAGAATGACTCCCTCTTTGTATCCTTCTTATTCTTAATGTTATTCTATTTCTTCACTTCCTTGTGTGTTAGACAATGAGTATCATATTCCTGCTCCTTCTGACTCAATGTCTTCTATGTCGTCCTCCTTAAGCTCTAGCCACTTATTGGGACGACTAGGATGAGTCCCACAGTACCCATTACTTTCCCTAACTTCGGTTTGAATACTGGGACGAGTAGGCTGCATCGAAGAGTATTCGCTACTCTTCTGAACTTCTGTTCCGACTACTGGGACGAGAAGGCTGTGTCCCAGAGTATTTGTTACTCTTCTCAACTTCTGACACAGTTCTGTGACACGTAGGATGGCCGCACTCTATTGCTGTGATCCCTCCTAGGTCTCCCGCCATCCCAGTTATCTGTTTCACAGGTTTGGCGTTGCGGGCCTCTTCTCAGGAGCGGGACTTCCCACGACCTCCGAAAGACTTGCTTTCTCGTTCCGTTAGCATCTTCATCTACCCACGGCTTTGCAGTTTCCGGGCTTCAGTGGTCTCGGTGCAGTTGTATGACCCTCCGGTCCACCCCTCCAAGGTCACGTCCCCTATGACAGACAAATTACCTTGACTTATGGACCACTTTGTATATAAGTACACTATATTTTCTATTGTGTAGATAAGAGGTAAACTGTATGATATCTCACAGTAATATTGATGAGTAATCCATCTGTAAATAGGATGTTATGATAATGCTGTGCAACTAAGCTGTACGTTTTCTCTTGCAATGCGCCCTGATACCTATGGGTCTGGAGCGCAATACAAGTAATAATAACAAACACTGCTCTTCTTGGGCTTTCCTTCCCCTCTGCTCGACAACCTCAGTCTCTTTCGAGGTCTCGGGCCAGCAGCACCTTCTTCCTGACCGGCAGATGTTTGGTCATTCCCACAGCCCAGCCACAACTTTGCTGGTCTGAAGCTCCCAGCCTCCTTTCCTGTCTGACTCTAGGAGTCCTTCCTCGGTTTTATCACAGGTTGCTGGGTCATTCCCAGTGGAGGGTTGTAGTCCCTCCACTTTCTCTGATGCATGTTCTGCATCTTCAGTTCACTCTTCTTCGTCATAGCATTAGGAGCATTCACTATCACTCTTCTCCCACTTCTCTTCTTCAGAGCACTCATGGAGGGTTGGTTTTCGAAAGCAACCTTGCATTCTGTATGATAACACACAGTGGTCTGACTTCCTGGTCTTGTTGTGATGTTAGAGAAAGAAACATTAGGGAGTTCCTCTATGCAACAGGAGTCCATGTCCCTCGGGGGGAGGAGGGGGGAATCTCTCCCTGTGAGATCTGGCTTACCGTCAACCCTACAGGGATTTGTGCGTAGCAGGCTCACCTCCCTAGCCTCACACAGAAAGGCTCCTCCCTGGGAATAAGTGACTGAATCCTGCAATTCCTCACACTACTGTGAAGAATCCTATGGACCCCTCACTAAAACCCAGCCTAAAGTCTCATACCAGGGGGGCAGGGAGATGCAGACACTTCCTGATCCTCACCTTGGGGGTGGTGTACTGTGAAAGGATCACCTGGAAGGAGACAGGGCCCAGGGTGGTGAGGTGGTCCGGTGGGATGAGACGCAGTATTTGTCCTCTGAAAGTAAGTGCCTTTCTGGATTGCCAAAACAGGTAATGGTTTATTGTCATTAAATGGTCGCCGACCCACAAAATCTGTGATCCGGGGTACAAGGTCTGTTAAATCTGAGCAAGCCTTATTAACAGAAAGATCTTTCAAGGTATCTCAGGATAAACACCCTCCTTACTCCCTTTTTCATGCCGCCTTTGGAGCTATAGAAAATGCCTTAAATCTAATATGTTCCTCTGTAACAACCTATTATAACAGCTCATCTTTAAATGAGTTGAAGGGAAATAAATCCACCCTTAAAAGTAACTCAATAGTTAAAGAGCTAACTTTGTTGAAGGGGACTAAAAGTTCCATAATCCCATAAGTACTGGGACGAGGAAGAGGGCGGAAGAGGCATGATGTAGCAGCAGTCAGGCAATTACGCCCAAAGGCCCACACTTGAAGGAACATGGGAGGCATAAAAGGCACCCTCATGTGCAGGTAATTGGAAGGAGAGGAAGGAGCTGGAACTTTGACTGGAATACGAGCTGTAGCAGAAGGAAGAAGGCACAAGGCTGGCAAACCAAGCAGAAGTGGGAGAACAAGAGGGACACCGGAACATGGAGACAGCAGATTTCACCTGCTTGTTCTGAGAGGGTCCTGTTTCTCCCAAACTCTGAAGTGCAGAGGCTGCGCAGCGGAAGACATGCAGCAGAGTTGTCTTTCCCCCATGTGAGCCTGATTGCTGTGGTTGCCGTGCAGTGAACGTGCTGGAGTACGAGGCGAGGAGCAGTTGTCAAGCCGCGGGTCTTAGGAGCAAGAGGTGCGCCAGAAAAGTGTGGCCGGAGTGAAGACACAGCTACAGAGGAAGGGTGTGGGTCCCTAAGAAGCCAGAAGCAGTAGAAGTTGTGGCAGAAGTCGGGGAAGCAGTGCGACCCGCAGAGTAAGTTAAAGCCGGTGAGTGTAGTACGGCATTCTAATACCTTACACAAGCAATCAAGAGTATCCAGTGCCCTATTCACTTGCGTATCGTTTAAAGCAAGTCGAAGATGTTTGTTTAAATACCTGAACAATGGAAATGTAGCACTCGCCTATAATCTGAAAGTCCTTTTACTAGCGTAGAAAGCAAACGCTGATTAAATCCATTGTTCAAACTTTAAAAGACTTACTATCTGAAGGAGTGGTCGCATGTCACTAATTACGAAAAGTGAACAGTGCGAAGACCATTACCGAATACCTAACCTTGATCACACAATTGTTGAAACCTTTAACTTGTGAAAACTACATCAAGGAATGGTCATGTGTACCTAATTGTGATTCCCAAAGGAGGACTGAACTCTATACTTCACTTTCACTCGGGAATACAATTCAATACCAATCCTTAAACTTTAAGAACTACATTAAGAAGTGATTGTGTGTGCCTGATTGTGATTTCTAAAGAAAAACTGAACTCTAGTCTTTACTCTAACATGGCAATACCTTTCATATACAAGAACAAGTGTAAATACTATTGAAGAGAACAAGCATTGCCAAAGCCAAGTGTCACCCCATATTAACAGTGAAACCAGCCTTTCTCAAGAGTTAAAAAAGCAACCTAATGGTTCCTTTAAAGTTAATAATAGATCAATTGGCCCGAGATACAAGTGTGCAAGTTACCTGAAGCTGAGAGAGTGGCACCAAGGTTTCTATGTAATTATTTTTGCTGATAACTGGCAGGAAGGTGCAGGGGAAGGGAAACTGGCTGCTTGTAAAGAATATTTTGAAGTTGACCCAACCTGTAGTGCCAGAGACTGTGGCAAACAGACAAGAGAGGCAAAGAGGCAGCCCCCGTTTTGAAGAGAGTTATTCAGAGAAAAAGTGGAAGAGTGCCTTGCCTACTTTAAAAGTGTGCATATATCTTGTTGAATCCTGTCTAGAAGTACAAATCACTGAAGCTGTGGTAGTAGGCCAAAGTACTGAACCTGTGGTGGTATATCTGGTTGTCAATAGATGCAACATTGTAGTAGTTTAAACAAAGTGGAATACTGTGAGACAAAGGCGGCTGTGAAGTTGTTGAAGTGAAAGCAGCTGCACTGAGGAGTCATCCTGACAAATATACCATTGTGAACTATGAGAAAATACTAACTATTAACCAAGAACTGTGTATCGCAGACATTTGTGGATATTGAATTTCTTTTGAATGTGGCAAGTCACCTTGAAGAGGAGACAAAGCATTGTGGCTGGGATTACCATTAGTGCCATTTGATGGAGGTGGAAAGTGGATATTTCACCGTGGAGAAGAGATCTGCTATCATTGGAACTTTGGTTAACAAACTACTACTCTGACTTCGAAACATCAAAAACTTATTTGAGAAATTTCTTTCCTTGGTTGAACATTGGCAGAATTAACTTTGAATCCTGGGGAAGGGAAATTACCCAGGATATTAGAAGGTTATTCAGAAACTGAATGTTATTCCCCTTACTCTGTTACTCTCCTCCCAGATCACCACAGCATCTGAAGGCACAGCTCTTTGCTACAATCTCCAAGCACACAAACACTACTCCTCCATTCACCTACACACCGTTACTTATCCTTCTTGTTTGTACATACCGGTCCCAGGTATCAAAATAACGATTTGCTGAGCAGGAGCCTAAAGCGGCTGCTGGGTATAGGGCATCATTTAGTAAACAGGAACAACCTGGAAATGGCGTGGGGAGGGGGGGGGAGTATAGGTTTGAGGGGCTAGTACATAGTATGCCACTTATGACCCATTATGCTTTAAATGTCTTTGAGATGTGTCCCAACGCTCAGCTATAGACATTGCCAGAAACACACACTTAATGTCACATATGTACGTTTCTTTGGCAGCAGGAGTTACAAGTAGCTCCTGGTGGTTGTTTGTGTCAAGCTAACCAGGAGCTTCAAAGGTACAGCCAGGAGCTAAATAGCTCCCAGAGATTTTAAACACTGTCCACCCCACTCTTGCCTCTGATTAGTCTTACCGGGCATATGCTCTGTCTCACTGCCTCTCACCAATCTTTATGTTTAGATACGTTCCCACCTGTCCTCCCTTCTAATTTCACCACCGATTCAGTTTGTGTGGGCACCTTTCTGCCCCAAGCTCACGCCACTGTGAAGGCACACTACTACATCTCCAATGCATCATCAATCTGGGATATCAAAAACTCTGAAACTCAATTGGCGCTCACCTACCTGCCAAGACCGATCACATGCCCAAACACCCTGCTATTCCTTCCTAGTGTGAGAATGCATTTACCATCCCTTTTGTCTCACTGATCAGAAGGAAGACGCTCCATTTTCCCCTCTCCAGTGTCTCACTAGTGTGCTACTGTGCACAATGTGCTCCTTTCTCAGTTACCCATGCCCTTTTTATCATCAATTTGAATGGGCAAATGCACATCACCTTTCCCCCCAGTCCTGTCGGTCTCTTCTCACTTCTTGAAGGCCCTTACCCTGCTCTTTTCACCACCTAGCCTTCTTCCCTGTATCTTGCCAGTTTTTAGAGGCACACACCCTGTCTCCATCTCTTACCAGTCTGAGCGGGCACATAGAAGTAGGGAGCAAAGCCATGGACGTGGCAGCAGATGCTATTTCCTTCCATTGTAATTCCAAACATCCGGATAATCGGAACTGGTCCGTGAGTGGCACCAAGCATCCCGGTAACATGATTACCTGCAAAAACAAGGTAGAAAGTGTTAACTCATTCTAGAGCACTTTTAAATCAGAACTAACAATACCCTTAGAATCGATACTTTTTTTGAACTGCATGATATTCCTGCCTGTAGACATCATTTTGTTTCTGAAAAGACATCTGTTATGTGGATGACCTACTCTAGAACCCTGTCGCTTTCGAATGGTGATGGGCAGCTGCAAAAAAAGGGACAGGCCAGCAATTAGGTGCAATACCAAAAAGGGTGCTGTGATGAATCCTACGGATCCCTCACTAAACCACTGCCTAGAGTCTCCTCCAAGGGGGCCAGGGAAAGGCAGACGCTTCCTGATCCTGGTGGTGTACTACAGGAGGATAACCTGGGAGGAGACAAGGCCTGGGCCACTGTGGAGATCCAGTGGTATGAGACAGTATTTAGCCTTGAAAGGAAAGAACCTTTTAAAGGTGCCAATACATGCTATGGCTTATTGTCGTTATGATGCATCAGAACCACATATTAAGCCTCTGGGTTTGGGTAACACTGGTATGACATATTTACATACCCCAAGGAAAGAAAGATCGTTTGAGACTTCCAAGATTAAAAATCCCCCTTACTCCCAAAGGTACAGTGAAAGGAAACCTATAAATATTGGCTTAAACAAACTGCCAACCTCTTTTCAAGTAAACTTTAAATGCTTCCTCTTTAGATGGATTTAAGAAAACTAAATATGCATTTAAAAATAAGAAGTTAACAAGAACACCTAATTTTGTTGTGTAGGACTACAAATTCCATAATCCCCTAAGTACTGGGATGAGGAAGAGGGCTGAAGAGCAATGTTGCAGTAGGAGTCAGCCTAGTAAGCTTAATGACCCACACCTTAGGGAAGCAAAGAGGCTTAAAATGCCCCCTGTAGGGCATTAGATGGAGCTGTGAAGTCAGTGGTTGCAGCAGAAGCAATGCATGGTGTTGGCAATCCAAGAAGAAGTGGGTGAACAGAAGTGACGCCGGGACTTTAACCAAGCAGATTCCAACTGTTTCCCCAAAGTCTGGAGTGCAGAGGTTGTGCAGCGGAAGGCGTGAAGGAAGACTGCTTTTCCCGATGTGAACATGATTGCAGAGATTGCGTAGCAGGGAACGTGCCAGAGACCGTGGCTGAAAGGAGTTATGCCGCCGAAGGTCCCAGGAGCAAGAGAAGCTCCTTAATGGTGTGGCAGGACCAAAGACACCTTTAATGAAGAAGGGTGTGACTCCAAAAGAAGCCGGAAGCAGCCCAAGCACTGCAGCACGCAAAAGGAACAAGACAGAAGCCGTTGAGTGTTAGCAAGTGTTCTGATCCCTTGCGCAGACAAAGGTAGGCAATTGTATCCAGCAGAATCACTTGAGTTGGAGTGAAAGCTATTTTAGCACAACCGTTGATTGCTGAATAATGGGAAGTATGAGAAGTAGCACTCGCTTATGAGTGAACCTTAATTTATTTACTCACATAAGAAAAAAAAAAGTCCTGAAACACATTCATTCAATATTCAAACCTTTTAAAACAGATGAGACTGGCTGCCTATACATAAAAGTGACTAAGGTAAAGGTGAAACTACGAATCAATTATAAAGCAGTCGAAGAACAAAAGTAAAACTGAAGTGACTGCACATTAACTTGGAAACTATTGAGAGCAAGAATTGCCCAAGCCAAGAGTGAAGCAAGTGTTGCTCCAGTCAAGAGTGAATCAAATCTTTCCCAAAGTCAAAGAGTGGTGCAAGCATTGTGCTAGGCCAAAAAGGATACAAACATTGCCCAAACCAAAAGTGTGCAAGCATTGCCTAAAGCCAAAAGAGACTGGCAACATGGTCTATTGTTAAACTACTCTGTTTGGCAGGAAGCAAAGAAGCAAATGCAAGTTTGGGAAAAGGGAAGCTTGTTGCTTGGGACTGTTCTCTGAAAGTCAATATTACTCCCATTACCAAAGCCAAGAAGAGCAAGGGTAGAATGACATCCTTCTTAAGGGCATTTTGGTGGTTGTTGTTACAAACAAGAGTGGCAAGGAGGCAGAACTTCTAGAAAGTGAATTGTCAGAAGAAGAGTGCCTTGCTTACTTGAAGGTGTTGAGGTGCCGTGAAGTAAATTTTGTCTTTTCTGAAAAGTTGTTCAAAGTTCCAAGGAAACACACGGCTGAAGTTGTGGTAATACATTGCATTGTCAGTAGATTTAAAATTTCAGAAGTACAGTTGATTGTGAAAAACTATGGAGCAGGCGAGTAAACCATGGTGGATTTTACAGAAGTTAACCTGATATGAGTGTTATTCAGTTAAAAGCATAAGTGCTGTGAAGTCATCCTGACAAAGATATAAACTGTGACTTATAGTATTATACAGAGACTTAAGTGCTGCCAAAAGCTGTGGTTCTTTTACCTTACCAGAAATTGTGTTACATTGAATCAGACAAGGAACTGCAATTCTTCTTTGACATTTATAAAATTGTTTCAAAACATCTTGACCTGGAATATCCCTGATGCTATTTAACGAAGTGGAAAATCATTGTTCATGGAAGAGGATAAGCTTTTCTGTTGGTTGAACATTGGTTTACAGAGTTTTCTTTTACACAGTGAAGGAGCCAAGAACCAAACAAACTTTATTGTGAACCCGGAATTCCTTGCTTCTTTTTGTTGAACATTTGAACTGAAGCTAACTTGAAACCTGAGGAAGGGGGTCTTGCCAAAGTTACTAAGAAAGACTGAATATACAAGAAGTACAATTCCTAACATTTTTGTGAATTGCCATATATTTTCTTTGTATATTTTATGTATAGGTGTAAGGGCCAGATATCCCCTGTTAGAGTGTTTCCTTTAGTTTTGGATAGGCTGGGAAATCCTTGTCAGAGTATGGAGTGTGAGGTGTTTTTTGAAACTTATAATTTAATAAAATGGCACAATTTGAGAAATCATCCATGAATTGGCCACCTCCCATTTCTGACCCCTCACAGTGCACATACACAATGTGCCCATTATTTATTTCATTGTTGGGTGGTCAGGACAGGGTGCACAGAGCAGTCTTTTTGAAAGGTTGAACTGCGATGGTGGAGATTAAGGAGACTAATAGCATTATGAAGGGGCCAGGAGATTGTTAGGAAGAATTCTCGTAAAAGTGCTAATTCCCTTCACCTTAGAGACTCCCAGCAACTTTGCTGGATTTTGAGGACTTGATTGTTTTACCTGGGTAGAGTTTGAGCCTTTTTTCCTCCCACTCATGTATTTTGATGTGTGTTTTACTCTTGCGTTCTTTGATTATGGAGTTTTAGATAACTCCATAGGCATCATCTTTTCATGTGTGTTACACAGCACCCTCATTGCAGTGACACAGGTAAGCTTTTTAGGCTGACCCAAGGTTTAAATACCTTCTCTGGGATAAACTACTGTTTCCCAGAGAATGTAAAGTTAAATTGACTTTACTAGTCTTTTTAAATTCCTAGACCCAGCACACACTATCTTACAATAGAGTGCTGGAGGGGTTACCTAGTATCCCCTATGTCTAGAAACTCATGTAGCAGTCAAATGCTACCCTTTCCTATCGAAATGGCTGGTGGCAGTGGTTTAACAACGAACTACCATGATTTTTCCCGACCACGAACACTGGTAGCTAAAAATCGCAGGAGTCTTGTTTTACAAGATGGCGCCTTAAGCCCCTTTGTTTAAACAGGTCCCGGTCTTCTTTTTTCGCCATTTCTTTTTGGAAAGGTCCTTCTAGTGTTTGTCTCTGCGCGCCAAGGGCATTGTTTCTATGCCTTTGGCAGGCTTCAGGACTGAAGACCGCCTCTGGCGTCCGAGTGTCTGGAGTGGGCAGGAAGTGAGGTAGGTGCCCCGAAACTCCCTGTGCTTAGTCTCCTAGGAGACCCAAATGCACTCTGGCGTGATTGGCTGGCTGACTGTCCGGCAAGGACAGCCACCCTGCTGGGTGAGTGGCAGCTAGGCTGGAATGAAAGGGAGAAAACTGTTTAAAAGGCGAGTCTCTTGGCTTGGAAGGCAGAGTCCACCACTGGAACAAAAGAACCAAAGGCGAGCTGGAAGAGGACGGCTGCTGCAACTACTGGACCGTTGGTTTGCCCAGGGGGAGCCCTGCTGCAGGTCCGAATCGCCACGTTCATCTCGACAGAGAAGCCCCTTCAAGGACGACTTCTTCCTTTGAGTTCGTAGGACCAATCAACTCGTAAGCCACCTGGACACCATTTTCGGAGCTGGTTAGGATTAACCAGGGAGAAGGACACCAGCGTGTGTGCTTGAAGGAACAGCAACCGGAATCGAAGATTTGCCAATTTGCCAGCTTTGTGACCAGTCCCCGTGCAGTGCACGAGTCCCCTGACGTCCTCCCTCTTGTCACCACGACTGAGGCCCAGGAACAGCGAGATCTGCAGGAACTGCCAGGAACTGCCAGGAACAGGATACTTCAGCTGCATCTTTTTCTTCGGTACTGTGAAAACCTGACTGAGAGAACTTACCTCTCTCCACAAAGGTTCGTGAAACTTTGCCAACTTGCAGGCCTAGTCAGCTTGTGACCTGACATACAAACCTTTCTTCCGTGAACTACTTCTAAGAACCGTGGCAAAGACTTTTCCGTTTTAAATACCAAAACCGTTTTTGCTTATACAAGACCCTAGCCCATTGACTTTGTATTTGTATTTGTTTTATTTGTTAAGCGCACCGTCAGGCCCGGAGGCATCAGGGCGCAATTTAGGACATGGTTACATAACGAGCATTCATATATTCAAAATTAGATACAGTGCAAAGTATTCAGAACATACAGAAATCTACATCATTTACAGAGTAGAGATTAGAGCAGGCGTTTTACTGGGACAGGGCTCCCAGGTACATACGAAATCCGAGTTTCAAGGCTGATTGAAGAGCCAGGATTTCGTTTTGGACTTGAAGGCACTAAAGCATTCTTCTGATCTGATGGTGAGGGGGAGGGAATTCCAAAGCTTGGAAGCTAAGACGGGGAAGCTTGATCCAACCGCTTTTTGTAATTTGAACCTAGGGATGGTTTAACAGTGGGTCTGGGCGGTTCTTTGAGGGCGGGCAGGCGCGTGGCAGGATAGCCGGCTGCAGAGATACGGGGGGGCTTGGTTAGCTAGGCATTTGTGGTTAAGGCCCAAGGCTTTCAGTGCAATTCTCTGTTTGACCTGTAGCCAGTGTAGATTGGATCTAGATTCCGAGATGTGGTGGTTTCGCGGGATGTTTAGGGCCGCTCTAATGGCATTGTTCTGGGAGATTTGCAATTTGTTCAGATTCTCTTGGCTGGTTCCTAGGTAGAGGGCGCTACCATTGTCGATTTTAGCCATGATGAGGGTTCTGGCCAGTGTGACTGAATTTGCGGTGGTCAGAAATGGCCTGCAGGCTGCAATGAGTTTGCAGGTGTATGCCGAGGCAGATCTGACTGCATTTGTTTGTTGGGAAAGGGATAAGGTGGCGTCAAGGTAGACGCCTAAGGTTTTAGTGTCTTTCGAAACTTGGATGGTGTTGCCATCAATGACAAACGATTGGTATGCCGGCACAAGTTTACCAAGGCGTTGCATGGTACCCAAGATGAGGAGCTCAGTCTTGTCATCATTGAGGCATAACTGGTGTTGTGCCATCTAGACTTGGATGACCATGTAGACGTCATTCAGGGCCTTGGTGTCAGCCAAGTAGTCACCAGTGATGGGAATGAGTATCTGGTGTTGTCAGCGTAATTCATATAAGAGACACTCAAATAGTCAAGTACATCAAAGAGTGGTTTTGTAAAAACATTATAGAGTGTTGGCGACACGCAAGAGCCCTGGGGGACGCCGTAGAATAGGGGAAGGACCTGCAGACGCAGATTGAGAAAAGACCTGCATAGATCTATTACTCAAGAATGAGTTGATCCAGGCCGTAGATGATGGAGAGAAATGGGCAGCAGAGTGAAGATGCTTGCATAAGATTTGGTGGTTGACCAAATCGAATGCCGCAGAGAGGTCAAGTAAAAATAACAGGGCAGGTTTGCCATTGTCCTTTAAGACTTCAATTTGAGTTTTTAAGTCTAGTAAAGCTGTCTGTTCCGTGTCTGGGGTGGAAGCCAGATTGTCTAAGACCTAGAAGATTATTGGCTTCCAGGTACTCTTGGATTTGCAGGTATGCTGCGCGGCCTAGGATTTTTAGCAGGAACGGGACAGTAGTAATAGGTCTGTAGTTGGTGGGTATGCTAGGGTCAAGGGAGGGTTTTTTGAGCAAGGGGATCACCCATGCGTCCTTAAGGTTGTCAGGGACAGTTCCTGTTTTAAAGGAGGCAGTGATGAAGGAAGTGATAAATGGGGCCAAATCGTTGGCAGATTCCTTAATGATTGGTGCAGGGAAGGGATCACCCTGGCAGTTGGAGTGTTTGATCCTCAGGATAATGTTTTCCACCTCTGCAGTGGTGAGGGATGAGAAGGCGAACCGTTTGAGATTGGGCAAGTCAGGGGAAAGGGCCCCAGCTAGGGTGGGAGGGCGATTGTCCAGTTTCAGGGTGTCTTGTTTAGCTATGATTTTAGCTTGAATCGTGGTGATTTTATTCAGTAACGCTGCCTGAATGTTAGCACACCATTTGCTATCTTTAATGCAAGTGTCGGGAGGGGTAACGGGAGTTTCGAGCACTTTTAGGATTTTAAAGAGTTCCTTAGAATTGGAGTCAGCTTGCAAGATGCGATTATTAAGGGACTATTTTTTCGCCTCTATAATGGCTGCTTTGTAGATGAGCGATGCCAAGAAAATAATGTCTTTGTGCGCGTCAGAAGGGTGACTTTTCCAACGATTTTTGGCACAGCGTTTGATTTTGCGGAGTACTCTTAACTGTGGAGTGAACCAAGAGTTAAGGTGTAGGTGTGCCCGTGGTTTGGCCTTCCTCAGTTTAATGGGGGCAATAGAGTCTATAGCTGTGAGCATGCTGCAGTTATAGATGTCAGCTAGGGTGGTGGGGTCATTGCAGGAGTCAGTGGCCGCTTTAAGCGAAGGGAGCAGCAGAGGGAGAAGTTTCTCCTTGGTTATATCCTTTTTATTTTTGGTCGGGAGAGCAGGCACTATCAAGGTTGGGATACGGGGGGAATCTTCAATATTAAAAGTGATGATGTGGTGGTCTGACCATAAGCAAGGGGTATTGGCCAGGACGTTGATATTGCAGTTAGCGCTGGCTAGCCAGTCTGGGGTCCTACCTTAAGAGTGCGTGGGCTCTTGGATGTGCAAGGTGAAAGAGTTTGAAAGGGCGATTTCCAAGTCTAGTGCAATGGGATCTTGGGGGTCGCCAAGTCCCAGGTTGAGGTCTCCAAGGATGATAATTTGTGAGTTAGTTTTTGCATTATCAAGGAGGAGGGTAGAAATTTCTCCGACAAAGGAGGGTGCAGGGCCTGGGGGCCTGTAGATTAGGTGGAGGGTGGCTGTTTGATTAGGTGTAAGAGCGAGTTTGACTGAAAAGTTCAGCGGACTCGAGTTTGGTGTTGGTCGATACTCTTAAATCCAGAGTGGTTTTGTGGATGATGGCTAGGCCACCACCTCTGGTGCGGGAAGCAGAGGTGCGGTCACATCTCATGATGCCGAAGCCGGGTGGTAGGGCAAGGGACAAGGAGGGACCGGATGCAGCATGAAGCCAGGTTTCAGCTATGGCAATGAAGTCAAGATCTGAAGAGGTTTTAAGGTCTGCTAAATCTAGAGCATGCGCTGAGAGGGATCTGGCGTTGATGAGGGCGCCCTTGATAATCAGCAATTTTGCCTCTGTAGAGGGGGGTTTGCCATTGAAAGGTGCAATGGGTGAGCACGGTGGTGTGTGTCATGTTTGCTTGGGGAAGTTACTACAGGTGGGGCGTATGCGGAATCTGGTGCTTAATCTTTTGTTTCTGAGAAATAAGGAACACGGTTGATTCGGAGTGGGTTTACTAGCGAAGTGTTCCAGCCAGAGGGCTGGGTCATTAAAGTATGGGTTAATGTCAGTGTTGAGGTGCTGGAGGCCTAAGGTAGGTGTCAGAGTCCATTGGGGGGGTCGCCATGTGCAGGGCCGGGGGGGCAAGGCTGTGGAGCGATAAGGTGTCTGATGGCTGAAGGTGTGTCGGCCGTGCCGGACGTGTGCGTAGCTGGGTGATAATTGCTGCTTCAGAGGGCAGAATGTGGTACAGTATACTTTGGCCTACCTATTGCATTGAATCAACTCCTTTGGTGAACTCAAACTATTTGCACTGTTTTAGAGTAACTGTAATATTCGTTTTGTTAACTTATGCCTTTTTGCTCCTACTTCACTGCTATTTGGCTCCTACTTCAAGGAAGCTAAACTGCTTAGTATTCAGTATTGTAGTAGAATTTGTGTGCGATATTGGTTGCCCTATTTAGTGAATGCTTTATAAATGATTGTGTAATAAATTAAGAAGTGTTTTACCAAGAAACCTTGAGTATAAGTGTATCTGAATACTTGTCATTGTAGACCTTTGTGTAACACCCTTACAAGCTCACATTCCCTCTTGAGATAAGCCTGGCTGCTCAGCTCGCTACCAAACACTGTGTGGTACAGACTTATATCAAAGGTTGGTTTTGCTTACACCTGTAGTCCTAGTTGTGTGTAGTGGTCCCAGGGGGTACTCCATACACACTTTGCCTAACAAGGATCAGGAAGAGTGGTATCATGGAGCAATGCATACTTTCATTTTATACCTGTAGAATATATTCTGTAGTTTCTGGTAACTGTAATCTGTGGAAGGCATTTGATTGTAAAGAGTTATAAGTTATAATAGTCAATGTTAGCTCTAGGGATCAACCCATTTCCGATTAAAGTAATCCAGGTTACATAGAAACATAACTGTGCTAGAGTCAGAGGAGTCAAGGCAGGGCACTTAACAGTCTTCACATATTCCTCAAAAGGGCTATCTGGTCCCAACACCATTCAATCAAAAGCTGCTCAGATGACCATCTACAGAATGTCTCAGAGGGGCTGATTTTGAACAGTGTTAAGGTCCCGTCAGTACTGTTGTCAGGGTAAGAAAAGGCGGTTTCAATAGTTCTGGGAAGAAAGGGGATTCATACAACCAACGGGAGAGTCACCAAAATTAGGGGAGCAAAAAAGATGTGCAAAGGATTCTTTTCCATTGGAGGGGTAGTCCTTAAGGTGGAAAATTAAGAATGCCTGGGACTCTGGTTACGACTGCTTGGCAGAATGTCATCATTGGAGTCAGGCAACCTAACATTTTTGGTCATCTGAACATTGCTAGTTTCATTGAGTTTTCAACTTTTCTTTTGTGGCCAGATTGACTTCTATTGAAATCCCCTTACCACCCCAACCTTTTTCTCGTGTGCTGCGCTTAGTAGCCCATATGATCACGAGGGCAAGGATGCCTTTAAAGCACCCAATGTCGGTCCCAGAATGATTCCCTCACCCTTAAAGTGTGGTATGAAGTAGCCTGATAGCAACTGTGATTTAGTTTGGCAGCACCAGGGTTGCAGTCACATTTTGCACATTATGGGCCAATGCACCTATATGGTAGACTTTGGAGTACTAAAGCATTTTTATTTTTTATTTTATAGAGTTTTAGCCCTGATCCCACCATTTTGCCTTGGGCCATCCCTCCGTCTATGTGCACCATGAGGAGTGGTTTAAGACATAGGAAAATCCGGAGTCAACAAAGTTTACATCTGCTTTAGTTTAAACTGGTTGAGACTAGTACTCTCGACATCCCAATCTACATCCGGAGTGGATGGACAGTGTCTTTAGTGCTTTTTAAGGTACGTCTGATGGGTTGGCCACCAAAACCGGTGTGTGTTCGCTTGCAAATTAATATTCTACTGGTGGGAGACCCTGTGCATTCCTCAGAGACCAGTACCAAATTTCATGTAAAACGGATGAAGATGGGCTGGTGCCGAGGACCCTGTTGTGGCCAAACTGGCTCGCCTTGGCTCCTTTGTTCCTTGCTCTCTCTGCTAGTGGAATCCCACAATGGTTTCTTCCTTAGCTTCCTGCTGTCGTCCTAGCTAGCCTGGTCCTAGCTGACCGGATTGCCTGTTCCTTTGTGAGACATTTCTGGCCACTACCTGCTTGCCAAATCCTGTTGGCTCAAGTGGCTTATGGTGGGAGTCTTCCATGCCTGGAAGTTTAGCAGCTTGCAGCTGCTCTTCCTCCGCTCGCAGCATGGGATGTACTGAGTCACTGCCTGTCACTGGCCCCATCATGGGACTATTTCTTGCCGTTTGGATGCCCCTTCCTCTCCCCTCCCCCTCCGCCGAACTGAAACAATGGCCAGGTTCTTCAGTCTCCATCGCTGTGAATGCAGATGCTTCTGCCCTATGGGTCGTCCTCTCAGGTGTCCCATTTGTTTTTCTTTTCAGTCATCTGAAGCCGTACCAGGTTGTTGGTTCAAAGTCGTACAACTCTTGAGTCCCCAAGCACAGCTAGCCAGACCTACACCGGACACCAAACTCACCTGTGCAGCGGCTATGCCTGGGCCGATTTTTATAGAGACAGCGCATTCACTACGGTTCCTGGGGCCTAAGGGGCTGATCACATAGTGGGTTTTGTATCCCCGGGGTCTCCTGTGTCTAAGGAGTAGTGGGATTTTTAGGTCCCGCCCATTTACCACCATTTCCTGTAGCTTGGAATGTGCTTTGTAATCTCTATACAACCACTCTCTTCCTGACTGGTCTGGTAGCAAACCCTGGGATGGGGCTCTTCTTGGGGGGTCTCCTCAAATGTCGAGATTGGGATATAACTTACCTGAATTTTTCAATAACAGTGGCAGACCTATGTGATTTTGCCCCACTGATGCCTATGGGAGAACATTTGTAAACTCGTTATAAATCCTAAGCGACTGAAGTAGCCCTAAGGACTATGGTACTTGCCTTCACACAGACATTTTTACAGGGTCCCCCATTAGGCGCTGGAATTTTTAGGACAGACTGGGATTTTAGAATGTACCAGTGATTTATCATAGGTTTTAAAACAATAAATCACTGCATGTTAACTCTGACTAGAAAGTAAAAGTATTACAGTGACCACCACTAGTCCTTACAGTGTTTGTGAAGCTGAACTGGGACCTACTTGGGCCCAGTACTGTAATTCAAATTTTACCGCCTATTATTGTGTTGGCTCTTAGGGCATGTTTATTTACATGTTCCAACCTCTTTCTGAGCTTCTTTTTTGCATTTACACAGGCCTAGTACTCACCAGTGAGATTAGTATCTTGTACTGTATGTCCCGGAGAATCAATGCCACATTTTTTTGTATATACTACTGAATTTCGTTACATGTTCCCAAGTACGTATCTCATTGTGTTTTTAAAGATGGAGCAAAATAAAGAAATACATACATTTTTACTGTGCATTTCACGCGGTGTATTTGTATTGTCTATGTGTCTGAGATTTAATTGTTCTTAAGTACAAGCCCATCCCTGGAAACAGTGAAGACTGACTGCTCTACTACTATACCAATGGAATGTGCGTTTTCGATGTACACCCGCTTCTCCGACTTAGGATAGATCTCTTTACACTCCTTATCAGAGGGCTGTGGAAAACCTCCCTAAAAATGACATCCTACATGAGAGAAAAACCATGCCATATTGAAACAGCAAGTAAGTTAGGCTCTGCCATTCAATAAGCAGTGTGGGGGATCAAGTGTTCAAACAACGTTTTTATTTCTCGATTTCATTTAAACTTTTATACAGCGCTGGCCCAGTACAAAAGGAGGTGATGAACAAAAAGTTACAAAGTTTTCAGAATAGGATAGGAAGATTACGATAGACCAAGGAGAGCAGTGGAGGTTGTCTGGCTGATTAAGGTGCAGGCAAAGAGGTAGGATTTCAGGCTTTTGCAGAAGTTGTTGATGGAAGAAGCAGTATGGATCTGGGATGGGAGGACATTCGGGGTTCCGACTGCGATTGTATGAAGGCTTTTTTGTGTGTCGATTAGATTGCAGAGTGAGATGTGTGGCAGATTTTGGGTGGGCTTGTCTGGCATTTGTGTGAGTAATGGGTTTCAGTTTGTTGTGATGGTAGGATGGGGATTTGAGATAGATGGCTTTGTATACACGACAGAGTCCTTTGAAAGCAATCCTCTAGAGCATTTCCCGTTGTTTTAACAAAGTAAATTACTTGGTTACAATCACTTTGAGATTTATATGGTATACATTATTCACCATAATTGTATTTCTGATGGTTGTATCTGTTAGATTCACATGCTTTGCATAGGCCGACATCTAGTGGAAGCTGCAGAAAAGTTTGAAAAGCGACATCGACAGGGCGGGACTGTAATACTAGCCCTAGTGTGGCGTAGCCTGTATCCATGATCCCTTACGCATCAAGGTCCCCCAGATGATTTGTTTCTGATAAGAGGGAGTCTATGTTGCGAGCATGAAGTGTAGGTAGAGACCATGAGGTTTGAAAGATTCATGCTTCTTTCCCAAGCACCTCCTACTCCATGAGGGGAGGAAGGGCGGGCGCATGTGAATCTAAGCAGATACAAGCATCAGAAATACGATTACAGTGAGTAATGCATCCCTTCTGAGGCTTCTGGATCTGCTTAGAACCACATGCTTTACATAGATTTGGTTTTTTTAACTGTCTTTATTGCCATTCTAACAACAACAAACGGCAACAACCGTCCCCTCACTCCCCCCCCCCCCCCCAATTACCCACAGGAAATAAAACACCCCACTATGTGTGACAAGACGAAAATTACTAGAACTACAGAATGGCATTGGCAAGCACTACATTAATCTATCGCATATGTCGAACAGTAGTTCAGAGGTCCCAGGTACTGTATGTGGGAGGATCGAGACAAGTTGACACCCACATAACACACATCATCCCCAGCACCACCGCCATCACCCGCCTTCCCACTACTTTAGTCAGGTACAGTCCTGGCATCCAGACACCCCAGAGATGAAGAACATAGGACCGTTTCTTGTGGCAAAGGGGGTCCAGCATCCCCGGCTTTCGGTTGATTGAGCAAATACAGCGTATACGCGTCCCACATATGTCTATCGCCCCAGCGATTCCCTTGCAGAGCCTCACCCATCTTGACTCCATATCATTACAATACAGAATGTCTTCTGCCCATTGAGTAATTTTAGGCCCGCCCTTCCTGCCCCACCCCAAGGCCACTCTCTGTTTTGCCAAAATCAGAAGGAGACCAATCAACCTCCTGATCGTCTTGGGTATCTGCTTAGTGTACCCCAGCAGAGCCAACACCAGGTCTGGAGCTATACGTTCCCCTACAATCTCACCAACTACCGCAAAGACCTGCTCCCAGTATTGCTGCAGCCCCGCACACTCCCATGCCACATGGAGAAAATCCGCTGCGGCATGCCCACATCTAATACAGGCACCCGTGCGCTGAGAAAAGTACTCCTTGAGTTGGGCCGGTGAATAATAATACTGATGTAAAAACTTAAAGTATCAATTTAAATCTAGCACAGACCGCCCCCTCCTTGTCATCTCACAGCAGTATCCCCATATGGCCACCAACATCTCCCTGCCCAAAGTCTGCAGGGACGTTGCCACCACCAATCTGTTGGTCAAAGCCATCGCATACAGTACCGACGTTACGTGCTGCCCCACACCCCCCCGTATCATCTTGTCGAGCATATCCGCCACGCCGGGTTGTTCAGGGAAAGATGGGAGCAGTCGCTTCAGCGTCACCCGCAATCTATGATATAGGAACATATCCAACGCGGTCATGAGCCCACGCTCCCTCAGCTGATCAGATGTTATATTTCAGCAAGGTTAGTGTACTCACTCCTCTTTATACCACTAACACTTTTTTATAAACGAAGATCATACACTGAATAGTCTTTTTTCCATTACCCCACAGCGTCCATGTTATGAATAGTACTGTGCAATTGGAACAGTGAAAGTCTATACCCTGAAGATGGTTCTATGAACCGAAACGCGTTGGTTACCTTTTTGTCATCAAACAAGAAGGGACTTTTTGCTGGAAACTAATGTGGATTAGTGCTATTGATTATAGCTTTATGAAGTGACTCACTTTCAGAAACCTGTGACTGTTACACACAATGCCAGTTGTTGTAAGGCATTCTCCATAGTCGAAAAAGGTTCTGTGTATTACATGAAAATATATGTTCTCTATGAGCGAATAGAGGACGCTGTGTAAATGTGTAAATTTGACTATCACTTCTAATAACCTGTTGGATTTAAAAGACTAAAATCCAAGGGTTACCTCTATAATCTGTGCTCTGATTTATTTTGCTTATACACTGCTCACTAATGTTTTTAAAAATCATGTTTTTTGATAATGAACTCCCCTCCCGAACAGGTGCAATCAATTTGTCCCAAGAGACAATTTTACACTTTACTAGCCTAGTTGGGCCTCGCGCCACAATTGCTTTAGCCTATGTGTGTTTTTACACTTTACTAGCCTAGTTGGGCCTCGCGCCTCAATTGCATTTAGCCTATGTGTGTTTTTACACTTTACTAGCCTAGTTGGGCCTCGCGCCACAATTGCATTTAGCCTATGCGTGCTTTCACATTTGACCAATCTAGTTGGGCCTCGCGCCACAATTGCATTTAGCCTATGTGTGTTTTTACAATTTACTAGCCTAGTTGGGCCTCGCGCCACAATTGCATTTAGCCTTTGTGTGCTTTCACATTTGACCAGTCTAGTTGGGCCTCGCGCCACAATTGCACTTGTGCTTTTCTTGCATTGCCTAGCTTAGAAGGGTTCCAACCATAACTAGCATCTGCTAGGCATAGCACTGAAGCTCCCTCTACACACATTAAAACTACCACTTAGATGTCAGCACGACCTCCAGTATAGTCTTACAATGACTTCTGCCTATCTGACTATATTAAGCTGCTAAGCTGCAACTATTCTGATTCTAACCTCATTTGCTGAAATTGCATTCAGACTGCCTGCAAATCTGTTCTGCATAGAACTGCACTTGAATTACTGCATTTTCATCTTGTGTGAATATGCTGATCCTAATGTCACCTGCTAAGTGGCACCAGATTGCCTGATTGACTTCCAACTGTATATCCATGCACTCCAGCCAATTTGCCTCATCTTGAATCCAGCAGCCTATCCATGCTTTCTAGACAAACTGCCATACCTCAATGCTAGTACTCTGGTACTGTGGCCAATCTACGCGGCCTTAATCTAGGCGTCATTCATATTTTAGCCAACTTACACCACCTCCACCTAGTTGCCGACCCAGGCACTGCAGCTATCCTGCCATATCTGTCCTACCTCCCAGGTGTTATTCAACGTATTATCAGTAACTCTGCCCTACACTTCTAACCCAGGCCGCCCCCGCCATCACAGCCCTATCAACTACCCTTATCTAGGGGCTACATAGACCATCCCAACCACGTGTGGCCACCTTAATTCAGGTATTATTTAGCGCTTCATAACACTCTCGACCCCACCATTTAGCATGTGTCTACTCACCTCTATCTTGCCTGCTTACTTCCTGTTCTTCACACTTCCGACCAAGATGGCTCCACACCTACCCAACATGCCAGCCCTACCTAGGCCTAACAACCAAGTACCATACCTAGATTTAAACGACTTTCAGGTACTGCTACCTTCCAGTCACCCTCGCACCACTACAGAAAGGAACTTAGGACTTAGAGCTAGACTAGCCAAAATCCATGAACCCCCTGCCCGCTCACTGCCCACTACACAAAACTCTAGAACGTTGCCACCGCGACCAATTACCTCCATACAAACCAGTAACCCACTACAAACCCTTCAGAACCCCCGCAACCAGGGTACCCCTAAACCTACACAAGACAAGTGCCATACTACTACTTCAAAAACATAGCCACTACTTCTAAAAACATAGTTAGCCCTAATATCAAGGGAGCCTTGATCAATGCTAGATCGCTAGTAGCTCATGCTACAGAAATTGCAGACTTAATCCTCACTGAAGACCTTGACTTCCTCGCCATCACTGAGACTTGGCTACACCCAGCAGCAGGCCCTATGCTTATTTTGGCAGTCCCAGATAACTATTCTATCCTGAGACAAGACCGCCCTAATTCTAGAGGAGGTGGTGTCGCCTTTATCCATAAGTACAGTCTCACCATGAGACTAGCTACTTCGACCTATGCCCTCTCTTGCGAATCACTAGCAGTCAAAATACCACTCACTAACTCCCAAACTCTTAACATTACTTGATCTACCGCCCGCCAGGCCCCATTGGCACCTTCGATGAAGACCTTAACTCCATCCTATCCAGCAACCTCAAAAGCTCCACTCAAGTTCTCACCTTAGGAGACTTTAACCTGGGCTACAATGACCTTGAAGACCATCCCGCTAGCACCATAGCTAATACTCTTACTGAATTAGGCTTTGTGCAAAGATGTATGACACCCACGCATACGAAAGGTAGAACACTTGACTGGGTGGCCGACCACAACTGCCTAGCGAACATCACAAATATCTCACCCCAAGCCTGGACTGACCACCACTTGGTATCATTCATGCTCTCCACCGACAGACCTCCACCCCCGCCTACCATTAAGGCCCCACCCACTCTCACTAGAAACAAGAAGAACATGACAGTAGAAAGACTTATCCCTAACCTACTCCCCACACTCAACTCACTTCCTGATAACCTGGACCCTGAGTCCTTGGTTGAAGAATTTAACAAGATTATGGCCACCTCACTGGACCGCATCGCCCCCGTTAAACTGAGATCCAGTAAACCGAAAACGCACCTTAACAAATGGTACACACCATTCCTCAAAAAACTAAGACAGCAAAAAAGAAACTGCGAGGCCATCTGGAAAAAATCCCCCTCAGTCTCTAACAAACTAAAACTCTCCAAACTAGCTGCACTCTACAAAAAAGAAATCTACCTGGCCAAACGAGCCTCCTTTGACTCTCGTATATCCCAAGCTAAATCTAACATGAAAGAACTCTTCTCCATCCTTAAAGAAATAGAAACCCCCAAAGCACCCCTTGACACGTGCACCAAAGATAAAAACTGGTGTTCAGAAATTCAAAGTGCCCTAGCAAACAAGATTGCGACTCTTCAAAGTAAAATCTCCAGCAAAAGAGCATCCCTGAATGACACCCCCAACTCAAAAATTCCGGACAAACCCATGCCCACCGACCTAGCCCGCTTCCAATTCGCCAAAGTCAACATACTGGAAGTCGAAAAAATTATCCTGTCCCTGAAACCGTCTAATTGCCAGGGAGATCTATGCCCTGCACAGCTCATTAAAGATGCTGCCCGCGACCTCTCCCCTTTCATTACAAAACTGATCAATGCTTCCTTCGCCACTGGCTCCATCCCTACCAACCTAAAACAATCCTGGGTATTACCTCCACTGAAAAAACCCACACTTGACCCAGTCATACCCACAAACTACCGACCCATAACTACTGTTCCCTTTCTACTAAAAATTCTGGACAAGGTTGCCTATGTACAAATACAGAAGCACCTGGAAGAACACAACCTCTTAGGCTCTAGACAATCTGGATTCCGCCCCCAACACGGGACCGAAACCGCCCTTATTGACTTGAGAGCGCAGATCGACTCGCTCAGAGACAACGGGCAAGCCGCCCTACTCCTCCTCCTCGACCTATCTGCAGCCTTCGATCTGGTCGACCACTCTGTCCTTTGCTCACACCTCTACACTTCAGCTCACTTCTCCAGTGAGGCCATCACCTGGATCACATCCTTCCTTAACGGCAAGACTATGAGGGTCTTCTCTCCCACGGCGGCAGCAGACCCTATACCCATCACATGCGGTGTTCCTCAGGGCTCCTGTGTCTCCCCCACATTATACAACATATTTACCAAGCCCCTTTTCGATGATTTGGATCATCTCGGTATCACCTACACTAACTATGCAGATGATACTCAGATCCTCCTTCAGCTTTCAGGAGATTATGGAAAGGATTTGGCCTTGCTAAATAGGGTGTACATCATCATCCAGGCATGGATGGCTACTCATGGACTATGCCTGAATGATGATAAAACAGAACTCATCATCTTAGGCACCACAATCAGTATAAAGAAACTTGGCCCGGCTTATAACTCCTTCATGATTGACGGAAACAACATTAAAGTCGGACAGGAGGTCAAAACATTGGGATTCTATCTAGACTCCAATTTTTCCCTCAAAAGACAAGTGAGCTCCCTTGCATCCTCCACGGCTTACACGTGCAAATTAATCCGTGCAGCCAAACCTTTCCTGTCGGATACTAGCTGTCTGACACTCGCCAGAGCCCTCATACGGTCTCACCTCGACTATTGTAATGCCCTCTACCTAGGATCCACCAAGGCCACCACCAATAAACTGCAAACCCTTCAGAACAACGCTCTCAGAGCAGCACTGGGCATTTCCAGAAGAGAACACATCACAGGATTCAGCCAACAGAACAATTGGCTCTCCACCAGAGATAAAATTCTCTTAAAAACGGCATCACTCACCCACAAGTCTCTTAACAACGCAGCCCCAACCTACCTGATCAACAGGTTCCACAACCAATCCTCCTCAAGACCCGTCAGAACCGCATACAAAGTTTGTTTATCTGTTCCCCACTACAAATGGGCCACCATAGGAGGCAACAGCTTCCCGGTAAAAGCTGCCAAGCTTTGGAACTCCCTGCCTCCAAACCTTAGAGTAGACCTGCCTTATCAGAACTTCCGTTCCAAGTTAGTCTCCTGGCTGAAACTGGAGACCCACTAAGACTAGGTAGTGTCCAGCGCTACACGCACACATTGTAACCACGTGTGCCTCTTGCTTACCTGTATATTATATTACGGCCTGTTGGCCTTACTGCTGATTTGTATATATTGTATATAACATTTGTGTACATATTTCTGTATTATGTATATTCCTCGTGTACTGTAACCAAGCTTCGAAAATTCTTGTAAAGGCTGCGCACTGATACCCCCGGGTACGCTCGCGCATTATAAATAATAAAACAAACAAACAAATCCTCGCTTGCTTGCCTGCCCAAATTAAAGTTGTCACCGCAGAGCGGAGCTCCCGTAAAAACTTCCTAGATACTACAATGGGCACATTAAGAAACACAAAGAAACTGGGGCAAAATGGTCATCTTGACCACGGAGATCCTGCCAATCAGGTTAAGCGGGAGTGGATTCTACCTGAGCATCGCCGACTTAGCTACGTCAAGTGCGGCTAAATAATTCCTACGATACACCACCCCTTCCTCTCTGGCGATCGTGATGCCCAGGTATCGCGTGCTCTCTAATTCCCATTGGAATCCCCATTTGTCCTGAAATGGAACCACCGGCTCCGTTAATGGAAATATGACGGACTTATTAGGATTCACTGTGAGCCCCGACAGTTCCCCAAACAGCTGGACATCAGTCATGATCGGGTCCAAATTAACCTCAGAATGGCGAATAAATAATACCATATCGTCCGCATACAAAGAAATGACCACTCTATGCGTGTGTAGTTGGGCTCCCCGGTGCAGATGAAGTTCCCTTACCCGCTCAGCCCATGGCTCTATCGCCAAGGCAAATAATAAAGGGGGCAGCGGGCAGCCTTGGCGTGTTCCACGTTCCAACGGTATCAATTCAGTCACCTGTCCGTTCACCCTTACCCTGGTCATCAGTCCTTTGTATAACAGAGATACTAGGGAAATGAACTGCGTGCCCAGCCCCATCCGCCGCAACACTGCGAATAGGAACGGCCACTCGATGGAGTCGAATGCTTTTGTGGCGTCCAATAGGGCCCCAATCATCGGCACACTGTCCGGGAGCGCCGCCATCAGGCCAAACATTCTGTGCAGCCCAAACGAAGTCGACCGCCCCGGTATAAACCCTGCCTAATCAGCCCTAACCAAGGTCGACATCAACGACGCCAATCTAGTCGCCAACACTTTGGCCAGTATCTTATTATCAAGATTTATGCGTGATATCGGCCGATACGAAGAGCAATCACCGGGAGGTTTGCCCTCCTTCAGCAGCAGCACCACCACCACGGTTTCCCCAAGGGTGTCTGGGAGATCTCTCATCCACCGCTTGCTGATAGACTTGCAATAGGTATTGGGCCAACTTGGTTGCATAGGTTTTATAAAATTCGGCTGTAAAGCCGTCCGGCCCGGGAGACTTCCCACCCGTTAATGACCTAACAGCATCAATCACCTCCTCCAAAGTCAGCAGTCTACTCAGCCATTCCCGTTGCTCGTCAGAGCACCAGTACAGACCCACATCTTCCAAATATGTGTCAATATCAGTTTGTGCGGCTTGCGACACAGTGGCATATAGTCGGCTGTAGAATTTATGAAATTCGAAAACTATTTTCTCATCCTCAAACTGTTCCACCGCCATAGCATCCGTGATTGCCGTAATTTTATTGCTGTGCCCGCTCATTCGAGTAGCCTTCGCCAATGACCTTCTCCATATTGACGAGGGACAGCCCTATCCCACAAATACTTCACCTCCCTTTGGCCAAGAGCATGAAATTCCTGGAGCCTCTCCATTAGTTTCCCTTGTTGAAGTTTAGTAGGCGTGGGGGCAGCTACCTGCAGGTTACAGATCTCTCCCTCCTCAACAGCCAGCCCTTTCCGAATTCTTTTGATGATGCCCAGTTCCTTAGCTATACATACCCCCTGTATCACACATTTAAACCCCTCCCATAGGGTGGACACAGAGGATACCGACCCCTCATTTTCCCCAAAGTACAAATCTATAGCAGTTGACAGTTCCTCCCTAAAGACTACATCCATAAGGGCCTCACTCTTAAACCTCCAGGGAGGTCTAGTCCCCTCTCTCCCCGCCAACACGATGGTCAGCAACACAGGGGCATGGTCCGAGATGGTAAGGGCCAGTATCCCCACATCCCTCGTCAGCCCCAGAAGTGCCCGGGACACCAGGAAATAATCTAGGCGCGCAGCCGAATTGTGCAGCGCTGAGTGGTGCGTGAACTGACTCACTTTTGGGTTCCTCACTCGCCATACATCCGCTAACCCCCAAATCACAAGCATTCCCCGGACCTAATCAGAACTCCTGTTTCCCACTCACGGGACACTTCCCGTCCGATCCCAGGATGGATCCAGGACCGTATTAAAATCCCCGGCCCAGACTATCTCGCCTTCCGGCAGGTCCCCCGACTGTTTCTCGATCCACAGAAGAGAATCCGTCGTATCCTGATTGGGGCCATAATAGCAAATGAATGTATATAGTTTCCCTTGGATCATCCCTTGCACAATTAGTGCCCTACCCTCCCGATCCTTCAAAACTGCGGACAGTCTGAACCCCACCGAGCTTGGCCACTCCCCTGGAATATGTTGAGAAGGACGAGAAATACCAATGACATCCCCAGTCCCTGCCAAACTTAGACTCGTTATCCACCGTCGGGTGGGTCTCCTGGAGAAAGACCACCCCCACCTGATGACGCCTCAGGTATTGCAGAACTTTCCTACATTTAGGCAGGTTATTAAGACCCCTGACATTCCAGGTCATGATATTAAGTGCCGCCATCGCACCACAGTTCGTCAGATATATTCAAGCCACCCCCCCCACCAGTTTACGTTCCTGTGTCCTCCATGTAGCTATCACCCCCACACAATGCCCCTCCTTACCTCCCCTGCCAACAACCCCCCAACCTGTCGGCGAACAACCCTCCCGCCATCACCCACCCTCCCCCTTCCTTAAACACCCATCCTCCCACCTCAGGTGCCCCAATCAACCAATTCCATGTTACACTTCAGACTTCCCCGCGGGCATCCTTGCAAAATACAACTTCTTTACAGGCTCCTCTATGGTCCAGGTACAAGCTACCATGGCGCCTGTACAAACGTCGACGCACTCCAGGTCACCTTACACGTCTTGTACGTGGAAGACGTACAGCAAGCCACGCCCCTCTTACGACTATAAAAGTACCGTCTTCCAAGGGGCTCGTTGCTGCTAATTAGCGTTACCAGCTACATGCGGTTTTTGTACCGTTTCCTCTTTGTGTTTCCTTACACAAATCCTTATCTGAACTCCTGGTTTTGACCCTTTGCCTGACTTTTGGATTGCCTCGTCTCATCCTTTATTCCTGTCGTGCTCATCTTGTTGTTGGACTCGGAACGCTACTGGATACGGCTCTCTTTTTTGGCGGTTCTTCCCAGCTACCGCTCTGCTCTTCAATTGCCGTCTTCTATCCGGATCATCTCAACAGCTACTCAGCTATACTCGTGTACTCAGGTACATACCTATTGCCTTCCTTGGATATTCTTCTGTTGGATTCTGGGACATTGAGTGACTTTTTCCTGTGATTGCTCTTAAGTGCACATGCCCCCTGCGAGTCGATCGTAGCCCAACCACTGAACACTCTTTGTTCCCTTGTGGCCTCGAAGATCTTGGCAACATATCGAGGAAGGAAGCAGCCTCCTCCGGAGATTGAAAAAACGCTCTTCCATCGTGTTCAACCCGCAGCCAGGCAGGAAACTGCATGGCATATCTAATATTCTTGTCTCAGAGCCTTTTCTTAAAGTCCAGGAACGTTTTGAAGCTCGCCTGCACTTTGTCAGAGAAGTCAGGGAAAAACTTGGTGTCGCCTTTATAGGAGACAGCCCCCTTCTCTCTAGCCTTCCGAAGAACAGTGTCCCTGTCTCGATAGTTCAGCAGGCAGGCAATCACCGGGCGTGGCGGCGCCCCTGGGACCGGCTTCCTTCCACTGGGCACCCTATGCGCTCTCTCCACAACGCACGGGGAGAAGCCCTCCGTCCTCAATGCCTCCTGCAGCATCTCCTCCACCAACTTCTCCATACTCCTCTGATCTCCCGATTCGGATAGTCCTATAATCCGAACATTGTTCCTTCAGGACCTCGATTCAAGGTCATCCAGCTTCTCCCAGAGTTCCTTCAGGGCCTTCCTGACCCCGTGCATTTCACCCACAACCAACGCTGTTACGTCCTCTACTCCTGAGATCGGCTTCATCCAACCTCTCTCCGTGCTTGTCGAGACGCACCTGCATATGATCCACCTTACATGTCAGCGTATCAAGCTTTCCATCCAACGATTGTATGCCGGACTGCAGTTGCGAAAACATGTTCTTAATGTCCTGGAAGGCGGTGGCGGTGTCCGAATCGCACCCCGGGACCCAGCCGGATCATCCATTACTCCACCGTTTCTAGGTTGACTGGGTGTCTCAAAGCATAGCCTTGATTGTTGCTTACTCCCCTTGCCGGGGACATGGACATGGACATGGTGCACAAGACGAGCCGGCTCCAGACACCGCCCTTCTTCAAAGACTGACTCTTATAGGTGGCCTCCAGCAATGTCCTCTCTTCTCCTCACCAACACACAGGTCTCGCTCACCTACACAGCCAACAGTTACAGGGAGGAGCCTTCCGACCACACCACTGAACCCCTTTTTAAAGCGTGATCTGCGTGCCACACTCCAGTTGATGCCAGACTCCCCCTCTCGTCCCAGCGGTTACCCACTGGTAAACAGACGTAGGGAGGCCTCTCAGCGGGCCTATGACTGAGGTTCAGGGTGCATACAGCGGCTCAGGAGAGTCCCGGATCGCTTGGATAATCCACTCCACACATGCATCTTGGGGCAAGCCAAATAACTGTTTATATCAGCCAAGTGAGAGGACCCACAGAGTGATCCAGTCCGGTTCCCTTTCTCCTTTCAGTGCTCCATAAGTCGACTGGGGTCAATTCTTCCAGCTATCATGGGCACGGGACGCCCAGGGCACACAGGGCACTCCACATTCACGCCGGAGCACCCACTAGCCAGATGGGGCCCCCCAATGCCTCTGGTTCTTTGGCCCAGAGCCCCCAGGCCTGGCCCTCTGCACATGTGGAGGGGGCCGCGCCGCCCGCAGCACACAGGCCCGCAACCCCTGATGGGGCGCTCCGGCCTCCCGCTGGCTCCGCCCCTCCGAGGCAGGCGAGCCACACAGGCTCAGCCGGGGGACATCACGGCCCAAGCAGTCCAGCCAGGACCCGGCTCACCGCCTCCAGCACCCGACTCTGCGCGCCTGCTCTGCCTCACCAGCCCCGCTCCAGGTCGCCGGCTCCGTTCCTGCACCTCTACATGGGCGGCCACCCTCTGCTGCTCCACCGGGCACACGCAGGACCCCTGCCACCTCCGTGTCCCGCCGGGGCGCCACCCACTCCACGGTCCCTCCGTTTCTGGATCCCGGCAGGGAGGACGGGCTCAACGCACCGCCCCTCCTCCACTCCGTCCCGACTAGGCTGTCGCCTGTCATCTCCCCACAGAGATGCGCGCCGACACCGATTCCTGCCGTCAACGCCTCCCGCAGAGCACCATGTATTCAGGCACAGAACCGCACCGCAGTTATCCTCAGTACTGTCTGGAGACCACCGGAAAATGGACCGGATTTATAAGGTGCTGGAGAGCTTCACGGGCCCGCTGCCATCTTGGTCAAGCTCTCTAGCGCCCCCCATGCTTTGCATAGATTGGCAAGCAGTATCAGAAGGGGCTGGGATATTAGAAGGTAGCGCTGCAAAGAGATGTCTTAGCACTGCTTGTCCCACCTGTGCATCACCCATAGAAGGTGTGTCCAGACAGTAATTTTGGGTGAAGGTGTGCACTGAACTCCAAGTGGCAGCCTTGCAAATAGCATCAAGAGGCACCTTTGCTATGAAGGCTAACGTTGCCTCAGTGCCTCCAGTTGAGTGCGCTCTGGGCTTAAAGGGCAATGTTCTTTTGGCAAAGAGTAACATAGTTGGATGTAGTTGACAATCCATTTAGAAATTGCTACCTTAGAGATAGGGTCCCCTTCACTTCTAGTGGCTACAGATACAAAGAAACGTTCTGTCTTTTGAAGGTAGAACATGCCAGCTCTGTGTGCATCCAGTGAATGTAGACTTCTTTCTGCTCCGTTTGTTGGGTTTTGAAAAAACAGAGGAAGCTCTATAGTTTGATTGACACCGAATTTTGATATGAATTTGGGTGGGAAGCGAGGATGTGTGAATAGCACCACCTTGTCTTTGTGTATAACTAAAAAAGTGTCTTGTACTGACAGAGCTTGTAGTTTGCTAACCCTTCTGATAGATGTAACGCCTATGAGGAAGGCCGTCTTGTATGTTAGATGTTTAAGGCTGTCCTTGTGCATAGGCTCAAAGTGGGCCCATGTGAGCCTTGTGAGTACAATGTTGAGTTCCCAGCCGGGAGTAGGATTAGAGATGGGAGGGTACTGTTTTTTTTACACCTTCCATAAAAGACTTAACTGTTAGCACCTTCGACCACAAAATTTTATTCAGGGACGTGGTGTAAGCGGAGAGAGCAGCTAGGTGTACTTTGAGTGAGTTAAACACTAATCCTGAGTCAAGTAGGTGGAGCAGGTAGTTCAATATATTGGTCGGACAACAGTCGGTTGGAATGAGAGGCTGTTCTGCACCATAGTACAAACCATTTCCATTTGTCAAAATAGCAGTGCCTTGTGTTAGGCTTCTGTGTCTCCTGGAGTATTTCCATGCACCTTTGGTCTAAGTTAAGGTGACCAAACACTACGACCTCAGGAGCGAAGCTGCTAAGTTCAGCTTCTGAGAGTATGGGTGCAGCATTGTACCCTGATCCTGGATCAACAGGTTGTCCATGCAGGGTAGTTTCATGGGAGGACACAGGGACATCATTTGTAGGTCTAGCGGGCCCACATTGGAGCCATTAGGATCAGTGTTACTTGTTCCCGGTGTAACTTGTGGACTATTTTGTTGAGAAGAGGTGTCAGGGGTGGGGGGGGCTAGTGGGTGTATGCACATTTCCCCACCCAGTTCATCAGCAGTGCATTCCCCTTGGATACTTTCCAGGGAAACCTGGCTGCGTAATCTTGGCATTGCATGTTTGCAGCGAACAGATCGATCTCTGGGAACCCACAGTTTGAGAAGATGTCGTTTAGCACATCTGTGTTTAGTGGTCATTCCTGCTCCGAGTGTAGCATTGTACTCCTGATTAGCACATCTGTCAGAGAATTGAGTTCTCCTGGTACATGTACCACTAGGAAAATGTGATGCAGTGCCCAGCCCCACATGTTCTGGGCTAGTTTGGACAGCCCTGAAGCACGAGTAGCCCCCTGCTCGTTTTCATAAAACATGGCCATGGTACTGTCCGTAAGGACTAGGACTGTTTTGTGCGCTTGCTGAGTCTTGAAGGTTTGAAGTGCTTTGAGAATCGCTAGTAGTTCCAGAAGGTTCATGTTATTCCTGGTTAGCGCATGTGTCCAACGGACGTGAGCAGTGTGTTGCAGGAAGTGAGCGACGCACCCAGTCATAGATGCGCGAGTCGTGAGAGTGGCCTCGATCGCTGGTGTGTGGAAAGGCTGCCCCTTTAGCAGATTGTGTCTGTTCCACCACTTTAGTGATTGAACCAGAGGTTGCAAAACCACCACTATATCGTCCCACAACCTGCATGCTTGCAATCACGGTTATGCTAGCCAATCTTGCATTCGATTCATGTGCAGCCTGGCGTGAGGCACTAGGTAGATGCAGGAAGCCATTCCCAGTAGGCGCATCGTCTTTCGTGCCATCACCCGACGACCAGCTATGTATTGAGGTGTTTGAAACAGCATGTTTTGGACCCTCTCTTCAGAAGGGTAGACTACACCAACATCGGTTTTGATTAGTGCCCCCAGAAATTGCTTTACTTGGCTGGGCACCAGACTTGACTTTTTCATTTATGGAGAAGCCCAATTGAAAGAGCAGATTGATTGCTGTGTGTTTAGAAGGCACCTCTGCGGAGAGTTCCCGGTAATTACTCATTCGTCCAAGTAAGGGTATACTACAATGGACTACCTTCGCAAGAGGGCGGCCACCACTGCTAGGACCTTGAATACCCTGGGGGCCGAAGCAATGCCGAATGGTAGCACTTGGAAATGGAAGTGCTGGTCTCCCAATTTGAATCAGAGGTATTTTATGTGCACTGGCAACATTGAAATATGAAAGTATGCATCTTTCATGTCCAACCTCGCCACGTAATCCCCTATCTTTAATAGTGGGATGACATCCTGCAACGTTGTCATCCTGAATGTTTGTGGTTTGACATATGTGTTTGCAGGGCGCAGGTCCAGCACTGGGTGCATTGTAAGATTGTTCTTTGGAACAAGGAAGTACATTGAATAAATACCTTGATTTTATTCCATGAAGGGCACCAGCTCGATGGCTCCTTTCTTTAACAGGATTCCGATCTCCTCCTTGAGGATGCCAAGATGTGCGCAGGAGGTTGATGGTGGCATGGTGTTTCAAGGAACTCCACAGAGTATCCCTTGGCCACTGTATCGAAGACCCAGCAGTCTGACACTTTTCCCTCCCATTGCTGGGGGAAGAGTGTTATCCGAACCCATGGAAGGCAACATGGATCGGCATGCAATTTGGCGGCAGGGGCTGCTGCGCCTCTAAAGGTTGCAGCCCTGCCTCGTCCTTTCCCACAGCGAGACCCACGCTGCTGGTACGGATAGGACGTTTGAATGTGTGGAGTATAGAAAGAGGTGCCAGACGTGCTTGCTCCGGCTTGGCCTCGTTTTCCTGAGCCTTGCGCCCAAAGGTTTTACGTTTGTTGAACGTGTCACTTGGGACAAAAGGTTTGCTGGAAATCTGACCACGGGCCTTCGTCAAATGCTCCTTTGCTGTCTCCAGCTGGTCATTTCAAAAATATAGGAGGAAAGCGGATTACCCCTATCTTTGTTCAAATATATTTTTTAGATTGGTGACACAAAAACTCATATTTTTTAACATGTTTCACTTGATATAAATTTCGTGAAACTGAGTATCATCATGGATCTAGATTGTCAAATGGTTGACCTAAAACGGTCTCCATGATAGTGAGAAAGACTAATTGTAGTCTCCTCAAAAGTCGACATAGGTTTCGGCTATGTTGTAAATTAAGTACCATCTCTAACACCAATTTTCAAAATAATTTTGCAACCTTCTTCAGGACAGGAGGATTTATTTTTTGAAGTCTCAATCGCATATACCCCTTGATTGTCAATGTGATAGTTACACTACAAATGAACACAAAACAACGGATTAAAAACCAGTGGTGGAGAGAAAATAATTGGTCACCGCTATGTTGACGATTCCTTTAATTAAAATAAATGGTCAACATAGGGGTCCTCCTGTCCTTAACTAGAGTCCACGCAGTGATAAATTAACATACATTCGTTCAATAAGAGGTTATGATTTCGAAGGGCTATGTAGAGATGTGAACATCAGTAAATGAAAGAGTGGATTTTCACAAAATAAAATTGGCAATTGGACAATTGCTAAATAAGCTACACATTACAAACTGTCAGTGGTGAAAATGATGCGCAATATGGCTACACGGATTTAATTCATTTTCGATTACGGAGTAACATCAAAATATAGTACAAGATGGCGCTGCTCCTTCACGTGAATGGGAATTCGGACATCCACGACGAAAGATAAACAGGGGTCACATGTACGAATTTCACATACCCACGTGACATCAGAGGTAGAAGTAAATAGATGAGATCTGCGCGCGATGTCTGAATGAGAAACCAACGAGAAGACGCGTAGCCAGTGTAAAAGGAAACAAGACTGCCATATATCACAAGTAAGGAGATAGATATGAAACTTGTGTGTTGGGTCTACATATCACCAGTCCGTAAGAAACTAATGGAAAACGCATCGGTATGAGTTTATATGACAAACTAATGCGGATTAATCCAGCACCATAACATGAAAAATTCATTTAGATTAAGGTGCAAGTGCACAAGAGAGATACCATGTGGTGATATATCACAACGATACAACCAAGATGCTTGTTTGGACACAAAAAAATATGGGCATCCTGTGTGGTTTGTTTTTTCAACAGGGACCAATCGGCCAAGGCGGCCAGACATGCAGCCTATAACGCTTAACTTATCTCTGCAGGAGCGTTGGGCTTCAGTGATTCTAATGGTATTGCGATTGTCTTGCTGCGAGTGGTTGGAACCCTGTGGTAGTGGAGAGAAAAGGGCAAGGAATAACTATCTATGGCCAGAATATTCTACCCCTTCCCGCTCTATAGTGTTTCTTACCCTGTAATCAGGTTTAACATTACTCTCACCTGTGGGTCATAATTAGTAGGCTCGCCGTCCGGCTTCTTAACAGGGGCGCAAGTCGTTGGTGAGGCAGCTGCAATTCTTGGCGCTGAGGAATTGGACTGCCTTAACTGAGGGGTGAGGAGCAGCCTCTTCTGGGTGAGTATCTTAGTTCTTTGTTGGATTCGTTGAGAAATCTTGAGTCTTGTTGTATGTGGAATGTGAGCTACTTGTCTCTGGAATGGTTAATTGGATGTCTTATATCTTCTTTATTTGCAGGTGATGAAAACAAGACTTTTTGGAGCGAAGCAAGTGTTACGGAACACCAGCGCAGTCTGAGGGAAACTGAGGCGATACTGAAAATGGCACAGCTTAGTCCCCCCAACTCACATGGAGTCTCGTGTCTTCTTCGCCTAGGTGGCAACACGCAAGGAAGACTCTAAGAAGCTGGAAAAGTTTGTGGAAATGCTGAGGTGTTTATAAGCGCGTTGTTAGTTGCTTGAAAATGAATGTCTGTACCTTGACTTTTCAGGTTTTCACAGGATTCAGAGTTCACACCCGCGTTTTGACACGGGCGTCGAGGAAATGTCGCAGGACCCAGGCGCGGAACTTAGGGAAGAATTTGACCGTCAGGAAGCAACTACAGCGGAATGGTATCACGTAAGTAGTTCTGTAGTCTGTGGATTTTCTAGTGAATTCATAAGTCTTTAAACGCATCTTCTATTTCTCATTACAGGTCTGTGAACAGGAGCGTTGGTAAGCGTCGAGCCGCTGCTAGCAGAAACAACGCGAAGCATGTTCGAACGCGCGGGCAGGGCTTAAATAGCCCCTACGGCCAACTACTGGACTTATATGCAATTCAGCCAGCGGCTCGTAATGCTGCCATCTTGGGGGAACACCAAACCGGTGTATTTCTATGAGTTCCACTAATGTGTGTGTGAAAAGTATGAGGAATGCCTGGAACACCAGGCCAGGACCCATCTGGTACTAACATGGTTACTCGTGGTAGACCTGCTGCACTGTTGTGAATGTCCCAACCTAGGGGTCTTTGTGGTGATCATGACACAGCCCTTTACAAGCGGAAAACCAACTACAATCATTACCAAGTAAGAAAATTATAAATGAAATTGCCAGGTTACGTCTGGATGTGAATAATTAGGGCATGAAGCATCAAATGAAAAAGATAGCGGTGAAAGCCTGCATGATAAATGAACCATCAATAATACCATACTAGGTTTCTTCCTAATTTAATATGATAACATCATGTGATGAAATTGTAAACAAAAAGTGGTTAAGGCTAAATATGTAAAGTTCTAAATCACTACGAAGACATGAGATTGACTATATTAAGTTAATTCCATAGACTGAAAAGTAAAGATCAGTCTCGTTTGATTTCCTCGACAGGAACTGACTGATTAAGGTTCTATGAGAAGTTCCATAAAAGAAATCGAACCCAATGGCATCCCATAAATAGATCTGCGGTACCAGGTTGGTATTTCGCAATCTATAGATAAACTAACCAAAAAGAAACTCTGAGGTAATCAACACAACTTAGTCATTTCTTCCATTGCAGGGAGATCTGAAGGAAATGCAATCCTCCTTTGATCAAGTTATCAATATCTTCACTTGACTGACTCTGCTCTTGTCCGAATCTTGCTTGCGAATAAGGTTGGTGACATCTCTTAATTAAAGGAATGGTCAACATAGGGGTGCCCAATTATTTTCTCTCCAGCACAGGTTTTAATCAATTTATTTGTGTTCATTTGTACAGTAACTATCACATGGGCAATCAAGGGGTATATGCCATTGACCCTCCAAAAAAGAAATCTTTCTGCCCCGAAGGCGGCCACAAATGTATTTTGAAAATGAGTGCTAGAGATAGTAGTTAATGTACAACCTGGCCGAAACATATGTCGACTATCGAAGAGACTACAATTAGTCAGTCTCACTATCTTGGAGACCATTTTAGGTCAACCATTTGACAATCTAGATCCATGCGACTTACAGATGATAACTCACAGTTTCGCAAAAATGTATATCAAGTGAAACATGTAAAAATAAAATATGACAGTTTGTGTAGCAGTCTCTGTCCAATCAATTTTCTTGAATAACTAACATTGCAGAATGAAGGCTTGAAGTCACTTACTAAGCCCACCTTGTTTCAATTTTTGATTCAGTTCCGTGTATTTTATCATGAATTTATGTGTTTTTAAATACATTTGATAGTAAAAAATGAATTCTTAATGTGAAAAGATTTTGTGGTGGAGAAAACATTAACCAGTATTGATAAAAGGTTAATTTGTTACCTATCTAAAAAAGATATTTGGACAAAGAGAGGGGTAATCCGCTTTCCTCCTATATCTTTCAACTTGATACCCATCCCAATTGAAAGCCGATCCCCGGTAACAGAAATGTAGGGAAGTACCCAATCTTACAGTATCCAGCTGGTCATTGACAGCTTTTCCAAAGAGGAGACCCTCCTCAATGAGCATGTTTATCAGGGCTGCTTTTGCCTCTGGCTTAAATTCTTAGTCTCTAAGCCAGTAATGTCTTTTAAGGAAGGTTCCCTCTGCAATAACTCTTCCTGAGGTATCTGTACAGTCCAAGACATTCTTCGGGATGTTTTTTGAGACTTGTTTCCACTCTGCGGCGATCTTCAGAAGGTGGGATTGTGTCGGTTCCACTACTGAGTCCAGATGTTGTGAAACCTCATCCCAATGGGTGCTGCTGTAGCTGGCAAGCAAGGTGGAGTTTGCTATCCTAATAGGGTAGACAGCAGAGGTTGTCATACGCTTCTCCAGCATGTACAATTTCTTGCACTCCTTGTTAGGTGGTGTCTTGGGGGTTAGGAGTAGAACACCAGGGAGTCCGGCTTAACGTGACCCCTAATGTAGGGGGCGCCTGAAGGATTTTTCGTCCTGTGTGCTGACCGCCCTAGTAAGGGTGGGAGTAAACAAGGATGGAGAACCTCTATTTAATAGACTCCAGCAGAGGTATAGCTCGGCAAATAAGGTTTCTTCTCGTTGAGAATATCCCCAACGAAGTCAGTCCTTGTGGGGCTGGATTTGTAGGTTTTAAGGCCAAAGTGGTGCGCAGCCTTCTTCAGCAGCTCACTGTAGAGTGGCTGGTCCGCAATGGGAGAGGAGGGGTCGATAAAGCAGAGGTCTGGGTTGTCCTGGTCCTGCAGGTAGGTATCACCATTGTGACCGGGGTCAGCCTGATCATCTATCCACATGTCCTGGACTGCTTGTGTGGACTGCCTTTCCTCAAAGAGAACCTTATGATGGCTCCCCGGGCAGCAAGGCTGGGGAAGGAAGAGAGGGTGCCACTTGCACTGGAGGAGGTAATAGGAGGCTGCTCAGTAGGCTTTGAGGGAGTAGGCAGCCTTCTCATAAAATCCACAAAAAATGATATTTTTCCCATGGTATCCTCAAATTGTGTTTGGGTCCAGGGGGTAGCAGACATGACTGAGCTTGGTGCCACAGGGATGTCCTTTGTCACAGGAGGTGCTTCTGGTGGGACAGTGGCCTTGGGCGTGTCGTTGAGGGTCTCTCTAGGGGGCTTCTAGCTGAGGGCAGAAGACATAGGTGACGATTATTCTTCATAGTCACCAGGGGTCTGTGAGCAGAGGGCTTCTTCGTGTTTTTCTGAGTGCAAGTGTGATTTGTGCATTTTCGATGGCTTTATAGGCGTTTCCGCCTAAGCCATCGAACAGTGTTCATGCACACCCCTCGCCGGAGTGTCTGCATGATCACCATATGGTAAACGGGTAGGCAGAACCACAGCGGGTGCGGTCAGCGTGGGTCTGTCATAGATTCACATGCTCAAGAATATTCCCCGTCGTCAGTCTGGGATTCCATTTCAATTAAAAACTATTTCTCCTCTAAACCAATCACTGTCCTCTGGGTCATACTGCCCACATCCAATGACAGTCCTCTCCCTAAGCCCCTCCTCTAGCAGCCATCTTCAGATTTGGTAAGCACGTAAAGTGATAGTATGGCCAAGAAGAGCCACAGATGTGCCTGAGGGGGGGTTTGCATGTGAATCCATGTCAGACTCATGCTGGAGAACAATAGTTACAGGTAAATAACTTAAACCTGGTCTGGCATGGATTCACATGCTCATAAATAATGAATACATAGCAGTACAACATTACACAACCACAGGAGGTGGCAAGGCTCAACATAAGCAATTAAATAACACCTCTGGAACAGACTCACCTTAAGCGAACAGGTTGCTTAGCACTGCTTGGCCGACTCCGGGTTCTTCCCTGAATCCCTGTTGAGGCAGTTGAACTTCGTGAAGGTGTGCGTGGACATCCACATAGCAGCCCTGCAGATGTCCAGAAGGGGCACACCAGACGGAAACGCCTTTGTCGCAGCTATCGCTCTGGTGGAGTGGGCTATCCGACGGCCAAGCCTCGGTCAGTTCGCCAACCGATGACAGTGCATGATGCAGCCGTAGCGCCACCTTGAAATGGAAGCCTTGGACAAGGCCTTCCCATGGTTCACAGGACCAATTCACGAATAGTTGTGAAGTCTTCCGAAAACGTTGTGTGTGCCACATAGAACTTCAGAGCATGCGCAATGTCCATCAAGTGCAAGGCCCTTTCTGCCAGCGAAAAAGGTTTTGAGGGGAAAAAACAGGTAGCACCAAAGGCTTTTTGAGGCGGCATTCCGACTGAATCTTTGGCATGAAAGAGGGGTGATTCGTGGAATGTTAGATACAGTTGCTTGAAGGATAGGGCCTGGAACTCACCCACGCGTCCGGCTGAGGTGATGGCCACAAGCAATGCCGCCTTCCACAAAAGAAACTTGAGTGGAGCCTGATGCATAGGCTCGAAGGGGCCCGCCCCATGAGCCTCGTCAGACCACGTTGAGTTCCCACAGCAGGGCAGGAGCCTTCACCGGCGGGAAAGATCGGAAAAGTCCTTTGAGAAACTCCTGGACGAGTCTGTGGGACCACAACAAGGATCTTCCGGTGGATCTGTGTAGCGGGAGATAGTCCCCAGATGCACCTTGATGGAGGCGTGCGCCAGACCAGCCTTTCGTAAGGAAATCAAGTATGGAAGGATCTGTGGAGCCGTGACCCCCAGAGGGGTAACCTTCTGCGACAGGCACCACGTAGCAAAACGGTTCCACTTATGGCTGTAGCACTTTAAGGTCAACAACGCCCTGGCAAGGACCTCTTTGCAGTCCGCTGGCAACTCATAACCTCCAAACTCTAAGGCTGTAGGAGCCAAGCCCTCAGGTTCAGTGATCCTGGGTCGTGATGAAGGATTGCACCTCCCTCTCTGGTGAGAAGATCTGGAACCACCGGCAACTTGACTGGAGGCAAAGGGGACAGGCTGAAAAGGTCCGGATACCAAATCTGCCTCGGCCAAGCCGGGGCGATGAGTATCATCTTGCACTGACACAGAGTGTGTTGATGACTCCTAGCAGAAGAGGAAACTCTGGAAACGCATACAGAAACAGCCCTTACTACAGGAAGGAGAAAGCACACCCCAGGATCCTCGACTGGTGTAATCTGCTGGCAAACCTCTGGCCCTTTGAGTTTGCGGCCGTCGCAAATAAAATCAATTTAGGGTCTGCCCCATTTGACGAACAGGCGGTCCACCTGATCCTGACAAAGCTCCCACTCATGGCAGAAGTGCAGTTTCCTGCTGAGGGAGTCTGCGATGGTGTTCTTGACTCCCACCAGGTGGAAAACGAAGGAGCATCCCCTGTCTGACAGCACAGTGCCACAAGTCCTGCACTTCCTTGGAGAGCGCCAGGGATCGAGTGCCCCCACCCTCTTCCTGATGTAGAACATGGTGGCATTGTCCATGAAGATCCTCACCACCTTGCCTTTCAGAGACGGTTGGAACGACTTGAGGGCCCAGAACACTGCCCGTAACTGCAGGATGTTGATATGCAGATCCTTCTCCAGCAGGTTCTGGCATGCAAACGTCCGGTGTGCACTTCCCAGCCTTCCAGGAAGGCGTCTGTGGTGACCGTCTCCTGGTAAGGGTTGTTTTGAAATCCTATGCTTTGGGCGATGTTGGAGCAGACGCCCCACCACTTTATCGCCAGTCTGAACTCTTCGTTGAGAGGGATCTTGCCCGTGACGCTTCCGGACACCTTTATCATGAGGGCATTGCGGTATTCCTGTAGGGGACGCATCTGCAACCTGCAGAGAAACGATGTAGATGCAGGTCAACATCATGCACAGTACTGACTTGAATGCCCGCACCCAGGCCACCTTCGTCAACTACAGCCGTTGTACCTTTACTTGAATGGCTGCTAGCCTCTCCTCCGAGGGCGATGCCAGGCAAGACACTGTATCGAGTCTGGTGCCTAGGTACAGCACATTCTGCGATGGCATTAAGCAGGACTTTGGATAGCTGATGGAGAATCCCAGACCCATCAGTAGCCAGACAGTCGTCTGTGTGTGTGTGGCCGACAGCCAGCTACCGTGAGCGGGCGCAAATCAGCAAGTCATCCAGGTATGGGTATACGTGTATGCCCTGTAGACGCAGAAGGGGAGGACTGCACCTATACCTGCATTAGAAGCATCTGTCTGTACAATGAAAGTTTGGTGGTAGTCAGGAGCTCTTAGCACTGGAGCTTGACAAGGGGCTTTCTTCAGGTTTTCAAAAGCCTGATTGCACTCCTCATTCCATCTGACCTTTTTAGGGAACTTAGGAGAGGAGATCACATTCAGTGGAGAAGATATGGTCCCATAATTCTCTATGAAATTCCTGTAGTACCCAGTGAGGCCTAGGAAGGCTCTCATCTGGGTCTGAGTAGTAGGTGTTGCCCAATTTTGCACAGCTTCAATCTTGCTGGGCAAAGGCCTTATTTCTCCACCTCCTACCTCATATGTCCAAGGTAGACCACTTTACTCTGTCCAATCTGGCATTTACTTGCCTTTATGGTCAGATTGGCCTGTTTTAGAGCCTGCAAAACATGTCCTAGGTGGTCAACATGCTCTTCCGAGGTTTGGCTGAATACTGCAATGTCATCCAAGTATACCATGCAGATGTCCTCCATCCCAGTCAGAACCTGATTTACCATCCTTTGGAACGTAGCAGGTGCATATTTCAGTCCAAAAGGCATAACCTTAATTGGTATAAGCCAACTGGGGTAGAAAATGCAGTTCTCTCCTTGGCATGGTCTGTCAGGGCTATTTCCCAATAGCCTGACGTCAGATCAAATGTGCGGAGGTACTTGGCTGAACCAAGACTATTCACCAACTCATCTGTCCTTGGTATAGGATGGGCATCAGTCTTGGTGGCTGCATTAAGAGCTCTATAGTCCACACAGAATCTCAATTCTTTGGATCTTGCCTTTGGTACTAACCCAACTGGGCTAGACCATGGACTAATAGAGGCCTCCATTACCCCGAGGTCAAGCATCTTGCTGACCTCTCCTTTGATGTGGGTTCTTACATTCTCTGACATTCTGCACCCTCTGCTTTTTACTGGCAGACAGTCACCAGTGAGTATATCATGCTGGCCGCCAAGGGGTCAAGCCTGGTGAAAGTGAGAACAGGGAGGCAAACTGATTTAACATAGATTCGCACTCCTCTTGTTGCTCAGGTGTCAGATTTGAAGAGAGATTATCTCCTTCAATCTTTTCATCCAAAGGTAAGCCTCTGAGGAGATCAGGGAGAGGTTCACTCTCTTCTTCATCTTCTGTTGAAGCTAGAAGCAAGGCTCCTACTTCAGGTCTAGAGACATACGCCTTTAGTCTGTTGGTGTGGAAGACTCTGGGAGCCTCCTTGGGATTGCCCAAGTCCACCAGATAGTTCACCTCTCTAAGTTTTCCCACAACCTTGAAGGGTCCCATCCATTTGTCTTGCAAGGCCTTCTGCCTTGTTGGAATCATAACAAGAACTAGCTGGTCTTGAGTGAACTCAACCATGTTAGCCTTTTGATCATGCCAATGCTGACCAAAGCTTGACCAGCCTTCAAGTTATCACTAGCTTGGGCCATCATCTGTGACATTCTCCCCCGGAGTCCTATCACGTAGTCAGTCACTCGGACTGGCTTGGGGGTAGGAGCACTCTCCAACCCCTCCTTAATCAGGGCCAATGGACCTCTGACTGGATGGCCATATAGAAGTTCAAAGGGACTATAACCTACTCCCTCCTGAGGGACTTCTCTATAAGCAAAGAGAAGGCATGGCAGTAGAAGATGCCACTTTCTTTTAAGGGGTTCCTCTAAAGCACCTACCATGCTCTTCATTTTTCTATTAAACCTTTCAACCAACCCATTTGTCTATGTGTGGTAGGTGGTAGAGAACTTGTAGGTAACTCCACAGTTTTTCCACATGATTTTCATGTAGTGGGACATATAATTTGACCCCCTGTCAGAGATTACCTCCTTAGGAAACCCAACCCTGGTAAAAATACCAAGGAGGGCCTGAGCTGTAACATTCCTCATAGGAATTGCCTCAGGGTACCTAGTAGCATGGTCTACTACAACAAGGATAAACCTGTTGCCTGAGGAGGTTGGGGGGGATCAAGGGGACCAACAATGTCAATCCCTACCCTCTCAAATGGGACTCCCAGGGGCACTAAAGGTGCCACATTCTTGGAACCACTCTTACCAGAAGTTTGGCAAGTGTGACAGCTCTTGCAAAACCTATCTACCTCAGCCCCCATCTTTAGCCAATAACAATATGAGAGCCTTTCCTTGGTCTTCTTGAAACTCAAGTGACCAGCCAAAGGAATCTCATTGGTCTAGCTGCAAGAACTGGAGTCTGTTTTCCTGAGGGACTACAAGTCGTTTGTAGTCTCCAGGTGCAGAATCAGTCTGTTCACTGTAGAAGAGGCCATCTTCCCAGTGCAACCTATACTTCCCAGGCTCTTGCCCATCAGCCTGAGAAGCTGCCTGGTGGAGGAGACCTTCCATAGTTGGACATTCTCTTTGTCCCTTACGAAAAGCTGACCTGCTGGGTCTACCTTCTGCCAGTAAAGACAGCAGCTCAGGATGGTCAGCAGGGTCCAGATCTCAAATAAGTTCTTGGCCTCCTACTAGCTCTTCTTCAGAGTCTAGTACAACCACACAGGGTTGTACCTCCCTCTCAGCCTCAGCTGGAGGGGGAGTTACAGGTGTAACTTTGGACAACCTAGGGGAAGTCCTAGTTGGAAACACTGGAGTGCTTGCTGCTGGTTTCCTTCTAGAAGTCTTGGGTTTCCCCTTTGCTTCTCGTTGTTCAGCTATAGCAGTAAGTAGCTCCAGTGGAGTAGGAGTGATTTCTTCTTCCATCATCCCCTTAGGAGAACCTCTCAAGGTTTTCTCCCTTGCAGGTCCGGTTAGTTCCTGTAACTTTTTACTAGGAGGTCTGGGGGTATGTGACAACTCCAAGAGTTTTCAGGTCATTTCCCAACAGAACTCTTCCTGGTACCTCACATTGTACACTGACCGGTATCTTCACAGTCATATCATTGCACTGGATGAGAACTGGTAACTGGGGACACGTCTGCACAGGCTCTCCAGCTAACTTGGTGAGGCATTTGGGTGCCCTAGCAACCTCCTCTGCCTTGAAAAAGATTCATCCACCACAGTTATGCTGGCCCCAGTGTCCCTAATGGCAGGGGTCTCCTGACCATTCACCTGGACACTGTCCTTATAATACTCTTTAGTATTATCTGGGATAGAATTATATACATCTAAGTTCTGTTGTTGCCACAACCCCAGAGACACTAAAGAAACACTGGCTGAGACTCCGATGGGATCATCAGCCAGTAGTAGAAAGTTTCCACTTGTCATTGGTACTTCCTCCTCTGGAGCGAAGGCTAGGGAGACAGTGTGGACCCCCGAAGGTTTACCCTTACATCTGGGATCCCCTTTCACATGGTCAGTAGCCTTACAAACATAGCATGTTCCAAATGCTTTCTGGAATGGTAGCTTGTTCTGACCTCCTTCTGGTCTGCGACCAGAAGGTACACCAGCCTGATTTGGTTTCCCATGTGGCTTACCCTTATGGTGCTGTTTGGGGCCCTCTTTGGAATTGGAATTATTGGAATTCTCTTCGGAGTCCTTTTTAGCTGTTTTCCCTCATACTTTTTCTGAGTTACCCCAGAATCCTTGTGAGTAGCCCTGTTGGCAACCCACAAGTCAGCAGCCTTAGCTAGCTTCTTGGAATCTATTTCCTTTGAATAAGCCAAGTGCTGTCTGAGCTCAGGAGAACAGGCATCATAAATTGACTCCAACATAACAAGATTTCTCATTCCCTCATAAGTGTTCACTCTGTAATCCTTAATCCATCCCTCTAAGTTCTTCAAACTTTCACTCACCCAGGTAGCCCAAGGGGTACCATCATGCTTTTTGAGGGTCCTAAACCTCTTAAGGTACTGGGAAGGGGTTTTCCCAAATCTAGCTATTAAAGCTAGCTTCACACATGCACACATTCATAGTCCATCCTATCCACCTCCCCCAACTCCATTACCACTTCAGATGCAACAGGGGGGAGCCTAGAGAACAACCAAGGAAGCAACTGATTCCCTGTGATGTCCTGGATCCCATGATTATATTCAAACATAGCCAACCAATCCAACACATCCAACCTAGGTTCATACATACCCACAATCTTTTTAGGCATCCAGGGTCTTTTGGGACTGGAACTCCTAGAGGATCCGGGGAGAGAAGTATTTTCTACAGACAATTTCTTCATCTCTAGCTCATGTTTCAGCTCCATTTCTCTGAGCCTTAGTTCTTGGTGCTTTTGTTCAGATCGGGCACTAATTCTTTTGAATTCTAATTCAAGTCTCATTTTTTCCAGTTCAATGAATGCAGGACTTAATGTGGGACCTGACAAAGGTCCAGTACAAACAGGCTGAGGTGCTAGAGCAGGCAGAGGGCAAGTGGGAACAGTTACATTAGTTTCCTCTTCTAACTCTACAACAATACTATCATTACTTTGATTCATATCATCCTCATGACTGTGGTTTCCATTTGCTGGGGAGGTAGGCTCCTCTGAACCACTACCCAGACTTTGATTATCTAACAATCTTTCTATCAGTTCCATTTTCTTGCCTTTTACAGGAAGATCCTTATGTCTACAAAGGACTCTTAAACAATCAGCAGTTTTTGCAGAAAGGGACTCCTGCCAAAGTTGACTTGGTAAAAAATAGCTTTTACAGTGGTAAGCTTTGTGGTTAGTTGCACTAAAGTATCAGAATCACTAAAATCTATACTCAATACAAATCCCACTGCTGTACGCCAGTGTTAGGCAGAATCCTGTGCAGTTCCCTTGGGGAACACTGCAAAAAGATTAAGATTACAGGAGTAAACAGTAAACCCAATTGGTAGCAGTCTGCACCACCCAGATTTACCTGGTAGCTGTGGCTGAGCAGTCAGACTTCTCTCAAGAAGAGTAGGGCAGTATATAGAGTATACACAATAGGGCTAAAAACACAGTAGATCAAACAAACACTGACCAGAGCTTTGTATCAAAAGTATATAATTATTTATTTAAAACACACTTTAGGCAATACACTAGCACTCTAAATCAAAAGCAAGTTAAAACACTGTCAGGTAAAGTATACACACCTCCCTTGATAACCATTAGACAAGTCAGAGTTAAAACACCACGATGTGTTAAACAGATGTGAGCGTGTAACCTGATGGCACTCCAATAGTTCAGTTAAAGGGAGAGAAAAAGGCAGAGCATAGAAATAAAACAGGTCCCAACAATTTTAGGAGTTCTCAGCAAGGGAATAAAGGCAGTATAGACTGTAGAGCCAATGTTCATAGGGCAGGCCCACTTTAAATGGAGCAAAGCGAAATGTGCCCAGGATCACACGGTTTAAAATGCACTAAAAGTCTTTGCAGAATGTTCAAAAGAGGTTGGTGTGATTCAAGAAGGTAAAGATAGAAGGTCTGGGGCCAACCCAGTTGGAAAGCCAAGGATTAAGGGTCACCTTGGGCAAATCGAAGAAAGGGGGGCCAGGCAGAATACAGCACCTTAAAGAGAGAGGAAGCTCCAGCGGTGGCAGTTCCTGGCAGTGGTTGCAGTCCGTTGTTTCGACCAAGGGAAGAGAGTATCTCGTCAAGGAGGAAACTTGGAGTCGATGCACTGCACAGGGATGAAACCAGCCGCGGAGTCCGTCGGTATTCGCGGTCAAAGTGGTGAAGCTTGGCTATCCGGCCGCCGGGGTGCTTGGCACGGGCGATTCGACCAAGAGACGTCTTTGGAAGGCGAAAGGGGCAAACTGGTTGGTCCCACCAGCTCAGAGGAAGAAGACTCGTCCAGCAGATCTTCTCTTGTCGTTGGGAAAGTGGCGAGTTTGTTGCAGCAGGGCTTCACCGGTGGTGTTGTCATTGCAGATGGCTCAGCTTCTTCCCTCTTCGGATTCTTGGGTCCTGTGGCGACTTCTGAAGTTCCAGTCCCAAAGGCCCTGCTTTTATGCAGAAAAACCCCCATTCACCAGCCTAGCTGTCACTCACACATGCTAAGTGATGAGCCGGGCGGCTCACCACTGGGCCAATCAGAATAGAGTGCGACTTGAGTTGCTAAGGCAAGGCAGTCCAGGGTGCCAATTCCCCTCCCCACACATCCTGTAGAACCCAGACAGAGTGGCACCATTTGGAGGGCTTCTGTGGAGAAGCCCGCCAAAAAGTGGAACAAAGGACTCAACCTTAGTTAGAGTTACAGAGACGGACACAAATGGCATTTTAGAAAAGAGTTCTGGCAAAAAGACCCAACCGGTGATTTAATGTTAAATAAATAAACCGGCGGTATCTTAAACATTGCACCAAAAAGTGGTGCGTTTAAAATCAATGGGAAAATACCATAGGAAATGTTCTGGTGGAATATTTTGCGTGGTAACCACTGCCACCAGCCAGAAACTCGACAAGGGGGGACTGGACAGTGCCCCCTTGAAAACAGACCCAGGGGCAATCGAATTAACCCCTTCCAGTACCTCCACAATATGATGGTTTGTACTGGTTCTGTTCACAATTTAGGACTAGTAAAGTCAGTGGTGACTTTACATGCCCTGGGAGATAGTAGTCAGTCCCAGGGTATGGAGTCTATGTTTGGGGTCACTATGACACCCTTGTGTTACTGCACTGAGGGTGCTGTATAACACATACACAAAAACAGATACCCTATGGAGAAAAAAAAAAACACAGCCCATAAGCACATACAAAGTCAAAGACATACCTCAACTCATGCCTAATAGTGGGAGGAAGAGAGTCTCACTCTTAGCAGGAGAAAAAAAGAAACCCCAAAAATCCAGCAAAGCTGCTGGGGGACTCACTAGGTTTGGGAAATTAGCCTTATAAGAGAATTCTCCCTAACAGGTAGGGTCTTGAACTGGTAGTGCTGTCCCTGTACTACGAAACGTAGAAACCCCAGATATGTCTTTTGAATGGGGACGTGGAAATAGGCGTCCTCCAGGTCCAACGATGTGAAGAAGTCTCCTTTTTTCCAGTAGGCTGAGCAGGTATTGCAACGTGGCCATCCTGAACAGTTGGGACTTGGGTTATTTGTTCAGATGTCGTAGGTCTAGGATGGGAAGTATCTGGAATAGACTACGAAGCCCCGGAGCTGTTGAGGAACCAGCTCTATCACCCCTTTTCACAGCATGGCTCGTACCTCTTCCAGAAGAGGAGGGATGTGCTGCTCCCGACGGGGAACCAGAGGGATCACCTGCGCTGGAACTCCAAGGTGTGTCCTTGGGCAAGAGCACCCAGCAGCCATCTGTCGGTGGTGATCTTTCTCCACTTGCTGATAGTCAGCTGGCCTCCCACTGGTGTGCACGAGTGGGTGTCTGGCGTCCCAGCCAGTATAGGCTTGCTTCAGCGCTGGCGTTCCGCCCTGTAGGGGACGGCAATGCTGTCCTCCGCTACCATAGGCCTGGGAACGTCCTCCGTAGGCTTCTTGCGTTGAGGACCTGGAAGGCTGTCAGTACGATGTGGAGAACTTTTTTGAAGACCTGCTCTACTTTCCCCTGGAGGAGCGGAAAGAAGACTAGCAGTGTTGCTGGAGAGTGCCCAGGCAACGTGCGATCTCCGTATCCGTCTTGATGGCCTGGAGGGACTCGTCGATGCCTTCCCAAACAGATGCTCTCTGTCTAAGGGCATGCCATGCACCTTCTCTTGAACCTCTGGATGGAAATTAGTGGCTTTCATCCAACCTTGTCGACGAAGGCAGACCAGGTTCCCCCCATTTGCCGAAATCATGTGTCAGTGACGTCCAAAGCCACTGCGATGGCGTGATCCAACGCCACTTCACCTTCCTGGAAGAGATAGCAATGGCCTCCATCTTCTTATCGTCGGGGAGGAACTCCAGGATCAGTCCAAGCTTGTACCATGATTCCCTATCCTACCTGGCCAGGATTCCCAGTGTGTTGGCCACCTTGAGTGTGGAAGCCGTGGTGTAAATCGCCTTCTTTCCCATGGCGTCCATCCTTTTCCCCTCGCTGTCCTGAGGGACCGAAGACGAGGACAGGTTAGCCGACCGTTTCCTTGCGGCCGCCGATACCACAGGGTCTGGCGATGGCTGTGACCTCAGGCAATTGGGTGCAGTCAGGCACCCTATATTTCTTCTCCAGCTTATGCGGTTTGGCTGGAGCCATGCAATGGTTCTTCATGAGGGCCAGGCCCTCCTCCCAAAAATCGTCCAGAAAAGGCACTGCCATGATAGTCTTCCTCGCACCTTTGATACAAGAAGCCCTCCTCCTTGATTTCCTCGGGCACCAGCTGGAATAGCTCCGAGGCTGTGACGATCAAGGAGTGGAATGATCCCACCTCGTCTAGTAGGGACACCCTATGTGGAGCATCCAAATGTGGAGATTCACCGTCCGCTGCGACAATATCTTAGTCATCATCCGTCGTCATGGCCGTATCCGTCCCTGTACCCATTTCTAGGTATGCTGGGGAGAAGGGATCAGACATGGACGAGGTGGCTAAAATGGGGGCGTCGGATGACGTTTCCTCTTCTTCGATGGATGCTGATCGAGACCTGGGGTACCAGAGGTAACGGAGCCGTAGGCATCCTCACCTGGATCTCCGACACCAAGGTGTGTAGAGTCGACAGAATATCCAAGGAAATGTCCCTCGGATGAGAAGGAAGAATGGGAAAACTAGGCCCTGCGCCCTCGTCGCCCTCTTCAACGTCGCTCGTGGACCATATGCAATGACTCTTGATCTTCATCGTCCGCGGAAGACACCTCCATTGTCTGGGCGACAGCTTGGGAGGGCTGTTTCGGGGCCTCCTCGCCCCCTCTTTTTTTTTCCTCTCTAAGGGTCTTGAGCCAGGGCCTGGGCCAGTTTCACTCCTTCTGGCGTGCCTGCAGACTTTCCCAAAGTCACTGCTGTGGCGTCGCGCCTTAGGGGCAGGGACACATTCTGAGCCGTGGGGGTTAGCCTTGTAGGATCAGCGCCCATAGCTGCCATGGTATCAGTAGTAGTCGACAGAGCTGCCGACAAGGCCTTTACCTGTGCCAGTTGAGCCTGCAAAGGCTGCTGTTACACTGGGCACACAATACAACCAGATAAAATGATATAGAAAATAAGGCTTACCGGGACTGCAAGTTCGTCCTGGTTTGAGTTGCTGTACCCTGGTGTGAAAGAAGATCCTTTGATATAATAAGACCTTCCTAATGATCAACCCCACTAGCTGAGAGTAACCTAAAGCTAGCGCAGCAGATCACTGGAAAGGGTGCAGTGTTCCAGATTACGGGGGAAAGCCAGAATTGTAGTGCTGTTGGTTCTTACTGGAATGCATCTTATGCTAGAAGAAGAGGAATGGACTGAATAAAGGATCTCTAACCAGTTAACCCCCAACCTTTCTGTGGACAACCAATCATACAAATCTCCTACCTTAGCATGGAAGGAATTGGTCCTCGAACTGGAAGAATCCAGGGAAACAAGTCAGGAAGGAAGGTTAGTTAAGGACTAGCTCACGGACGGCACGAGGGATGCACTAGTAGCTGGCCGGTGCACTAAATCCTCTGCAAAGCATGTAGGAGTCCAGTGCACGGGTATTGTAGGTAAGCAAGAAGCAAGTTCCAAATAGTAGCAACAACAATAAATCCTGTTTTGTCAGAAGGAAGGAGTATCCAAGTAAGGAGTGAAAGCAGCAAGTGATGCAGAGTAAAGAGTGGTTGAGACTGCAATGTGCATGCTCCCAGCACGACAACAGAGAGAAACTGTACCGTAAGTAGACAATTGAAGGGTTGCAGTAACAGCAGGTGCAGAAGCCCTGTAGCTCGTACTATATATGGAATTAGTGCGGCTGAGAATACATTTGAAGTCCGTATATGCAGCAGGAACAGTACCACTGTTAATTGGAATCGGCCGCGGACGCGAGGCGGCTGGAAGAACAACGCTGACACCAACTGAATGCTCCATGCGGCTGGATGTAACAGCTGAGGCTGGAATTCAGAGGCAAAAAACACACTGCTGAATGAGCATTGACAGAGGCTCAGACTCCGTGCTGAGCGAAATGCAGAATACGACAGCTGCAAGGCCTTCCCCTCCTTCTGCGGCTTCTCTGATTTCTCACATAGTTTAGCCAGGGTAGATGACTTCTCTTTGAAGAGGAGCTTGATAGTAGGCTAGCAACGGAGGCGGAAGGTAAGACATCGAGCTCTATCCACTTTGGGACCCGCTTCCGCAGTGAACCCGGTGGACTCGGACTTGCAACTCTTGGCCTGATCTTGGGCCCCCATGGATGAGGCACCCTCAAAGGACTCAGAAGACCGCTCCTCGGACCGGACATTCCTGGGTGAGGCATGACCCTGCTCGAAGCACAGAGTCCTTGGCGTTAAGCAATGCCGCCAGCCTACTATTTTATTTTTTACATGTGTTACACGCCCAGACCCTGGGGTATCACGGCGTGGTTACAGACATCTTAATAATTAGCCTTACAGTAAAGGAAAGGCTTGTAGAAGGAAAACAGGAAGCATGTCAAGCAGGCATACGAGTCATACATTACATCGTTACATACATCATACAGGTTAGGTACAATCTGGGTTGCTGATTAAAAAGCTAATCATTGGGCTGGTACAGGTGAGAGACGGGTATTAGCATTGGTTGAATAACCAGGTTTTCAATTGCTTTTTGAAGCTGGGGAATGTGGTGTCTTTTTTATGTGGATAGGGAGAGAGTTCCAGTGATGTGGTGCTAGTACACGGAAACTGCTTCCCCCCCACTCTGGTGTTTTTGTAGCGGGAAATCATTAGGTAGTGGTTGTCATTAGAACGTAGTGTTCTGATGCTTTCTTGTTTCAGTACTACATTAATCAGATACATGGGTGCTTTTTTAGTCAGGCATTTGTGTGTAAATACATAGGGTTTTGAAGATTATTCTTGCTTCAATTGGTAACCAATGTGCATTTTTCCTAATCTGTGAGATGTGCTCATATTTTTTTTATTCCTAATGCTGCTCTTAGAACTTTGTTTTGCATAAGTTGCAATTTACTGATGTTAGCCTTAGAGCTACCTAGCAGAAGTACATTGCAGTAATCCAATTTAGATAATACCAGCGCTCTGGCTAATGTAAGGCAGTTGGTTGGGGTCAGGAATTGGCGGCTTAATGCAATCAGTTTGGACGTGGATGAAGAGAGGGTGCTGATGTGTTTGCTCATTGTGAGGTTAGCGTCTAGGTGGACCCCTAAAGTTTTGACTTGCTTGAAAACTGGGATTGGAGATCCGTCTATGTTGATGGTGGTGTAGTCCGGGTGAAGTGAGGTGATTTTAGTTGGGGATCCCACGATGAGAATTTCAGTTTTCTCATCATTGAGACAGACTGTTCAATGCCATCCAGTTTTGGATGATTGTGTATATTGTGTTAATGACTATGGTGTCTTGGTCATAGTTGCCTGTGATGGGTATGAGAATCTGGGTGTTATCTGCAAAATTGGTGTAGATGACACCCATATCGTCAAGGGCAGAGAAGAGGAGCTTGGTATAAGCATTGTAAAGTGTAGGGGAGAGGCATGAGCCCTGGGGAACTCCTATGGGTACTGGTATTGGGTCGGCAGCTTCCTTGCCCATGGCCACTCTGGAAGTACGTTCAGCCAGGAAAGATTTCACCCACTTTGTGGCATCGTTAGAGAAATTAAAGTCATTGGCTAGGGATGTACAGAGTTTATCATGGTCCACGAGGTCAAAAGCAGCAGAGAGGTCTAACAGGAGAATGCAGAGTTTACCTGAATCTCTAATAGTGTCCATCTGGATTTTGAGGTCTACGAGTGCCGTTTCCGTACTATGGTTGGGCCTGAAGCCTGATTGTCTGGTTCCTAGCAGCTGGTTCTGTTCAAGGTGTGCTTGAATTTGTGTATAAGCTATTTTGTCGATAATTTTGAGTAGGAAAGGGACGTTGTTATAGGCCGGTAATTTGTGGGTACTGTGGGGTCCAATGATGGTTTTTTGAGGAGTGGGGTGACCCATGCTTTTTTGATGCTGGCTGGGACTGAATTCGTGTTGAAGGAGGAGTTGACAAAGTTGGTAATGATAGGGGCGAGTGTGCTTGCGCAGACCTTCACTAGTTTAGCTGGGACACTATCGCCTTTGCAGTTGGAAGCTTTGAGTTTGGTGATGGTGTTGAGTACAGTTTCTTGGGAGACTGGACTGAAGTGGAAGGGAGGCTTGGGGTTATCGCGGGAGGTAGGTGGGGTGGGGTGGGTTTTGGGTCAATGATGTTTATGTCAGCTAGGAGCTGTCTTTTAGTGGTAATTTTATTTTGTAGTAAGCTAATTTTCACGGATAAGGCGTCTTGAATGGTGGTGCACCATTCTTTACTGGCCTTTTCTGAAGTGGAGTTGGGTGTAGGATTTTCTAATTCTCTGATGATAGAGAAGAGTTCTTTGGCATCAGACGAGGCATTGTTTATACGTGTATTGTAAGCATTGGCTTTGTGGGATGTGATGGCTGACTTGTAGATTTTATTAGAGTCCTTGTAGGCTTTTGCAGAATCAGGGGTGGGCTCTTTGTTATGGGCATGTTTGAGAGAACGTTTGATTCTTCTCAAGGATGCTAGTTCTTCATTAAACCAAAAGTGGGCCCTTTTATCAGTGCAGCAGGTTTTACTTTTGATCGGTGCTACTTCATCAATTGTGAGGGTGAGGCAATTGTGGTAGTAGTCTGAAATAACACTGGGATCTTCACTAGTGACTACGTTGGAGAGGAGGTTTTTTTTAAGGGTGGGGTGAAGCTTTCTTCCGTGAGCTTTCTGGGATTTCTGGTTTCAATGGTGTCTGTTGGTTTAGGTGTAGGGGGTTGGGGTTCATCACTCAAGATGGTGAATTCTATGCAGTAATGGTCAGTCCATGCAAATGGGGTGATAGAGTCAATGGTAAGTCTAGTGTTAAGTGAAAGAACCCAATCCAGGTTTCTACCCTTGATGTGGGTGGGCTCATTCACTAGTTGGTCGAAATTAATATCCTTAAGGGCCGATTGTAGTATTGCGGCTTTATGATCTTGGTGGTCGTTGTATCCTAGATTCAGGTCTCTGAGGATAATACATTTTGTATTGGGTTTGATGTGGGGAGCTAGTAGAAGAGGGATGTCTGTTTCTGGTTGGCTGTTTATACTGGGAGTTCTATATATATATAATTATAATATTGATAGTGGTTTTCTCATTTACGGCTATTTTCACTAGAAGTAGTTCATAGCCTAAGATGTCTTCATTGGGAATGGATCTGAGTTGTATATTGGTCCTGGCTATGATGGCAACGCCTCCGCCTATGGCGTTTTTCCTCTCAGATCTTAGTATATTGTAGTCGGGAAGTAGGGCTAAGGCGAGTAAGGGACCTGAGGCTTGGTGAAGCCATGATTCTGTGATTATCCAAAGATCCAAGTTTTGTTCCATGATAAGGTCATGTATTTCGATGGCATGGGCTCCTAGGGACCGGGCATTAATGACGGCACTTTTGAAGCTAGATGGTGGTTTGGATTTAGTTATGGTGGTGTTGTTGGGTGTTTGTCGTTGAGCATCCTTGGGTGATCTATTAGTGGTCTGGGCGGTAGGTAGTATTTGTTTTTTGGTAAGTCTAGGGTGGTTAGGCTTGCAGGGCGTTGGCTTCGTAATAGGGGGGTGTGTGGAAATGGTAGAGGGTTTTAGTGAGTGATCTTAAGCAAATTGTTCTGGCACTGCCTACAATAGGGTTGGTGTTAGGGTCTGCTAGGGACTTGAGAATGGGTGTATGAATCAAACTAGTAGCGAATGGTGGAGTGGATGGTAGGAATGGGCTTGGGCAGGGTATGGGGTGGTGTCTGGGGCAGGCTAGCCTAGGTAGCCCATTTCTGAAAAAAAAACAGGTGGTTTCCTGTGCATGGAGTGCTATCTAGAATAGCGCAGTATGGGAACATGTTGATAAGTAGCCAAAATAACATCACTTTATTAAAGTGAGGTAATCGCGTCAGAATACTGAATTGTCAGGGAGTATTGGGCTCAATAGACTAACTAGACAACTACGTTGTCGGGGTGTATTAGGTTCACTGGACTAACAGCATTGAAATTGTTTTGGTAGAGCTATGTACAGTGACTAGACTATAGCATGGTATCATGGCTGGTCACTAGGTATGCAGTATCATAGTATCAGCACAATTGTCAGGGTATGCTCGGTGCAAGAGTACGGCAGTAGCACAAATTACAGGGCAAATCAAAAGCAATGTGGTTCAACAACAGGGTGTCAGGACTGGCTGAGGTGCAATGTGGAATTACCAGCATAGATATTAAGGTATGCTGCGTGCATAATTACAGCAAATAACACAAATTACAGGGCTAAGCTGGGGGGGGGCAACCAAGAAACATGGGGCCAGACTGGACCAGTGCAGCATGGGGTCAGGCCATCACATTAGAGCACATAGGGGGCGAGCACAAGATGTAGGGTCAAACTGGTACAGCGCCGCCACAGTATAAAATACAGATTGTACCTGCAACGTTTTGCTAAGGGACAAAGGCCACCGAAAGGCATGTGTCAAATAATCTAGGCATTATTTCTGATCACAGTAGACATATGTGGTTTTGCAGGGTGCTGTACATGGAGAACTGAGTGTAAATCGAAAAAAACATTCAATACTAGTTCAGAGGCAGGCGCTGCATGCACTGATGTTATTGTAGTGGCAAGAAAGGTAAGTTCCGTGTTTCAAAGAGTACATATGCTGTAGTGCTTACCACAGCAACGTGTCCGTAGCAGTAGTATCGGGTGCAGCAGTCGGCGGATGATAGTGCGAGGGAGGCGAGGGAAGGGAGCTGGTATCCAGTTTTCGTAAGGGGGTAAAGGGCACAAAGAGCGGCAGGGGAGAGCTCGAGGGAATGTGGCCCTCGGCTCGGAAAAGGCTCAGGACAGGAAGAGAGCCTTTGTGAGTGTGCCTTGTTGAGGTGGGCCGGCGTACACCTGCCGGTGTATTATTGGAGCAAAATAAACAGCAGCACAGCCAATCCGGTGTCGGCCTGTGAGTTGGCAGCAGGGTTAGGCTGCAAATTACACTTCGTTATGTAAAGCGGCCATCTTTGCCCGATTGCTACCTCGTGGAACGCAATGGTGACACACTCGATTCTAGGTGCAGTAATGAATTACTTCAAATAGTCAGGGTTCAGTAAGCAAAAAAAGCACACTGGAATTCCGCCGCAATGTACTGTAGATAACAGCTGATTTCAGCTGAAACTATGAACTATGCCGGACCATCGTTTTCTTGGAGAAACCGAGGCATATCTCGCACTCTACTTCCTTATGGTCTGGGTGCAGGCAGTAAAGGCATTGCAAGTGCTTTTCCTCCACAAATGCATTCCGTAGCCCGCATTTGCTGCAGGGCCTGAAGAGGGACCTTCCCCTCAGTCATGGTCAGAGGGCACGAAGTAGGCCAAGAGGCCTTGTAGAATATTTCATGGATGGATCTTCACACTTGAGGGGCGCAGAACTTCACCAACAACGGATCCCCGCTCTCGGCAGATGAAGAAAAGAGTACACAGGCTTCTTTGAAACAAAATCAAACTTTTTCCGTTGAAAACACGAAAATATTTACAAATAACTCGGAGAGCAAACTTGAGGATTCCCAACACTTAAGCGTTCGGTGAAAATGTGAAGAAGGCTGACAGAGGTGGGGTTTAGGGAGAGGACTGTCATTGGATGGGGGCAGTATGACAGAGGACAGAGATTGGTTTGGAGGAGAAGAACAAGTTACTTACCAACTGGTAACGCTCTTTCAACTGGATGTTCCTCCAACGTATTCCTCATCTATGACATGTATTGTCCACAGCTGTGCTGCTTTGGAAATTTTTCGGCAGTGGGCACCCTGCGTGGATGGCGTCGGGTCGATGTCCCTCGAAGGCCTCCATCGAGGGTGACATCATTGGATAAGTAGCACGCACGGCGCCCATAGCCTCAGTTCTTGTTTTTTACCCCTCACAGCATGTGACACACGTGCCTATAATACAGCATTGACTGCACTTAGCCTTGTCAGAACGAAAGCTGTAATGGCATAGGAAATTCCTGAGAGGGGTAGACTGGGAGGGCGAAGAGGAATACGTTGGAGGAACATCCATTCAAAAGAACGTTACCAGTTGGTAAATAACTTGTTCTTCAAATGGATTGTGTCCTCCAACGTATTCCTCATCTAATGACAGACTCCCAAAGCAGTATCCATGAGTGGAGGAGGGAGAAGAATTTAGACATACCCAATTAAATGGCAGAGTAAAGCACTGCCTTACCAGAGGCAACATCCTGAGCATGGGCAGTATCCAGAGAATAATGCTTAACAAATGGGTGTATGGAGGACCACGTTGCTGCACCACAGATGTTCTTCACTGGTACACCCCTCTGCAGGGCTGTCGATGTAGCCATGCCCCTGGTGGAATGAGCCTGCAAGCCATCAGGAGGGTCCTGGCCAGCCAACCTGTAGCATTCTGAAATAGTGAGGATGATCCACCTAGACAAGGTCTGCATAGAAACAGCCTGGCCTAATCGGTGTTCAGTATACCCCACAAAGAGCTGGTTGTCCACTCTGACCCTGGACATTCTAGAAAGATAAAATCTCAATGCCCTCCTAGGATCCAAACTATAGATTCTCTCCTCGTCCTTACTAGGGTGCGGCGGAAGATAGAAGGCGGGAAGCACCACCTTCTGACTCAAATTAAATTCTGACACTACCTTAGGTAGGAAGGACAGACGTATGTACGTACTCTCAATACAACCCTGTCCTAATGGAACAAAGTAAATGGTTGCTTAAAAGAAAGTGCCTGCAACTCGCTCACTCTTTTAGCAGATATAACTGCAGCCAAGAAAACGGTCTTAAATGTCAACAATCTCAACGGACAAGAGTGTAAAGGTTCAAACTGAGCACCCATAAGAAACGTTAAGACCAAATTGAGGTCCCAGACCGGCACCTGAAAAGGTGACGGCGGGAACACATTTGTGAGCCCTTTCAGAAACTAAGTGATCAGTTGAATCGTAAAATAAGAGCATTCCTCAGACGAGCACTTAAAGATAGAAAGCGCTGCCAGGTGACCTGTAATGGTTCCCACCCGAGGACCCCTGTGGGCCAAAAAAAGCAAGGAGGAGAGAATCTCTGGAATCGAGCACTGAAAAGTATCAAACATTCTTTCCTCTGCACCAGTCACAAAACGTACGCCAACGGTACAGGGACTTTGTTGCTGGCCGTCTGGCTGAAAGCAACACATCCATCACGTCATCTGGGAGGTCCCAATCCTTATATCTCAACCTTTCAGAAACCATGCGTGAAGGTTGAGAGTCTTAACCTCTGGATGCAGAACCCAAACTTCCTCTCACTAGAGAAGATCCTCTCTTTGGGGAAGACGTATTGGAGGACGGATCTGTGTGATTTTCCCGTGGCTGAATAACCGGCAACGGAAAGGTTTGCATGGGAAATGTATGCAATACAAAATGTTTGTACATTTCTCATGCGGACATCCATTACAAAGCAACCCCAAAACCATACAAACGCACCCCCACCCACAACATATCCCCACCACGCTATGACAGGAACTTGCCATGTAACAGGACGTACCTGAGAGCGCTGCTCCGGGGATCCGACTTCGATCCGTAATAACATGCATTGAAAATGGACAACCAACTCTAAGAATGGAAGCACGGGCGTGTGAATAGATGCCCTGCCACTACTTGAAAGACTGAGCTAATCGTGTGAGCAGCAGAAGCGAAATTGACACCGAAGCTTTCGGCAGCCCTGAAACAAAGTATCCAAAATGGCGGATAACAAAGTACAAGCGGCCGCGAATGCAGGATCAGCGGAATAGACCCGAGCGCGAAGCGAACAAGGATGCATTGTCCCCTGGAGGCCACGTGGATCTTTGCTTATGGAACGGTGAGCGGCGACTGGCGGCGAGGTCGCGTGCTACTGTGTGGGGCTCAGAGGAGCGGGCGGGCCCATGTTGCGAGCGCGGTGGCTGCCTGCAGAGAATGCTGGGGACCGGTATCTGAAGCCTGCTACATGAGACTATTGTGCGAGCGGCTCCCTGCCGCCCGCGTGTGAAAATACTTTGGTGGCAAGGGTGCCGCATAACAAGAGCGGAGGAGTGGCGGATGACCCGTGCAACCAACAGCTGCCGGGCGCAATGCAGACATGGAACGGAGGTCCCATGTATGCGCGTCAGGCGCTCCATGAATACATGAGGGCACCCGTGTGAGCAAGACTGCTGTGTTAAGGCTTGCTGAGTCCAGTGATTCTTTGGGTGTTAGACTGAATGGAATAGAGGAGCTGCACGGCTTGCTGGACATTTTTTCTGCACGGTAGGAGACATTAAATGCTAACATCATTGAAACGAAGCACTGCCATCACGCAAGTAAGGCACCCGTGCGTGAGAGACCGAGGCACAGAGGCTTGCTGCCTCCAATGATCAGCAGTAGTTAACCCGAACTGAGAGAGGGACCGGCGCTGCTTGCCGGGCACTTCTCCCACACGGCAGACAAGATCGAAAAACAGCTGAAACGAAGCACTGCCAGCAAACAAGTAGGGGCACAATGACACAACCCATACAACGAATCGCCCCTGAAGCCCTGAAGGAATGCCGTGGGTCCCTTGGGCCTGCGGCTGCAACCAACCATAGAGCGCTGCCAAGCGGACCATGGCTGCTACATATAACCGCTGTGGGGCAAGTCATGCGGTGCGAGATCCAGAGGAGCTGCACAGTGTGGTTCACATTGAGTGAAATTCCGGCAAATACGAATGGCGCTCCAAAAGCAGAACAGAGGAAAGAAATACGGGATTTTGTAGAGATGAAGCAACGTAGGAACCGCGCTGAGGGAGGGGAAACTAGCGAGGACCACTGGAGATCCCCTTGCGTATAAGCACGTATGAGACCTGGGATCTGAGGCTAAATACTGACTGTGGCAGCTATGGAGGGTGCCCATTGAGCACCTATTATAAATGGAACTATACCATCGTGCTCATAAAATAAAAGTGCCAAAGGCCGAGGGAAAGAGAAGGCCTTCCTGCTCTGTCTGAGGCATATGGCTGCGTGGCTTCTACGCCACACGATGCCAGAGGCGCCAAGTAAAGGCAGATGGCCCCGAAGAGTGCAAGGGCTGCGCATCAAGAGCCGATATTGGAAAGCACAAGGTACGAAACTGCGCTAGGTGGCAGATAGGCCAACTGGAAATGTGGGAGGACATAACCCACTCGAGTATATAGCTCAGCGCACACGAATCCACACGGGGCACCCCAAGACAACAGCCAGGGCCTGTAGTGCCTCGCTGACATCACAGCGAAACAGAGTAATAGAATTGCTACACCACGGACAGAGCGGCTTGGGACACTTAATCCAGATCACAAGATGGCGGGGAGAGTGATCAAAGGCAAAATCAACAACCCACGATGGATGCGTATGCTAAGACACAGCAGTCTCCAACGATGTCGACGCACACGGGCGTAAGTGTGCCCACGGAAAGCTCCCTGGGGACTGAAAACCACCAGATATTGACACCCATAACCGAATTAAGAGACTCTTGGGGGATAGCAATGGCGGATCTAAGGACCTCCTTGGAAGCTAAAATAGACGCGGTGGGGATAGAAGTCAACCTGCTGCGACAAGATGTCAGGGCGCTGGCCAACAGAACGAGCAGCCTGGAAAGTGCGGTCAAAACTAACATGACCACCAGAATTGATAACGCAAAGGAAGTCCACATACTAAAGCAGCAAGTGGCTAACCTGGAGAATCGCGCAGAGGAGGCCGAAGGAAGAGCGAGACGGAATAACATTCGTGTGGTTGGTCTGCCGGAATGAGAAGAAGGCCAGGACCCTACGGACTATGTGGAGAATATGATCCTGCAGGAAATAGGGGCCGACAAACTTTCACAAGGCTTCACAGTGGAGCGAGCGCATAGAGCCCTCATGAGTTAACCAAAGCCTGGAGCCCCTCCCCGCGCAATAATTGCAAAGATATTGAACTATAAAGATCGCAAGAAGATTTTGGAGTAATTCAGAAAAGGGGAAACGATTGAAAGAGCCTCGGCTACTATTACAGCTTATCCTGATTATACAACGCTGCTCCAGAGGCAGCAGTATAGCTATGTAGCGGTGACGAGGAGGCTGCGCACGGCTGGCATCAAATATATGCTTCTGTACCCTGCAAGATTGAAAGTGTTGTACAAAAGTAGAATGTTCTTCTTTGACACCCCAGAGGAAGCTGCTACATGGCTGGACCTACAGGGCTGCCCGGAACAAGATGCGGAACGGGCCCAAGGAGAGCAAGATAAGTGACTAAGACACTCTATGCATACTGGTATATCACACTGCGAGGTATCTCAGTAGAGACTTGATAAAGACATTGATAGATGTGTAGGGATGGGTAGTGATGAAGCCAAGTTAGGATATCCCTGATTCTGCTGATGTGTAATGGACTGGAATATAGAGTATTGAATATATGAGCAAATTGGATAGTAGTATGTGGCTGAATTGCAGCAAATAGGAGCGGTAGAAGACAGGCACCTTACCCCCCCACGCCCCCAAGTGGCAGTAGAAGTAGCAGGATAGCCATTAGGGCGACCTCACCCTGCTGAGCTTCAAGTACAGGCTATTGCCAGAAAGAGCTAGATGTGGGGGTTCCTGAGATCCAGGGATGGAGCTGGGCAACAGTTTGGGGGTGGGGGGGGGGGGTTAAAGTTGGGGAGGGGAAGGTGTGTTTGGGGTGTTTGTAGTTAAGGGAAGTTTGAATTGGGGAACGAGCCTATATAGACTTAGATGGAAGTGGGATCTGGACTGCACCGATGGGAGGGGAAGGGGAACTCTAATGGGCCATGGGGGACCTTAAAATAATTACGTGGAATGTCAGGGGACTTAATAGTTATCTAAAGAGGAACAAGGTCATGTTGTACCTGCGCAGACAAAAGATAGACATTGCACTGTTGCAGGAGACTCACCTGACACAGGAAAAGATGGAGATGGTTGTGAAGAAATGGAAAGGGGTTGTGGCGGGCTCGACATATTCTGCTTATGCTAGGGGAGTGCTCATCTGGGTGGCGCTGCATGTCCCGTTTCAACTGTTGCAGGAAATGGCGGAAACGGATCGGAGGATGGTCATAATGAGGAGATTGGTGGAGAATAGGGAGATAAGCATTGTAAATACATACGCCCCCAATCAGAATACGCCAGCATATTTCAGAACTCTGTGTACTAACCTTAGCATGTGTATGGGGAGTGCGGTGGTCTGGGGTGGGGATTTTAACTGTGTATTAAACCCCAGGGTGGATAGATCAGATGGAAAGATTGACAGACCCACCCCAGCGGCTAAAGCGTTGCAGGCACTACTAGACGACTTTGGTCTGGCAGATGTGTGGAGAACGAGACCCCCAAGAAAGGCAATACTCTCACTATTCCGCCCCGCAGCAGTTACATACAAGGCTGGACTATGTCTTTGCTACGTCGGAGGTAATAACAGAGATTGCACAGGCAGAATATAAAGCGAGGGTCCTCTCGGACCACTCGCCCCTGGTCCTCGGATGGCAATATTGCCCCCCGAGAGCAAGGATTCCGACATGGCACCTCCGGGCAGAGGCACTTAAGGATCCCTGTTTCAGGGAAGATATGAGGGAGGAGATTATAAACTATTTTGAGACGAATACGGGTAGCGTGGACTCGGCGAGCACATTATGGGAAGCCTTCAAGGTGGTGATGCGAGGCATAGCCATAGCAAAATCTAAAGGCCTGCAATGTGGGATCTTGGCTGACCTACAAGAAACAGAAAGGGAACTGGAAAAGGCATTGAGGGGTGGAGGTGACACGGAGGGAGACATGGAGCCGATACTTAAACTGCAGCAGAAATGTGCGGGGCAATGGGAAAGACTGTGTAACCTCAACTATAAAAAATATAGAGAGAGACAGCATGCGGGAGGGGATAAAACAGGAAAGCTTTTGGCATGGTTATACAAGAGTGAAACCCCCAGACCCACGATTAGAACGATGAGAGAAGATGGTAGTGTAGCTGACACCCAAGAGGGAGTTACTCAGGAGTTTGCAGATTATTATAGGCTACTATATGGGGAAGAGGAGGGAAGTAGCTATGGGGCGATAACAGAAACTCTGGAGGACATAGGACTGCCTACGATAAGTGCTGAGGAAAGAGAGGAGCTGGATGCACCGATTACTTTGGAGGAGGTAGAAGTGATGAGGCAGCTGCCTACTAGTAAAACTCCGGGGGCGGAGGGGTTCCCCCCAAGTGAATTTTATAAAGTATATGGGGAGGAAGTGCTCCCCCCAATGTTAGAAATGTTAAATGAAGCGTTTCCCAAACCCAACAAGCCTGGGCATAGCTGTGGCTCCTACAGACCTTTGTCGATGTTGAACCAAGACAGCAAGATATTGATGGCTGTCTTGGCAAACAGACTGCAGAGAGTTATTGGCAAACTAATACACTCCGACCACACGGGCTAGGTCCCGAATAGGAATATAACTCATAATCATAGACAACTCCAACGGGTTGTTGAATTGGGGAGCAGGAACGAGGGCAAAATGGCAATTGTGTCCTTGGACGCGGTAAAGGCTTTTGATTCGGTCAAGTGACCATGGATGCTGGCAGCCCTGGCAGGCTATGGAATGGGGCCTGGATACATAAGGTGGGCGAAGATGCTATATAGTGAACCATTGGCCAAGGTCAGAACAGGATCAGCGATATCCGAAAGATGGCAACTTAGTAGAGGCACCAGACAGGGATGCCCATGGTCCCCAATGCTCTATATACTAGCCCTGGAGCCCCTAGCAATATACCTTAGACAACAATACGATACTATAGGTATCGAGGTGGGAGGGGAACTACACTTGATCTCCTTATATGCGGATGACTTGCTGCTGTACTTGAGGCACCCGTAGGAAAATCTCCAGTACATCCTGGAAGTGATGGAGAGATAGGCTGTCTGGTATAGTGGTGAATCCTCAAAAATCTAGTATTTTCCCGTTAGGCAGTTATAAGGGAATCCCTGTGGGACGATTACCGGTGTTACAAATACCATGGGCAGTTAGTACTTTCCGGTATCTTGGGATTTACGTGTAGCACACAGCGGAAGAGGAACACATGCACAATACCAAGGTAGCCATTGAGAAAATCGAGAAGTGTATGAAATTCTGGGTAAAGTTGCCCCTAGCAATGATGGGACGAGGGGCAATGCTTAAGATGGTGGTCCTACCTAGGCTCCTGCATTACTTTGGGAATATTCCATACCTGATAACCAAGACGTTTTTCACTAAACTGAACAGCATGTGTAGGGATTTCCTGTGGCATGGTACCCGGAATAGGGAGGCACTATGGAAGCTGCAGAACTTTTATGAAAAAGGGGGGATAAAACTGCCTAATTATGAGGTCTATTATGTAGCGAGCCAACTGCAGTACATCGCCAAATGGCTCTCAGATGAAGTGACCCCCGAATCCAGGTTGTTTGGACATGATTGTGCCCCATTTTATTGAAGAGAGATGATCTGGCTGCCCAAGACAGAAATGGAAGAGCGCCCTAAAATGATGATGCTTGGATGGAAGATGTGGCGCCGACCATGCCGGATGATGGAGAACCAATTCCCATGCTCCCCGCAGGTACCACTAGTTGCACTGGCAGGGGGAGATAAGCAGCTAAGGATGATAATCAGGAACCACTGGGAATCGGTGGGGTTAGTAACGATGGGAGATATCTGGCGAGAGGGGACTATCATAGATTTTGAAGTGCTGGGGGAGGAAACAGGGTTACACACGGGCCAGTATATTACATATCACAGAATGGTGCAGAGAATTAGGAGAACATGGCCCGAAACTGTATTGGAAGAAGAGCCAGATGCTACCATATAATATATGATGTAACGGAGGGGGCGGGCACTAGATCTCTAGACTGTACAAGATTATTATGTCTAAGGTCGGGAAGGAATTAACACAATTAAGACTAGACTGGGAAGCGGGAACCCCGATAGAGGACGGATGTGGGACCGTGCCCTGGGGTACCACAAGAAGGCGTCAAGGAATGCGAGACTAAAATAGATACAACTATATATTACGCACAGGGCATATATGACACCCCAGAGGATATCTAGGTTTGAAAATGCTGGACGACAACCATGTTCCAAATGCGACAAAGAAAAGGCTGGCATGGTACACATGTTTTGGTCATGCCCGGTAATTGAGCGTTTCTGGGGTGAAGTAGCACAGAAACTAGCGGAAAAGGGGGTCACGATTATTATAGATACAGCCTGGGCCTGCTTGCTGGGGGGGTTCCCCAGATCGCAGAAACTTAAGCATATTAGTAAATTGAAAGCTGTAGCATATGTGCTCGCAAAAAGAAGGACTGCCGTGGGATGAAGACATGTCACAGGCCACGGGTGGAGGTGTGGTGGAAAGAGTTGCAGAAATGGGCGGAGGCATAAACCATGGTATGGCAATAGGCAAGCAATGTAGAGGAGAGGAGGCGGGAACCCGGATGGCATGGAAATGATTAATAGCGGAATTGTTTGGAACGATACAAGATCTGACAGAACCCACGGAAAGCGAGACCCCACCACGCGAGACAGATACAGAGTGTGGGAATAAATAGGCTCGTAAGTGCGGGGGGGGTGGGATAAGGGGAGCAGTGACCAAAATTAAGCAATGAACAATTGAGCTGTTGATATATGCACTGCATGTTTGGTTTGTATTGTTTTTTGTCTGAATAAATCAATAACATTGTTTAAAAAAAAAAAAAACACATACCCCCACCACCCTACCTCACTTTACTTCGGACGCGCTGTGTCCCTGCAGCACCGGTTCCCTTTCACTTTCGTGATCGGGAACCGGCGCTGTACAGTCTTTTTTTTTTTTGGGCAGCTGCAGAGTTTTCCCCCCGCAACCTCTGCTCACTATACTATAATGTATAGTGAGCGGAGTGTAGCGAGGGACACCCCTGCAGACTTTTTAAAAATAAATGTTAGACCGACCCCACCAAAAGACCTAAACACATACCATGAAAAGTTCGAACTTTTGGTAGTTCGCCCTTTTTGTGGTATGTGTTTTAGGTCTTTTGGTGGGGTCAATAATTTATATTCGGTCATTTTGACCGATTACTTGGAGGAGAGATGGACATGTCTAGAAGGTCCGGGTACCATGCTCTCCTGGCCCAATCCGGAGCAATGTGGATCATGCGGGTCCCGAACTGTCGTAACCGCATGAGAACTTGAGGAATGACGGGGATTCCTCAGAGCTCCTCTCAGAGGAAATTCCCTTGAGCAGTAACTTCCGGTTGGCATCGGTCGTGAACAGGTCCACCTGTGGGGATCCCCAAAGGGCAAAGATCTCTTGAAGGACTTCCTGAGCTAGTTCCCACTCGTGGGAGACTGCGCCCAGCCTGCTCAGAGTATCCGCCATCATGTTCTCCTCTTTGGCCAGATGAACCGCCGTTGGGGAGATTCCTTCTCGAATTGCCCAGAACCAAAGCTGCATTGCCTCCCTGCACAGAGGAAGCGACCCTACACCACCACTCTTGTTGAGGTAATTGCATGGCCACCGCGTTGTCAGTCATTATCAGGACATTCTTTCCCCGTACAGATGGCAGGAAAGCCTTCAGTGCTAGCCTGATTGCTCTCAGCTCCAAAGGATTGATGTGTAGTTTGGACTCCGATGGAGACCAACGACCGCTGATGGTCAGATCGTTGGCATGAGCCCCCCGCACCCTGTGAGGGTAGCATCCGTCACTAGCGTTACCTCCGGCAATGGTTGCCAAAAAGGCTCTCCCTTCATGAGATTCTTCTCCCTGGCCCACCACAGAATATCCTGGGAGACGTTGACGGGAACATGAAGATCCGAAACTTCCCAGAGAACTGGGACCATCGAGTCTGGAGAGCACACTGAACGGATCGCAGTCTCAGCCGGGCCTCTGGCACCAGAAAAATGCAGGATGCCATGAGGCCGAGCAACCTTAAGAATTCGAAAGCCGGAAGAGTCTGGGTATTTTGAAACTTGGAGACCATGTGTAGAATGTGTTGAGCCCTCACCTTGGTTGGCAAGCACATCCCCAAGGATGTGTCCAACACAGCCACAATGTACTGGAGCTGTTGGGAAGGTGTCATATGCAACCTTTTGAAATTGAGGGAGAAGCCCAGTTTGTGAAGGGTGTGGCAGGTGATGCTGAGATGATCCAAGGCTTGTTCGGGAGAACGTGCCCTGATCAGCCAATCGTCCAGGTAGGGGTAGACGTGAATCCCCCCTCTTCTGAGATCCGCTGCCACTATGTTATGTTACTTGGCATTTATATAGCACTCTATATATCATTGGAATGACCTCAAAGCGCTGGTAGCTTGAACGCCCTCGGGAACCGTAGTTCTGGTCAGTTGAGAGCTAGAGACGTAGGGTGCGTGGGTGCACCAGTTACGTGTGCAGCTGATGTAATTGCCTGATGGTAGCAGCATTTTAGCGTTAGGTGTGGTGCTGAGGTATCAGTTGAATGTGTGCAGCCTGGTGGGTGGACACCCAGAGTGGGGTCTGGCTGCGTTAGGCCTGATGGACACATATGTGAGCAACAGGCCGGATTGTGCTCGGCTAGCTGCGTTTTATTAGGGTGATGAGGGGCTCATATTTGTATGTGAACAGCTAGGCGGAATTAGTCAGGGGTATAGCGTGTTCTAGTTGTATGATGGTGTATAGTAGAGAGTAAGCATAGTGATGTGATAAGATGGTTATCTTTAAAGCGCCCAAGACCAGGCACGTGAACAGGATGGCGGGGAGCGCAGCGACACACGGACACAGACAGGGGGAACAGGAAAGCAGGGTACACAGTGATACAGGGTGGCATGTTACGTTTACATTCGCATTTCTATGTAGATGCGATTCAGGATATTGTTCGCAACTCCACCCAAGCGTGGGGCATGCTAACATTTGCAATTCTATCTCGAATCGACTCAGGCCAATGTTCGCGACTTCATCCACGTGTGGCACATGCCACCATTCGCAACTCCATCCAAGCGCGGCACATGCTACCATTTACAACTCCATCGAGTGTGGCGCATGCTATCATTCACAATTCCATCTACTTGTGGGGCACGTTATCATTTACAATTCTATCCAAGTGAGGGATATGCTACCAATTGTAATTCAATCTACCACCATGAGCTTGGTGAAGACCCTAAAAGCGGAGGTCAACCCGAATGGCAGGACCCAAAATTGATAGTGCGAGCTGCCAACTGTGAAGCCATCCCTTTCTTCCCCTTCGGGAACATGCTCAGACGCCAAAGAGATGCAATTCGACAGTGTGCGAAAACGTAGCTAAGGCAGAGGTGGAGTTGGCCGACTTCAACGCCATACTCCAGCAGAAAATACTTTGCGTGCCCATCCAGCCATGCACTTTTCGTCCCCATCAAGAGGGATGGTAGGGTACGCTGCCTGCTTCGAGCTGGCCGTAGCCGCATGAACCACCAAACTCTCCGGAGTGGGGTGTGTGGACAGGTAGCTGGGGTCGCTACAGGATGGGTGGTATCTCTTTGTCAACGACTTGTTCACCGCTGGAATACTCTCTGGAGTGTTCCAAGTAGCAGCCACCCTCTTTTGCAATGCCATATGAAATGGCAACACCGGGTCAGTGGACGGACCCTGATCCAGAATATCTGTAAGATCATCTTGATCAAACAATACCGGAGGGCTGGCCCAGCCCAGGTACTCCACAACTCTCAACATCAATCTTCGATGATAAGAGACGGCATGACCCCCCGGATCCCGCCTGGCAAATTACATCTCAGGGGACGTGTCAAGGCCACTGGCATCATGCAAGGACTGACAAAGATCCTCCATTCTACTTTCTTCAGAAATGAGACACTCCGGAAAACCAGGAGTCCCATATGGAAGACCAAAAGGTCCAACATCCTCCTTGAACCTTTCTTTGTCCTCATAAATGTCCTGGAGAGACTTGAAGTCCTTCCTTGGGAGAGGAGTACACCTCTTCTCTGTAACAGTCTTCACAGACTTTTAGAAATAGCCTTCCTCGGAGGGTCCACAGTCACAGGGACCTCCACCGGTAAATTCGGCCCAGATGGCACTGATGGGATAGTGTGAATTTGTTTACTATTAATACGAGTCTATAACCACCAAACATGCCACCCTTGTGTCAGCTTCTTTCTTCAACACCCTTACAATATGCCATAACTGTGGTGGTGTTTGTATTGATCAAAATGCTCTTGTTGTGTAGTCTTGTTTGGAAAGATAGCAGTGCCATCTTTATTGCCAAGAGCTCTAGGATGTCTAGGTGTTGAGCAGTGTAGTCTGTCTTTTTATCCATGTCTCTTGCGTCGTGAGCTCCTGACAATGGGCCTACCATTGAGGCAGATGGGTTTATTGTCGCCTGCATTGTTGGTATTTTGAAGGGCCTTCCTTTTAAGAGGTTCTCTTTTGTCCACCATTGCAAAACATTTACCACCAGTAGATCTTCCCATTGGCCCAAAACCTGGGACCATGTCTTGACGGCAGGGATCAAGAGGAGAAATGTGTGTGCCCTTTCTGGTAATGACTAAGCAACAACCTACCTTAAACCTATGCTTTCTCCCGGGAAGTATTATTTCTGTGATGGTACCAGACTTGAATTTGTCTCGTTTATGGTGAATTCCAAGTCCACCGTCTTCGGAGTGCACTGTAGATATTCTGTCTGCAATTTCCCAGTTATAAGCCAGTCGTTCAGGTAAGGGTGATGGGAATCTTTTCCCTGCGCAGGTGAGCTGCCACAGTCACAAACACTTTTGTGACTACAGAAGGTGCCAATGCTATCTCAAAACAAAGTACCATGAACGAGTAGTGCAAATACGCAATTTAATAACGATATCTGTCACAGTCGACACGTGTTTCGACCTTTAGGTCGTCGTCAAGGCAACTTCTTCCGTCAGTCGGTTTCCCTATTGTTAGCTTCTGCTGGAAAATAATCCAGTGATAGCTTGAACTTTCTAACAATTCTCAAATGTCACTACACTGTATTCAAATCTATTAATGTTGTGCAATTCTGTTGCTCCCCAAAGGATAAGAGTGTGCATTCAATCCCGTTTTGCTTGTCCTTTATTCAATTGTATCAGATATACTGGCTCCAAGTCTCCTTCATAAATAGTGTGTTAGCCCAATGGTTAAGTCCTCTGCTTCGCATGTACTAGGTCCCAATACCTAAAAGGAACAAGTTACTTACCTGTAACTGTTGTTCTCCAGCATGGGTCTGGCATGGATTCACATGCTCATGAATATTCCCCGTCAGGCCGGGAATCCTCGGTAAAGAAAAAAATCAGTATCAGTTTCGTTTCTGATCTGTCTTTCTTAGTAGTAACCAATCACTGGTCTCTGGGTCATACTGCCCGCAGCCAATGACTGCCCTCTCCCTGCCATCCTCAGATTTGGTAGCACGTAAAGTGGCAGTATGACCAAGTGAAGAGCCGCAGAAGGGTAGGCGGGAGGGTTTGCATGTGAATCCATGCCAGACCCATGCTGGAGAACAACAGTTACAGGTAAGTAACTTGTTTCTTCTCCAGCATGGGGTCTGGCATGGATTCACATGCTCATGAATAAGAGAATACATAGCAGTACACATGCACAACCACGGGAGGCGGCAACAGGCTCAACATTAAGCAATACAAAAACTCAACATTAAGCATTTCTTACCTCCTCACCAGGCTCACCTTAAGCGAACAGGTTGCGCAGCACTGCTTGGCCGACGCTGGAGTCCCGATCGACGCAGTAGAATCTTGTGAAGGTGTGCGTCGACCTCCACGTCGCAGCCCTGCAGATGTCCAGCAGGGGCACACCAGACAGGAACGCCGTGGTAGCTGCGATCGCTCTGGTCGAATGGGCTCTCGGACGGCCGGGCAGCGGTCGGTTTGCCAACCGGTGACAGTGCATGATGCAGCCGGAGAGCCATCTGGAAATGGAAGTATTCGAGAGAGCCTTCCCTTGATTCACAGTCCCAAAGTTCACAAACACCTGGGATGTCTTCCGAAAACTCTTTGTGCGGTCCACGTAGAACTTCAGCGCTCTAGCTACGTCCAGCGAGTGCAGAGTCCTTTCAGCCGGCGACGAAGGAGACGGGAAGAAAACTGGCAACACCAAGAGTTTGTTGAGGTGGAAGTCCGACGGCACCTTGGGCATGAAGGAGGGGTGCGTCCTCAGCACCACCCTCGTGTCGTGAAACGTCAAGTATGGCGGCTTGCAAGATGGGGCCTGGATCTCTCCCACTCGTCGTGCGGAGGTGATGGCCACGAGAAACGCTGTCTTCCACGACAAACTTCAACGGTGCCGAATGCATAGGCTCCAATGGGGGCCCCATGAGCCTGGTCAGCACCACATTGAGCAACCACGCCGGGGCAGGAGCCTTCACCGGCGGGAAAGATCGGAACAATCCTTTCATAAATTCCTTCGCCAACCGATGAGACCACAAGGACGCCCGTCCCGTAGTTCTGGTGTATCGTGAGATGGCGGCCAGATGTATCTTGATGGAAGCGTGAGCTAGTCCAGCCTTGGCCAATGACAGTAGGTACGGCAATAATTGAGGGGCCGTAATCCGCAGAGGGTTAATCTTCTGTGCACGGCACCAGACAGAGAACCTCTTCCATTTATGTCCGTAGCACTTGAGAGTTGAGGACGTCCTGGCCTTTGCAAGAACCTCTCTGCAGTCGGCCGGGATGTCGTACCCTCCAAACTCTAGTGCTGCAGGAGCCAGGTCTGCAAGTTCAGCGACTCCGGGTTGTGGTGAAGAATGGCGCCTCCTTCTCTGGAGAGAAGATCTGCGTCCGTCGGCAGCTTGACTGGTGTGGACGGTGACAAGTCCAGAAGGTCTGGGAACCAGATCTGTCTCGGCCACGCCGGTGCGACGAGGATCATCCTGCACCGGGACCTCTTGAGCTGGTTGATGAGCCGGAGCAGCAACGGCAGCAGAGGGAAAGCATAAATAAATAGGCCGTCCCAGGGGAACGACAAAGCATCGCCCATGCTCCTCGGCTGGGGGAACCTGCTGGCGAACCTCCGGCACTTGGAATCTGTCGCCGTCGCGAAGAGATCGATTTGGGGCTCGCCCCATCGTCAGAAGAGTCGATCCACTTGATCCTGGCGTAGTTCCCACTCGTGGCACAAGCGCAGGTCTCTGCTGAGTGAGTCGGCGATCGTGTTTTTTATTCCTGCCAGATGAAGAGGCACCAGAAACATCCCTTGGGCGACGGCCCAATGCCACAGATCCTGGGCTTCCTTGGATAGGGCAGGGGATCTGGTTCCGCCCTGCTTCCGGATGTAGAACATCGTGGTGGTGTGGTTGTTGAAGATCCTCACCACCTAGCCCTTGAGGGACGGAAGAAAAGACCTGAGGGCCCAGAACACTGTGCGGAGCTCCAAGATGTTGATGTGGAGTGACTTCTCAACCAGGGAGCCAAAAGGCCTCTTGCGTGAAGATCTCCGGAGTGCGCTCCCTAACCTTCCAGGGAGGCGTCCGTCGTCACCGTTACCTGGTGAGCAGGGGTCTGAAAGTCCGTGCCCGCCGACAGATGAGAGCGGGTACCCCACCACCGGATCGCCTGACGGAACGTCTCGTTGAGAGGGATCCTGTCCTCGAAGCTGCCCGTCGACTGGACCCAGCGGGCGTCGAGGAACTCTTGTAAGGAACGCATCCGAAGCCTGCAAAGGTGCACCAGATAAATGCAGGAGGACATCATCCCGAGGAGGGACTTGATGGATCTTACCCTGGCCATGTCAGTGGCCAGCAGACACTGCACCTTGCCCAGAATGGTCCTGGTCCTTTCCTCCGATGTCGAGGCCAGCTGCGCCACTGTGTCGAGCTTGGCTCCCAGAAACAGGGCGACTTGTGACAGAACCAGGTGGGATTTTAGAAAGTTGGAGAATCCCAGGTCCGTGAGCAGCTGGACGGTCTTCGCAATGTGCTCCACAGCAAGCTCCCTTGTCCTTGCCCTGATGAGCCAGTCGTCCAGGTAGGGGTAGACGTGGATCCCCCTGTAGGCGCAGCCACCGGTGTGAGGCACTTGGTGAACACCCTGGGTGCCGACTTCAATCCGAACGGGAGGGCCTTGAACTGGTAGTGCTGCCCCTGGACCACGAACCTGAGGAACTTTCGGTGTCTTTTTAGAATGGGGATGTGGAAGTACGCATCCTCCAAGTCCAATGACGACAGGAAATCGCCCTCCTCCAGCTGTCCCAGCACGTGCTGGAGGGTGACCATCCGGAACCTCTGTGCCTTGATGTACTGTTCAGTCGTCGCAGGTCCAGGATGGGGCGCCATCCTCCTGTCTTCTTTTTTACGAGGAAGTACCTTGAGTAAACTCCGGAGCCCCGAAGCCTCTTTGGGACGAGCTTGATGGCACCCTTCTTGAGCATTGCCCTTACTTCCAACAGTAGTTGAGGAACGTGATTTTCCTTCCTGGCCACGGGTGGAACGCGAGGGCACCACTTCTGAAACTCGAGGGCGTGCCCTTGGGCCAGTCGGCCTCCCACCGGGGTGCTTTGGCAGGGGCCCGACCCCACAGTCGGTTTAATCTTGTTTGGAGGCCGCCTTGCCTCCTTGACCTCCCTGTTGTCGACGGGCACCACCTGACTTGCCGCGTCCCCTGTAGGCTTCCTGGGACGAAGATCTTGCCGCTTGGCAGTACGTGGAGGAGCCACTGCCGGATCCCTTGGAGGCACCCTGTCTGTCTTCAGAGCGCCGAAAGGACGGCCGTCGTTGTTGGAGCACTCCCAGTGCCCGGGCAGTGTCCGTGTCTGTCTTGATGGCCTGAAGGGACTCATCAACCGCCTTCCCAAACAGGTTGTTCCCGTCGAAGGGCATGTCCAACACCTTGGTTTGTACGTCCTGGCGGAAATCCGTCGCCTGGAGCCATCCTCGTCTCAGACAAACGCTGTTGCCCAACTGACGGAAACCGGTGTCGGCGATGTCCGTTGCCACCGTGATGGCGTGGTCCGAAGCAATCTCACCTTCCTGTAAGATTTAAAGGGCCTCAGCCCTTTTGGCATCCGGAAGGAAGTCCAACAGTGGGGAGATTTTGAACCACATCTCCGTCGTAGCGGGCTACGATAGCCAGGGCGTTGGCCACCTTGATAGTTGTTGCTGCGGATGAGATGACCCGTTGTCCCATCGTGTCCAGCTTTCTGCACTCGCCGTCCGGCGGGGAAGTTGATGTCGAGGCCGATGCCCCCCCAGCTTTCTTCTTTGCCGCCGCCGAAACGACTGAATCCGGGGTAGGTTGTGCACAAGGGGGCAGCGTCGGGGACCCAGTACTTCTTCTCGTACCGGTCCCTCTTTGCCGGCACCATGGCAGGGTTGAGGAGGGCAAGCCCCTCATCCCAGATGTCATCAAGAAGTGGTACGGCGAGGACCGTCTTCCTTTTAGCCTCACGCCGTTGGTAAAGGAACCCTTCCTTCTTCTCTTCTGGGCAGAGCTGGAAGAGCTCAGATGCCCTGGAAATCATGGCATGAAAGGATCCAATCTCGTCGGGCGGGGACGCCCGGGCAGGCGGCGACGGGGGACACGTCCCGTCGTCGCCATCTGTACCTGTCGTAGCCGTGTCCGTGCCTGTATCATCCCCATGGGTAGTAGACCGGGGGGAAGGCAGAGCAGGCAGCAGAGGTGGGAGAGGTGGCGTAGGATGTGTCTTCCTCCTCTTATGCAGTGGACTTTCCGAAGGTCCTGGCTCCGGTTCCCCCGTCGGGTCTGGCTCAGGTACCTCCGTCGGCGGAGGGGCATCATTGTCCTTATCTCCGAGCATAAGGACTGAATCGCTGACAAAATGGCCGCCGAAGTGTCCTGCGGTGCCGGAAACGACTGGCGCGAGGGCTCTTGAGGAACCTTGTCGGCGACACCGTCGCTCTCGTCATCGCCCTCGTCAGGATCCCTCCCGATGGGCTGGGCCTCTTCCACGACTTCGATGAGCTCTTCTTCAGAGGTGGTGTCCGTATCCACGATGGCCACCTGCCCCTCCCCCTCCTTTTCCAACGAGGACTTCGTGGGGTTCTTCTCAATGGGCCTGAAAGATGACTTCCTCTGCGGTGGCAGAGAGACTCTGGGTCCTGAGGTCGCCTCCACAGGCTGAGCCAGGGCCGCTGCGACATCCTCAATCGAGGTCTTAGCAGGGTGAATTGAGGCCATCGTCACCTTCTGTACGCCTGGGACCGCCACCTTGGGGGGGGAGGGTCCGAGTCTCGCTCCCCCTCTGCCGGAATCTTCGAGATCGACCGGGGCCTCTCCAGAAGCTTCGCCAGGTTCTCGGACTTCCTCTTACCCGAGCCAGAGCGTTGGCTCGTGGTTGATGGCGCCGGGGAGGATGCGCCCTGCCTGGCAGCCAAGGAGCCCGACCGTTCAGCGCTCCTGGTGCCCGCAGACTCGCGGTGCTTGGCCTTTTGTTGGGCCCCCGTCGCCGGGGCGCCCTCACAGGACTTAGAAGACCGCTCTGACTTCTTTTTCTTCTTATCGCCTGACGGGCTCTTCCCTTCCAGCCAGTTGGCGAGACGGAGGTGGCGATCCTTCATGGTCTGCTCCGACATGTTCCCACAAAACGCACAGTTCTTCTCTGTGTGCGTCTTGTCCTCATGGAGACAGTAGAGGCATAACGAATGCTCGTCCTCCTTGAAAACATTCTGAAGCTGGCATCCAGGGCAGGTCCTGAACAGCTTCCAGGGCGTCGAGCTTCTTTTCTCCTGGGCCATGTCCGGAGTAGGCCTCAGAACTTCTGGAATCCTCCAAAAGCGTAACTCGACGAAATCTTCACCCTTGAGGGGCGTAGAAAACTCCGAAACGGATCCCCGTTGATCGGGTGTAGAAACAGTGGAGCTTGAGGCTCTATTTAACTGAAAAAAGAGAAAAATCTCCTGAGAAAGCACGAAAACGCAGCAAAAGCTCGAGAGCTACAGCACGAGGACTCCCAACACTTGAACGTGTGGTAAAAATCTGAGGATGGCTGCCAGAGGCGGGGCTTAGGGAGAGGGCAGTCATTGGCTGGGGGCAGTATGACCCAGAGACCAGTGATTGGTTACTACTAAGAAAGACACATCAGAAACGAAACTGATACTGATATTTCATTCTATACCGAGGATTCCCGGCCTGACGACGGGGAATATTCATGAGCATGTGAATCCATGCCAGACCCCATGCTGGAGAAGTGCATCATTCCATTAAACGGGCTGAATACCGCGTGCCTGCTTGTCTGTATTTTGAATCTTAGGAATTTCCTGTCTGCGAAGAACATGGAAATATGAAAGTATGCATGTTCATGTCCAGTGTGGTCATAAAAATGCTCTTTTTAGAAGAGGGAATGACATCTTGTAAGGTAGTCATCCTGAATTTAAAGCTTTACGCATTTGTTGACCTTGGGTCTCATACTGGTCTCAATGGACAGGAGATAAATGTAAGAATCAAAGGTCATGTGTATCGGAAAAAGAAAACCGAGAGGGAATGCCATATCAGTAGTAGGAAATAGCAGTGAATGGGTTACATCGTTCTGCTACCTACGGGTGAAACGTTCTGTAGCGATTTGGGATGGTCTTTGCATGTAAAGCAGCAAGATGTAAAGGTATCCCAAACTAATGGCACAATTTTGAGATAGATTCAGGGCACAATTGGGTGGCTTACCCATAGATCACACCCTTTGAATCTATGCGGCAAAGTCAGTACCATTGCTAACCTACGGTGCAGCAGCATGGGGTCATCGTCAAACAAAAAAAAAACAAATAGCTCAGAATGAGTTCCTCAGGAATATTATGGGGCTCCCGCAGGCCTTCCCAGGGCACTTGTTGCACAAAGAACTCGATCTGACTTTTGTGGAGGATCATATAGCAATACAACCTCTACTTTATCGGCTACGCTCACGGGAGAGGCCCCAATTGTCAGTAACTAGGGCCTTGGTGAGGGATCCAATGACATCGAACTTTTGCGTTGCTTCACTGTGGTTAAAATATATAATATCTCTACAATAGGTTGGCCTCTGGCAAGCCATGTTACCAAATGAGAGTTAATACAAGTTTTTCTTTTAAACAGAGCAAGAACAATGAGTGAGAGCGAATTGCGGAAGCAAAGTGTGTAATTCTATTACTGTGATTTAGCTCCCAAAACAGATAGGCCTTGTCACCAAGGAAAAGGGCAGTCGTCATGGCATTTAGAGCGAATCTTCAGTTGGCTGGGAAGAGGGCATTCTACCCATCAGCAAATTGTACCGAGAGGTGGAGCTGTCCTTGTTGTCAAAGCGAAAGGAATGATTTACTGCATCTTATTTTTTTGCCCCGTTTTAGCAAAACTAAGGAAAAAAGTCCTGATTCCTATATTAAAAGAGTGTGTAGGTTTAGATACGTCCAACCAGCACTAAGGCTTTTATTGTCCGCTCCGGAACTACTGACAACTAACAATGTATATTTATATGTTTAACATGCTTTTACCCTGCGTTTTTATGTTCCGATTAACGCTCCACAGTATATGTAGGTTTGTAGGAATTGTACCCAATTTTAATGATATTAATGTTGTACTGTATTGCTAATATGTGTTCTTTGATGAGAATTCATATATCCAAATAAAGATCTCTATCTATCTGGTCTCATTGTTTTATCTTTCTTTGGTACTAGGAAATAAGGGAGCAAATACCCTTGTTTACCTGATCTGGTTTTACTCTCGATGGCGCTTTTCTGGAGAAGAGCCTCAACTTTCTGTAGGAGCGCCTGGTTTTCCTGCAGCAGTTCTGTTGAGTGGTGACCGGTTTCCTGGAGACCCTACAAGTTTGATGCAATATCAGCTCTGTACTGTGTCTAGCACCCACACTGATCGAATGTAATGTGCGGGTGAATTATGTTATGCGACCCCCTAAGGGAGTTGTAGGAGAGGGGATTTGGGTGCTGGATTCTGTGCTTAGAGGCAGAGGCCTCTAGATGCCAGTCCTATCCCCGTGGGTTTACCACCGCCGCTGTTGCCTAGCGGCGGACAGATAGGAGTGTTGCAGGTGGTTTCCTGAAATGCAGCTAGAGCCCTGATTTTATATGAAGTGGCCTTGTGGTTGAGCAAAAGTGTTGGAACGAAAGGACTGTTTGTCCCCCTCTAAGTTGGAAAGACCGCCTGACATTTGGCCCAGTGTTTTGAGTGTGTCATGACTCTTCTTTGCTCTTTATAAAGTCTTTTCGACTCGTTTCCCAAACCGGCACACTTCCTGAATGCTTTTGTCTAACAATGTGGCCTGGGTTTCAGGCTTGAAGCCGGAGCCTCTTAGCCATGCATGGCGTTTTATTACCGTTGTGCCTGCAATCTGTCATCCTACTGTATCCGCTTGTCAGATCGAGTGTATGACTCTGGGATCCCTAAGAAGTCCAGATGCTGTGCTAGCCTCCACCCAAAGAAATGTGCCCCACTGATTGGTAAAACAACCTGTGTAACAAATTACCACAGGTAGGAGTGCTATGTGACACAGCCCCTCAGGAAGTAATAGCGGATGGATTCAGGAGCTGCAGCCGAGCCATGATAAACTGGTTGAAAATGCAGATAGAGGTACAGAACATACATCCAATACCAGACAGCAATGTAGCAATATCCTTACCTATGGGCGAGTGGCTCCTAACCAATAACACCACTGAATAATCCAGACGCTAAACTTTTTACCTAATAATAAATACCTGAAAAGTAGAAGATACTGGATGCATGGGTTTGAGTCATCAGGAATTCTGAACGTTGCTACAACGGCGCTGCTCTGCACTTTCCAAGGCTTTACAGTCCAGGTCACGCACAAGGACGATATTTTAGAGAAAAGGACCCGGCAAAACGTGTCAATTCATATTACTTGCGTCGTCCTCGCCTTCACAAAGACAGATTCTGTGATTTCTAGGGACGCCTACTGGCGTCCTGCACCTGCCAGGGCAAGCTGTGCCGCTGTAAGAAGGTCCTGCTAAATCAACGTGGCACCGTCTGAGGACCAGGTGAGAGTGGGTCAGAGAGTGGGTCAGGGACTGGCATGTTGATCATCCATCCCCAATCCTAACATTGCTGCATCAAGTGTGTTTTTGATTATTGGGTTTGCATACTTTTCCCTCTTCAGTAGTTCTTTCTTAAAAGAGGACTACTACATCTGCGGGTACATTCCTTAGCAAGTCCTCCATGTCATCCCACTGTGCCCCGTTATATCTGGACATTAAAGCGGTTGCATTGATTCTTAGATTGTAAGCAGAATTTGTTGCTATTTTCCTCCCAAAATTATATATCTGCCTACTCTCCTTATCTTTGGGATATTCAGTACTGGTCAAGGGCGAGTTAGTACTCTTTCTAGTTGTAGTGATCACAAGTGAATCAGGTACCAGTTGACCCTTGATGTATATATTCGGTCTGAATTTGAAGGTTTATGTTTTTTCCTCCACTCTTGGGTTCACAGGTTTTATGGAGACTGGTTTAACGTGTGAGGAGTTGACCCTCTTTTTAATGGCTGATATAAGTAGAATGCAATGTGCCACCATCTTTTTTTCCCTCTTAAATGCCTCTATGAAGTCCTTACCTTCATCAGACCATGAAAATACCAAACTGTTCAGCAGCTCTTTTTAAGAGGTCTGAATTAAGCCAAGTATCCTCTGTTGGTGAAGAGATACTGGGGGCTGTGACGAAACAAGGGAATTGTCTCCTTCTCCCCAATGGGAAGCCCCCTCACTGTGAGGTTAGGGCGGTGAGCCCGCTGCACAACCAGCTCCCTAGGGGTCCATGCAAGTGGGACCTCACCGGAAGAGATTCCCCCTTTGGGGACAAGGACTCCCGTTCCCATGAGGATCTCCCTAGAGACGTCAACCTTATGGCTTACATGACATGTTCCACAACATCAGAAGCTTTTGAATATCACGACTGGGACAAAAACTCTTGTTAGATCCCAAAATCTTACAGAGAAAGAACATGTCCCTTTAAAGGCCAGTGTCCAATCCAATGGGACTAGTAGATGAAGGAACCCAGAGAAAGTGACAGACGGCAAATTCACAGCACCAACCCGACACAGGAAACCCGCAGAGAAGAAAGCCTGAGAGAGGGAGAGTGGGAAACAAGAGTCAAGGTGCCCAGCCAGCACAAGAAACCAGAGGGCGAAAGTTCAAAGGGGACATCAGAGCCATGGCCCGACCCCCACACGAGAAGTCTGCAGGGCAGGAGCCAAAGGAGAAAGGTGGTCGCAAGCCCTCTGGTGGGCATCTGATCCATTCAACGTCAAAGATACCACCTTGCATCAATAGACGCAGGGTGTTATATACCTTGTCAAAAGACAAGGACACCTGAGAAAGAAAAGAGACCGCACTGAGGAGTACGTCAAAGTGTAGAGTATGGCGGTCCACAAGGGTTACCAAACAAAAAGGCTTCAGAGGACATGCTCCCACATAATAGAAGTTAACAGGGAGAATGGACATAATGCGTTGCAGGGAAGGGAATAATATATTAAGCAAATACCTCAGCTATGTAGAAATCACGAGATTTAGTTCCCCCTGAAGGAAATTAGCTTCAACTAGGGGGTTAGAAGAGAAAGTAATGATATGCAGAGAAAGGAATTGTGGATAACAATACCCTGGGAAAAGAGGATTGTCACAAGACAACTTTTACAAGAACAGAATATCAAAAAGGAGAGATTATTCTGAACCTAAGTTTAGAGAAACTATACAAGTGAAGCCAGCAAGAATCAAGTAGGCCAAAGTAAACTGGAGAACAATTGGCCAAGAGAGAAAGACTGTTCAAACAGGAATAGCTTACCCAAATATGCTGGAGACAACAACCACAAATTTATTGCTGACATAAGAGCCCCAAAAGGGACTACGAAGAAGGGAAAACTCCAAATCACACTTTAAGAGTTACAGGCACTGATGCAAGACATTACAAGGAATTATTTGTGGATTAGCTATTAGTGAAGAATCCTAAAGCCTGGTACTAGAAGTACCCTAAGTAGAAGGGAGTCATTTTCCACCTATAAATTCGTTTTCATAGTGGTTCAGAGATCTTATCGTTGACTGTGCAATTTAGATTGGACACTTAAGAATAAATGAGAAATCTAGTCACTTCATATTTAGGGTGATTTATTGAAACACTTAAGCCGACGTGTGTTTCGACCCAACATCAGTCTTTTTGAAATGAAATTGCAGACCCCACCGCCCCTCCAGTCTGCTCACTCTACAATCATTCATTTTAGAATTGAAGTGTTGACTACACCGAGGGGAAAGGGGAAATGGATAAAATAAAACAATCAGGTCCTTGCTGCCCTCAGTCAACTGCTCTCTCTCAGATGTCTCCCTATGACCTTTGAATAACGGCTGTTACTCTTTTCAAATAATGACTTCCTGACAAAACTTAATAAGCCTTCCCAAGTCACCCCCATCATACCTGACTGCCTTTGCAAAATGCTGAAAGGCTTCTCAATTTCTTCTTTGAATCTTCTTTTGGTTTAACTGAATTCCAAACCGACTTCAGACTTAACTTGTAGATGTTGCCCAATAGTCTCTGGACTTTTTATATTAACCATTGTGTAGCGCGCTATCCAAAAGTCACAAATGTTCATTGGAAATAAACCAAAATATTTTCCTGATTTGCGCAGTTCGCCGCTTCCTCAGATAGTGTTAATTCATAATCGCGCTACTTCAAACGCTCTGTGCTGATCACTGCTTCTCAACGAACTACGCAACGAAGCAGAGGTAAAATTCCAGAAGCGTTGCCAATAGATGCTCTAAAATGTGGATTGAGTAGTACGCATGTTGAAAACCGGTGGCTTTAAGGTCTTTTACTCAAATCCTACGGACCAACTCTTCAATGAGGTAGCAACGATCCGAGCTTCAAAAAAGGGTTTATGCGTGCGCGTACTGTCAAAACGCGGCTAATTTCTATATCCGTATCCTTGGACGCGCACCCCAATGTTAGTAAATAATTACACGCGCACAATGCTACAGAGCAGCAGTTCTTAAGACATAAAACAACCACTTAAAACTAACTCAAACGTCTTTAAACGTAAATGCAGCTTGAGATGCTTTCACTTGAAATGACTTATAAAGAACAGTTTCACTTAGCTTTCAGTAGATGGTGTAGTCTGCACGTTCTCTAACTCAATTCCCTTATTAGTCTGCCTCTAGATTCCTCTAGTTTCTCCTTAAGTATTCTTTCTTGAGATTAATTACTAGAACCCTGTGAAACTGACCTGCTCAACTGGATGTCTGAATGAAAGGCTGTTAGAAGTGTCTCTCAAGATTCCAAACTTCCTCAGAGCTGCTGAAGCACCAATCAGGTCTTACGATTACTATCTCCATCTTGGATTGGGTTCACACCAGTCTGCTATAAACATTGTGTTAAGGAAAACAAAAAACAACGTGGTGTGGACTTTCATTTTAATAAGAATACTTTTAAAGGTTAAACACCCTTATTGCATTTCAGATCGGCTCTATGCCGCCAATGACCCTTCCTTGCTTGAAAACTAAAGGGGAACCCGACAAGTCCCCTGCCTGATTCTGCATATCACTATGTCAGTGGCTTAGAGGGCAAGGTGCCAAGCCAGTGAATGTTGGGCCCGTGCAAGGTATGGGAGAATCCCAAGGTCACTTTGCCCTAGTCCCCAGCACATGGTAGAAGTAATTTACATTGCCTCACCAAAGGCCAGTAACACTGGTCCCTTCCCACCCCCACCGGCCCATCGGGCCAGATCAGCAGTAGAGACCAGAGTTCTGTCAGAGACCTTAACAATTATCTGCAGACTAGGTCTTTCTGTTCAAGAAACAGTTAAGACTTCAGCCAAGCAAGACCAGTGATGTAGCACATACAAGGCTACTGTTACCAGCTTGCCTGACATTTTAAAAGAAGTATGGCTGGAAGTCTGTGCACCCCCGACTTGCACTGTGGTTCCACAGGGAAGAAAGTGGGAGCGAGAGCAGGAGAAATTAGCTCAGAAAACAGCTCTACTACTTCTAGTACTCCCCTGCAATTGAACCTTATGTGAAAGAAACAATGTATCACAATCCCTGCTCTCACACTTTAGCACTAAAGCAAAAATATAGAAAGCTTATCCAGCATGACCCGACAAATAATTCACACTCTGAAAACGATGCAGCTCCTAGCTAAGTGCAGGCAGCCGCAGGGATTATCAGAGGGACAAATCTGGAACTTAAGTTGGCAGACATCTTAGATAAAGGCTTGGCCCCACCCCAAGCCCAGACCAGTTGCATAACTCATGACAATTGGCCAATCCTAACCCTCACTTAACACACAGGACCAGACCATCAGAGTACGACCCACCTAGGAGGGGGAAGAACCACAATATAAATGCAGTCAGCCTCACCTGAGTGCATGTTCCAAGAGCAGGGAGCTCATCTTTAGTGAAGGTTGAAGAGCGGTGGAAGAAGCAGAAGGCGCGAGGGATGGAAGGGACTTTTGAAGTGGTGCCAGTGGAGAGCAGGAGGAGATGAGAACATCATGAGCAGAGATTATATCGAAGATGGAGGTGGGAACATCAGAAGTGAAGAGTTAAGCTAAGGAAGAGGAGGTAACATCCAGAGGGAAAATCAGACAGAAGGCGGGGATGTTAGTACAAGATGTGGTAATATCAGAAAGGCAAGATGTGACAGTTGGTGAGAAGGAGAAGGTTGAAGAGAAAGGGAACAGAGTACACCAGAGAAAATGAGGTGCTGAGGTGAGAAGAGATTTAGAAGCAGAAAGAGGTGAAAACATCAGGATTCAGACGTAGGTAGCAGGTATAAAAACCCAGTGGCCAGGAGGAGTGCGGAAATCAGGGGCTATGAGTGACAGCCAGTTACATCAGGCGAAGAGAGTGGTACAGAGGTGTTAAATGAAAAGCAAAAAAAGAACAAAGCGGGAAGGAGAAAGAAAAGCCAGGTGTCCGATAGCACAACTTGGAAGAGTCCAGCGTGCCAGGTCTGCCATAGGCATGCCCAAATAGTGGGAGGAGGAATGAGATGTGGACAGGAAGGTTACAGTCAGTTGAGAGAGGCAAAGTGGAACACGTCCACTGTATGCACACAAGCTTAGGGACCCCCTCTCTTACGCTCCCTGCCAACCACAACCACTCCACTAGCCTCACATTTGCCTCAGAGTGAGCCATGAGGTACAGGAAACTGGAAAACTCAAAAATAGTCTAGGTCAAGAGGGTTTAGGACACCCATAAGCCCACAACACCAAAGGAGGGATGGTGAAGCAACCTACTAAGAAGACTATAGACTGACATTGGTCCAGTGAGGGCCCGAAGGCCTGACTCCAACCTCGGCAAGAGAGATTTGTTTGGAGAAGGCCATCCTGATTATGGTTATTTCCCAGGTTTTATGTTTCAGTAGGTCCTCTGACGAATTGCGGGAGTTCCTCCCTTCTCCCCAAGCGGGAGCCCGTCCCTTTGAAGCTAGGGAGGTGAACCCATTTTGCAAGACCCTCCCTAGGTGTTTGGGCAAGCTGGGCCTCACTGGGAAAATGACAACCGCTCCTTTGAGGAACTCCCCAAGCCATTCCCCATGGTAGCATACATGGGACTGTGTGACCTGAAGAATAATATACAATCCAGACACTTAGTTGAAGGCAAAGCTAAAATATATTGTTGCTACCAGGAAAAGGGTTCCGTCTCTTTAAAGAGAGACATCAACTCAACTGGGATAAGTGAACTGAAAAAGTAGGACCCGCCAAGCCACGGCCAGGAAGAGAGACGCATACGCAAGCAGGGGAGGCCCCCTGAATGCATAGCACCTGAGGGAGGCAGAGTCGAGGCAAACTACAGAGCCCGCGACTCTCAGCAGTGTTCCGACAGCCAGAACGGAACACTGGAGAACCAGTGTTTACCCACAACAATAGACGAGAAAGAAGGGGATATCTATCCCGGTGGTGACATGACCACACCGACTTCGTGGTGGGCAGTACACCTGTGCAACAACGTTGAAACCAACGGGCTGAGAATTCAAGAGACAAGCAGCTTACCGCAGTGATAACTGAACACCGAGTGAGAGGGTTCAGAGTGGCGAAGCAGTGGAAACAAAATGAAGAGGTAGAACAAACAAGTAGAACCTGAGCAATTGCAGGCCCCGGAGATGTTCCCATGTAGGACCAGAGGTAACGAGGAGAATGGTAGGTTGGCGGGGAATCGTTATTCAAAAGGAGAAACTGGTCCCAGTGAAATTGACGAAGTATTGAAAGTAAAGTTGATGAAGGTGAACTTTAATAATGTGAGAAACTGAATCACCATTGAATCTGAGAAAAAAGACCATTGATATCAGGCCGCCAACTCCCTGGCAAGGAGGGAAAGTATTCCCAAGTTTGAGAAAGTGAGAATGGGACATATCAGAAAGACCAGTCTATGATGTAAGGTCCGGAGACACCCATAAGAGAAAAGATATACAAGACAAACCCTGGAAAGAAAGGGGGGACATTAATTGCCAAGACAGCAAACCACTCATAGGAAAGTTTAAGTTACAGAAACCTCCATGACCTACTAGTCTAAATCAAAGGATATAGCAAATTGCAAACAGAGGTTCCTGGAGACAACCCTTAAAGAGAAAGAAAAGCCCAAAGACTTGGTGAAAGAATTACAAGAACTCATACAGAGCGTGACAAGAGACTATTTAAGAATATCCTGTTTGCAAGAACTCTGAAGCAGAAGGATAACCAATGCTCGAAGAGACAAGCAGGAGAAGGGAAGCATTCCCCCGACCTTAGTTTGTTTGAATAGTGATCGGGTCGGTTAGACTTAGTAATGGACAACAGACTTATTCATTCGGACATTTCCCGACGACTGTCAAGCATCTTAGTTATTTACGTAGGCTTGGTACATCTACATAGAAAAAGGGAAAGATGGGCCGTTTTCTTATCATTTAATAAAACAAACACTAATTAAAAATGTCATCACATTGTCCAAGTCCTCCTTCTGGACCGCCACAGTCCTTACTTGTGCATAATCCACAAATAAAACTGCTGAACTGTGAATGTTTGGTATCTGTCTTCTTTTTGATTCCAGGTGTTCTGCGTGACAGTGTTGTATGTTGATATTATATTGTTTATTTGCCAACATCTGCAGATATAATTTTATGCCCATGATTGCTGCCCATTTCTGTTCTACTAATGCATTATATATTTTGTATATCGTTCTCATTACAATTCAAGTTTAAAAGAAAAGGTTTTTGAGTTAGTAACACGTCATGCACGGTCTTGCCGGGCATCAAGGACTGACACTGGTCCAGTAAGATTGAAAGGAGCACCAGAAGTTTGCGGATACAATGGTTACATGATTTCTTCCAAGTAGAAGACCAGGAAGCATAATTCTAGGGACGGAGTGGCAGTCCCCCCCTACCCACTCCCCTTTAGGGTCATTAGGAGTAGAACAACCCAGTCTCGAGGATCTTCAAGGACACTGCCTCTCCCTCTCTCCAGCAGCTTCACAAATCCGTAAAATGTGTTAGACCCCTCCTAGATATATACACGCAAGGGCACAGAGGGCTGGGGAATAACCCATTCTACAAATGCAAAACTCGGCATTCTTAAGTCAGGCGGCCATCCATTCAGGAATGGTGAGCCAAGCTCAACCTTTGAGGTCACAAACATAAATATATGGATCGAGGTGTCTGAAATGTTAGCTTTATAATGACTGACATCCAGGAGAGGATCTGAATGGTCAGTGTACGAAAATGTAAAGCTGTTTTCAAACAGCTCCCAAAAATGTAAATGTCACTATGAAAAACAAAAGTGAAAAAGAACATCCAATGGCGTATGCAGTACAAAGCAAACTTCCCCCATGAGCGTTGACATCGCATACCTCCCTTAACATCTACAGAAAAAAGTGGGAAATAGAGGAAATAGTGGTGTGTAAGAGAGCATGCAAAAATTTACTCTGTCGACGTATACGGAAGGAAAAAAGAGAAACCATTTTATTCTGAAAACCAGCAGTTCTGCCCTTACATGTGCTGCTTGAATTTGTCAACAAACTGCACACACATCTTGGGTCCACAAACCTCAGCGGCCACATCACTATTTGCTGCAGTAATAAAAATGGTTCGGGTGACTAACGCTTGTACAACAGTGATCCATAGGTACCCCTGTGTGGTATGGCTTTGTGAAGGATTAACAATCACCACCTATACTACACACGGTATTACCCCCATAACAGCAGCACCCAGATCAGTACCGTACATACCTTCCTGACCAAGTGGGCTGTGGCTTACAAGTACATGGATAACAAAAACTATGAAATCCAAAGGCAGCGTCTAACCCAAACCATCTCAGTGTTGGCGCTCCCTGTCATGGACTGGGCCAGTTTACATAGTTATCCTGTAATCTTTGGATAGAAAGGCAAGTGAACAGCCGAAGGTGTCCTGGATCAATCATCCCTTTTTCATTCACTCAATAAACGGAAGAATGTACTCACCAACATAGTTATCCAGTTCTAGTTGCTGAAAGCAGAGTGTTTGCACTCGGGGGTCAATTTTTGGAGGCGCAGGCCTTAGCCACTTGGGGTTCATTGGCATGGAAACAAGCTTGCCTAAAGCCAGAAATAAAAGAAGATTATGATAAAAGTCAAGAAGTAAGGCACGTCCAACATCATAAATTGCATTTCTACATGGGCAGAGACCTCCCCAGCCTCACATTATTATTATTATTAGCTTGCCGTTCATGTCCTCTCCCGGTTCGCCTCAAGCTTATTTCCAACACTGTTAGCCTCTACAGTGCACGCGCATTACACACAGACACCAATAGATTAACACTCCCCTCCAGTGCACTAACAAAAGCATCTCTAATGCACACGCATTTAAACTACACTAGCTAGAGGCGAGGTAGAGGCAGTCATCGGCATTCCGCGGTCATGTCTGCGGTCCATGACCCGCCGCCGCCAACAGTGAAACACCTCGCTTCCAGTGAAAGATTTACCTTTATACTTCAAGACTCGCAAGCTTTGCAAAAAGCTTTGCAAAAAGTGCCTTTAGAATCCACACCAGAGCAAAGACTCCTTAGAAGCAATTTTAAAATCCCTGATGTGACGACGACGGCAAAGCCACCTGGTGCGAAACCAAAAGTCTCAAGGATTATAACGCTGACTCCGGTGGCTAGTGGAACCCCTGGCAGCACCACGCTACCCCGGGAAACATGCTTTGACTTTGACTTGGAAAACCCTTATAGTAACCACCCACCTCGCCTTTCCTCGGGGTCTTTAATGGAGCGGGCTGGCAGCATTACAAAGGCTACCAAAGCAGACGATTTTCTACCTAATCCACCTAATCCTCGGCTCGACGTAAAAAACCAAGAGGCACTTACCTTGGAGGCCCGCGCAACACCGGCTGAGAGGGGCGGCGATGGGGACGGCTGTGCGGATCCGTCGGATCGCCGGGCTGCGGGTCTTCGTGCGGCCTCCTTGCTGTCTCCCTCGGTGGGCCCTGTTTTCCCCTCCCCTTCCCGTGCCGACGCTCAGCCTGTCCAGCCTCCCCGCCTGGCCACGGCGAGAGGTGCGGTCTCTACGGCGGTCGGAGGACCGCCGGAGCCTGCACCTGTGCTCGCGGGCTGGGTGATCGGGAGGGGGCGGAGCATGAGGGTTCCCAGTCAGGCGACGGAGGCACTGCCAGGAGCGAGATCATGGAGATCATGGACACAGAGGTACAGACGCGGGGAAGGCTGCGAACGCCTTCTCCCCCTGGTGGCTCCCCGCCTCCTGCAGCGGCAGCACTTGCTATAGCTGACGTGCAAATGATCGATCTAACAGACCCCGGTAAGAGTCCGCAAAAAACTATGGAAATGTATGATATGCATCGGTCTCCGGTTTCAATTCTAGCCCAAATCCATGCCACCAATGAATCTTCCCCTACAAAGACCCAAAAGAATGAAAATAAGGTTGACACTCATTCAGGTCCCAAAAATGCTTCGGTGCATGGTACTTTCAGACCCCTTAGTGCCAATGCTGCGATGAAACACATCGAGGAAATAGTGGAAGAACTGCCCCTGGAACTTCTAACACCGAAAGCAATCGCTAAAACATCATATCGTGAGGACCAACCAAAAAAACAATAAACCTTAAAAAGAAATATAAAAAAAAAGATGCAGGAAAAAAAGGCTTGCCCCGTCCACTGCTATCATCAGCGTTAAAAGATTTCTTTAAAAAACAATGCAAAAGAAAATTGGACGAAGTCAACGAATTATCGGACACTGAAATTTTGGAAGCAATACAAGACCTTCCCCCGGCCACTAAAGCAAGAAAAACTTCCTTGTTCGTCAAAAAAACAATGGATCCTCTAGATACCACCAAAAAGGATCTACACTTAGACAACTCTCAAAATAAAAAAACTACCTCTGTAAAATCCAAAGTAGGAATTATTCAAACAAACGTAAATGCAAGCACCCAAAACCCCATTTTTAATCTAGGGAAACCAGCGGAAATACAAGTACTAATGTCGACTAACTTAGGTCAAATGGAGGCATTAAAAAATACCAAAGCTCCTATATCTTTGAATGAAAAAGATCAAACTGATGGTTTGCACCCCCAACCCATCGACCGATCTCCGGAAAAAAATCTCGACAATGGAAAGGCTCTTCCCTCTTGTCGAGATCTATCCAATCAACATCTTTTGGAGCCACAATCAGAGTCGCAGCCGTCGAGGGAGAAACAAACACAAAAAAACCAAGATCAATTCACTCAAACTGATGAATGTACATCCTCTTCGGAACAACCTTCATCCCTATCCCCACGTCCTCGCTCACCACCAAGGCATAGGAGGCTTAGCGAAATAATTCCCCCTAATTCAAAGGACTCTCCCTCAAAAAAAAACGATCTAGCAACCATTATGTCGGCGATTACAATATCTTTGGCTCCCTTTGGGAAGCTCTACGAAAATATAAATGATTCACTAAAGGACAGCACCACGGTGTCGGCGATGATGCATACAAAATTGATTTTCGTAGAAGGATTCATCACCGCCTTGTAGCAAACTAACAAGATTCATAGAGATACCTGGGATTCAAAGTTATCAATCTTGGAAGAAAAATTGAGGTTGTTACAAACTACAAATCCCGGAAAAAGTTTCTCTGGCTGAGAAAGAAGGTTCGATTTCACCGCAAATACATCCTACAAAAATAGCCCCGCTTTTTGTTAACGAAAAATCCAATTTTTCTCACAGAAAAGCTAACCCACCTAAAACAGTGTCGGCAAAAATAAATCCTAAAAAAATGTCATCTTTATCTTGCTCCCAACCTCTCCTGAAGTTAACAAAAACTTCATTACCAGACTGTTCCGAAAGCCACATTGAATCCACAACAGAGCAAACAAGGAACCTCCCAAACAGACCAAAACCAAAATAATAGACAAGGAAATGGAATACGAAAATGGTCTCACTGACCTAGTCCAGCCCATTCAATCGCCTCGCTCTGTTGAGGAGTTCATCTGTCAAAGTTCATTGATAGACGTTTCTCAGCATGATGACTCATTAGAAATCTTTGAACCTGATACTACGAAGGGAGAATCCAACAGCCATCCCGATAAAACCAGATCCCCACCAAAAAAGGAAGAAAGAAATTTACCTACACTTAGCCACGCGGGCAAAGGTGTAACGGATGTAAAACAGGTGGGGGATTTGAGTATTGATCAATTGTATGAAAAATTAAAATCTACCAACTCTTCCGTCTCAAACAGATCCCGCCCGAACAAGGAAAAACTGGCTAAATCTATACATCATCAGGAAACCTTTGTAAGAGCCAAAGACTCTAGACTCAGTGCGGCTCTTCAAGATTGAACAAAATTCAGCTGAGGATCACTATACGATCTTGAACAGGAGAACCGTCCTTAAAATTTTGAAAAGGGTCGACATACTAAACTCTTTGAAATCTGATGATTTCGTCCTCATTGAGCCGTATCATAGAAATAACCAAGCAAAGGCCTACCTTCACATCAGGAACTCAGCTCTTCTAGCTGTCCCACTAAAGGCTTACGCAAAGGTGGCACAAGAAGGTTTTATCCTTTCGGAGATTACGCTGCAAAAAACCATCAAGAGTCAGTTGGAAAACACCGAAACCCCGGCAGCAAAAATAAAAACACAGATATAAATCACAGACGGAGGATCTTTACAGATCAAAAAGACGGGAACGTACACCGTCCCGCTGGGAAAAACCAGCTTCCCACGAATCTAGAACGTCGAGGCCAGCACAATCAAGATCCGCCCATTCAAGGCATTATCGATACGTAAATAAAGGAAAGGCGGACAGAAAAGACCTAAAATACTGGAACGATCACAGAAGATCAACCCCACCAACAGATACAGCGCGCCGACGAAACCAACGACCTGCTTCTCCAGCAGACAGTCCACGAGTTAAACAAGATGCCGTCCAGTCTGCTTCACATCGGCACGGCACAGCCATAAAGGATACGTGGTCTTGGCTGCGTAATGCCTTTAATCCGGGACATAAGAAATAGCAGCAAATAAGGGAAGTCTCTCATTCCCATCGGCGACCCGACCTCACAAACCAAGATCAAACAAAACGACAGAATATCTATAGCGTCCTGGAATACGAGAGGCCATACGCATCTTACTAAGATCGGCAGCTACAATCTGGGAACCCATGATATCATTTGCCTCCAGGAAACGTGGCTCTTGAACAAACCGGCACTTGACGGCTACACGATTGCGATCTCGCCGGCGCTACAGGGCCCCTTTGGCAGACCGTCCTTGGGCCTCCTAACAGCCATCCGGTCTGGATCCAATCTTCAACTTCTTAAGATAATTGCAGCCACCTATGCCTTTTTGGGAGTGCTTGTTAGAATAACCCACGGAAACGACGCTGAGATTTGGGCAATTGTCAATACATACTGGAACCCTCAAAGAATGTCCACTGACAAATTTTGTGATGAAGCCACAAAGATCATCGACGGAATTATGATAGAACACAAAACCTCTAACATCCTCATCTGTGGTGATCTGAACTGCAATTGCCAAAAAGAATCTGAGTCAACGCCCGCAGCTAAAAGAGGTTCGAAGTGGCTCGACCTAATGAACTCCAAAAATCTACGCAATGCGGCAAACTCGACAAACCATTCCATAATTCCTACTTGGGAGCGGGATCAATCGTCAGCAACTCTGGACTATATTTTTGTTGCAGAAAATATCGATGCAAGTATTACGACCTTTGAAGTAATCAGAACGGAAAAAAGCGATCACAACCTGCTACATCTTATATGTAGAACGAAGAGAGGAGTCCAGCAATTTTACACCACAAAACTTGAATCAAACGCCCAACGTTCTCGTTTGCGTATGACGGCAAACGACGTCAAATACCTGAGCAAGGAATATGAAGCACTCACTAGAGATACCGAAGCAAACGAAGAAACATCTAAGACCAGCTACATTCCGTTACTTTTGCAATTTAAAAAACCTGGGGAAAAAAGTGACCAACAGACCTGAAAATGTAAACCACACTTATAACAGGGCCTTAGTGCTTAGACGGCGTAATTTAAGGAAACTAAAAAAAGAGGCATCGATGATGAACTCTATTAACATATGGGAGGTATACCAAACGGAGCTCAGATCTTATAGACAGTGGCTTAGAAGTAATAGAGCTTCACTCTATCAAGCCGATGCAGAACGCATGATGACAACTATGGCCAACAAAAGATCAAGGGAATTTTGGAAACTGATTAACGACATGAATCATCATTCGAACTCGTTAATGACAAACGCTGTGCCGGAAGAAAGCTGGTTCAAACATTTCTACAAACTATTCGATTACCCTCCTTCTGATATTGAGAGGGTACACCGGCCATTTAAATCTAAAGCCAACTGGGTGGACCTATCCGATATAGATGACAAAGGCAATCATCACGAAATTGAAACCTTCACGGGCCCCGGGACCGGACGGGCTGGCAAACACCGATCTGAAGCAACATCCAGAAGAATGGTCAGCAGTCCTGAGCCTGATTTTCAATCACTGCATGGAACGAAGGATAATCCCCAGCTCCTGGACGCGAGCTATTATCGTTCCGATATTCAAAAAGGGTATGAGGGAAGATCCCTCTAACTACCGCCCAATTGCCTTACTGGACGTAATTGGAAAAGTCTTCGCCACCGGTTTGTTGAAACATTTTCGGAACTGGACAACAACATCTCCGGCCATGGACATACTGCAAACAGGTTTCCAAAAAAATGGCAGCACTGCAGTTAACTTAATGATTCTTAACATCTTAAAAGAAAAAGTTCTACGTGGTTCGCTGAAAATCTACCTTGCATTTGTCAACCTGTCCCAAGCTTTTGACAGAGTAGACAGAGACAAACTGTGGGCAAGGCTGAACAAGTGGAAGTGCCCCAGCCAGATTCTCGATCCCATCAGGGCTTTGCACACGGATACTGAAATATCGGTCAGGCTAAACAACAATGGCCTACTCTCCAACCCAATAACTTCAAACCGAGGAGTCAAACAAGGCTGTCCCTTGGCTTCAGCCCTCTTTATCTCTTTTCTTGGAGACTTTCAAACAACACAAAATTCTATCAGATCGTTTCCTCCAAAAATAGGAACTACTACGGTCCCGAGACTCCTGTATGCAGATGATATTATTATTCTAGATCAGACGAAGGTGGGTCTCCAACGTCAACTGGATAACTTGCAAAAATATATGGGAAAAAAACAACCTGGAGATAAATAACAATAAAACGAAAATTCTGATCCTCCAAAAGCAAGGACGCAAGAAAAAAGATTCGTTAAAGTGGGTGTTGAACCAATCACAAATTGAAGTAGTATCCTCATTTAAATATCTGGGAATAACCATCGACAGCTCAAAAAAATCTCTCAGTATGCAAAAAATTCTGTGGACCAAAAACTTAACAGCCCAATTACGTGCAGTGGACAGAAAGTACGGTAAATTCAGTCTTCTCCCTGCAATTCAATTCTACAGATCCAAAATAGTCCCAGCATTGACATACGGCATGGACGCGAACCTCTCCATTCCAGCGACCCTTTGGGTTAAGCTAGAAGGCTTTATTTGGAGAACAACTTTAGGTCTGCCCAAATCAACAGCTATGGCGCAGATAAGACGTGAACTCGGGCTGCTCTCTTTGGAGGCGGTTGTTGCACAGTCCGCGATTCAGTTTTATAGAAAACTGCGGAACAAAGACAGCTTGGAAATATACAAAGTGATTTCTGAAGAAATATCAAAGGGAACTAACAAATCCCTCATCGATTGGGCAGAGAAACAAAAGCATACGCTACAAGAAATAGCCTGCTCAGAAGAGGAGCTAATTCAGAATCCAATGCGAATAAAATCAAAAATGGAATGGCTAGATTGGATAAGAACAAATGACAGCGCAATTGCGAATAAGCTACTAGTCCATCTGCCGCCAATCTGCAACAAACTGAAACAACCAATGGAGTATTGTCTGAAATACCCGAACAAACGTTATATGAGAACTCTACTTAAAGCCCGCATAAATGTTCTGCCGACACAAGAAGTCTTGGCAATTCGGTTCGTATCAAAAGAAAAATCTTGCAGACTCTGTAAAGATCCTAAAACAACAGAAACCATTAAACATCTTTTGATGGCGTGTCCATCTATTGATCACGAAAGAGAAGCCTTCCTTTGACACATAGTCAAATCATCTTCCTATGTTATTGACTATAATACATGGTGGAACCGTCTGATTACGGGTGCGAAAACAAGCTGGTTAATAACTGCATCCACACTAATAGATATTGCTTTGGAGAAAATTCGGCTAACACAAGAAACTGAAAGTGTTTGATCCTTATGTCGTTGCGGTTTGAACATTTCTTTAGACATAGGAGATGGTTGACTAATTTCTGTAGTAGATGACTAACTAACAAAGAAAGTTCCTGTTCGACTTTTGTAAAAATCTAATTTTGATTATATACAAATAAAAAAAAAAGAAAAAAGAAAAAAAATAAACTACACTCCCCAAAACGCATTCAAATGCAGACCTCGATGTAGCCTCTTCAACTCCTAGATTTACATACTCTGAAATCCCCCTATGAGGCACACATTCTAAACTCTGAAAGCTTCTGAAACTCTCCATTCCCATTGCTCCATCTTCGGCACTATGACCATCCTTGCAGTTAGTTTACCCAAATAGGATTTTTTTAGCACAACTCCATGATGAATCCAGCCATAGCATATGTTAGGACAGAAATCCATTTTGGGGGCGGTGTTCTATGGTCCCATTTAATGGAACCCGTAAACCTTTTGCTTCCCTCCCCCCTTTCATTTATAGGACCCAGTGACTTATTTTTGTTGTCAGACACTTCTACTGAAGCCCCAGTCACTGCAACCCTTTTTTGGTATATGGTAGTCCATACGGCTTCTAGGGATTTAGTGCTTTCTAAGCACTCAATCACCCTACAGTGGCTTTAGAGAGTAGGCTGGTGACAGCTGTAAATTAGTTTTGGTTTCACCAAGGGTACAACCGGATGTATTGTATTAGTAGCGAAATGTACCTTTTTGGTAGCCATTGGCGCACCAATGTATTTTCTTTATTCCAGCTCTCGCCATTTTGTTTTCGGGGCAATTCCTTTGTTTAGGGGAGCCATAGGGCAGGCCTGAAATCATCATTGTGCAAACACCCTCTATAGAGGGCTGGACTGGTTTAGACGAGTACCTAGGCCAATACACATGGGGACCTAGCATTTAGCAGTTTTTATTGCCATTTTGATTGGCTGGTACTGTAAAACCATGGCCCTCAAATCTGTTCTGTTTGGCCCATTAACAATGGGTTTCCTGACTAAATGCATCTTACCGACTTTTCTGTATGAGGCTTATTTTGAGTTGGGGTGCAACTATTTTGGGACAGGGATACTTTTCTCCTGTGCATTCTGAGCACTTGTATGGAAAATAATCTTGTCTCTACTCTTGCTGGCTGGGTTGCTTATTGGACTATCTGGTCACTTTTACAGTTTAAGCAGTATATCTATTGGAGACCATAACACTACTTTAATTCGGCTGGGATTGCCGCTGAAGGATTTGGCCACAAATGTGCTGCAATTTTAGGACCAGGTCTGACCATACTGGTTGGTTCCCGTTCGCTTTTCTCTGTGCTCCATCGTTTCTTTTTGGCTGTTGGACATCCATCCTTGGATGCTCTCCATGCTGCTCCTCACTGGCTGGGCTGGGCCTCCACGGGTGGCCCATTTCTAGGATGTTTTGCCCAGTCTTTCAGAATTACCACCTTGTTCATGTTCTTTCGGGTAGAAAGCGGCCTTCAGCCATCCCTAACCTGCCTCTACCATTTCCTTCACTAGACTGTTTCCTGTTGATTGACTTCTCTATGCCGGTCGAGCCATGGGAATCTGCTTGGTCAGGTCGGTCATCTTACTGGAGCCATTTTTGCAGTCTTCACTCCTGGCTGGTGGGTCCATCTGCAAGTAAGGCCAATTGCTGTTCTTTTGGGTCACCTGGCTAGCTATTGGTTCACAGAGTCCTTGGTTGACCGTATCCTTTAATGCAACCTGCAAGTGAAGGTCATTTGTTCATCAGGTTGTTTACACAACGTTGCAGGGCCATTTATTTCTGAACTGCCACAGTGAGTACTACAGGCCCTGGGCTATTGGGTTATTAGAGATAACGCAACCCCAGGGTCCCAGTTGTATGTGGGTTTCTGCAGATCCCCTTTAGGGACATTTTGCTATATAGAGTTACACTGGCCTGAATCCTCCTGTGCCCCATTTTTTCCTGCAGTTCCTAGATCTCTAATCTGGAGGGTTGGGGGCCCGAACTCAGAGTTTTCTCTGGCATCCACTGTGACAGCTTGATGCCTTCTCGGGTAGAATTCAGACTTAAGCTGACTTTTCCCCATAGGCACAGTAGTGCCTATCGACTTTGTTCCAGTGATTCTTGTGGGGCACTTTTGAACTTACCTACATTTTTCTAAAAGTGACTGTAAGGTACACACAGGTACATGGACATTTTTCCTGTGTTCTCATTTTAGTTTTACCCCCCAAAAATATTTTTAGCAGCATGTAATCCAGATTTATTATGTTTTTTCTAAGTATTAGTATTACATTGTTGCCATGTATGACTTTTAGTTATTACTATATCTCTTTTCTAGTAGTGTAATAAAGCCTTAGGGGTCTGGTGCCATCAGCCTAATTGTATCCTAAATTTTGATAGGCCTCTAGGATCGAGTAACACCTTTTTCTCCACCAAGTGCGTTTTCTAGTGTATTAAGTGCATGTGTACGTTACTATATAGTAGAGATCTAGGAATTACTGTGACCAGTTACTGTGTTCGTAAATTAGGTTCCGAACAGGACTATGTGAATTTATTGTTCTCCTGTGTCCAGGATTCCCCTTTCTTCCTAACCCTAGACCTATGTTTGTAGTGTCTCTAACCTTATAGTGGGCTTAAACTAATAGTATTGGAAAGCAGATTTAATAATGCATATATGTTCAGCACACCAGTGTAGTTTAGTCTGTGGGTAAATATGGAGATTAACTATACTTCATTACCAGCCTTCCATATTGATGTGATATGGCATTTATAACGCGCCTGTACACAAGTGTTTCTAGGCGCAACAAGATGAGGGGGAAACAGAGGGAGAACAAAACTACGATCTTACTAGGCCTTGTGTCATTCAGATCGTGCAAGTGCAGCGAAGAGGAAGGGGAGAAGAGCAGAGGGGGGGAAGTGCAGGAAACTCGAGTGCAGCCAGTGGGTGGCTAATAAGAGCAGAGCGGGGGGGACTGTAAGGTTGCAGATACAGGCTACAATTGCTGGGGGAGCCTGGACATTAGGAGCCTGGGCCCAAGTTCAGTGGGTAGCAAGGTGACCAGTGCATGGGGCAGTCGGGGCATCAACAGAGGAGAGGAAGAGAAAGCAGAAGTGAAAAGGAAGGTCTCGAGTTGCTACCCGAACCAGAGGTGGTTCTCCTCAAGTTTGAGAGAGGCACAGAGGCTGATCCAGAGGGAGGCCCCAGCCGAAGAGAGAGATCTGCCCCAAACTTTCTGCTTGGAAAAGCGACTGACCCACAGAGAGTTGGAGGAGGATGAGCAGAGAGCTCGAGAAGGGAGATGCGTAGGAAGTGAGAGTTGGAGGTAGTGCAGTCCCAAGCCTCAAAGCCTTGTGGACGATGCAAAGGGTCTTTGTCGGGTCCCCAGGTAACAGGAGGTTATAGTCTAGGTACTCTTTGGTGGCATTATGTGGTTATAGTAATTATAGCTGCTAGTGGGGTTGGATTGGCTGTGAATGCATTTTCTTTAACAATACAATCAGCCAGCTATAATTGTCCCAGTACAACATGGAGTTTCCTGCACAGCAGTGATTGGTTCAGAGACCATTTTGATGCAGTTTGGAACCTCAAGAGAGGATCTAAACTGACTTTCATTCAATATCTACTCAAGAGAGGTCACAGCTTTGATGAGTTCCAGTAAAAACAGAGAAAATACCCAATTTCAAGACAACCACTAGGAAGTGCCAGAGAACCTAAATTCAGATAAGTGACTGAAGCTTTCAAAGAAGTTAAGTTCAAAGGAAATGTTCTTTTAAGCAATTAAAAGGAAAGGAAGTTGCATGTACAGTGCAAAAAGAGTTTTAGTTAATGATCAAACTAAAAAACGTTTAGTCGCATTAGTGAAAAGTTATTGTTTAATGGAAAGTGACTTGAACTGTGAGCAACCTCAAAGTAAAGCTTATGGAATGAACCCGCGTGCACTCTGGCATCAGCAGTGAAGGTGTACACTCCAATAAAGTCTTGTGCGTGAAGTTATCTGAACATTTTCATTGCGTTCATTGCAAGCTCGCCGGGCTTGTTCGTGTCGCGTTAAAAGGAAAGGACTTTGCGACGTGAGCTGGCGAGATGGATAAGTGAAGTGAAGCTGTGTCGCGTGTTCCTTTCGGTGACGTGTTGCGTAGGAAGAAAAGTTTAACAGTGCCGGCCAGCTGTTAATCCGGTTGCAGTGAACGGTGGTCTGCAAAGTCAACGTTATCCCGGTGTAGTGAAATTAAAGTAAATTTCCTTGCGCAACTATTTTTTAGCTGTAAAGGCGAAGCGTGGCAGTGCGGCACTGGGAAATCGAAGAACGACTTTGCAAATCTGATTCCAGTCAGAGGAAATTGAAGATAACGCTAGAGATTACCTCAGTGCATGGATTTAAAGATTAGGGGCAAGTTTTTAAAGGTTTTTAAAACAACTCTACACTGAGTGAACAGAGACATTAAGTTTTAAAATAATATTGTATACAATTACCACAAGCAAGTCAAAGCAAAAGTTTTGAAGCAGCAGTTGAGAACTGAGCAACATTTAAATATTTATAACTAAGCAAACCAAAGAAAAGGTTCCGAAATATCTGCAGAGAGTCAGCAGTTAGTTGAAGCAGCAGTTTACAAGAACATCCTTCATTTCCATTGAGTTGCCTTCAGGCTTAGGGCAAAGGCAGTCAGGTAATCAGAGGACTGAGGGAGAAGTTAGTTTTTAAAAAAAGCTTAGGTATCTTTTTATGGATGTTTAACCAGAGATGTACTTATTTCAGGTTTGCCAGAATTCTGAGGCATCCCGAAGTTTGAGGGTATCGGAGGAGGAATCCTGACCATTTGTTATTTTATCCACTTCCCCTGGTCTGGTTTCCTCAGTAGTAGTTGTGAACTCACTGCTGGGCGAACTGGTCTGGGGGTCTGCAGGACTATTTGTCTGCTCCTGCAGGATTTCGGTGCTGGGACATGATAGTCTTGAACTTGATCCGTATCGGCACAGGGAGCCAGTGTAGAGATTTCAGAGCTGCAGAGACACAATCTCTGGGCTTGAGGCCAAGGACAAGTCTCACAGTCCTGTTCTGGGATAAGCTGCAGAGGTTGGAGAGTAGAAGCAGGAGGATTTAGAAAGAGGCTGTTGCAGTAGTCCAGTCTAGAAAGAACCAGAGCTATGGAGACAGTGAGCTTCTGGGGGAAAGTGAGGAAATGAAGACTACCTCTGAGGTGGTGCAGCTGATAGTTTGACTTCTTAGAGACGTCAGAGATGTGAGGAGAGAAGGAGAGGGTGGAGTCGAAGATTACCCCAAGGTTCTTAGCCTCCAGGAAGGAGCAGGAAGAGGGCCCAGAGTGGGCGGCCAGAGAGGAAAGAAGGGCGCTGGTGTCCTGAGGAGGAGGATCTCGGTCTTACTGGCATTAAGACAGAAATCATTGGTGGCACACCATTCCGGAATTGCAACAAGACAGTCTGGTATGAGAGATGGGGAAGAAGTGGCTGAGGGGAGCCTGAAAGAGAGCTGGGTGTCATTCGCATAACACTGAAAGTTGGAGCAGAAAGTGGCGATGCGGTGGGCAAGAGGTGCCAGGTAGTGTTTGAAGAGCCATGGAGAAAGGTTAGACCCCTGAGGGACACCACAAGTAGAGAGAAATAGAAGAGAGGAAAGACCCCACTTGGACCTGAGAGGGTCGATCACTGAGAAAGGAGGTCAGCCAGGTCAGGGCCGGATCAGGGCCTGATCAGTGAGACCCAGTTTATCACAGAGGCGCTTAAGCAAGATGGCATGGTTGACCGTATCAAAGGCAGCAGAGAGATCAAGAAGAATGAGCACAGAAGGAACGTTCGAGTCAAGGTTTCGAGAGTAGGTCTTCACGGGTGTTCAGGAGAGCAGTTTCCGTGCTTCTGGCAGCTCTGACACCAGACTGGTGCTCGTGGAGACAACCAACAGATTCAGTGTGAAAATGAAGCTGGGAGATGGCCAGCTTTTCCAAGAGTTTGCCCAGGAAAGGAGTGAGGGAGATCAGGTGATAGTTGGCCGGAGAGGAAGGATCGGCAGAGGGCTTCTTAAGAAGCAGGTGCACAAGGGAGTGCTTGAGGGGGGAAGGAAAGGTTCCAGTGGCAAAGGAGTGGTTGCAGAAATCAGCCAGGGCTCGAGCAAGGATGTCAATGTGGTCCTTGATGGTTCTGGATGAGCCGAGGAGAGCCTGCTTTGAGAAGACTTTCATAGATGAGACTTGTCTAGAAAGATCATCTGGGGTGAACAATGGAAAGGAAGAGAAGGGAGGAGGAGGGACGGCCACAGTAGGGACAGGAGTGGAGGAGGTAGTAGAGGAACAGAGGGTGGACAGGGTGTCCTGAGTTTTAGAGATGAAATGAGAATTTAAGGCCGTGCAGAGGGCCTGGGAGGGAAGAGGAGAGGAAGAGACTGCAGCAGGGTTGGCCAGCTCCTTGCAGATTTTGAAGAGTTCGGCCGAGTTGATAGATGCCGCAGTGACAGGCTTGGATGTGGGCTCTCTTCTTGGCGAGGGCAGAATCTGTATTGCCTTTGGAGCAGGCAGACCAGTTCGTAAGAGGGTGCACTTGATGCCCTCTACTTACTCTCTGCCACCCTACACTTGGGTTTAAGGGTGACAAGGTCGGAGTCATACTAAGAGTTGCCCTTGGATTTGGGCTGCAACTGGATCCTCATGACATGGCCAAGGACATCAAGAGTGTTAGAGATAGAAAGATGAAATTCAGATAGAGCTGTGTGAGGGTGTGAGTCGGCAAAAGGTGTAGAAGGAGGAAAGAAAGTAGCAGTCAAAGCCTCAACTGACACACGCTTCATGGGTCAGATAACCGAGAAGGTAGATGGTAGTGTTGGGGACGGCTTGGCCTGAGGGGTAGAGAGAGAGACGTGGGAGGAAAGGAGGAAGTGATCAGTCCAGGGGAGGAGTGGTGAGAGGGTTAGAGAGGGGGAGCACAGAGGAGATCAGAACATCCAGGGTGTGCCCTGCAGAGTGAGTCGGGCCAGAGGGAAGAATAGAGAGATAGAGTTGCAGAGGTAGCGAAAAAAAGAGTCCTGAAGAAGGGCAAGTACCATCCAGGTGGATGTTCAGGTCTCCGAGGAGAAGCTGAAAGGTAGAGGCGAGGAGGGAGGAGGAGAGGTCAGCCCACTCAGAGAGGAAGTGGCCAGCTTGGCCAGGTGGCCTGTAGGTAGTGGTCACAGTGAGAGAAAGACCAGGAGAGATAGAGAGCCTGAAGACCAGGCATTCAAAGGAGTAGTCGTCCTGCATAGGAATGACAGAAGCAGGGATCCATTCCAGGAACATCAAGGCTACTCCCCTACCTGGATGGCTGGTTCTGGATGCAGAGAGGATCTTGTAGCCATCCGGAAGGAGTGTCAAAGCTTGTGACAGAGCTGGCCGTGAACCATGTCTTGGTTGAGACTTACTACATCCAGATCAAGTTCTTCCAGGAGATGTCAGAAGAGTGTTTGACAGCTGAACGAGAGTTGGGACTAACAATGTGGAGCAGGTTGCCCACTTTGAAAGACTTCCGTGGAGGGGTACAGGTCAGAGGTAAGCCCTGCAGAAGTGTTGGAGGTGCCTGAGGGTGGGCAGAGAATGAGGAAGGAGGAGCAGAAGGAGGAGGCAAGGTAGCCTGAGAGGAGGAAGAGGGTGCCATAGGGGTGGCAGAGGAAGGAGGTCACAGTGTGGCAAGAGAAGCAGCAGAGAGCCACAGAGGTGGCAGAGAATGGAAGCGGCAGAGGAGCCAGAGAGGGGAAAGAAGGGATAGCAGGAGAGGAAAGGAAGTTGATAAGGCACAGGAAACTTCTATCAAAAAGGAGGAGGTTGGCCTAAAGGCATTGGACCAAGACTGCCGTTTAGGTAGACATGGTCTTGGAGAAACGGAAAGTGGCCAGGAGGGCCTCCAACTGGGTGTCACTGTTAATGGGAGAAGAGGAAAAAGAAGAGAGAACAGAGACCATATGGGGGCTCCATCGGTCTGGAGAGGGAAGGGCAAAGAGGATGTTGGTGAGGGTCTGTCTGGAGGAAGCACTGGTGTAGGTATCAGCGATAGGGAGGCCTGGGTCTGAGACCAGGATGTCCCTTTTGAACTTCTTCCTACCAGACTTAGTGAGAAAGATAGGATAGTAAAGCAGTTAGAGAAGATGGGTGAGACAAAGCACTATAGAGGGTGCAGAGACAAAGAGGGGGTGAATAGAAGGGGGTTGAGAGGGTGGGACGCGCTGGGAAGCAGGCAGGTGGGTCACAGTGGTACTCCCTGGAGTTAAGCCGGACTACTCTGCTACAGCTACCCTTATAGAGTTTGGTCTTTCCTTTTTGGTGGGGAACCCCGTTTTACCATTAGGCTAGATAGTTTCCCACCTCTCTCCAGAGGACTAATATGGCTTTCACCCGCAGGCGGGGCGCGGGCATGGCTGTTAAAATCCCACCAGCCCGAGCTATGGTAGGCTCGAGCGAAGAGCAGGCCTCAGCGAGGGCTGCGGGCTGTTACCAGCCATGTCCGCACCCCCATCGCGGGGATGAAAACTATTTGCACCCCGGGGCTCATGGTGGGTCCACATTTTTGTTCTCACTCTCTGGAGATTCGCTGCTTGTGCAGTCAGTCTCCCAAGGCAAGAAAAACAAGGAAAAAAGATACCATACGGGTAAAGGGACTAATTTCCTTTTCCATTTCAATGGCGGCCGGGATCGGAAGGAGAGTAGGGACTGGAGCTCAAAGCTCCAGTCCTTCAGGTATGTTGGGAGGGGGTGGCAGGAGAGGGGTTTGTTGGTAGTGGGGAGGCAGCAGTGAGCTCCCACATAAAAGATACAAAAATGGTACCACCCAGGGGAGGGCCTCCGGTGGCTGGTAGAGCGGGCAGAGAATGTATATTCTCACCCACTGTTCCAGCTATCTGATTGGCCTATGGCTCTTCCCCGGGTGTGAATATCTCAAACACCAACCTCACAAAACAAAACCAATGTCATGAAGAAAGTACAGCTTTACAAGAAACTAACAACCAAACCCACATAAAAAAATACATTGATAAGAGCATACCAAACAATCCACTGTGTAGAAAAAAAGCTACCAATTCACCCAACCTTGGCAAGAAGGTATGATGTAATCATAGAGTTACCAAACTCCTCCAACTTCAGCAAGCAAGATATTGCTGACAAAACCAACCCTTTAAGGGTCTACAAACCAAATCAAAGATGATGCAAACCAAGTCACCCTGTGTCAAGATGCTCCCAACTCCTCCCAATGTGGCAAAAGTCCCAGATCTAAATTAACTGTAAAAAGCTACCCCTGCAAGAAACCACCACCCAAATCAAACTCAAGGAGATATCATCTCATCTAACCTTAGCATGAAGGCACCAACCTCGATTTTAGGAGATGATGCTACCAAAACAACCTAGGGATAAAGTTAATACAGAAAGCAGCTCTAGCAAGGTACTTCCAACTACACCAACATACATGAAGCTACTACTCGTAGATGAAGATACTACCCAAAACAACCTCAACAAGAGGTCTTCAGTGAAATCAGGCAACCTTGACAAGAAACTGCCACCAAAAGCAAAACTGGTAAAAAATAAACAGAACCCAGAAACCCCATGATTCAAAACAATATAAGAAATACTTCAATGATCAAATACATACCACACCCTTTGCTCTAGCCCTTCCGGTACAAGCAAGATGCTGAATGCCAGAGCCACACAAACAGAGTAACCAGACAGAACTATTCCGGTAAAAAGCCCAAGGCAAACCATATGTGGCAAGGGGCTACTATCACAACAAGGATGCCCAAGGCACATTGCACAAAGGCCAGTACATTACGTATCACAGAATGGTACAGAGGATTAAGAGAACATGGCCTGAAACTGTGCTGGAGGAAGAACTGGACGCCATATAGACGTGATATATGTTATAGCTGAGGGGGGTCATGAGATTTCCAGATTGCATGAGATGTTGATGTCTAAAGTGGGGAAGGAGGTCACGCAGTTGAGACTGGACTGGGAAACGGAGGTTGGAGCCCAAATGGGAGATGGGATGTGGGAACGGGTGCAAGGGTATCATAAGAAGGTGTCTAGAAACGCGAGGCTGAAACAGATACAGTTGTACATAACACACAGGGCTTATATGACGCCTTGGAGGATATCGAGGTTCGAAAATGCAGGTCGGCAAGCATGCCCCAAGTGTGACGAAGAGAACGCGGGCATGGTGCATATGTTCTGGTCATGCCCGATCATAGAGAGGTTCTGGAGGGGAGTAAAAGAGAAACTAGAAGGAAGAGGGGTCAAGATAGTATTGGATACGGTGTGGGCCGGTCTGCTGGGGGGGGGGTCCCCAGACCACAGAAGCTCAGGCATCTAAGCAAACTAAGGGACCTGGCTTATGTGCTTGCAAAAAGGATTGCCATGGGATGGAAGTCATGCCATGTGCCGAAGACAGAGGTGTGGTGGAAAGACTTGCAAAAATGGGCAGAAGCCGAAAACATGGCATGGCAAGAAGCGTGTAGCAATGGGGGGGAGGAGGGAGAGAATGAGTCCCTGATGGCCTGGAAATCACTGATAGCCGGACTGTTTGGGTCATTAGACGACCCGACAGCCTGTGGAGGAGACCGAACCACAGGATGTGGAAACTGAAGGTTTAACGCAATAGACTCGCAAGGGGGGTGGGGTAGTGGGAGTAATGGTTAGGAATTAAGAAAAGTGTAATCAAACTGTTGGAACATGCACTATTTGTTTGGTTTTTATTGTTTGTAAAATGTAATTAAAACTTTATAAAAAAAAAAAAAGGATGCCAAAGGCACATTAATAGCACAAGCCACTTCAAAAAAAATCCACAATGCAAACCCTGTCCAGAAGCCATAAGCAATACCAGCTGCAATAGGAGGCCCCTAATCAGTATGAGGAAGAAATCATGACCTGAGAAACTCAAAGCAAAGGAAACCAGCACAGTGCCTCTCAGAGGTGTGCTAAAACATCGCAACATCAGTGTCTCCAACTATACATAAAACAAGACAATCCGCAGGATAACAACAGTTGCAAGGATAGAGAATACAAAAACAGCCCCAACAATAAATGACAGTTGATGTGATAGGTATACCTGTGTGACCTGTGCAGTTAAATGTTTGTGTATTTGATGAGTTATGGTGTGTATTCTGTGCTGCTACTGAAACCTAAGAACATCAAACCAGTTATGATGTTCATCTAAGTTAAATACATGAAAGACTTAAGCAAGGTCAATCTGCTGACCCTTAAATGCATTTAATGAGGCAATACATTCCAATACATGCTCTTAATTAGTAGTGACTTATTAACATAGCAGTTCTTGAATATACAATTGAATAAATACTCCTCTAGCCCCAAGGACGAGGTTTGATCCTTGGGATTACACTTTCCAAATAATAACCAAAAATGTATATCTTCGTTGAATTCTGATTTATACCGATTAGTCCTGAATTGACATTGAATAGTAGCAACAATGGCTGAATGGCTAACACGCGTTTCACAATTTTGCAGATAGTAGCTGCTGCATGTGCTTCTTCAGAGTCTCTTTATACCCAAATGAATAAATGTGCATAAAATCTTAGTTTGTGATGTTATTTGACAATCGCTCTTACAAAATCGAACACGATGTACATCACACTCCATTGACCTTAATCTTATCCAAATTGATTTAATCCTGAAAGTCCTTGTTTTGATTACTGTTAAATAATATTACCTTGCTATTATGGTAATATTGTAATCTGTGGGAGAAACGCATGCAATTTTAAGTAATCTGGACTTCTAGTAATTGCTGCTTATAGCTGGAGCATGGGGCTCCAATGTTAATGATCATTGAAGTAAGAGTTTCCCTGAAATGATACGCTGATAATGGATTCTGCCGACATATCTTTATATGTATTGTATTTTTATCTTCAATTGAATTCTTGATGGTCGTGTCCAATTTGTACAATAAAAAAGGAATTCACCCTATTACGAATAAATGTCGCCAGTGGTTCTAATATACCAAGGTCATTTAATGCAGACCAATAACTGTATGCTTAATGGTTATGCTGTAGCGTGCCGATTGGTGTAGTTTCTAGTTATGTCTGCCATCAAAGGGCATCCACTAAGGGCAGATACCACCCCTGTCTGGGCCAACTTCAGTTCTCTTGCCTCACCACTAGCATGTCCAGTGTGCCTGGAGCCCCAAGACGACTACAAGGCCACGGGTGATGGCCAGATGAAGGTAAGCATCTCTATGCTTGCATTTGAATATAATGATTTTTCAGGGGCCTCAGCTCCCTTCAGAAATGGCCGCTGTGGCCTCCCCAGCGCCTAAAATGAGCTGGACCTTGTTAATCCCGCCTCTGCAATCGGCGGATTGGCTGAGACACAGCTTGAATGATCCCTAAAAGGCCTCCACTAAGGGCAGATTCAACCCCTGTCTGGGCCTGTCCTGGTCAGAAGGGCTCACAAAACGACCAGCAACCAAGGTATGAATCCAGTCGTAGAACTGTTCGAAAGGCTAACCTTAATATCCCCCTGACCATCCTCAAGTTCCTGATTTTACCGATCCCTATCCAAGAGCTGCCCATGGTAATGCTAATCCCAGGCTTTCACTCACTGCTTTTAAAAGGCCAGCCACGCAACTACTGATGAAGTGGTGCTGGGCGCAGCTTTTCCAGAATATGCCCTTCGACCTACTGCTTCCCCATTACATTCCTTTATTTGCCTGCTGTGTTCCTGTTCGTCCACTGTAATGCAACATGGACCGAGTACACTGGGCAAGTCTCAGTGTCTATCCTGCAAACTCCACCTTTAATGCCATGTATGTCATGGCATTAGACTCCGCACTACCTACCCTTAAATTGTCTCCCAACTATGTATCTCGTAACCATGCAACCATGTAATTTGTAATCATGCTTTATCTATTACACTCCCTACACTTGCCTTCTGTAACCCAGTATACCCACGGTATTGCAACATGAACGCAGTAGGCTTGGCAAGTCCTAGTCTCTTTCCTGCAGACTAACCTTTATTGACACTTACGTCTTGGTATTCGATGCTGCACTACCTACCTTATAATTATCTTGTAACTATGTAACTTGGAACCTTTTGTAAGAGTAACTAGCGCCTAGAGGCCCAAGGGCTTTGTGCGCTGCTATAAATGTACAACAAATAAAATGAACTTGCTATTACCCCCAATTCAATCTGCATCTACTGCTTTACCTGCAATGTAATCCTCAATTAATATTTTGATTGAATGTAATGATGTTACAAGTTTCTTCCAGAATTACCTTATTACACTCACATTTACGTATTGACTGAATTCATGTTTGATACTAGCATTCTGTCTTCTAGTACTTATCCAGAGATAACTCCTTAATAAAATATGAACAGGTTTTTCATGATTCACTTGTGATGTTGTATGCATTACGGACTCTCTATGGGAAATATATAATACATCACAATACGGGCCATTCTTGTAAAAATGCATTCAATTCCTTGTCTTTGTTAAGAACCCACATTGTTTTTCTATAATGGAAGATGGCTTTCGCTTCTTTGTCTCATGCGCAGCTCTCTGTCTCCTGCTCACTCTTTCCATCCAAAAAGAAAACTTATTTGAGAAATGTCATCACCATGTTCGTTTCTCCAATGCAAACCCAGAGGGCGTTTATCGTCTTCATCCTTATGGTTCGTAATTGTTCAGTAACTCATTCAGTTTCCTCTCTGTGCTTCTTATGTATAGCTTTCTGCCTCCTCACAAACGCTCTGCAACTCTCTGTCTGAACACTTTTACAAAACAGCCTTAAACAGGACAGTCGCCCTCAACGCCAACTCTCCCTTCTTGTCCACCCGCTTTACCAGACCCGCCAGGAGAATTGGCAGGTCCATTCTCAGCCACTCCCTCACCTCTGGCAACTTCCCAGACTCCTTCAAAACTGTGCATGTAAAACCTATGCTTAAAAAAGCATCCCTCGATCCCCTACTACCAATCAAATACAGGCCAATATTTAACACCACATTCCTGGCAAAACTCATCGACCGCACTGCTTACTCACAGCTCAATGGTTTCGTGGATCTAACAATCTCCTAGACCACGTGCAATCAGGCTTACGTCCGCGCCACGGAACAGAAACCATGCTCAACTCCATCTTGGATGACCTCAAAATGACAGCAGACTCGGAAGGATACGCAGCTCTTATTCTTTTTACCTCTGGGCAGCGTTTGACACCATGATCCACATGATCCTCCTTGACAGACTGCACTCCTTAGGATACATGATTCAGCTCTCTCCTGAATCACCCCATTCCTAATAGACATCAAATCACCCATATCCCTCCATTTCTCTCCGCTGCATGCCCAGTAAACACTGGAGTACCTCAAGGCGCCAGGCTCTCTCCCTTCTCTTCAACCCCCTGCCCAGCATCATCCACTCACACAACCTCACTTGCTATAACTATGCGGATGACAATTCATCCTGAGGATTCCAAAATTGACCACCTACCCGAGTCCTGACCTAGCAGCATGCCTCTCAGACATTGACCACTGGATGACGACTAACCATCCCCTTCTGAACCCAGGTAAAACTGAGATCATGGTATGCCGGAAATCTGCTCGATTTCACCAATGGACTCCCTGGCCACCCTTGCTCGGCCTGCCCCCCAAACCGTTGCGACCACCACTGTCAAAAACCTTGGCTGCACAATGAACTCGGACCCAACTCTGTCTCACCACATCAACAATTCATACAAAGCCTGTCCTTTCCACCTTAAGCTCCTGAAGTGTATCTTCCCTTCCCTTACCTTACCTACCCGAACAGACTAGCTCCAATTATGTCCATTGTAATGTCCAGACTGGACTATGTGAATTCTGTCTAGCTGGGCGCACCGACCTACCAGTTAAACTCGAGACTGCTTCTCACATTGGGATGAAGGAACCATATATCTCACCGGCTCTCTGCGCCCTACACTGGCTCCCGATTGGAAGCTGGGCTACCTTCAAATTCCTATGCATTACCCACCGGGCGACCCCAAATTCCTAAAAGAAAAGATAACAGCTTACCACCCGACTCGCACCCTTGGTCCAGCACTGCCCTCCTCCTAGTGGTCCCCACCTGCAATTCGTCCAGGATTATAGGGTCAGCCTACTCAACCCTGGTGCCAACTTTGGGGAACTCATTGCCTCCCCGCATTAGACACAGTGAAGACTACATGGCTTTCCTGAAGGCAAACAAAACCTGGCTCTTTGCCTAAAACACATAAGGGAATGCAGTGAATCACCCAATCTACCACCACAACCGACCCCTGGCATGGCACCCCCCCTGATTACGGACCCTATCATACACCCTCAGGCCAGACGATATCCAGCGTCATTAACTGGAGCTTTTGTCCAAACTTGAAACCCGAATCGTACCGGCACCCATGTACTTGACGGAATGTATTCATCACCTCATCCACAGGAATTCCGTGCGCTCCGAAGCCTAGAGTTATCTATCACCATTAATCAGGGCTGATTGTGCCAGACTCATAACCCAATGACACTCGTGAGCTTGATCAAGGCTATGCAATTATGCACTATGCAATCAGTCAAAGAAGGCATACACCTGCTAATCCTACGCACCTGGAAATCCAAGAGCAGAACTAGATACCAGAGGGCCGTCTTGCAGTTATTGTGCTAATACCCACCAGTGAATGTATATAGCAGAACTACCTACCGATAATCTATTTAGCAGAACAACTCAAGCACTAATAACTAATAGCACTTATGAACTTGATCATTACCCTGAAAATACACACTACACCATCAGTCGAGGAAATGCCCTTGCTTGCAAATCAGACACATCTGAAAATCCCAATGGAGAATTATATAGCAAGGAACGTTATAGCACCTATTCTTTGTTAATCCCAACTATCTAGGAATCTCCTGCTAGAACTACCTATCAGGGATTCCATTTAGCAGAACTGCCGACCGAGGACATCGCTTGCACCTATACAGTAACATGAGTTTTGGGCCAGATCTACCTGTCACCAAATCTGACCCAACAAGAAACAGGGAGATACCACCCGTTCGACAGGCACTGGAACACAACAGGAACTAGGTCTCCTAGGAAATCTCGAACACACCACTATGCTAACTCTTGCACCAACCAATAGAATGCAGCTACACCCCTCAATTAATTCGGTGTAGCTGCACACATACTTAGACACCTCCACGTTCACCTCAACAGTCTTTAGAACGCAGCCATAACCCCTCGAAATCGGCATAGCTGCACATATAACATCATTATCAAACAGCAGCGCAGCCAGAATGCAGATACCCAAATCCATTGGTCTTGCTGCACACATTCTATTGATATTACACAATCACACCTAGCACTAGTATGCAGCTACACGTCACCTATTGCACAATGGTTGCACACATACAGAGTGCCCCCAAGCACATTTTACTACATTACTCTCTCTACTGACCTGGAGTGCGGTCCCAGAGGACGTTCAACCCACAACGCTTTGGAATCACACCAATGGTAAAAGGCGCTATTCGAATGCCAGTAACATAACATACACACGATTACATAGACCACATAATTACTGTTTCAATGAATGAATTACCAGACATAAAATCTATTATTGAGCAAATCAATATATAGTGTCACATAAATCAGTGCAAATTTGCAGTTATTGCATGACCCACGTTTACAGAAACACATTCTCTGTCTGAAAGAGTTATAAATTGATTACAGTACATGCATTATAATGTATTGCCTCATTAAAAGCATTTATGTGTCAGTGCACTGACCATGTTTAAGTGTGTTTGATTCAGCCTCAACAACACTGTGTAGTCATGACTTTTTGAAGCACATGCCACTTACTGATGTCGTTTTTTTCACGTTCCAACTGCATTGAGAGATCCAATATGAAGCAACATATAAAGCCAAATCAAGAGACACATAAGCCAAGTAATATCAACTTCACCAGCAACATCAACAGCAACAAGAAGCTCCAAGCCATACAAACATGTAAAGATAACCCAAGCTAACAATACAAGCAAAGGTCCACCCAACCAAGCCAGCAAAGCACACCAAGACATGCCACGACTGACACCAACCGCACAAGTCTTATGAACAACAAGAACCTCCAACATAAAAATAAATAACCCAAAACAATGCTGACAAGAAGAAATGACATGAACCACAATCCATGAGCCAAACCAATGATGTTGAGAAGTCAAGGGTCATCAGCAGAAAAAGGACTCAAATCAAACTAATCATGGAGGGAAAATACCAACAAACCCAAGACTGGACAATAGACAATAATACCAACGACAAAAGGTAAATACCTACAATAAGCCACTATCGCTACCAAAACTGCAAGAAGGCATGACTACACAAACATTACAAGCACCACAAACAAAATCCTGCAAATAGAAACAATCAAAGGTTACACCAGCAACAAACCACAAATCAAACCTAAACTATCAAGAAGAAAAATGACAAGTGGAAAATACGAATACAGAGAAGCTATCATGAGATGCACACATGCACAGACACACACCGCAATAGATCATGAGAAAGAAACCATGACCTGAACCAACAGTAGTAAGATGAGATGAGACAGTAACACTGAGTTGAGATGATAGAACGCCATGAGCCTTATAAACCTAGTCAAAATGCACCCAAGCACTGATAATTCTGGCAACAGATTACAGCTACACCAGCAACTAGCTCAACCACACCACTGTCACAAAAACACAAACCAGACCTGCAATTAATTTGTTGGTCAAGAAACCCAATACCAACACCAATCATGAGAATTTGGATACACTCGACAAAAAGGCACTGACCCAAACACTGGGGAACAGTTTGCAATCCACATCAACAAAAACCTAAGAGATACCCCGCACTATATGATGTGTCAGAGTGCCATACTAATACCAACAACTGCAAGTCACACAAATCATACCAACAACGAGAAGCCCATTAGCCATACCATAAAGGACAAGGAAACATGTTTATCCATATTAAAAGTAATGCCATGTCTACAGCCACAGCAACACCAATATGAACTGAGCCATTGCAGCATCCCAAAAAGTCCCAAAATCATACCCTCCTCCCACTTTGGAAGAATCTGAACCATATAAACACACTAAGAAAGCTATGATGAACAGTAACACTATCAATGATTGAAGACAGAAGTCTGCTGTGGCGGTCGGGTTAACAGGGGAATATGCACTTACTAATGGGTAGAACATCACTGGCAGGTTGTGAATCCATCTCCATCTCTGCTTCCACCTCATCCAAAAATGCAAGCTCCTCTTCAAATTGCGAAGGGCCATCATCGTCCCAGTCTCCTCGCAACCTCTTCCCCTGAGACGCCGTGGGAGTACCAACACCACCCAGTCGTTTCTTCTTATTGAGCTCCATTTTCAATTCAAGCCTGAAAATAAAGAAGCACATGAAATATTTGAGCTGTTACTGTTCTAACCATAATTCTTAAGGAGGCCTTTTGGGTTGCTGTACATTCCCGCTTCTTTATTAAGCAGTCAAGTCTCCTTTCCATACCTTACATCCTTTCAATACCAAGTCTAATGTGTGTTTTCCTTTTTATGTTATTTCCACTCCAAGCTTAACTTATGTGTACCAATTCAACACCATGCATTCCTCTGTAACCTTAAGCTGCATGAGGCCCGGGAACATCTAATGCATTAACACCGGTCTCCTTTCTATAGCAGTGGCTGCAAGCCCCTTTTAATAGAATAAGCTCCTGTGTCTCCTTTCTCCATCATAAACCCTTGTATCACCTATAGCGCGAACTAAGGGGTCTGCTTTCCAAACAATGGTACCTGGGTCTCCTTGCTAAATTATGAGCCCCAGGCTACTTGACGATTATAGGCAAAACAAGCTCTGGCAAAGTCGGACTTCATTCAATGCCACTTGGACTCATGTACCTAGCTAGAGCCCTTGGAAACACAAGGGGGGAGATGTCAAGGTCCTGCCATCAAACATCGGTCACAGCCTCATATGGCTATCTTTAGCCATCATATAGCTGGTGCAGCCTCAAAGGCATAGGTACCATCAGGTCCACCACAGCCCAGTCCAAGAACTGATTCCAGCATGGGCCACAGCATTGTCACAACAACCACAACCTATGTTTCCCTCAACTGCACACCAGTCTGTTTTAACTGTTTAAAACATTTTGCCGACTAATTATTTTTTTTTAATGATTTTTATGTGGTTTATGTTGAAAAAATGTATTGGTGTGGCAGATCATTTTGAACATTTCGCAGAATACTTTTAATTTTATTGTCTCCCTGTTGGACACGAACAGCAGCCTTACTGCGTGTTAGGTCCCCCGAATCATCTTGTGTATTCGCTGAATGTTCATTTTGTTTTGTCCCACTGCGTATCACTGAACAGAGGTGTTTTTTTTTTTAGGTGTGCGTGGTGGGGGCTGTGGATATGTTTGTGCACTTTGCACATGTATTAGGGTATTTTACTTGTTTGCATAAAACACAAGTAGCTTGTGTTTGGATGACCCGAACGCAACTTCAGGAACTGTAGCCGCGCATTTAAGTCCAAACCATGGCTGCTAAGGGTAAAAATGACTACACACAGACAGTAGAGAAGACAGTGTTTTATCCACCAAACTTTAGAATGGTTAAATTAAATTTCTATGCTTTGTTTTATTTTTTATGCCTTTGTCTTGGAAAAAAAACACAATGGAATGTCATGTTATTGTTTGGAAGCGTACCTTTAGGGCCATTTCTCAATGACGGCTTCTCTTGGACTGGCCCACCCATTAGGGGTCTGAGGAGAGGGCTTGGCCTAAAGGCAGGTCCCCGAGTGGATTGGCCTGGACCGAACCGATAAAATCGCTTTGCTGATATATTGCTGAGACGCCGATGAGGGGAGAGCTTCCCGCACGGGCTGCCTGCTGCAACTGGGGACCCCACAAAGGTGGGTTACAAAGACTAGATTGTGGGTCGGCTCCTGCTCTTGGGAGGGGGTATCTCACTATCTCACTACCATTTGCCTGGTGCTAATTAGGAGGAGAGAAAACCATCAAAAAAGCTGACGCCAGCTACTCGGGGGAGCTCCAGCAAGGGAGCAAGCCCTGCCCACATCGTCTAATCTACTCAAGAGCAGAAAAAGTGAAAAGCAAAGGTCGGTCTGAGCTCCTAGTCCGGAGCGTATATTCCGCAACTTGCTTCCCTTCAGTAGGGGGACGCACGGCTGATCCTAAGGCATGCTAGCAAGAGCACTGAATTCCATGCACTGTTCAATGACGAAATGAGGGTTCGGGGGGAAGAAAAGAATGCCCATAGTTTTATCCCTGTAGTAGCAGGTGCATACCTGAACCTCACATGCGCGCACCACCGTCCACCGGCACCAGCGTACTTGAGTGACGAAGAGGATTATGGTGCTTCCACGCGCAAAGAAGTGTGGACCATAGCAGCAGCACGTTTTCCTTCTCCATGCTCCAGCATAACTCCCGTGCCGCATTTAAATTCTTGTTATTCATTTCAAGCACTGTTGCGTGTATTTCCATTTGAGCTCTCCTCATTTGTTGATTATATACAAGGCACAAAATAAGCAGTGTCGTGTGGCAACTTGCTATGCAATTCTGTAGGTTTTTGAACTAAATTGGCACTTGTGTAGCAAAGCTAGCTATTTAAGATTGCCCTGTATTATTCCCTTGCCTTCAGGGCTCTCCCCACCCTCTTTTCTCTGGACACTGCAAAAAGGGCAAATGAAGAGGGAGTGCAGCAGTAATGCTCTCCTAGGCTCTTATGTGCCAAAGGCCTGTATGGGAGTGCTAGGAAAAATTGTCCTTTTCTTTTTTTAAATAATTGCAAACCAGAAGTTATCAGGATAATACTTGTATTAAGCAAACTGTATCCTGTCTGCCAAAGACCAGTATATTTAGTTTTTTTTTTAATACAATCTTGCAATTCTATTTCTAAAAATGTAATTTGTTACATGATTCATAATTACAATATCACTACTATAAAACGCTGCATTGTCTCCATGCTTTACAGTAAAGTAAGTTAGTACATCTAAATCTAAAAATGTCAAATGTATTTCATTTTGTTTGGGAAGATGCATCATATTGATCAGTGGACACTTCTGAAAATGTACATGATCACACGGCCAAATGCTTTTGATCGCAGACCTAGTTCTGTAACCTACTGGTTACATATATCTTGTAACTGGTGATCAACCCATGAGCTGATACCATACTCCTTGAATGCTATCTAATCACTATGTTGCTTTATACCAGCTAACCGGAATGTGAGATGGCCGCAAACTACAATATTTCACCTAGTTTGCCCAGTTCTCTGCCTGCTATGCCATACAGTCGGCTTAGTCTCTTACTATCGTTCCCCTCACATAATGAATAGATAAAGCAAACTAGATGTTTACTCAAAATAGTAATCAATAGTTCCATCCAGTCTGTACATCTATAGATCAACTGCACTAGCATACACTTAGTTAGCCTGCAGAGATCGCTTTGCTCCATGATTACGATTGCATTATATATTAGCACATGTGGAAAAGAGCTGGCCAAACTGTTTTCAGAGCCTATTATATATATATATATATATATATATATATATATATATATATATATATATATATATATATATATATATATATATATAAATAAGAAAAGCCTTTAAAAAAAAGGCCGATTCTGGTGGAGTGCACTCATGAGGGCAGCCAAGCAGAGGTAGTATCCACTCAGCAATAAGGGAACATCACAGCATGTCCAGGTAGCACAAACATTCCTTTATTGTTACATGTGCATAAGAGAAAGCAGAAGCCTGGATAAAACCGCCATGTTTCGCGGTACACTAACTGATTGATCACGTTTGTAACATGAAAACTGATGATGGACTTTCATTTAAACCTTCAATACTCTATGGTAATGTGTAGAGTGTCCTTTTCCCAACAACATCACGTTTTTCAGTTTACAGTGGCGGACATATTTAAATATCACACGTCCGCCTAAAGCAAATGCAAAAAAGGGGGGCATGATTGGTCTCAACACTTAATGAATGTCATGATATTGTTAGGTGTTACCATCCTGTCTCGCACCAAAATAGAGGAAATGCCACCTCCTGTATTTTTAAATGCCCAAAATGTAAACACACGTGCCGGGTAAAAACAGTAATGTGTAAACCCTGGTACAACTGGGCACTACCTGTTAAGCACGACTTCTGTTAATATATACATGTCCCCAGAGTGGCCAAAATAATTAACTAAACAGAAAGGGTCGTAAATGCGGAGTCGCCGCAACTCTGTGTCCTACCTCTAACACGGTTGGACACAAACAAGTACACGATGAGTGCCCAGTGGACAAGGTGCTGTTCCTCCATATGGTGCGTGGCAGACAGTATATTTTCACAATATGCCATCTCCTGAATGGAAGGCTGACAAAATACATCATAAAATAGTCCATATGGGAGAGCAGACATGAACAGTGCAAAATAGCAGAGAAACATTACGATGTACAAAAATTCCAAGAAAATGCCTAAAAGCAATAATCAATGTAAACATTTACATTAAAGTGCATGGTGCCCAAGCAGCGAAAGTTCCTAAAAGCAATAATAAAATGCGTAGTGCTCTGTGTCCATGCATGCCTCACTGTGATACAGGACTAGTTGATATACATCCTATGCGAGATCTTGATTACACCCATACTATCAAGCTATAATAAGATTGACATAGTTATACCTGGGTGTACTGGAGGCCATATATTCCTCTAAAAATGAAGACTGTCAGGACACTGTATGCATGGAAAGCTTTAGGATGGTCGAGTCTACCCGTTTTAAAGGGCAATGTAAACATTGCTCACATAAAGTACATAGTGCATTTCAATGTTGCTACAATAAAGTGTCTAGTGGTGATGTCGTATGATTGTCAACGTCCAACATGTCCCAATAGACCATATGAAACCAATGCTATTCAAGGAATAATATCCTAATAGAGTGCAATCTTTGTACCGTATAAAAAATGTAAACAAAATATATGCATAACTAGTCACTTACTCAAACAGGGGATGGGGAAAGAGGGTAGAGTGTCCAAAAGCCTCCATGTTATAAAAACTTATCAAAAATTGATCCACCTTAAAATCCAAGCTAAAAACAAAGTTCATTCTAAAAGTAAGCAAAATATCCCTCATAATATCATGAGAAACAACCAACAACAAAAGTATATATACATAAATGCAAAATTCAAAGACCGATAAAACCTGATAATAAAACAAACACAGGAAGATGTAAACATAAGAGGAGAGCTATGTGGCATTCAATTTAGTAATTAGATGATATAATATAATGTTAGTCACGATCATGTTCACATGATTCAGAGGAGAAATGGAGAAAGATTGTCAAGAGCCCAAAAATGTGTACAGCTCCTCATCTAAATTGTGACACCTAGGTCTTTTGGTCTCGAGGTCCAAAAAAGATTTGGTCTCCAATTGCCTTAACAAGAGCTCTCGATTTCCTCCTCTGGGTAATTTAGGTATTGTATGAATTCCGAAGAAAGAAAATCCCTCTAGTTTGGCACGGATGAGACGGCTCGAGTTGGTGGGAGGGGGGGACAGAATAACACTGGATAATATGAAGTCTTGATACTGATTATGAACGTCTTGAAAAAGGTTGTAATGTTTGGTGTGCTGTGTTTGTTTAAAATAATACAAATTTAAAAAAAAAGAAAAAAAAGAAAATCCCTCTATTTTGCCTCCATGTTTGATCTTAAAATGGAGAGCCATCGATAGGTTGGGTCCACATTTTTAATTGCCCTGATATGTTGGAGCACACTCAGCTTCAGTTTTCCTATGGTGCTACCCACATACCACTTATTGCATGGGCAGTTCAACACAGACCACAAACTCAGTTTCACATGTGATCCTTGACATGATCTTAATATTCTTGCCCAAAACAGGATGTAAATAACAAGTGGTATTGACAGCATAGGTACAAGCTTTACATTTGAAACATTTTTGAAAACCTTTAGTGTTCATCCAACTACTTGACAATAACTTGTTTGTAGGGCTCATAAAACTTGGTACTGAAGTGTCTTTAAAGGAAGGAGACCTACGGAATGTAATGTTTACCCGATCTCCCAAAATGTCACTTAAATATTCGTCTGATTTAAGAACATGCCACTGTCTATGCATGACCTGGCATATATTTTGTGCTCCACTCCTATAAGTCAAAATAAGACATGTCTCCCCCATGTCTATAGTTGCAGGTTTAGGAGTGTCTGCTACCAATAATAGAGATCGATCTTTATCGCTGGCTTTTAAATAGGCTCTCTGTGGAAATCAGGACAGTAGCCAAAGTGGAGCTTTGTAGACCTTTATTGCACAATGTCTTAACCACGGTAGTTGGACTCCAGGTTGACCCCACAGTTACTTCACTGTGAGGGAAAGGCACCAGGAATTCCTCTTCTCTTTAATTTTCTCCTACTCTCACGGACCCGGATAGGCCCACCAGTTGCTCTCACTCTCCTCTCCTTCTCCCTGCAAAAAGCAACCAAAACGCCATTAGGCCAGTCCCTTTTATACCTGGTGTTTGAAGGGAAAAAGGACCAATCGGGACTAACTTCCCTCCCCCCCTGTTCGATTGGTGGGGACTCTAGACACCCACCCTCTATAAAAAGCGTTGCCTCCTCCCCACCTCCTCCTTTAGTCTGGCTGCCTGGTTCTGGCTTCCCCTCCCTGTTGTCAGCCACTCCCCCTTCATTGGCCCCGCCCACCCAATATGGTGTCTCCCTCGAGGACTGCCTCCCGGAGGCCCGCACTGACTGAGGCCCCATGCTGCCGGTTGGCGTCTGCCCTGCATTAGGTAAGGAGGGGGTTCTGGTTGGTTCCCCCTTATGGGTTCCTACCCATCTGTCCGGCGCACCTCCGACGTCGAGCGGTCGGCACGGGTCGGGCCCTCTAGTTCCCGAGCCTCGCCGCCGCTCGCCGCCGGAGGCCGCCGAAGTGCACTCCGTTCGCGGGTCTCCCAGCCGCAGCGCCAGTGAACCAGGTCCTCGCGGGCACACGCGGCGCTGCAGCTGTGAGCACCCGCGGCGCCGCGGCTGTAATGCCGGCACTGTCGCGGGACGCCGACAAGGCTCTCCCGTCAACAGGGAGACCTTCTCGGCGTCCGCCCCCAGCGTCGCGCCCGCCCGCGGCATAGCGGGCTCCCTTGTCCGTGTGTCCCGCTCCAGCCTCACATCCTCACACTCTCTCAAGTACTTTTTTGGGGTAACCCCGATGTTTAACCTTTTAACTGCAATGGGTCCCTCCCCCCAGTGCCAAGTCCTTTTTTGGTGATTTTGGTATTTCGCCATGCAATGCCTTCTAACATTTTCTGTGTCATTAACCCCTTAAGTGCCAAGGATGAGGTATCTCGTCCTTGGCAACAGGGAGGTAATCCCAAGGACGAGATACCTCGCCCTTGGCACTTAAGAGGTTAAACTTTAGGGCTGTGAGGCCACGCTGTCAAAAGTATCAATCTTCGAACAGTTTCTGCGGATGCGAATGAATTCCCCATATGGGATGCTCCACTTCAGGGCTGTGGGATTACTCTTGGCATGGAGTGGAATATTAGAGCTGGTTGGCTTCCTATAAAGACTTGTGGTTAGTTTCCCTTGAGCCACTGTAACAAGAATATCAAAGAAGATGATAGCAGTCTTGCTGTGGCTCTCAGTGAACTTCAAATTAAGTTTGTTAGTATTGAGTATCTTAAAGTCTAACCATTCCAAACTTGTGCCTTCCCAGATAAACAAGTCATCAATATACCGTAGCCATAAGGCAATTTTAGATGTATATTGACCGTTTCTGGGATGCCACACCACAAACTTCTCCCACCAACCCATGGTCAAGTTAGCATATGAGGGGGCAAAAGTTGTGCCCATAGCAGTTCTTTGGAGTTGCACAAAAAACAGATTAAAAAGAAAGCAATTATTGGTCAAACAAAGTGTGATCATCTCGAGGATCTACACCCATGTTGGAGGTAATTCATGGATCTGGTATGCAAAAAATATTCACATGCCTTAAGGCCATCCAAATGTTTTATTGACATGTAGAGAGACTCCGCCTAATGTCGTGAGTAAATAAGTAGATTCCCGTGGTATTCCTTCTATCCAGCTCAAGAAAGCTTTTTTATCTCTTACATAAGAGGGCAGAGTAGTCACAAAAAGATACTAATGTCTCATCTATAAATCTTGAGGTGTTTTCCAACAGTGCTCCACATAGAGTTACTATTGGTCTGCCCAGAGGTCTTAACAGGCTCTTGTGCACTTTGGGCAAGAGGTAGATAGTAGGAATCACTGGGAATTTTGGATGTAAAAATGTACATATATCTTCAACCAGCAAGTCTCTCTTTCCATGTCTGTAATAGTTCACATAATTTGTTGTTCATGGCCTGTGAAGGGTCCTCAGTTTTCCATAACAGTCTTTGTCCAGAAGTTGTCTTTGGGCCTCTTATGTAATCTTCAAGATTCATGATTACTATATTCGTCCCTTTATCTGACGGTTTAATAATGTAATCCATCATGGCACCGTGCGCTATTGTGAAGGGGTTACATTTTTTTAGATGGAGCCCATTTTTTCCTGATTTTTTTCAAGTTATTAATTACCAAATCTTGGAACGCCTCTATATGCCCTCCTGGATTGAACATGAGATTAAAATGAGATCTAACTTTTAGTTCAGTCTTACCTGGCCCGGTAGGGTCTATACTCATTAGTTCACATTCTTGTTCCCAAGTATCGACAATGTTATTTCCTTCGGTTATCAAGTGCTCTAGATCACTCAGTGCAATCATATCCTGTATAGAAACATCAGTAGATCCCCGAGGATTAGTTTTGGGTTTAGGTGGGTTCATGGTAAAGAATTTTTTCAGTCTCACTTTGCGCATGCACTTGTCAAAGTCGATGCAGGTTTCAGCATAGTTGTACGATGACGTGGGGCAAAGGTTAAGGCCCAAATTCAGGACTTGCGTTTCCTCACGAGTAGGGGATGGGTAGACAGATTTATTATGGACATATCTAATGAATCTATGGTTGTTTTAATTATTTCTTTACTCCAGAGGTTTTTAGTCGCTCTGTTCAGTCCACGTTGGATGTTGATGCAACACCTTCCCCTCCTTGTTTTTTTCTTCCTCTTTGTTCCGAGGGACAAATATATATATGTGTGTCCATTCATGGAGCTAACCTTTCACATTTTACAGACACTAATCCACGGCTCTCAAGGTATTTTCGCCCACTGACATAGTCTAGTAGATTTTAAGAAGGGCTCCTACCATTTGTAGAGGATGTTGGAACCATTTATTTAACATTTGCTTTGTTTGCAGTAAATGTCAAATACAAGTTTTTGCTGTGCATGGCTGACCTCTGGGTAGCAGCAGTGTGGCAACCTCAAGTGGGGACATGCACCATTTAACAAAAAGTGCATTTAAATTTGCTGTCGTCCGTTGCCATGGGTCTAGTGCATTACTCTTAGGTCGAGCGGGTAAAGTTACTAGACCTGCAGGTCTAGTGCAAGGCCTGATTTATCTCATTAATGTCTTACTTCAGCAGTACGCAAAAGTGGTGCATTGTTGCTCATCTAGGGTACAAGTTACCTCTGGTGGCATTACAAATATTAGTACAACAAAGCTAATCAAATGGGTTTGTTTGCTAATCAAGAACATTTTAATTCGCAAACTCTGCTAATCAATTTTTGAAAACGAATTTATCCTTTGATATATCTATTTGTTCAAGTGTGTTTTTATGTTCGGGGTTGACTCCAGCCCCATAACAGTTGGTGGCCTGTAATTTTGGCCCAAGGTCGGCATACCAGCCTGGTGCGTACTGGCGATAGTGAAATCTGACCAACCCCACCCATTTACACTGCACAGTGCGGGGTCCAGCCCTGTGCCATCAGTATAGGCGATTGTGAGATTGCGATTTTGCAACTTTTCCCAAAATACAAGTTAGGGCACAAGGTCGGCATACCAGTCTGGGGTGTACTGGCAATAGTGAAATTTGGCCAACCGCACCCATTCACTCTGCACAGTGGTGGAGCCGGGTTCCGGCCCTGTGCCATCAGTATGTGCCATTTTGGGAGATTTCGCAAAAATACTTTATGACACAATAAAACATACACGAGTCAATAGCAGGCCTGCCACGTGCAACGCCGGGTGGTATCGCTAGTAGTCACATATTTGGAGTGCTGCATTTGCAGTCAACATTGGGGTACAATGATCTCGGTTACATCTGGGGTGCTGAAGACCACCAAGCGGGAGCTGGCCAGGGTGGAGTGCGAATTGCGCAAGTTAGAAACGAATATGGTATAACCGCAAATAAAATGCTCCTCAGAGTAATTAAAAGGTAACTTTAGTATTTCTGGGGGCGCTGTTGAGCAGCCAAACAAGATGGCCGCCTGATAGAGGAGCTCCGGCCCCACGATACTCCTGCTATGCCCAATTATTGCACAAAATAATTCCAGCTGCTGCTGAAAATAAGAACGGAGCATCGGAGAGCTGAGTTTGACATCGATCTGTTGTGTACCCGCTGAAGAGGGAGCAGATGAGACCACGCCATGGGTAAAGAGCTGTGTGGTGCCATAGGTCTTTCAGTTTCCAAGCACGCCTAGGGTGATAGGAACTGCTGGTCTGCGCGAGAGATGGTGCCTGGAGCCGATCCACATGCTGGAGCCCTAGAGCGAACTGTCGGAGGCCGTCACGATACTGAGCTGCGTGTGCCGGTTGCCTGGGACGAGCACCCTCTGCGGTCACTAGGGTACCCCATCGCTTGAGAGGTATAGCACGGATAGCAAGACCGCCAGCCTGGAGAAGCCGGATCTGGTGTTGCTGGAGTATGTGCGGCCGGGGTGCCGGGTGGGGCTTGGTGGCTGTTACGTGCCTGAGCCAAAGACCATAACAACCCGCAGGCAGAAATTGTTTTGCTGCCCTACCTGGGCTTCCGGCTGTGTCCGGGTAATCCGAAGGTGAGCCGGCGAGGGCGCATTACTCCTTTTTGGAACATTCATACGAAGCAGTTGGGAGCACATGAGGGGGCGAACTGCAGCGCGGTCTACCCCACAGCTGCACACCAATCTCTGATGCGGCCTGCATCTGCACTATGTGCTCCGTCACACAGGGTGTCTGGGTGTAGGACCCCTAGACCCGGCCTGTAAGGTGCAGCGGGACCTCCGATGAGACTTTTCATCCATCCTGCAATTCAAGCGAAAACACTCTTTGGCTGATACCGCTGACGCCTGGCGACTGAACGCTTGTGCCATCATTCGCATGCAGCTGGATGATGCGTGGCCATTCCTGAGACATGTAGACGGCCGTGGGGCTGCCTCTTCTACTGCAGAGCCAAAACGTACTTGGGGGGCGGTGGGGTGTGTGCCCGCTGTCCCATGGACGGGGCCAGCAGCACAGCGGTGGACAGCCTTCCCTCTCAAGGGCAGGGAACTGCTGTCTTGTCGCACTGTGTGGTGGTTGACACAGCATGGAGGCTTGTGGTGTTGATGGCCCCATGGTTGGTCGACGGAATACACAGTGCACAGATTGCGGGGTGCAGGGTGTCGCTGGTTGATCTCCTTGGCGGGGGTTGCTGCTGCGGACATTGGAGAGCCACGTTGGCCCTGCATAAATCACTGGACACCCTTGAAAATCCATATGCAAACATAAAACACCATAACCCTGGAGTGGGACCCAGGTGCTATCGTTGACCAGCAACACGTACTTATAATGGGCCTGCAGGGGCAAACACAATGCCTTTGTAAACAATACTTATTGTGGAGTGTGGTCTCTCTGGTGAATTCTGGGCCTGGCCCTTGGATTGCCTCCACCAGTGACGTGGGGAGCGCTGAGGTACAGGGCCAGACGAGCTGGAGAGCCTGTACTAGGACTGTGAACGCCGGACTTGGATCTAAACAGAGTTAGCGGATAACCTGGTGATACTGGTCGGTGGTTGGGCCGCAAGGCACTCTTTGTGGGAGTCACCAGCCACACCGTGGAGCTTTGTGTAAAAACTGCCTGTGGCAGTGCTAAAGGTGGACAGCGCACTTCTGACCGCTTCCCTGCTACGGTGACGTCAAGAGAAAACACGGATAGGTTGACCTGCTACTGGTCGTTAGCTAGCATGCTGCCCCAGCGAGCTTGGATTCTACAGGTGGACATTTGGAGTCCTGCTGTTACTCTTTCTAAAATAGTGTGTCCTGCTGAGGCGTGTTGGTGAGATAACATGACAAAAGGCTCTAGCGCTAAGAAACCGTGGTAACCGTGGGATGCACTGTCCCTGGAAAGCTCACCTGTTGATTAGTTTTGGCGAGCACTCAGTCCTGCTGCTTCTAGCAGGGGCGCTTGTATGATCTGGACATAGTTCCTTCACTGGTCCCTCGCACCTGGTAGTCCAGTCCTGCTGCGACTAAGCCACTATACTTCAGGTAAGTGTTTGTGTTTGCCTTTGTCTTTCCTCATCTGTTTTTGTTGTATTGTAAAGTTTGCTGTCTTATATTGCTGTCCATTCCACTTTTGATGTTTGCTCTTTTGCCTTCTTCCCTTGCATGTGATGTTGCTGGCCCGGCAGAAGCTGCGAAGCTCGAGGCAGCAGCCGGAGGGAACGAGGAACGAAGCTGCAGCAGTACAGTAGCTGTTAAGTTGTTAACTAGGGGGTGCGGGGGGTTCAAATACGGCGCAGCCCTAGGACGGATGTTCTAACCTTGTCTTTCTTCTTCTTCACAGAGTCCGAATTTGTGGATGCGGAGCGCCGTGCTGCGGTGTTGGGATCAAGATCACTGGATGTCAGGAGATGAGTCTGCAGATGAAGCAATAAAGCACCGGTTTCCTGGAGGCGAGTATGCAGGAGAACGCCTGGTTTCAAAGGTAAGTAAACTGGTCCAAGCGTCGGTGAGTGTCACGTTCACGCGAGTGCACAGTAACGCGAAGCACCGGCCTTAAGGATGGAGCAGCTTATATAGCTGAGCTTCTGAAGCTACGCCCACCAGGTTCAGCCTGCCTGCCACACCCAATGAGTCAGCACATGAAGACCAAGCCTAGGCGGCCACACCCAATGAGTCAGCACATGAGGATGTTCTCTGGAATAAAATCTTTCAGCTCCTGGAAAGTTCTTGTAAAATAAAAGCACTCCTGCACTGAAATAAAGTAAAAGCACTCCTGCACTGAAATAAAGTGTCCCTGCTCACATCTCTATATGAGCCTGGCGCCAGGACTGAGTCCAGCAAGGGCCTCTGTGTTTATGGGTCCCAAAGGGACATATGTGAGTCAAGTGACCCATTGACCCCATCACTAGATGGTGTGGTTTTTGTGCTCTGGGGCCTCTGGCCATGACACTATACCTATAGGGCTCCCAAGGAGAGAGAGGATGTGGGGGCATTCCCCCAGCGTGTAATAACGAGCCTGACAACATGGAAAATGACTGATTACTACATTGGGTAGTATATCGTTCCCCCTCATTAACCATGGGCAAACAAATGTTGCGACCTGGGGCGGGCTAAGGCAGGACGGCCATCTGGAAAAGTAACGGTCATTTCCAATTTTGTTCCTTCATGTTATGTGTTTCATCGTCGAGTTGTGGGTGATGTGGGAGGGGTGGCAAACTGTCAATGTGAGCTGCAGATGTTTGGGTTACACAAGTTTTGTTTTAATGTTGTTGAATCTAATTTCGAAAAACAGTGCAGACTGCTACGCGAGCACACACTACAAATATGTCCTAGGTTCGGCCCTTAAATGAGTGGGCCCCAATTTGTTACAATCAAGAGATAACAGAATAATATCACATTTATGTCATGGAATATCCTGGGTCTAAATCATCCTATTAAGTCACGAAAGGTTGTGGCGTACATGAACCGCCAGGCCCCACGGGTGGTGATGCTGCAGGAGACGCACACCATGGGGGTCCTTAATGATAGGTTTGCTGCGGCGTGGGGACCTCAGCAAGGCAATACCAATCATTCATCGCAATCCCGTGGGGTTATGACGTTGATACATCGCTCTATCCCTTTCCAAGAAACGAAACGTAGCATAGACCCACAAGGTAGATCCGTTATATTATGGTGCTAGTTGGCGGGCATCACCACAACCTTGGTAAACACACATGGACTAAATGTTGACGACCCTGAGTTCTATGTGCAGGTATTGGACGTCCTACTAGGGGTAGCCCACACAAGTATTATCGGGGTGGGGACTTTAATCTGATATTAGACTGTATGCTGGATAGATCCAGATCCACTCAATGGGAATTAACAAATGCAGGCCGCACAATGTTAAACATAAAGCAACACCTTGATTTAATGGATGCGTGGCGAGGCCGAAATTCTAATAAATGTGAATACACATTACTTCTCGGTCCACAACGCCAATTCAAGAATTGATTACTGGCTGATGCCCACCTCACTTCTTATACGGGTGAAAGATTGCAAGATTCTCCCTCGCACAATTTCTGACCGCTCCCTTATCAATATGATGCGGACGTGGGATGGTTGGGTTGCCCTGGGCCCCCCCGTGGCGCATGCCCCCTGCATGCCTATCGGACCCAAACTTTCTAGAGACACTACATAGTGGTGCAGTGGAATCTTTTCCAAGGAATGAATGCACGGTACAACAAAATCATGGCACGGTTTGGGAGGCCTTCAAGGTTTGGGTCAGGGGTGAGATTATCTTTATAGTTTTGGGAGCATTGAAATATATCAGACGGGAGCTGGGCAGGGTAGAAACCGACCAAGAATTTTGAAGACGAATATAGCAGCACACAAGATCGAGCCCTACTGAGATGCATTAAGGGTAATCTATTGAAGTGCAGAGAATTGGCGGATAGGGAGGTCCAACTGATGTATGCTCCCATACGAGCCCGGCAATACGGTGGGGCCGACAGACCGATAAGGCGGTTAGATCTGAGAAAGGGGTGCAACATATCATGGGGATAAGGGGCTCCTCTGGACTCACTCTCACCACCCCAGAAGCGACAAATGCAGAATTTCATACGTTTTATGAGTCCCTTTATACAAGATCGGATGATTGCGCAGCTGTAGAGCTAGAGAACTATTTGGACGAGATATCGCCCTCAGAATTGCCATCAGAGGCTCGACAATCCATTAATCGACCATTGACCCCCCACCTCCCCCAAGAAGATTACCGACGCCATTATGTCGCTTCCGTCTGGCAAAGCACGGTCTGGGTATTGAGTTCTACAAGGAGCTGCGTACTGCCCTTGTTCCCAACCTGCTGCGTGTTTGGGAAGAGTCGCTCCGGCTTGTCCAGCTTCCCCCTTCCCTTTCTGAAGCGGTAATTACAGTGCTGCTGAAATCAAACAGACCCACCGCTGACTTGGGCTCATACAGGCCACTATTCCTGATCAATTCGGAGACAAAATGTTTTGCCAAATTGCTATCCACAAGGCTCCTCCCATACATGACGGCGCTGGTTCACCCAGATCAGTCAGGGTTTATTCCCAGACGATCTACGACTTTCAACCTGCGTAGACTATTTGGTATCATCTTGCAACTTAACCCGGGTGTGCAAGTGGTAGTTGCCTCAATGGATGCTGAGAATTTTTTTTTTTCTTTTTTAAACTTGAGTTTTATTGATTTTGCCATTGGAAATAAACAAACAGGCGGATATGAATTATACATTAACCGTTACATTCGGAAGTTGCTCTGATCCACCTTAACAATACTTAACACCATTAACATTTGTTATGCCAATGAATAGTGAAATTAACAACCCTTGCCCCCTCCCCCCTCCCCTCTTCCGATCTCTTGGGTCCTCCAAGTTCGTGGCATTAGTGTGTTGAGCTATAGTGGGCTATGTGACGTTCTTCATTGGTCATTCTTGAGTCGTGGGGTTCCAATGTGGTCTGTGGCAGGCATGGGTAGGTGGCAGTGGGTCATGTGAGGTTCTGCTTTCAGTGGGGTGGGCTGTGTTCCAGTAATATGCTACGGCGACTCGTCCATGGGCGATGGTGTGATGAATTGCTCGACAAAATCGCACCAGGCTTCTTCATGCCGTCCGGCCTTTTCGTGCAATATTGCTGTTATTTTCTCCATCGTATATATGTTTGTGGCAATCTGTATCCAGTCTTTTTTATCCGGAGGTGTGGTGATTTCCATTTTATTACCAGGCCTGCCCTTGCCGCGAGCAGCAGGGAGGATACTAGTCCTTTTACTCTAATCAGCTCTTCTTCTTCCAGGCCAAAAAGAATCAGGAGGGGGGACGGTTCTCTCTCTATGCCATCGAGCTGCTTAATCCATCCCAGGACCTCGTCCCAGTAGATGCGTACCTTGGGGCAACCTCACCACATGTGCCAGTAGTCGGCATCCATACCACATTGTCGCCAGCATGTTGGGCTGGAGGTTTGGAACATTTTAGACAGTCTGTGTGGGTCATACTGCCACCTGTGGAGCAATTTTATGGCGTGTAGTTTATACTGCGCTGCAATCGATATTTTGGATGGTGTCTCACAAATTTTGCTCCAAGCCTGTTGGTCAAATTCTCTGCCAAAATCTCTCTCCCATCTTGCTTTGTGCCGGAGGTTTGGAGCATCATCTTTGGTGGTCAGGGCTCTGTACATGCGCGCTATTAGGCCTTTGGAGGTGGTGGAAGTGTCCAGAATCGTCTCAAAGGGCGTCAATTCCGTTTGTGTGGTGGCCTGCCATTCTCTTCTGGATAAAACTCCTTTCAACCGCAAGTACAGAAAGATCGGTATCAGATGGATTTGAAGGGTGTCTTCTAGTTCCGTGATGGAGATGAATTTTCCATTTCTCCACAGCTGACCGACTCTCTCAAGACCGGCGTCGAACCATGTTTGATATCTGGCGTGTTCCGGAATCTCTTTTCTGATCCCGGGGGACCAGAGATGGCTCAGAGGTGAAGGCCACGTGGTGACCCCGGACATCGCTTTCCCCTTTTTCCATATGTTCCACATTGTGCTCAATATCGGATGATCGCGCAGTCTTCTCGTGAGTTTCGATCTGGGGACCCATAACCATTCTGCTAGAGTTACATTGGCTAGAATGTCGTTATCTAGCTAGACCCATTGGAGGTCCTTTCTTTCTCATAGGTGTGGGATCAGGATTCTGAGTTGCGTAGCTTGGTAATAGCATTCTAAGTCCGGAAGGCCTACTCCACCTAGTTCCTTTGGCAGTTTTAAGACATCGTACAGGATCCTGGGTTTCTTTCCATCCCATAGGAAGTCTAGTATAGCCTTCTTGACTTGTCTGAAGAAGTTTTCTGGGATTGTGATGGGCATGACCTGAAAAGGGTATAGGAACCGTGGGAGGATCACCATTTTAGTTGCATTTGGGCGTCCCATCCAGGAGATGGTCAGTGGTTTCCATTTCTTGAGATCAGCTTTGAGGGCTTCCAGTAGTGAGGGGAAGTTTGCTTCGTAGAGGGTGTCGAGGTGGCGTGTTAAATTGATCCCTAGGTATCGCAGTGTTGGACCTCCGATGGTCAGTTCAAGGTGTTCAAGATCTGTTTGTTGTTCTGGGGATAAGTCATGAAGTGGAAAAAGAATTGATTTGGTTTTGTTAATTTTAAAACCCGAGAGTGTACCATATTCCTCTATCAGGTGGATTGCTCGTGGGATTGAGGACGTCGGGTTTGATACGTGGAGCAGGATATCGTCCGCATATTGGGCTAGTTTATATTCCCTGCCATTTAACCTTATCCCCTCCACCGCGGGGTCTGCTCTGAGCATTAGGGCAAGAGGCTCCAAAGACAGAGCAAAGAGTATTGCTGAAAGAGGGCAACCTTGTCTCGTTCCTCTACTGAGAGAGAAACAGCAGGAGAATTGGGAGTTGACTGACACCGATGCTCTCGGTTGTGTAAACTGCCTTGATCCCTCGGCGGAGTGTAGGGCCCAGGCCTATCTTCTGCAACGTGGCCTCCAGGAAATGCCATTCGACTCTGTCGAACGCCTTCTCGGCATCGATTGAAAATAGTGCACATGTGTTAGACGCTTTTTGGGCCTTGTGGATTAAGTGTAGAGTCTTTCAGGTGGAGTCTGCACCCTGTCTGCCTAGGATAAAGCCCACTTGATCATTATGAATTATGGAGGGCATGTGTGACTCCAGCCTTGCAATGATAACTCTCGTGTAGATTTTTGCGTCAATATTTAAAAGGAATATTGGGCTGTAGGAGGCGCACTGCTTCGGGTCCTTACCCTCCTTGGGAATAACTGTTATAGTGCTTCTGAGAAGGATTCAGGTGCTACACCGAAGTGCAGGATGCTGTTAAAGAGGTCAACCATGAATGGTAGGAGGGCCCGTTTGAAAGTTTTATAGAACCCTGCTGTATAGCCGTCGCTCCCAGGGGCTGTCCCAGTCAAGAGTCTTTTGATTGCTTCTTCAATTTCTTCTCCTGTGATGGGCGCTTCCAAGGTTTGTGCTGTATCGGGTGGGATAGTAGGTAGTGGTATTTTGTCCATGTAGTCTTTTATCACTTCTGGGTGCAGAGCAGCGTGTGCAGTGTATAATTTTTCATAGAAGTCGGCAAAGGCTTCTGGGATGCTATGGGGATATGAATCGCTGGGGTCCTCCTCGTTTTGGATCGTAGATACCCATCGTTCTTGCCGTTGCTAGTAAGGCGCCTGCTTTGTCTCCGTGTTCATAATGCTTTTGCTTCAAGTATTGGAGCTTGCGAGCGATGCTGTCAGCCTCCAATTGTCGTAGTTGTTCCCTTTTGGCATTGGCCTGTTTAATCTTCTGGGATCTATCTTGTTCTGCCGTTTGGGCCACAAGGTCGAGTTGGGCGATTTTGCTTCGGAGCTTGCTTTCAAGCAGTTGGCGTTCTCTTTTCTTTGCTGCTCCTTCTTTGATGAGTAGCCCTCTCCAGGTCGCTTTGCCTGCCTCCCACACTGTGTTCATGGAAACTTCCCCCGTGTTGTTGTGTTCAAAGTATTGGATAATGTCCTGCTCCAGCTGTTCCCGAAAGATTAGATCCTTGGAGAGTTTCATTGCAGCGCCATTTGGAATTCCTTTGGGGGAGGGCCATCTGGTCTATAGTGACCGTAACCATATCGTGGTCCCACCATGTGACGGGAGTGATGGTGGATTCAGACATCGCCACTGTGAGGTGCGAGGTTAGGTATATATAGTCTATCCTGGAGAATGTCGCATGCGGCGTTGAAAAGAAAGTGAAGCCAGGTCGGTTGGGGTTCATATGTTTCCATGCGTCAGTAAGGTTGTAGGCATCCATCATGTCTGCGACTGGTGGGCGTCCAGTGCTCGATGAAGGTGTCGTGTAAGAGTGGCCTGATTGCCTATCTAGATTCGGGGCCATCCACGTATTCAGGTCTCCTCCCAATATTACTTCACCCTCTGCTTCGTTCATGACTTTCGGGATTATTTGTTGTAAGAAACTTGATTGCCCTGTATTGGGTGCGTACACTGAGGCGAAGGTGATGACTGTGCCTTGTATCTTGCCCACTAGTACCAATGCTTTGCCGCTCACGTCCCTCTTTAAGAGTTCAAAACGGATCATCTTGTTAACTAGGATGCCGACTCCTGCTTTCTTCAGTGGGCCGGAGCCCCAGTATTCCGAGCCCAGCTTGGCGTACAGGACCTTTCTCTCTTCCCCTTTACTGAACCGGGTTTTCTGTAGGAAGAGGACGTCCAATTTTGCCCTCTTGAACTCTGACTACCAGAGACCGTTTGGTGGGGGAATTAAGTCCCTTAACATTCAACGTGCCAATTTTGAGTGTGCCATGCCTGCCACTTGCTTCGTTATGACCGTGGACCATCGTTTTGTTTGTGGTGATCTCTCATGTCGTCGTACTGCCCAATGCTAGAAAATGCCATAGTGGGGGTTATGAAATAAATGCTCTTGATTAACTGAGGTTTTACAGTTTGATGTGTCCATTCCCCTCCCCTCCCCCTCCGGGTATTGGACCTCATACCCGTCCTCCGCAGTGTTAACTGTTTGCCCCTAATTTTATTCATGGGGGTCTCTGTCCCAGTTGAACGGCGTCCGATGGGGACCAGATGCGTGCAGCTGGTCTACTGTCGGACCACGAGTGAGGGTCGTAACCACATGACCCCAACCGCAAATATTATCTACACAACATTCTGAGCCCCCCCCTTACGTTTCTTATGCAGTTCGCTATTATCAACATAATAACAAACATTGGTAACTAGTAATGAGGTTTAATTTACGTATTGGTACTTGCTGTTCCAAAGTTCATCTCCACCAGCTGATCGCCTGTGCTTTCCTGGTGACGGTTCTGTCATGTACCCATGTAGGGTGAGTCACTGTTTACAGCTTGTAGATGCTAGTAGTTCCATGGGGCTTGGTGTTGAGGCGTTGATCGCTGCGAAGAGAGACCTGTGTATAGCATGCGTATAGCGTGTCACTTGTTACTATCTGGAGTATCATTTGGTCGCCTATACTTTCTAGATCCTTAGACTTTTGTCCTTCTCGGGCCTTGGGGTCCTCTTCTCGCTCTGTTTTGTAGCGATTCTTCCTGCATTCCATCACTAGGATCGGGTCCGAGCAGGTCCGCGATACATTCATGGATGTCTTCTTCGGAGCGGAGGATTACCTTCCTACTTCCGTGTTCGAACGTGAGGGAGAAGGGGTATCCCCACCTGTATCTGGTTCCTTGTTCTTTCAGCCATTTCGTTAGCGGGCTACAGAGACGGCGTAGGGCCAGTGTGAGAGAGAATAGGTCTTGGAAGATAGATATCTGGGCACCCCCGAGGGTGAGAGCGTCACAGGACCTGGCTTTCATGAGTATTCTGGTCCTTGATATTTGTGAAATCTGGCAAGGACGGATCTCGGGCCACCTGTGGGGCAGCCAGCTCTGTTTATTCTCTCTAGTGTTGGCTCGTCAATGTTCTTGTCCGAGGCTAGGATTCTGATGATGTCGTTCACAGTTTGTCCTCCTCTGTCTCCCCTTCACGTTCTGGAATACCAAAAAACCACAGGTTGTTTCTTCTCTCTCTCGATTTTCTAAATCATCAATTTTCAAACTAATTTCACCCTCCCTCCTTTCTATGCTGCGCATTCTGAGGTCCAGTTGTGTTTCTAATGTGTCTATTGAAGTTGATTGTTTTTGACGCCTTCCAGTCTCTCTTCAATTTTGTCCATTCTCTGCGTCATCTTATCAATTTTGCCTCCAAGGTTAGCACCCATGTTTCGGATTTCGCTTAAAAGGGTGGCAATGTCTCCCTTTGTGGTTGCTGCGCCTGGCTCAGATGTCTCCATTGACATGGTGGCGTTTGTGTCTGGTTCCAGGTGTGGTGGGTTGTAGGCAAACCTGGCCAACTTGCTTTGACTGTTCATATGGTGTCCGTACACGAGGAGGCACACGCCCCAGGAGTGGGGGCCTTACCCTCTGTACTGCCGTGCTGTGGGGATTCTCAAGTATGTGGTGGAGCTCCGTCCCGTGGGTTCAAGGTGGTGGAGGGTTAGTGGTAGGAGGAGGCACACGCCCTGGGGTCAGGGGCCGTTCCCTCCACTTGCCTTCATTTCCGATTCTGGGACTGCTGTGATGTTAGGGGGGTCCAGTGTGTGGTCCGCTCTTATCGCGGGGGTATGAGGGGTCGTGGCGAATAGGACCCGCAACAGAAGGTCCCAGTCTGGCAAGATTCAAAGGGGTATCCGTGTGAGTGCGTCGTCTGTGCGTTTTACTGATCCGTTTGCTTTGCGTTGCCTTTAATGGGGGCAGCTGAGTGTGCAGTGCGCCGAGGAGGGCACACGCCCCAATAATGGGGGCCCAACCCTCAGCGTGGTCCTCTGTTTAGGGGCTCTTTGCTTACGCTGTGTGACATATTCACCCGGCCCGTGTTGGGGTGTTTGGGCCGCAGGTGACAGTTCGTGTGGGCTTCCGGGTCTCTCGGGGAGGGCCCCGAGGAGGAGCTCTTCCTACCCCGGCGTTGAGTGGTGGCAAGCGCGGAGCCCGGCCCGTCACGCTCCGCGCTCTGTCTGCAGTCACGTTCTTTATCCAAGGCAGTGCCGGGAGGCGGGGGGCGAGGTCCCGACGAGGGCACCCGCTCGTCAAGCTTTCCAAGTGGGGGGCAGCGGGGGGGGGTTACCCACCCGCACCGACGAGCTCCCTGCCTTCCGGCGCCAAAACTCCACGACTGGGTGGGTGAAAACACCGGGGGCGCACCACGGGGCCCCTCACTCGACGCCCGCTGCAGAGTTCTCGGGACGGGCAGCGAAGCCCGGACAGCCCGTGGGGATCACAGCGGAGTCCGCGCTCTATGCGAGCGGGCGGCGGGTGGGGCTAGGTGATGCAGTGTTGACTCCGGTGCTGGTAACGGCTCCTCTGCTGCGTGTGCTCTCGGTGGGAGGGGGGCCTCGCGCCTGAGCTCTTTTCTCCCGTTCAGGTTCACCGTTTTTCTTCAAATTTTCACTCGCTCGGTGGAGTAAAGGTTCATGCTCCAGGGGGTGTCACGATTGTGCACGGGGGGGGGGGTCAAAAGTGGGGGCTCAGATCACTTTTGGGGCCCGTGTGTCGAGAGCTCACACGGAGGTGCTGCTCATCCGTGCGCCCCCTGGTGGCCAGTCTCCCGAGAAATCTTTTGACTCGGTATCCTGGCAGTTCCTTTTATCGGTGTTGCATCGGTCGGATGGTATTGGGGGAATACTTTATTCAATGTATCCGCTTATTATATGCTTCCCCGGCTGCGATGGTCCGCGCTGGGGTGCGTTTTTGCTTGGGCACGGAACAAGGCACGGCTGCCCGCTATCCCCTCTGCTATTCACGCTCACCATAGAACGCCTGGCATGTATTAGGTGCCTCAAACACATTCACTGAGTCTTGCATCTGACAGGTCCACCACAAATGATCTCCCGCTATGCCGACGATTCGCTATTGTACATAAGATATCCTGCTTCAAATCTTGTCCCAAGATTGGAAGAAGTGCACAAATTTGCCACTTTCCGGGATACAGTGTCAATGAGGCTAAATCGGAGCGGTTTCCGTTGAATGATACCTTACTGCCCCGCCCAACCTTGCTGGACTCAGATGGGTACCGAACAAATTTAAACATTTAGGCATAGTGATCACATGTTCGCATCACTCCCTCCTGGCCGAAAACCATGAAAAATATTTACGGACAAGTTTAAGTTTTGGACCAGACTTCCCATCTCTCTTTACGGCATGCTCTCCCTTTTAAAAATGATAGTTGTCCCTAAACTGCTGTATTACTTTACTAATATCCCGGTATGGCCTGGTTGTGCGTTTTTGACAGGTTGAGATCACTGGCAATCAGTTTTACATGGGGGAATGAAACCCCACGTAGGAGATGGGAAGGCGCGACTAAGCCATATGAGCAGGCCCCAGATTTTTAACTGTATTATGTAGTATCACAGGCACAATTCGCCGTCTACTGGTATATACCACAAGACAGGCCAGTTCATGTGACATTCGAGGAGTACAGCGCCTCCCTGTCGAGTCTTTGTACTATTGTCCATGCCAATCAATACGCGGACACATGCAAGTTTCATCCAGTCCACACAACAACGAAGGCTTGGCCAAGAATACCTATGTCGGTGCGCTGCCGCTCTGGAATTGCCCGGGACTTCCCCCATCATATGATAAGGACACATTGCATGATCTTTTCCATGATGGCTTGTTACTTACACAGACATTTCCGAAAAACTGGGTCATAGTCCAATCAAATCTCTACAATACTATAGGATCAGGGTGGCAGTCAAGGGGTGCTGGCCGTCGTTCCCGGACGAACCAAACAAAAGTGATATATTATGGCCTGTTGTAACAGGCGGAAATCCCAGAGGGCTCGTATCCAGGCAATACAAGAAATGTCAGGATGCACCAATCCAATCTCAGAGTGTCAAAGAGAAATGGGAGGCCGATTTAAACAGATCAGTGGACGTCGCTCAGTGGCTCCGCTGGTGTTGCCTAACCAAACAGCTATCTCTAAGTGCCAGGCACAGGCTTGTACAGTTTAAGATATTGAATAGGCTGCATTACACCACACCTAAAAATCGCTAGGTATGCACCTACGGCTAACAGCGGATGCGTCAAGTGTGGTGATGAAGTAGCCAACTCATACCATATGTACTTGGGCTGCCCACGGGTAACCCAGTTCTGGCAGATGGTTGCTAATTGTTTACATGAAATTACAGATGTCCCCCCTACGCTGTTACCCCCCAAATACTTGTTTGGAGACATAGTGAAGGTAATGGTTAAAATACATCACCCTTCAAACTAGGTTGTTTGATTGCCAAAAAATGTATACTGTACCATTGGAAATGGAAGGCTGCCCCGTGCATTAAAATGTGGATTAAGATCGATTCCAAGATGGCGGCCGGGCCGGGCAGACGTCCGTGAGCGTAGCTCCGTCCCCCAGCTCGGGCCGCGACAATAAAAGCACAATAATTTAGGCGGTCACCGAGCAATCCGAGAGGTGCCTCATCCCCCCGGAAGGTGAGACAGGGGAGACATATCCCACAGAAGTGAAACAGCCGGCGGTCGCGGCCCAGAAGACCCAGCCGCGACCACTTCCACGCCAGCGAGGAAGCCGCGGAGAGAGCCGCGCTTCGGGGCCCACCAGCAGCAGAGGGGAGCACGCGGGACCGATCCGTGGAGGACCCGAAGAGCCGAGCAGAAACTCCGGCAGCCCGCTAGGCCCGCGTACATAGGAGTCAACCCAATCCGGAGACCTCGCAGCGCCGGCGAGGAGAGGAGACGGGCGCCGAAGGACGCCGCAGCAGGAGAGCGAGGCCCACACAGCGGGAAAGACGGGATACCAGGCCCCCCGGCGCCGATCCGAGGGAGAAGGAGACAGCGGTCTGAGCACAGCGCACCTCCGGATCCAGAGGAGCCCAGCAGAGGTGCACCCATAACGCAGGTACGCGTCGGGGGCGAGATCCGGGGACAGACGGGGTGGGACGCCCCCCCTCATACAGACAAAGGTGGCGGGCCCCCAAGGAGCAAAGGGGAGCGCACGGGGACGGGGGAGATTAGGAAGCCCCCCCAAACCCAGACAAGATCAGGGGCGGGGAACCCGGCTCTCCACGCCGGAGATTGCGAGAGCCCGGCCTCCCCCCACGAAGCAAGAAATAAGGACCCAGGCCCGCCCGGCGACATCAAGGCGGGCCAGCGGGGGCTCCATCAGCAAAGTGGGCACACCAAGAGAGTGAAGGCCTCAACCTAGGAAACCGGCAGAAGCCCCGCAAGGATCAAATTTTCAGGGACAGGGAAACCGCGAAAGAAACGAAGAAGGGACCCCAGGAAAACACAAAGACACCTAAAAGGGAGAAACTCAGGCCCCCAAGACCGTGGCCTAACGCACAGTGGGGAACGCGCCACAAAGATAGAAAAAGAGGATCCTAAATTCCAGCAAGCACCCCATAGCGCGACTGGTCCTCTGTCAGAGATACGCAGCCGACAGCAACTCCACACATTACAGAGGACCCAACGACGAAGTGGCAGAAGGGGGCAAGAGACATACACATGTCAAAACCTAGAACGAAGAGTAGGACCCAGGCAACAGCGGCAAGCAAAAGCGGTTCCAGGCTAGACCAAGACCTGACCCAAATCTGGGGAACAGAAAATCAGATACCAAAGCGATCAAACAAACAGAAAAACAAGGGGGTAAACCCAGCTGATCAGAAAGACGACGCAGGAACGGCCTCAAGGGACGACATGAAAACATGGGCAGAACGGAAACAAGAGGTCCAAGAACTGAAAAAGGACATAGAAAACCTTGAGAGAACAGACAATCTGGAAAGGTCGGTCCAGAATATGGATGAAGAAGCCCTCCAATATGCAGAAGCACAAGATCGACTCGCACGCCTAGCGCAGGAACTGGAAACCCAATGCGAAGACTTGGAAAACAGGTCCAGAAGATCGAACATCAGAATTAAAAATATGCCGGAAACAGTAGCCGACAAAGACCTACGCACAGCGATTCAGCAAGTATTCCAAGAAATATTGCAAGACGGGAAAGGGGACGACATCCACATCGATAGGATAGAGTAGGCCCTCGAAGAACTGGGGAGCCCGGATCACGCCTAAGGGACATATTAGTGGCCATGACACTGTACGCCCAAAAGGAACAAATCTTAAATAAAGCCAGAACAATGGAGAAAATTAGAATGAACGGTAAGGAAATCCAGCTTTACCAAGACTTAGCCCAATCCACGCTCAGAAAAAGAAGAGAAATGAGCCAGTTTACGAAACTCCTCGCAGAAAAACAAATCCGCTACAAATGGACATTTCCTTTTGGCCTTCTCTTCACATGGGAAGAAAAGCAACATCGAATACTCACCTGCGAGGAAGGCTTAACGATATTGGGATACCGGGAACAGGAATCAGAGACATCAAAGGCCAGGGAACCCCAAAGACAAAGAAGACAACCGAGGGGATGGCAAACGGAGCAACGGAAAACAAGACTCCAATCCCGCAAGCCGCAGAAAAGCTAAGACACCCCAAGCAGTCAGCACGTTCGCAAAATCAGACGGAGGGAGAGGCAAAGATTGCACAGACAAATCAGACAGGGCAGGTGCCGACGAGAAGGCGCGGCAGAGCCATGGGACGGTCATGGAATCCTTACCACTAGCAGGGTTTAGGAACCCCTGCGAACAGTTAACCCTGAGATGTTAGAGGGTATGGAGCAAAGGGAGCAACCATAGGGCCCAGCGCCCTCCTCAGGGACAAAGTTGGGGGAGGAGGGGAGAGGGGGGGTAGGAGGGCGGATGTTCATAGGGGAAAAGACTCAACACCGGTTCGTTAGCTCACCACAGGGACCCACAAAGGAAAATCAATAAGAAAACAAAGACTAACCCGGAAGAATGGAGCTGAAAGTCTTAACATACAACATCAGAGGACTGAACACGGCTGTAAAACGGAAAAAACTGGAACACTTCCTGCACAGAGAAAAATATGATATAATCACGCTCCAAGAGACACATATACAGAAAAAAAGGAGAGGCCTCCTTCGGATTAGGGGCTACAATCAAATCATCCAATCTAACGATGAAGAAAAAAAGAAAGGAGTACTCATTGCCTTCGCAAATCACCTACAGATCCAGATCAAAGAGACACAAGCAGACAAGAACGGTCGCTATGTCTTCACAAAGGTCAAGATAGACAACCACCAACTATCAATAGCCACCCTGTATGCTCCAAACACCTGACAGGAGGGCTTTATCAAGGACACAATCAACAAATTAGAAAACTTCACAGAAGGGGAGGTGATCCTCACCGGAGACTTTAACCTAGCATGGAACCACAAAGAAGATCGATCGAACCCCAAAAGTAACCAAGTAGGATCTCCCTCTCAGGCGCTGAAACAGACAATGCAGAGCCAAGCCCTAGAGGACGTATGGCGCAGACTTAAAGGTTCAACGGAAGGATACACCTACCACTCGCACGTACATGACACCAGCTCCAGGGTAGACTATATTTGGGCATCAGGGACCCTAGTCGGAGAAATACGGGACATAGAAAGAGGCCTAATATCACTCTCGGACCATGCCCCATTGTGGATTACACTCCCCAAATTCATGAAAAGATCGAATCTATGGCGATGGACGCTCCCTAGAGACATAATACAAGACCCAGTATCAAAAGAAGCTATCAGAGAAAAGATAAAGGAATACTTCGAGTACAACGACACCCCGGATGTCTCCACAAGCACAACATGGGAAGCATTCAAAGCAGTAATGAGGGGCAATCTAATCGCATTAAAGGCACAGAAAGACAAGCTATCATATATATGGGAAGATGAACTGGGGAAAAAACTGGTAGAAATAGGGGAAGAAATGGTAAAAAAATCCCTCCAGGAAAGTAAAGAGCACATAGAGATATCCAGAGCCAGCTAGACTTGATCAGGACCAAAAGAGCAGAAACGCAATGAATGCACACAAAACACTGGTACGCGATGAAATCAAACAAAGCCGATAAACTACTAGCAAGACAGTTAAAGGGTAAACGACAGGAGCAAACGGTGCAAACACTGAAAGACGAACAAGGAACAGAGAAAACACAAACGAAAGACATAAAAGAAGAATTTCAAAAGTTCTACCAGAACCTGTACTCTTCGCAACATCCGAGGGAAGAAGAACAAGCAGCCTTCCTTGATGGAAATCACTCTCCCGACTGTCTCGCCATCTGAAAAAGAGGCCTTAGGAGGAGTCCATCACGGCGGAGGAGATAGGGAAAGCAATCAGATCTCCCCAAGAATAAAGCCCCAGGCCCGGATGGCTTCACCGCAGCCTTCTACAAAACATATGCAGACGTATTGACCCCCCCCCATCTAACCACATTATTCAACACCTTCAAGACCTCGAACAATATCACAGCTTCAATGAACGAGACTAAGATACTCGTCTTCCACAAAAAGGGAAAAGATCCAGAAAACCCAAGCTCGTACCGCCCAATAGCCCTTTTAATGTCGATGCCAAACTCTACACAAAGGTTCTTGCAAATAGGCTGGCGCCTCTGCTCCCCAAACTGATACATCAAGAACAAGCGGGCTTCATCCCCAACAGGAAAACCCATGACAACATAAGACGAATAGTACATCTCATAGAGAAGGCAGGGATCATGAATATCCCATCAGCAATAATTTCGCTAGATGCGGAAAAAGCCTTCGACCGCGTCGAATGGTCAATGCTATTCGCGACCCTTAAGAAAATGGGCATGGGAAACGAATTCATAAACATGATCCGTGCCAACTACAATGCACCGACGGCCAGGATAGCAGCCAACCGGGAACTCTCGAATCCCATCAAAATCGGAAGAGGCACAAACCAGGGATGCCCCCTGTCACCAATGCTGTATGAGATTTTTTTAGAACCCCTCCTGGTGAAAATCCGAGCGACCCAAGACATCAAGGGTATAGAAATGGGAGGACAAACACACAAGACAGCAGCATATGATGACAATCACAGAACCAAGCAAAACCCTCCCACTCCTCATCCAATTAATAGACAAATATGGGGACATTTCGGGGCTGAAAATTAACAAGCAGAAATCAACAGTAATGGCACTAGCTGGAAACAAAGAAGAGATCCACAAATTAACAAAAGACCTACAACTACAAACGGCAGAAGAAGGCGTGAGGTATCTAGGAGTGACACCGACACCCAAGATACAAAACCTGTACGCGGGGAACTACACAAACCTCTTAGAAGCTGTGAAAAGAGACCTAACCAGATGGAACCCGCTGACTATCTCTTGGTGGGGCAGAATAACTAATCGAGATGGCGATTTTGCCCAGATTGCTCTATTACTTCCAAGCACTTCCCATAAGGATTCCTCCGACATCTTTTTTTTTTTTTTTTTTAAAATGTATTTATTGGTTTTAACAGATTAACAAAAACAAGTATACATCGCTTGAGTATCAGACGAATAATCAGAAAGTAACGTAACCCTCCCTCCCCCACCCCCCCAACTCAAGACCAAGTAAACATTATTGTCCCATTACGATAGGCCAGATTGATGGCTAGGGAAGTCCGATCCATCCGAGGCATCGTCAGAGTTATTAGGATGCAGAAGTGGCTCAGTCAAGGCCACCCAGCGTTGTAGTTCTCCGCTGGAGTCTAGCCTTTGTTCAAGGATTGCCGTTTCCCACGCGCCAGTCTCCGCCGTTATCCATTTAGTCAGGTCACCCCACCACAATGCCTCATGCGGGGCCCTAGGGCTCTTCCATCCCATGGCTATGCGCCTCTTCGCAGTTATGTAGATCAAGTCTTTGAGCTTGTTCAGAGGTTTGTTTTTGTGGTTGCGTTTGCATCTGCCCAGGATGCATACTGCGGGGCAGTTCACCTCTAGCTCGATGTCTGCGTCCGCCACCCTCCCCTGAACCTGTGTCCAGAAGTGGCGTATCTCCGGGCAGCCCCAGAACATATGCGTCATACCCGCCTTCGGCTCCCTACATTTGGGGCATAGCTGGACCTCGGCTCCCCTGAAATTAGATATAGCCTCTGGTGTTAGGTAGGCTCTGTTAGTGATGTACAGTTGAATGAGTTGCAATCGGGCATTCCTGGAGACTTTTTTATGGTAATGGGTTATTTTCTCCCATTCGGCATCCGTGAAGTCTAAGCCAAATTCGATTTCCCATTTTGCTCTACATTTAAGCTCGGTGTTAGTCGTGCCCTGGAGCAGGGTTTCGTACAATCGCGAGGTTTCATGGCCGCCCTCGGCTGTGTTCAATAGTGTTTCTATGACCGTATTTTCCGTCATGGGGGTGGTAGCCTCCGGCCATCTGACCCTAATGGCGTGTATCACTGCCCCATGGAGCAAAAATTGGCCAGCGGGTAATCCCGTAGTTTCAGCGAGATCAGGAAAGGGCATGATCTCTTCATCCCGCATTAAGTCTCCCAGGGTGGCCACTCCGTAAGGTTCCCATTGGGTGCGTGATTCGTGAAAGCCCCATGGCTGATGAGCCATAATTGCTGCTATAGGGATTTGAGGTGAGAAAGGATCAGCTGGCCCCACAGTTTTGCACGCTCTGTTCCAGAGCTTTATACCAAGTCTAATTAAGTATGGAAGGGGCTGTGTGAATCTGCCCTGTGCCCACAGTAGGTCCCTCAGGAGGAGGTAGGGTAATGCAGGTTGGAGGAGCCGAGTGTCCGAGGAGGTCTCATCGGCCATCCATCGCATCACTTGCCTTAGCTGGCTCGCCAGGTAGTACAATTCGAAATTAGGGACCTTAACTCCTCCCCTCTCGTAAGGTCTTTGGAGTGTGTCCAGCGCCACCCTGTGTCTGCCCTCCTGCCAAAGGAACCGTCTGCATAGTTTGTTTATGTTTTTAAAGAAGGAGGGGGGGATATTGTAGGGAACGTTTGTAAAGTTATATAGTAGGCGGGGGAGAGCAACCATTTTGAGTAGACCGGCCCTACCGGCCATCGAGAGCGGAAGCTTACCCCAGAATTCCATAGATTTTTCTAGAGCGTCTTTGGCTCTCACCGTATTAAGTGTATGTTCCGTGAATGGGTCCCGGTGTATGGTGATTCCCAGGTATCTAAAGGAGGTCGCTTGCCATTCTAGATCAAGGGAGGGGAGGGATCCAGGGCCATCTTTATGTAGGGCGGCAAGCGGGTAGAGGCAGGACTTATCTTTGTTAATACGGATACCCGTGTATCTACTGAATCCGTCCAGTGTTTCTAGGATGTAGGGCAGGAGGTGTTCGGGGTTATGTAAGAACAATAGCGTATCATCCGCATACATAGAGACGAGGTGGGTCACTCCGTCGATTACAATACCCCCATCTCCGTATTCCTGCCTAAGGTACGTGGCTACGGGTTCGGTGGCGATGATGTATAGCATCGGGGAGAGTGGGCAGCCCTGGCGAGTGCCTCTATGTAACGCCCATTTGTTTGAGAAGGTCCTGTTCGTGCGCACCCTAGCGGTGGGGTTGGTGTAGACTAGCCGGGTCCATTTCAGGAAGGCAGGTCCTATCCCCATTTTAGCCATAGTGGCATAAAGCCATTCCCAACGCACTGAATCAAAGGCCTTGGTGGCGTCTAGTGACGCCACCGCGTATTTCTGAGGCCTCTGCTCCGTGCTGTACATAATATGGTGCAACCTACGCAGGTTCTCTGTTATGGAGCGACCGGGCACATAACCCGTTTGGTCCTGGTGGATCAGGTGGGGAATTACCCTTCGCAGTCTACTAGCTAGCAGGGAGGTTAGGATCTTGCAATCGACATTTAACATGGAGAGGGGTCTATATGAGCCGCAGTGCGATCCGTCTTTCCCGGGTTTCAGGAGAGGGACAATCACCGCCTCCCTCATGGAGTCGGGGAGGGCACCCCGCTCGTAGGCTTCGTTGAACACCTGTGCCAACAGTGGGGCCAAGGTCTCCTCGTACAATTTATAAAATTCCCCAGGGAGGCCATCAGTGCCTGGGGACTTACCGGTTGGGAGTGACCTAATGATTGCCTTGACCTCATCTGGGGTGATGGGTTCGTCCAAGGCGTCCGTCATATGGGGCTCTAGCCTGGGGAGATCTATGTCGTCCAGGATGTCCTCTATGTCGGAGACGTCCACGGGTGGGGGTTCGGCGTATAAATTGCTGTAAAAGTCAGAGAACACCGAATTAATTTCAGTCTGGGTGTGCACTAGGGAGCCATCTGGTTTGAGTACTTGGCAAATGGGTGTTCTGGGGGCTTCTCTCTTGTACAGCCAAGCTAGGAGTTTACCAGGTTTATCACCTAGAGCGTGGGTACGTTCAGTGTGTTTGGCATAACTCAGCCTACCCAGGGACTCCCAGTGCGTGAGACAGGTTTGTTTGAGGTCAATCACCTTCTGTAAATGTTCTGGGGATGGGTCTAGTCTGCCTTCGAGCTCCCCCAACTCATTCTCTGCATGTTCTAAGGAGGAAGTAATCGACCTCAGTGCTCCGCCCATGGTTGCAATCATCTCCCCTCTCAGGACCACCTTGTATGCCTCCCAGGCGGTGCCTATGTGTTTAACACTGTTGAGGTTCCTTTCCCAGTAGTCTTCAGTCCTATCAGCAATGTGTTCGCGAAGGGCTATGTCTAGGAGAGCTTCAGCCCTAAGTTTCCAGGTGGGGACCGGGGGTCTAGGCGGGTAGATCTCCCAGGTGGCTACTAGTGGGGAATGATCGGACAGTACTCTGGGCTGGTACTGAGCACCGCCGAACGTTGCCTGTTGTTCTAGGCTCACGAAAAGGTAGTCTATCCTAGTGTGGACTGCGTGAGGAGGGGAGTAAAAGGAGAACACACGTGCATCTGGGTGCTGTTCTCTCCACAAGTCTCGGAGTTGTAACTGCTGTATCAACCTTGACAGAATTTTGGCAGGCGGGGAAGGGCGTGTATGTTTATCGTCCGACCTGTCTCTCAGGGGGTCTAAGGTGCAGTTATGGTCGCCCCCCCATATCATGGTTTGGTCCCTGTAAGGGCCGAGGCGTGGATACAGGGAGTGGAAGAAGGTGGTTGCATCATGGTTGGGTGCATAAGTGCTGACTAGACAAACCTCTCTCCCTTCAATGGTGCCACATGCAATTGCCATCCTGCCCTCATTGTCTGCTTTGGAGCCGACCAACCGGAAGGGGACAGAGGGGTCCACCCAGATCAGGACACCCCTGGCGTAGGAGGAGTAGGAGGAACCTACCAGGGTACCACGCCAGGCCTTTGCCAATGCTTTCAGTTTGTCCGATGTAAGGTGTGTTTCTTGTAGCAGGGCTATTTTGGTTTTGCTTCTTTTAATATAGGAGAGTATGCGCCGTTGTTTCACGAAGCTGTTCATGCCTCTGACGTTCCACGTCAGGATTTTCAACGAATCGGCCATGTGAGATTTGGGATTCTGGTGGCTATGTCCAACGCCCCCGGGAGCACCACCAGTGGCCGGAGGATCGTGGGGGTCTCGTGGTTTCCTGGAGATTCGTGCATGCGGGTCTCAGCCGGGTTACTTGCACCCCTGAACTTCTGCTTCAGTGACTGCCAGCCTATCCAGCGGAGGGTAGGTGCCTCGTCCGTGCTGGCTGAAATGGATGTTGGTGGTCTTGGTTGTCCCTGATTCGGGCACTTAACAACTGTGCCAACTTCCCCTATCCCTCCCCCCCGTAACTGTGAACTTCCCCAACATAAACCAGGTCGAGTGAGGAGCTCCTCACTATGACAGACCCGTTTCCGCTCCTTTAGACCGAAGGACGGTCGCATGGTGCCCTACGGGCGGGTAATGAGTACCCTTAACAAGAAAGAACTTCCAGGGGTAGGAGAGTGTTCGTCCGGGCGCCTCGTGTTATGAAATCCGGTCAGCTGCGGCATAAGTGGCCGTTCCATGGTGGGGCCTCCGAAAGGCACCGGGGCCCTGAGAGACGGGGCTCAGCGGGGTTGTCGTTTCCTGACTTCGACCTCTGGGATCTGCTCCCTGTCCATCCAGTCTCGGGCCTCTGCCGGAGTATCGAAGAGGTGAGTTCTGTTGTTTCGTATCACCTTCAATCTGGAGGGGTAGAGGAGCATGTAGCGTAGGCCTGCAGCCTTCAGTCTTGCTTTGGTGTGTATGAACTGTGCCCTCTTCATTTGAACCTGAAATGTATAGTCAGGGTAGATGGATATCTTGGCTGAACCCCTGCAGATCTGGCCGCCTGACCGCGAGAAGGTGAGGATGGTTTCCCGGTCTCTGTAGTTAAGTACTTTTGCGATCACGGGTCTGGGTGGGCTGCCAGGAGGGGGTTTCGATGTGAGGGATCGGTGAGCCCTTTCGATTACAAAGCCCTGAGAGAGTTTTTCTGCTCCAATCTCCTGTATCAGGAGATTCTCTACGAAGTTCGTGGGGTCCGATCCCTCGATGCCCTCCGGGAGCCCCAGGAGGCGAATGTTGTTGCGGCGTGCGCGCCCCTCTGCCTCCTCGACCCTGTCTTCTAGGTTTTTAACTTTTTGTTGAAGTGCATCGACATCTTTGAGGAGCACTGTCTTAGCTTCCGTGTTCTCGCGGACCTGGGCCTCCAGCACCTCTGTTCTGCCGGCCAGGGATCGGACGTCTTGGCGCAGGAGGTTCAAGTCTATGGCGACAGCGTCTATTTTATGCTCCACGGCTGCCTGGGAAAGTTTGATAGCTTCAAGGATCTGTGTGTTACTAGGTTCCGCTGAAGGCCCCAAGGGGTCGGGTAGGTCTGCAGCAAGAGTCTCGCTCATGTTATCTGGCGCTGTGGGCCCCGCCGCCGTGAACGTGTCGATGGTGGTCTGACGTTGCTTAGCCCTTGCTCCTTTGGTAGACATGTCGACTGAGCCTCCGGGCTTCGCTGTTACCGAGGTGGCCGGGGTGAGCCGCGATGGAGTGGCCGAGGAAGCCGTATCGGGTGGGCCGCGATGGCGGATCGCTGTATGCTGTGGGCGGCTCCGTAGGCACAGGGGGGACGGATAGTGTGCGCCGGGGCCGCTTCTTCGGGTTACCAGGCCGGGCACGCCTGTATGTGTCGGTTGCGTTAGTCCCCCCCGCTCACCTCGAAGGGCCTCCGAGACCCTGGCTCCCGGTTCTGTGGCTGGCAGCGCCCTCGTCCGGGACGTTCCAGGCTGGTCGTCCCGTTGGCACCGTCGTTCGCGCTCCAAGCTTCACGGGTGCCCCACAGGCCCCCCTCGTCAGTCCAGCTGGGCGTTCGTGTGTCCTCGGCCCTCAGCTGAGTGTTACGGCGCGAGCGGCTTTAGAGTGCGGGCCGCCGCATCTTGCAGGGCTCGGGAGCCGCCATCTTGGCCCTGGTCCGCGGGATCGTGTCGCACGGTCTATAGGGCGAGACCGGTCCTCCAGGGCCACAGGAATCGACCCGCAGGTGCAGCAGGATGTCGGCCCTCGATGAGGCGGTTCGTGGGGTTCGGAGCCCCCGAAAAAAGTAGTTAAAAGCAGCTTATGATGGTCGCATCAAGCGGAGCGCAAGGAGCGAACGTCCTCTTCACATGGCGGTTAGCCACGCCCCCTCCTCCGACATCTTTCTTCAAGTCACTCACCAAAATCATCACCAAATACTTATGGCAAAACAAAACACCAAGAATTTCACAACAGGCGCTCACAGCTCACAAATCAGATGGAGGAATGGCGCTCCCCCATTTCAGGAAGTACTGCGAGGTGGCCCAACTATGGGTAATCAACAAATGGATCACGGACACTTCAGAAAAATGGTGGGAGGCACAGGATAGAGCTGTCACAAGATCAAACCTGCGTCACCTCCTGTGTAAGAGACCTGAGCACAGGCACCAAAACATAAAGATCAGCGAAGTCATGAGCTCTACCATGCAAATCTGGATAGGGCCACCAAGAGAGAAACCCTAACGATAGACCCGGCCCCTTTCATACCACTGCTCGACAACTCGGACTCCCCCCCACCCCCCACCCCCCAGGGATGGCGAAAGGGTCATTCCAGAAATGGAGAGACACTGACTGCTCAAAAGTGGGAGACATGTTTGTGGGCCAACGGATCAGATCCTTCACGGAATGTCGGGGTTTGCTGGGCCTTACGGAGAAAGACAGATACCAGTATGAACAGATCCACCACTGGCTCACAACCCCAAGAATAACGAAGGCCATGACAAGGGATCTCACCCCATTCGAGTCATACATACTGACCCAAACTGGAGAAAAGAAGTTTGTATCAACCCTCTACAAATTTATAAACGCACAAGAAGAAAATATTACATGGCTATACATGGAAAAAAATGGGAAACCACATTGGGGAAACAAATCACGAGGAAGCAGTGGATATTTCTGTGGCAAATAATCCCCAAGTGGACCCGGGCAAGGGAAGCATGGACCAAAGTGATGGTGCAATGGCACTATACCCCAGAAAGACTTCACAAAATGTTCCCCACAGCTCAAGGGAACTGCTGGAGGGGGTGCGTCACCACAGGCACATGGAGACACATCGGGTGGGACTGTGGAGAACTACAACCCTTTTGGGCGGAAGTGAAAATGCAAATGCAGGAAATGTTCGAGGGAACGGCGAATCTAGCAGATGAGATCTGGATGTGTGGCATGTGGGCCCCCGGAGATAAGACTCTCTCCAAAACGCAAAAGCAGAACTTTATGGGGCTCCTAATAGCAGCGTGCCTGGAAATAGCCCAGAATTGGAAAAAAAAAGTCCCCCCCCACAAGAATGGCTTCACAGGATATGGACCTATGTAGCAATGGAGAGAATCACATATAATCTCCAAGGGGACAGACAAAGATTTGCTACAGACTGGGGAGAGGTTATAGAATTCCTTCAAGGTGACTATATGATACAGTGGTGCCCACACAACATCTGCATCCTGGACATGTTTACTAGTTAGATCTGTAGCGTACAAGGGACACAAAGGATCTGCAAGGACGCTAACACCGGTTGGGAGGGAAGGGGGGGGGGGGGGGGGACAATGTTGAGTCCCGAAGTTAATGTTTAAAGAAATGCCAATAAAAATATATTTTTTTTAAAAATGTGGATTAAAGAAATGACTTATGCAAATGAGAGGGAGGAGGGCTATGTTTCCCTGGTAACACCAAGTTGTAGACCTATATACATCTGGGAGCCTTTCCGAAAATACTTACGAAAACAGAGACCGACACAATAAAGGTCTGTGACTGAAAGATAACAAAAATATATGCTGACCTTAAGGATGCTTGAAAATGTATATACAAATATGCTCAATACTGTCAGTGATGTACAGATGTGTGTATGTTTCTGAGGATGTATGTCTTGCACTGAACTAAATAAAGGTTTTTTTAAAAAAAAAAAGGTCTTGTTAAAATTATGCAATTTAGCAAATCGGGAGATAAACTATACGGCTCAGGCACACCGATACGGGGAGGAAGATCAACCTGGGTTTTTCTTGGTGGGAGTGGTTAGGGGCGAGAGGGGGGCCTATCACCGGAATTGAAGGGGCAGCGGGTGGATTTTTGACATACACCGAGGCAATTAATAATGAGTTTCTACAATTATATGAGACACTGTACGCAAATGCAGACACCTGTACAGAGGAAGAAGTAGAATTATACTTGGAAGGGATTGCCCTCCCGGGTCTTCCCACAGAGGTCCGTGAGGCATTTGATGCTCCTCTCATCGTCGAAGAAATAGCGGAAGTCATTGCCCCGCTATCCTACGAAAAAGCTCCCGGGCCCGATGCACTGGGTATTGAAGTATAAGACCTATACCGAGACCCTGATGCGATGACTACTTAGGGTCTGGGAAGAGTCATTGGTCGCTGGGCAGCTTCCACCCACGCTCACTGAGGCAGTTATATCAGTATTACTGAAACCAGGTAGACCTGGTGAAGTCACTTTCAACCGGCCAGTGTCATTCATTAATACTGATGCCAAGATGCATGCTAGTGTTGGGGAATAGGCTCCTTCCGTACATGAGTTCCCTTGTACAACTGGACCAGTTGGGCTTTATTCCACACACGTTCCACAGCCCTTAATCTACAGCGCCTTTTTGGTATAATATCACATGTTAACCCACAGGCCCAAGCGGTAGCAGCGTCACTCGATGCTGAAAAGACCTACAAAGGCTTTTGACTCTGTATCCTGGAATTATCTTTTTGGGGTACCTGCATAGGGAATCATTTTGTCGGGTTTGTGAGACTGTTCTATACAAATCAGACAGCCAGGGTCCGAACAAACAGGGCTTTATCTCAGACATTTACATTGGCACGTGGAACCCGACAGGGCTTCCCATTTTCCCCATTGTTGTTTGCACTTACGATAAAGCCACTGGCCTGACTGATGAGGGAACGTCACGCACACAGAGCAGGTCCCCCACAGATTATCTCCCTGTATGCAGATGATACATTGTTGTATACACGTAACCCTAATGGAAACCTAGGGCCGATTATGGAGAAGTGGCTAGATTTACACATTACTCCGGATATAAGGTTAATACCACCAAATCCAAATTGTTCCCACTAACTAATGGTACCACTATACCGGCTGACCTCAAGGGACTTAGATGGGCCCCAACTAGTTTTAAATATCTAGGCGTGACGGTGTCCCGTACACAGCGAACACTGTATGAAGATAATCACGAGGCAGATCTCAACACTTTGGCAGTTCAATTAGAGCTATGGGCTAGATTCCCGATTTCCCTATATGGTACATTATCCCTACTGAAAATGGTAGTAGTGCCCAAACGTCTATACTATTTTGCATCTATACTGATTTGGCCGGGGAGAGGGTTCTTTGTAAAGCTGTGTTCTATGGCAGTACAATTTGTATGGGGAAGCAGTGCACCCTGTATGAACTGTGAACTGGGAGGGACTGGCTGAACCCTATAAACAAGGGGCCCAGGCGGCTCCAGAGTTTGAAATTATCTGGCTGCCCAAGCACAATACGCAGAACACTGGTATGTACCTGACCCCGGCCCAGTGCATCGAACATTGGAAAGATATGGTGCAACCCTGACAGACCTTAGAGCAATCATTCTGGATGATCGGTAGACAGACTTGTACTTTTGACCCGATGCGCACGACAGTTAATGCATGGGCCTGAGAGTTTAAACGCTTGGAAAAAACAATTCCTTATAACAAGATTAGCCTTTAGAGCTGTAAAGACCTACCGCCTATGTATGACCCTGATATACAGCCATCCTGGGACACGAGCAAAGCAATGATGTTGGGTGACCCATTTCCAGTGGGAAGATTCGTTACGCAAGAGGAATTCACAGCAAAATTGGGGATGAACCTTGTTAAATTATTACAATATTTCCGAATAAGGGCAGCGGTGTGCAGGAGATGGCCATCGTTCCCCAGAAACCCAAGGCATGTGTATGTATAGATGTGATAGCGCTGAGGGACACAGTGAGGGGTCAGGTGTCGAGATTGTATACAGCCGTGCAGGCCCCTCAGATGGTACGGAATACAGCAAAGCTTATGTGGGATAGAGATCTGGATATTATAGATGAGACTAAAAGGCATAGATATTGTCTTTTAACAAAGGATGTTGCGCTCAATGCACGATTATGTTTAATTCAATTTAAGGTTTTCAACTGTTTACATTATACACCTGCTAGTGTGTTACGTTTCTTTCCAAATGCAGTAGATAAATGTATGAAATAAATGTGGATGGGGGAGGGCTGACTCGATTCACATGTTTTGGAACTGTCCCAAGGTAGCACAGATTTGACAGGAAGTAGCTCAAGTGTTGCATGTTATGGTTGGGATACCTCCTACGCTCCAACCTCTTAAATACTTGTAGGCCGATATTGGGAAAGTTTCCATCAAAATCCATAGATTGTTTAATATATGCTGCATGATTAGGAAAACATTTATTTTGTTAAAATGCAAATCGAAAGTGGTACCATCATGTGAGGAATGGCTCAGAGAGCAAACGTATATATGGGACCCATTCCATGAATATTTGAGAAATGTACAATCTAGGAATACATAAGAAATGACCTGTGCGCAGAATGTGGATATGCAATGTAATCCAATGCGGTAATTGCCATCATATGTGAACAATGGTGTGTGTGACGTTTGTCCAATCTGTCTACTTAGATAAAGAGTTAAAATTAAAAAAAGAAGAAACAATAGCCATAGCTAAAAGTGTTGAAAGGTCGACAAAAGGCAAGTTGATGGTGCAAGTACCAAATCCCACGAAGTGGTTTCTAACCCCAAAGTGCACTGCAGACCCAAAGAAGAAGTGTTGTCACCCAAAGAGCCCAGAACATTAGGTCGCAGCAAGGGCAGAAATGCCTGCCAATCTATCAGATATGGATAGAAATCTCAATGGGCAGACAGCCACGATGGTCCTGCCAGAGGAAAAGACTGTGCTGCATACAAGAAATAAATGCACTTTGCTAAAGTTTCCAACTCCAAGGCCACAATAAATGTAGTAGTGGACATCAGGACAGACTTTGATGACATTGCAGAATCAACAAAACTGGGTTCTTAAGATCTCCAGCACATGCCACAAAATGAGAAGTAAAAAAACTTTGTGTTGAAAAACTAAAGGGCATAAAAGCATCCCTGATGGCAGACTCTGGGGCATACTGCACATTCTGACCGCAAGCTGTTTACAAAAAACATTTTGGTGACAATTGTATTTGTCTACACAATGCTTGCGGCTCATGACAGAAAACGCATGTGCTGGAGTACAGCGAGTGTACATTTGAGCTCAAAGGCAGATATGCAGTAGGGAAACTACGTGGAAAAAGTTGGTCCATCAATCTTAGGCTAGCAAGATCAAGGCTCCCCTCTGAATAAAACTAGACCTGTGTGAATATGATTCTGTGATGGTGGTACAGCAATTACCTTGTGAAAAGTGAATAACCAAATATGCTAACGTTTTCTGACCTGAAGTAGTTTTGGCGACAGGATACTGTGATGAATCTTACGGACTTGTCACTAAACCGCTGCCTAAAGTCTCCTCCCAGGTGGCCAGGGAAAGGCAGAAGATTTGTTCTGTGGGAGAATTACCTGGGAGAAGAAAGGGCCTAGGTGAATGAGAGGATTCCGTGGGGTGGGACGCAGTATTCATCTAAAGAAGACATCTAGTTCATACCAAAATCTGTAATGGCTTGTTATCGTAACATTCTTTGTATTCCACAAATTAAACATCGAAATGTGGGTAAAAAGAATCACAGATTCCTAGGCATTGGGAGAAATAAAAATGCTTCCAAAACCCTGCAGATTTAAAGCTAAAAACGTCCCCAACGACCCAAAAGTACAGTGAAAGGAAATAACGATTTTACCACTAAACAATTGTACTCCTCTTTACAGTCTGGTGACTGATCCCTATGATATTTCTTTAAAGACTATTATGGGGAGCAGAAATGAGTTTAAGAATGAATCAAGCCAGAAAAACTGCCATTAGCGATAAAGTCCCATAATTCCCAAAAGTACTGGGACGAAGATGAAGGCTAAAGAGGAACAATGTTGCAGGAGCGGTCAGGTTGTTAATAGAAATGACCCACTCCTGAGGGAGATTGGGAGACTTAAAAGGGCCGCTAAGTTGCAGGCCCTTATCGAGCAGGAAGAGCAGTGTGGTTTGTGTATGCAACCGATGCAGGAACTGGAGGAGGGAGAAGATGCAGGGACTACTGTCAGGCAGAAAACTGTAGCTAGTCCTGAGAGGGTATATACCTTCAGAATTCTTAAATGCAGAGGCTGCACAGAAGGAAGCGAAATGGATGGAAGCTTTCCTCCCCAAGAGGCTGTCCCCAGTGGCTGGCGAGCACCAGAGAACCTCCGGAGCAAAGGAAGCTCCTTTTACAAGTGGCGTGTGGCGACAGCGGCCGGGTCGCGAGGAGCCACTGAAGCAGAACACCTAGGAGCAGCAAGTGGATTGGACACAGATAGTTCTGACACTGCTTGTGTGCTCAAGCCAGGCGTTTACAAAGTAGCAAACACTTGTGTATGAGTGGAAATGATACTAAAAGTAATTTTGAATAGTGAACTATCAGAAAGCAGCAAAAGCGGTATTTGTTGAAACCAAAGGACTAACTTTAAGCGTGTGAGTTTGTTGAGAACCCAGCCACCAGATGGGGCAATATTTTTAAAAGCTAATACATACAACCATTGCCCAAGTCAAGAGAAACCAAAACCAAGGCAATTCAAATCCAACAGATATTGCCAAAGGCAGAAGGGGAATAATGAAAGGACCAACGGTTGTGAAGCTTGTTGCCCATATTTTGGGAAGCACAGAACAAAAGCTGGTATAAAGCTCACATTGCCAAAGCAAAGGAAAAGGCAGGATAAGATCCTATCGTTGTCATTATTTGGTTACTTATGCAGTGGGGAAAAGAGTGGCAAGAAGGCTGCCCTTCTGGAAAAAAGGTTATTCAGAAGGAGAGGAGCATGATTTACAGAGGAGAGAGCCCAATGTGAATCTTGTTTTCCCTGAAGAGTTGCTAATGGTTTGATGTTGCAAAACAATGAACACTGTGAAGCTGTTGTAGAGCAGTTATAAGTTGAACCTAACCACAGGAGCACTTGCTGTTTGTGAATCACTGTATACCCGAATGGCAAACCTTTGAAGTAGTAGACCTTGCATGGGAGTAAACCAGGTACAGGTTGACGAAGTGCTATAAAGTGGTGCTGACAGACACATTATGTTGCTTGTGTTGCTGAATAAATAACTGTATAAAACTGCTGTAGATGAGTTATATTTCTTCAGAAATTATAATTTGTGGCAAACCATCATGACAAAGAATTATTGTTGCTATTGACGAACTAAGGAACTATTCTTTATGTGAAGAGGATAACTCTTAATCTTACTCAAGGAAGAGAAAGAACCTATTATTTTATTTGTTGAATCACTGGAGTGTTGGAACGTTCTGTTGTCAAGTTGGAGTCACAAAGAACTGTGTTGGAACTTTGTAACAAACCAGGATTTCATGGTTTCTTTTGGAACTGTGGAGCAGAATCCTGCTTCAATCTGGAGAAGGGGAATTCACCCAGATTATGAGAGACTTTTGCCATATTACACATTAAATTACTATATTTTTGTTGCCTTTGAACTGCCATATATCACTTTATTGAGTTGTGTATGTATAACTGTGAGGGACAGATATCCTTTATTGAAGTGTGTCCTTTAGTTTATTTTTGGCAGGGAAACACTCGTCAGGGTAGGGATAGTGAGGCTTTTATCCAACCATTTAATTTAATAAAATGGAATCTTTTGAGAAATCGTCACAAAGTTGGCTGCCTCACATTTCTGAGCCATCACAAAATCTACATACAATAAAGCTAAATATTGGAGGGTGTTCAAGAGATAGTGAGTCTAGTGGTCCCATGCCCAGCCAGAGAAAAATGGTGCATCCTTCTTCAGCCTTAGGGAAAGAAATGCCATGATCAGGGCAGTGTAGCCACAGGATGACTGCATCTCGGTGCTCAGGAAAGACAAAAAAAAAAGGAAACTCCTTCCGGTCTAACAGATGCTGCCCACATGCTATGCAACATTCCCAGAGTAGGACTATGTGAAGAGAGACACCCAGCAGGAACACGACAATACCCTAATGTGGAGCAGGGATGAAAAACAGCAATAGTGGTCTACCTCTACCCAAAGGTGAATGGGTCTTCCTTCAGTGATCAGTTGATGTATTTGGGAAACACCATATCACAAGAGTGTCAATAGATTTGTCACAGCTTTTCAGAATGCACCTCAACTCATTTCCTAAAACAATTCTGTTCATGTATGGGCTTGGCTTAGTACTACTCTAATTCATACAATACTGTTCTATAAAGAATAAAATAATATAAGCCACCCAGAGCACTTCTTAAGAAACGGGACAACTTTGTGCGGGATGAAGACTCTGGCATGGTAATTAAAAGTAAAACTTGTCTTTTGACCTCCACAAATGCACAATCATGGTGGAGCTCAGTGTATTTTGATATGGAGCGGTCCTTAAACAATCTTGTGACTCAGAGCTCATAGTAGCGTCTGCCTCAGTCTTGCTCAACCTCTGAATTCAACTGCTCGGCCAGACAAAGAAATGTTGTTCAGTAACTGGACCATGGACCACCAAACATTTTCATAAATACGCCTGGGTTTGCAGTTTCTTCTGCAGAGGAACCCAGCCCATTAGTAGTAGGAACATTGTTTCGGGCTAGATGCCCATACAACATTAAAAAACATGATCCAACATATTAAAACACTCCTATGTAACACACCACAACAATAACACAATAAAACTTAGTGAGTTCCATAAAAATGTATCCAATATTCTTCATAAAATTGTCATTACAAATAAATCAAATGCACAAGACCAAAACACAGGTAGTGGTCGTATTAACAAGAACATTTCCTACAGACTATAAAGCCAGATCTGACCTATGCCATAAATGGCTTTTTGAAATCCAGTTTAATTATGGCACAATCTCACCCGTGACAAGACCAGTACCATAGTTTTGTCAAGAGGGGGGGGCACATCCAGAACAAGTTCTATTCCAGAGGTGGACTATGAAAGCCGAGAGGGCCCAATCTTCGAGCCCAATCTTCTGCCCCAACCCCTTGTGACAGTAGGTTTACTTGAAGACCCTCATCTCTAGCCTTACCTCCGGTCTCAGAAACCAGTCAATCTTTCTTTTATAGTTGCAGATCTGCCGCCTCAGAGGAAATAACCGAATGGTTACCAGACAGCTGCAGAGACAGAGAGAGAGACGCACATGAAACCAACACCAAAGATGGCAGTCGCGAGACAGAACGAGGGAAAGCCACACAACCAAAACACACACCGAGACTGCGGCGCTCTATACAACGGAGAGAACTTCAGCCGCACCACTCAACCACCCTGTTATGGGGAAGGACCAAGGACATCGCAGAGCACCATGCTGACCGGGACAGCTTGCCGAGTACGAGAAAAGGCCCCTATACCACCAGGAAATGAAAGGAGGAAAACATACCTAGAGACTCCACAAAGCGGGCCCTGCAACAAGGCCATGAACTTTGGACTTACCGGGCTACCTGTTGCAGTATGCGGTGTGCACGCACAGAGGAAGTCGATGGGGCTTAGCTCCCTTTTCAAGATTTTCCCTTGCACATATACACCCCGGGTGGGGAGGACAGGGCTAAATTGGACAGGGAAAAGGAACCTATCCACACAGGGGAAGGTAGATGGAAGCAGAGCGTCGAAAGCAGGAAGTGTGGGTTTTACAAGTGAGGCCAGAGGTGGAGGAGGACGACCAAGAGACCAGCAGGAGGGAGGAGGTGAAGTATTCGCTCAGGAGTGGAAACGGGAGTGTTTGTGTGGCGAGTGAGTAGAGGTTAGTATAAGGATTGAAGGTAATGCGAATTGCATAGAGTGAAAGGAGTGTGTTTGAGTAGTAGTGGGAGGAGTAGATTAGTAGTGGGGGAGGGGAGTGGTAGTGGAGGGGAATATTGATGAGGAGGAGAATAGTCATGGGATGAAGGGAGTAGTTGCGTAGAGAAAGTGAGAAGTAGCAGCGTATAAGAGCAGTGAGTGGGAGGAGAAGTAACATTAAAGGATGGGTGCACGTTCTGGACGAATGAAACAGAGGTGACCTTCGAAAGGACGGAGGAGTTACCTGGGAGAGATCAGAGAAGAGAGGGAGAGGTGAGAGTGGATGTGCAAGGATAGCCTGACTCAAACAAGTGTAAGGCACTACCCCAGTCTCCAATAGACCATGTAGCTTTGGTTAGAGTAGGGGGAGGTAGGAAGTCCATGAGGGAGATTAGGTAGCAGGAATTTAGAGATCAACCTGTAGTACAATAGTGATTAGACAGTAACGGGTCAACACTCTGTAGCACTAAGCACAGGTTATTCCTCCTCCGCCCCAGCCCCTGAGTTTGGGAGGACGGTCATCAGATGAGTGAGAGATTAGGACGGACCAAGGCCATGCAAAAAAAAAAAAACTCTTGAAATGTTTAAGACTGAGTGATGTCTGTGCCATCCGTAACATACTATATAATAAAAGGCCAGATGTATATTTGTCTGAAGCCGTCCTGCCCGCTTCACCTGTTATCACCGCTAGAGGGAGGTGTTGCCTTACACATACAACAATAAGACCTCATATTCATCTTCCAGGCGAACAAAATGTGTATTTCAACAATAACATACAATTAGCTGCAGAAAAGGCACACTAAGAAAATATATATCAACAGACACTTATTCGAATAGGCACTATTTCACTAACAAAATTACTCAATAACTGTTTTTTCAATGTACTTCTATTATGCAATTATTCATTGTAATATTTTGAATCATATCAATAATATTCTTAATGTACATTTTAAACTTGGACTCCATAAGTATTTACACTTTGAAAATGTCCTCCTTTACTCATATTAGCCCATGTAAACAGGCTTTTCCACTAGTAACATCATAGCATAAAGAGATACATAACCTAAGTCCTTTCATAGCACAATTTGATGCATGTGGTCAATTTGTGCAAGCCCACATGGGTTGTGAGGTTGATCAAACTTCTCTCTGTGTCCCAGGGGCCCACTGGATCTAACACACAAAAGGATATAGCCATTTTTTTTCTTCAATGACTATATCAGCAGAAGAAAAAGAGAAAGCGGATTCTGCTCTCTATATAACCCATGCCGAATAAAACATAGCCCTCAATGTTCGGATAGTTAATTTGACCATCTGACTGACAATTTTTAAGGGTCCTTGACTGAGGCATGGATAGTAATAAGCACTCTGTCGTAGGTCAGTGGCTGAAGATCAAGTGATTAATGTGATAATTAGCCATATTTGGGTATTAAGTGATGGAGCCTGCAAAAAATCTCTCGCCCATCTATCATAAACCCTCTTTGAGATTAGAGCCGATTGGGATTGCAGACATACATACATTTTACGGCGATAAATGTATAGATATCGTTGCTGGTTCACAACCGAAAATATTGTGTCTGCCCAATACTCAAATTGATTCTGGAGATTATATGGGTTGGTTGTTGCACCCGACAATTATTTATATTGGTACTCATTTTTAATGTTCAATAATGAAATAAGATCCTTACTACTTTCCAAAGAGTTAATTGGTATTTTTATTGAAGTTTTAATTTCCAAATCAAAATCCTCTTAAATTTCTGATCTCATTGATTTGTTGCTGTACCACAAATCTCTTTGTAGCAGTGATTTCTAAAAACGTTCAAGGTTCTGATCTCATTTTGTTATATCACAAATCTCTTTGTATCAGAGGCTTCTACACGTGTTTCACCACAATGATTGGTGTGGATCATCAGGAGGTTCTACAAACATTTAAAAATATTCTTTTGAGCTAAAAATAAAAAAAGAAACCCAACAAAAACGTGCGTCAATAGCCCAATGTTGGGTGGATTCATTTTCTCTGAATAGTCAGATTTGTTATATAGAATCACCATAAACTTGAACAGATTCTCCAGGTTTCTCTGTATGTAGTTGCTTCAAAATGTCTATTTGGTATTTATCTGCAAAACTAAATGAATAGCCATATACTATAACAGTTGTTAATTGAGTGTAAAGGATGCAGATAAAACAATTAACATTACCTTGTGATCATAGTATCTGCATATGTTAGTCCAGACCTCAAGGAGACGTCCAAACATTGTTCCACGTGGATCAGGCGTTTAAACATGGCGGGCGCTATTTATTCACGTAGATGACGTCATCACGTTCACATTATGTCGCAAGGACGTCACTCCGACCACTAAACATGTCTTTCTTTGAAACTGGAGATTGACTGTCTTCTGAGTTCAAGACAAAATAAGCAGTGTCGCATAGCAATTTCCAATGCAATTATGTAGGTTTGCCATTTAGATTGACACTTGTGTAGCAAAGCTAGCTATTTAAGTTTCCCTGTTCAATGAAAACATATCTCACAGTGAATTCCTCTCTTAACCTCAAGGCTCTCCCCATCCTCTTTTCTCTGTTCAGCGCATGTTTAAAGGGGCTAATGGACAGAGTGCAGCAGTACTCATCTGCTCCACTCTTAAAGTGTCAAAGGCCAGTGTGGAAGTGCTAGGCAAGATTTTGTTCTTTTCAAATGATTGCAAACCAGAAGTAAATCGGGATAATTTTATTAAGGTAACTATATCCTGTCTGACAAAGATCAGTAAGTGTTTTATTTTTAAAGTCATGCAATTCCATTCCTAAAAATGTAAGTTGTTGCACAATGCATAATTACGGTATTGCTACTGTAAAACCCTTAATTGTCTCTGTGCTTTACATTAAAGGTTAGTGCATCTAAATCTCAGTGTTCACTATATTTAATTTTGTTGGGAGGAGATGCATCATATTGACGCATGAAAACGTTTGAAAATGCACAAGATCATATGGCCAAATGCTTTTGATGGCAAACCTAGTTCTGTAACCTGCTGGTTGCATACATATGTGAAACTGATGCTCCACCCATGAGCTGACACTCCCACCCCCCAAACTCCTTTACATTTTATCTTTTCACTCTGCTGCTTTTTACCAGCTACCCTGAAAGTGAGATGGCTGCAAACTAGAATCTTTCCCACCTAGTTTGCCCAGTTCTCTTCCGGCTATGCAATCCACTGTGCTTATGTTTTTACTTTCTTTCCTTTTACATAATGAATACACAATAACTAACTAGATGTTTCTGCAAAGTAGTGATCAATAGTTTGATCCAGTATGTACATCTACAGATTCACTGCAATACAGTACACTGTAGTAGGCCTCCCAAGCTCGCTTTGCTTTAGGATTGCATTATATATTAGCACCTGCAGGAGATTTGGCCAGACAGAGTCTTTTATAATCATATCCATGTGTGTCCATTCATGGAGCTAACCCTTTACTTTTTACATACTCATCAAGGGCTTGCAAAGTCTACGCACCCACTCGCATAGTAGAGTACATTTAATGAAGGGCAAGTACCATTTGCAGGGAATATTTGACACTTTTAGTTAACATTTACTTTGTTTGCAGTAAATGTCAAATACACATTTCACTGTGCATGAGTAGCCTCTGGGTGGCAGCATTGTGCCAAACAAATAGGGTTTCTAGCGACATGCACCATTTTAGTGAAAGCACATTTCAATTTGTTTGTCAACCATTGCCAAGGGTCGAGTGCCTTTCTCTTAGTTTGGATAAGTAAACTAAGTTACCCGAACCGCAGGTCAAGTGGAATTTTAAAGACGTTTCAAGCCCTGACTCATCTTACTAATGTCTTACTTCAGCGGTACACAAACATGCTGTATTGTTGCTCCTTTTATGTTTTGGGTACAAATAACTTCTGGTGACATTAAACGTATTAGTATAGCATTGCTAATCAAATGGGCTTGCTTGCTAATCAAAAACATTTTAATTAGCAAACTGAGCCAATCTTTTTGAAATCTAATTCATGCCTTGGAGTTAATCTGTCACAAAGAACCAGGCTTCTCTACCGGCATCAGCTAGCCTAGATTTCAAGGGAGTAAAATAAAGTTTGGAAAACGGAAATGTTATTCATGTGCATTAAGATATACAGGTTCCCGATAGCGGGTTTTCTATTTTTTTGTTCGCAGTATTTTCACTCCGAATTAAATTTTTTAGGGAGTATTGGCCGATACACCCCTCGTCTGTAGGGCTGAGTATACACATATTTTACCATGCTGGTTAAAAAAAAAAAATTAAAAAAAAAAAGAAAAGTAGGTGTAATGCAATAAATGTTTTCATCAAGTTGAAATACATTCTAAAAATTAAGTCATGTTTCATGTTTAACAGCAAGAGACTACATTCTTTTAATTCAAGCAGACATCACTCCCAGCAGAACTTGAAATAATGTGTAGTTGGGGTTGGTATTTAGCAGAAGAGACATCACCTCCAACGCAGCTTTAAGTAATAGCCAGTCACAAAATCAGTTTAACAGAAGAGACCCATTTTCAAATGATAGTTTAATAGATGAAATATCACATAAAGGCACCGGGTACACGGCAAAAGGAGACAACTGCTCCCTTGGTCCTCTAGCAATGGTTGAGGAATCTCACTTTGCCCTCATAGAACTGTTTACAGTTTCTGGCTGTACCTCTGAGTTGCAGCTGGCGAATTGTTTAATTGGAGGGGCATAAATATTTTCCCCATATATGCCAGTGTGTGTAGCGAGGGTGCCTGAAAAGAAAAAAAAGTGTTGGGGGATTCCTCTCCCCCAGAGCATTTTTTTCAAAATGCTGCATTTTACAGCTCACTTTTGATTGCAAAATTGGGTAAAATGCCAAACTTTTTTTGCAATTGGTTTTGTAGAGGAACTCAAACAAAATCCAATCGATGCAAGTTGCAAACAGTGCAGAGGAGCATTTCGCCAACCCATTTTCATGATGCCTTTGCCCGCAATATATGCCATAAAAAAATATATATATTTTCATGCTGGCTGCGCCCATTAATTTCCATGCTGGTATTCCAATATAAGCACATATTCGTGTTTGTTTTGCGCATAATGCCAGTAACGATACTATGAGAAAACATGTCCACACTTGTTCCGCCAAAATATGGAAGTAAATTCCATGCCCCAGTAAAAAAACATATGTACTGTTAATGTTCTCATACATTTGTTATACTGGAGTACTAAAGTGATTAAGAAAGCTATTTGTTTACACTAGTTGGTGAAATGTTCCTTTTTTTGTATAATAAAAAGCCAGCTGTTAACCATAGAACTTCGAGCAGACCACTCATTGTGCTTGCATAGTTGTGTATAGTACGATTATGTAGCAGAGATATTGTTTAAGTATTATATGATAGTCTTTTTGACCCCTCGAGTACCCTTTTTGTTGATGTAGTTCTGACCCCTGATACAAGGGTTTACAGTGGGTCTCTCCTTTCTTTAGTCTTACAGTATGAAAACATGTCAAAACTAGCTGCATCAAAATGCCAGCCTTGCCACATGAACACTTATCATGATTGCTTAATCAAAGATTTCCCATAAATAATGTCATGCCACAGTAAGATGTGGCTACACTGGCTGCACCAAAATGCTAGTTTAGAAACATAATAGCACTTCATGCTTGCTTTATCAAAGATGCCCAAAACAAAAATGGTATACCACAATATGAAATGGCTAGACTAGCTGCATACAAATGCCATTCTAGGCAAGTAACGTCTCTTATGCTTAGTTTATCAAAGATGCCCAATACAAAATATAATGCCAGCCACTATTATAGGTGTTATATAGAGAGCCATACCCACCACCTATGGGAATAAGGAAGAGGGGATGGGGCACCGCCAAGGAGTGAAAAAAGACGGGCACATAACGATCTGTAATAACACCATAAAGGCCTTGCAGGGAAATGCAGGGCTATGGTTGCACTATGCCTGCCATCGGCCCAGGGAGCTTATGTACATTTCTACGAGATAGGGACAAACCCCAGGTAAACACACTAGCAGGGATGCCCTCAGGTTGGGCCTCACCCTGGAAACCTGCACTGAGCACATGATCAACACAGCACCGATTAGGGAGGAGGGAGACGAATCTCAGGCTGCATGTCACGAACAAAGCGGCTGAGACAGCACTGGGTGATGTAATGACGGGGCAGCAAGCCAATCCCACGGGCGCTTAAGGGTAGAGGGGAAGTGGACCTGAGCCAGAGAACCACTCCCATAGCTACAAATGCCTTTCGGCAGGTGGATATGGGAATGGGAAAACTGCACAAAGCATTGTGCCTGAGAGGACCAACCAGACCATACGTTTCTGTGTCTCTGGGAGGTGGCCAGACTTCAGAGTATCCAGCACAAGGTCTGCGAAGGCCATGATCAGGCAGGTGCCATGTGAACGTCTCCCTTCCCATGAGAAGGGGGGTGTCTTGTGTTTCTTCGGCAATGGTGCTGACCAATGGCAGAAAAATAAAGTCCCAGCGGTCAGCACAAACGTTATTTAACTAAATGCAAAGAGGTGCGAGAAGCAATATGGTGCCACATATGGGGGTGATGTTTTGGGATACTGTTGACCCATTTGCTCCAATCACATTCCACTAACATACGCTTAGCGCCAAGGATATGATGTAGTTTAGCCAATGAGTTGCATGGTAACATTGGAAAATATGAACATTCGAGGTGCAACTGTTTCTAATGCCGAGACCATTGTATTCAAAGTATTAAACTAATGTTAGCAGCATGGCCAGATGTCAGCTCTCAATCAGTTCTGGTCCACTGTTCTGTTCGATTTGTGCTTGCTCAGCTGTAATAAACAGCATTACATCTGGGGGCGTGGCGCCTGGTTCCAATTCACTGCGTCGTGAGCGTGTGCAGCGTCACCTGATGGATCAGCTGATTTCGCCAGTCAGTGACGCGGGCTCATAGACTCCGCCCCAGATACAAGGCATAAAAGTTGTGCTCGCGGTTACAACAATGCTTCTTATTGTAGCGTTACTCTAAACTACTTCGGCATTATTGATTCCTGAACTGACCCAGACCATTTTACGGACATCTTACCGCTCACCTCTTAACATTGTGGATCCTCCTGTTGCCGACTCGGATTAGTCTTACGGACTGCCTACGGTTTCTCCTTTAGCACTTTTGGATTACCTGTTGGACTCTGTCCTAAGGACTTCCCATGTGAGCTGCATCTCTGCTTACCGCTGCCGTCCCAGAATTTAAGTTGATTCCATTCCGCTCAGAGTTCTGGTCTTCCTGGTGTCTACTAACATCCGACACGGACGGCATAAAGGTGAGAATCCATTTGGGGCGAACACGTGATTACTAGCATTACCATCTTCTTTATTAGGGTTATAGTTAACCTTGGATACATTATACTCTGTATAAATATTGAAGACAACACACCAAACCTACGCCAACTCTTCTTGAGAATTTGTCAGCCTTCATTAACTCCATACCTTCCTTTCTGACTACAAGTGGGCACATTCCAGTCACCAATTCTGATAACAGTGCATATTTGAACGCTCTGCAGGTTAGTGCACCAACTTAGCACTAGTGCGACCACTGTTGTGCCGCTTGGGTTAGTTTCCTATACTAACTTACTGTTTGTTATTTTATCCACGCCGTTGTTTCCTAACTTTGGTTACCTCAATTACTTTGCTGCTCAAATAACCCTGCTGTGGTAAGCCCTGCTTCCTCCTTACCCTGATTTGTTCTATAAACACTAATAGAATTAAGGGGTTTAATGAGTGTCCTCTGTCTTGCCTAGGTCTATACTCTGGGTTCCAACTCATTCCGATTAAGGTATACTGGGGAATTTTGGGAACCCTCTTTACTTGTTCGGCCATCCAGTTAACCAGTTATTTCTTTTAGAGCTTGGTGTAAGCGGTGCACGTGTTCCCCGCTCTTTGGTGTGATTTACTCCTCTGGCTATTATCTCTTACCAGCAGAGGGGTGTATCATAAGAAAGTTTCCTCGAGTTGAGGAGGCCTAGGTACAGGAAGAACCCTGGCTAGAGAGTGGAGTTCTGAGGTTTTACGGTTTGGCTTCCTCAGCCTGATTGACCCAAGGCTCTTCTTCTTGAGGCCCGGCCAGAACAGCGGGGAGTAACACATCTTATGTGCCTAATTGAAGTAACTAATAAAGTAATATGTTCTGCCTTATCTGTGCTGCCTGAAGGACTATCATAACAAATGGCAACAAGCTAGCCCTGATCCAGGCCCCAGAAGGGAAGGAGATTAAAGAGCGGTTGAAGAGATGGACTAGGAAAAGGAAGAGACAAGTAAGGTGCTGCGGGGGGGGTGAACGCAGAAGCAGCATGGGTTTTTGAAGGAATAAGGAGAGGTCCCACCGCCCCAGTGATGTTGTCCCACCACCCAGGGTTAGTAAAGCGGAGTAGACAGTCCACAAACTATTAGAAGAGCAAGTACCTGTCTCTGCCTTGGGAAGAATGACTATGTAATTCTCCATATGAGTTTTCGTTCCAGAGTCGGGGTTGGCCCGTGGTCAGCCGCACCCTTGATCCCTGCGTAGTTTGGGATTTGAGGAAGAATCTGTGCGAGGAAGAATCTGTGCTGCCGTTCCAGTGATTGTGCTGGCAATGCGCAAAATGGAGACGTTTGGGACCCAAGGACGTTTCTGCACTGCGTGTGAGGAAAAGAGAGGGCTGCCCTGCTGCAAGTCTCAATCAAGTTCAGAGCAGGGGCGCAGGCGTGGGAAACACTGTTGGTGCTGTGTGTAAAGGGGGATCTCTGTTGCCCTCCACACCAAAACAGCTTCCAATGACATCACCATGCTGAAGTGCAGAGGCTGGCAACCAGGTGGACCATCAAAGGATTGCGTTCCAAACCTTTGCACTGTAAGCAGGAAGGGCATAGAGGAAGGCACTGTATTGCACCCTTGTTGCATGGCACCCCTCCTGGGAGCATGGTTGCTCCCATGTTGATGTAATGGGTCACGTGGCAGTGGCCACATGACCAATCTAATAAAAGCTACGAGCCGCTTTCGGCTCGGTAGTCACACCCAAACTGGCTCCGGTGTCGTTCCTCCTGTGTGCCTGTCTAGCGCACCACCGTGTGGTGTAGGCCCAGGGACAGGGCCCTCCACGAGGCCGGCGCCCCTGCTGGGCAACGCCGACCTCCACTGCTGTCTGGCCATGTGATCATGGCTGTAGTGGCGACCCCGGCCTGGGTGCCCCCAGAGCCGGGGCTATCGTACGCTGGGTGCCCCCAGCCACGTGGGAAGCTCCAGTGACCTGGAGCGAGTGGGGTGATCCCCACTCCTTGATCTGCGTCGTGATCGCCGCCCACACTGACTGTGTCGGGTGTTCCCGACCGAGTATGGGGACTGCCCGGTGACCCGGAGCGTACCCCCTCGCCCCCCCACTCCTCCCCAACAACCCTGTAGGCACGATGACGCCTTGAGTTCTGATTGGAACCCGGAACTGGGAAGATTTCCCATCCTTCACTGGATGATATAGCACTAACAGACCTGTGAGTGCAGCCACGAGGGACATTTTTTTTTTTGTCAGAACAGGACTAGTGTGACAAAGCAGCAGCTGTCTACTGACATTTTGAGGTAATGGTTGATTTTTAGCCACTCTAGAAAGACGTAGAAATCGATTTGCTGCAACGGAAGGGAAATGCCATAGAGAGTCTCATTTTGTTTCTTGTTAAATGTCATCCATTGTCAATGGCATGCTGGGCTGCCGTTAAACAAGGAGTTTTTATAGACACTATGCTGATTTTTGGTGTGAAGATAGTTCACGTTGGCCTTCATTCATAAAGAATGTTAAGTGCAACGTGAAGTCGTTTTAGAACATTTGTGCCATGGATTTTGCAGTGTGTTGTCCGGCAGCGTTTGTGTGTGAAACATAAAGTAACTATATTGACATTGGTTTGGTGAATGTTTGCAGTGTGGGCCAGCAGAGTTTCTGTGGATGAAAGCTTATAGTTATCACAGGTGTGTGTGTGGTAGATGATTTCTTGCAAGTAGGTTAGTTAGCAAGTAGAACATGTTGAAATAATAGTATAATATTTTGAGGATTTGGAGGACTGGACTTTATTTACTCATGCTGCAGCTTGGAGCATATGCTTTGCTTTGGGACTGGACTTGCATAAAAATTAGTTTCGGTTTACTGTGATGCTGTATGGTGAGGTTGATTTGCATGTATCAACTGTATACTAAATAGGTTATGTGCCGAGGTTGTTAGCATAACCGTTTTGAGGATTTGCGGATCGTGTGAAGGACTTGGAGGCGATATTCCAGATTTGAGGAAATTTGGAATACTCAATGGAAAGCGCTCTCATTGCGCCGTAGTTTTAATTGATCTGCACCATTGTATTTGCAGTGCAGACATGTTGAGATCATTTGTATTATCTGATGGTGTGTATTTTAGTTAGTGCGATGAAGTATGTCTGTGTGAGTATGTGCACAGCGAGGTTAGTGCATTTAGAACACTGTGTCTTGCTTGATGGGTGTGTACCACAGTGAGTGTGATGGCGTACGCCTGTGTGTGACGGTATAGTCATGCTAGTGAGCCACAGAACCCTGTTGCAGTCAGGGTGATGACATGCATCTGTGTGTGAGTGTGCGGTCATGCTAGAGTGCCTTAGAATCTGTGCCTCATGGGCAGGTTAGTGTATGGGTCAAAGGTGTAATAGTTTGATTGCCCTCGGTGGGCAAGTTAGTGCTTGTGGTCAAAGGCTTGAGTTTTACTGGCCCGAGGGGTAAAAAGGCTGTTTCATGCTTGCTGGATGCTGAGTGTTGTTAATGCTGTGGCATGAAGTGAATACTGCTCCCAGTATTCGCGTAAAACTTTTAGTAGTTCGTAACATAACTGTAGGATTGGATCCTAGTTGCCATTTTGTGGAGGTTTGCCTTTGACAATATTGTGGAAACAAAATGTCAGCATTTTGGCCGGCAATACTGTGCGTTATCCCCAGCGTATGCTGTTGGTTCTTGGTACATCCAAGTGTTGAGTTGTGGCACCGATTTTACCGCTGTCTTGAAAGTTGTTTTGTGTGTTGCTGGTTGCACGTTTGTCTGGCCAACAAACCTGCATTTTTGCGTGTGGTTTGGATTTTCTGTCCTTGGGCACACTGGTGGTGGTACTGTGGTGCGGTTTTGCCATTCTGTGTTGTGGTGTTGTGGTTTGTGTTTTTGTCCCTGCTGGGTGTGTCTGGAATTCACCTTTGTGTGTGCATTTGTTCCGTTTGGTGTTCTGGTATCTTGCTTTCAGAGTGATGGCCATGCTCGGTGTTGGAGTCTGTTGGAGTGTTAGGTACGTGTTTGTTGAGTGGCTCACCTGTGTGTCAGTGCCCGTTTTGGGCAGTTGTGCTTAGGGGTAGCAGTCCTAAGACCGCTCTGTGGCAGCAAGGGATAAAAGGTGTTCTTTGTTGCAGGAGGTATTGAGTGTTGGTTTGGTTGCCCTTGGTGGGAAAGTTAGTGCGTAGGGGCGATTCATGGGTGGCAGAAACGAACAGAAGATGCTTGGTATTTTGCTTTGGTGGCTTGAGAACGTTGTTTTGGTTGGCCCAGGTAAGTTACTGGTAAGTTAGTTACGCCCCTTTGGTAGGTTTCTTCCCTGCATTTGGCTGGTTGTGATGTTGGGTCAGCTGGAGTGCGAGTGCAGGTTGTGTCTTCTTGTTTGATGGAGAGGAGGCGTTTTATGTTGCTGTGTTTTTGGTTGGGAAGTGTTATGACTGAACTTGAAAGTGTGCAGAGTTTGAATGATGTCAGTGACTGAGTGATGTCATGTGTAGAATGTTGGATGAGTTGGAATGTTGTCCTGTGCGAGTGTTCCACCTAAGACAGTGTAGCCTGGGTGGTGGGAGCCAGTGGGATTCCTCCCTGCTCCTACACTTGTCCCGTCATTTTATGTGCCTAATTGAAGTAACTAATAAAGTAATACGTTCTGCCTTACCTGTGCTGCCTGAAGAACTCTCCATCATAAGATACACGCAGTCTGAAGTTTCGGCACAAGAAAGACCAGCATTTTGTGGAAATTGGACTAAAAACACGAAGGGCTCAGCAAGCAATATTTAACAACATGAAAGAACTAGGCCGGGCAGGCCTTAATGTATTCAAAGCGATGGAAGAAGACCTGTCAAGGGGTTCCCCCAATACGATGAGCCCTTTGGATGGAGAAAGATGCAAAAAAGAGGGCAATGCTGGAACAACTAAGATGTCAGAGTCAAGACCAGATCTGGGTAAAAGCACAAATGGAAACCTGTTGTCAAAACTCCCCGAAATGATCTCCCAAATATTTGAAAAACTAGGAGCGGAGGCAAACGGTCTTTAGGCAAAGTGGTTTGAATCTGACGAGCTGTAAGACGCGGGGTCCCGGCCTGTTTAAAAGGAAGAAACTCGAAGATGATCTTTTGGGGCCAAATGACATTCTGTTATTCCTGGAGACTTGGTTGGTAAACCCTATTGAGATCGAGGGATTTTCAATTCAGAACATCCAGGCATTACAAAAAGCCAAGGGGAGACCATCAGGGGGTCTCCTCTTGGCAATCAAAAACTCCATCACTAACTCAATAATGCAACTGTGCAACAATCCCATTGGAATACAAGCATGTAAAATCGATCTAAAAATAGATATGCCACACCCTGAAGTGGTAATTGTTAACATCTACTGAAACCCTGCCCGCTCAGAACTCCAGCACTTTTTTGCGGAATTGGACTCCCTACTGACAAGGGTGAAGACTGATTTTGGGGGAATAAATATCCTCCTGGCAGACTATTTTAAACGCAGAGTGCACTAGTCACGATAGTAGCAAGCCCCGTCAACTAGGAAGGAAACCAAGAAAAGCCCAAATTTGGCTGGAATTTTTGTCCGCATGGGACTTAGAGATGATGCGGGGGACGGCTCCGATGGGTGAAACTGTTCGTGACTTGGCGCAGGGGGGAATTCAGCATCTACGCTGGACTACATCTTTGTGTCATCAGGCCTATCATGTCTACGCTCAAGCTTAGTTGTCAAACACGAAGGAGGGAGCAGCCATGCAAGGTTGGAAATGTCCTTTCCTGGCATGCAAGGTACACAAAGTGCCATGAATGGGCAGGAAGTAGAGGGCTTTAAGGGAAAACAGAGTGACAAAGTATAAACAAGGTGGGAAAACCCTCAATGAGAAACTAGGAGAAATACATAACTGGACCTGGAGGGAAGAGTCCACCCAGAAAAATTTGGAAAGTTGATCTTGTCGATACACCCACAGAGTAAGATAAGCTCCAACCCGATGCAAGAACACTTTCATATCGTCCATGAGGAGACCCAAAGGAAAAAAAGGGAACTTAGGCGCATAATGCATGGCTTGAAAAAAAAAAGCATAGTGACCCCCTCATATTCCACCACAAAGTAACAAAAGTAAAGCAGACCTATAGGAATTGGTTAAAAAAATCAGAAGCACCAACGGTTACATCAGGATGGAGAGCAAATGTTACACCTGTTAAGTCAGAGTTAACTCCAGGAACTTTCTGGGCGGTGGTGGGTCAACTAGAAATGGGGTTCAACAGCTCCCTGTGTAATTTAGTCCCAAAAGTAAAATCGGTGGACTATCTCTCGGGCAACTTTGAAGGCTGTGGGGAAACAAAAACCAATATGGTTAAGAGGCTCCCTGGCATCTTACATTTGAAGAGCAAGATATTCTTGAAATAATAACCAAATCATCTACATCCAAAGCTGCAGGCCCAAACGGTCTGACCCATCAGGTCTTGAGAAACAAACCAAAACTTTGGGCCAAGATATTAAACTCTCTTTTCAGAGAAATCTCAAAGAATCGTACATTTCCCCCCTCCCAGAAAAACGCACTCGTCATTCCATTCTTCAAGGAGGGTGATTGGCTAAACCCGGCAAATTACCAGCCAATCCCCCTCCTTGACATTGACAGCAAGGTGTTCATGAAATTATTGGTGAAGGAGTTATCACAGTGGGCGGAGACAAGGCAGATTCTCTCATGCCATCAGACCGGGATTGGCTACCAGCCTCAATGGTCTAATCCTAAACCTTGTAAGTGAAAAATCCAGGGAGAAAGTGGACACCCCGCTCTACGGGGCATGGGTAGATCTATCCATGTGGATAGATCCCTGCTCTGGAGGAAACTATACAGCTGGGGGATTCCAGATTCCCTGTTGGCAATGCTAATTGATCTTCACAGAAATAGCACCATAAGACTGCGGCTGGACGCACAAGGACATCTGTCAGAATACATACATGTCTTTAGAGGTGTAAGGCAAGGCTGCCTGGGCGCTCCATTGTTCTTTACTCTTTTTTTGTCAGACCTGGGTGCATTTCTGCTTTCCTCAGTGTTGGTCAGTCCAGTGATCAAATGGAAGGAGGATTCAATGGCTGGCCTACGCGGACGACATAGTACTCCTGGACAGGTCTGCAGCAGGCCTGCAACGTCTCCTAAATAAGCTTGGGGAGTATGCTAGCTTAAATGGGCTTTCAATCAGCCCTCTAAAATCCGAACTCCGGGGCTTTAAGCATCCAAGAAAGAAAATTGGCTATGGAAATTGGGTTCTAGAGGGGAAACCCATCCCATGGGTTGAAGAGTTAACACATCTGGGATATGAGATATATGCCGCCCAGCAAAAAGTAAAGCTGAAATGGCGATTAAGGAGAAAGTCGCACAAATAACACCTCAAATGAAAAAACTAAAACGCTAAGTACTGCAGATTTTCTATTGCACCCCTAATCAGATTCTATATGGAAAAAGCAATTCCGGTCATACTTTATGGTATGGAGGCAAAACCATTGCTTTGGCACATAAATTGGAACAAGCTGGAGGGCCCGCTCTGGAAAAGAACCCTTGGTCTCCCGATTTGCACACCAATCCAGAGTCTACGATTTGAACTGGGCCTAGTACCCCTGGGGTGTCGAGCAGACTGGAAGCTAATCACACTGCATCGGGAAATAATCACAGCAGAAAAGAACTCGCTTTAAGGGGATGTAAAAGAGCACTTAAAAAACTCAAGATCTTAGATACTTCTCAGTCTGGAGTAGAAAACAAGAGAAACCCTGAACAGACTTGATCTGATTTTGGAAACCCTAGTTACAACCCCTTTGAAAGTGAAGAGGTCATTAGAAACAAGTGATTGGATAGATACAATCACGGGAGTGAGATCTCTGAACCCCCCCAAATCTATTTCTTAAAGTGGAAAAAAATCAGGATGCTTACCACTATATCTACAAAAATTTCCAGATAATACCTTGAGAAATAACTTTTAGACTCAGGCTAAACATTGCTCACGCCGGGGAAATATTGGCAAAGAGAAACCAGGGGGACCAGGCAAAAAAGCTCTGTGGACAATGCGAATCACCCTGTAAAGAATAACTAAGACCCTTACTAATGGAGTGCGAGGGTACCTTGGAAGCCAGACTACTATTATTCAGGAGATTCGTGGCCCGGGAGGTTGGCCTGATAGAGTTTTTTTGGGACAGAATGATAGCCGGTCATGAGACCCTATTAACAGCATAACAGTGCAAGTACTAGAAAGAAGTACCATCAAAATATAAAGGGAAAACATATGAAGCACGAAAGATGGCTTCTATGTCAAGGACCCAGTCCCCCCTGTGGTCCATAGACTCCTCTTTTTCCTCTGTTGCTTTTAATATGGGTTTTTGCTCATCCTGAAGTTTTATACATTGTTTTGACTGTGCACTTTGTAAAGGTTTTTCTTTTAAAACCAAAACAAAAATAGAAAAAATAAATAACATACACGCAGTATGTCCCTCCTCACATGCCATCGCTCAATCGGTCACCTAACTGAAATAGCTTCAGTTTATAGGTACCACTGAAGCACCACCTAATAACCCAAACCAAAAAAAAAGGAGTCATCCTTGCCATATATAATGGAAAAAAACTGTTGGGAGTGAAAAGACCCAGAGAGAATTGCCATGTCACGCTTCATGGGCAAGCTATATCTTTTCTCAATGGAAGAGGTCAAGCTGCGCACTTCATTTAAGGTTGACTCCCCGTTACCTAGTTTAACTGGGTGGCCCTCAATTACAACAAAGGAAAGGGCAGTTTGGGACCCCACAAAGGGAAAGGTCGACTCAGCAATCAAAAAATAACTTTACAGGGACACATCTTTCCATGAGGATAAGCATCTTAAAGGACTATAGTTCTAATTAATGACTTTCAGGCAACTAATGAAAAGATGGAGGAGGGGTGGTGCGGGGTTGACTGCTTTGATCGAGGCCATGCATCAGGAGGCTGAATTCTTGTTGGTTGTGGCTTATGATGAGATTAGAGGAGCAGCACCGACAATGGGCAAAACAGTAGCAGCCCGGAGCTAGAGTATTGAACCACTGAGAATGCTCATTAGACAGCAGTTCCTTCCATGCAGGGTTCGAAATGGAGGGCAGCTGGGAGCCATTTAGCTCCTGCTTGTGGCCTACAAGTACCTGGTTAACTTGCTACCAACAACTACCAGGAGCTACTTTTGGCTCCCCAGGCCAACTGATAACCAACAAACACACCATTGTGAATTTAACTCTGTGCGTTTGGGACAATTTATAAAATAAACATTAGTACACATCTATACAACATTTAAAAACACAAAGGGTCATAAATAATAGCCAAAATGTTATGTTTGCATCCTATGTGGAAGTCAGATTTGCAGAATGCTTTGCACGAGCTCCTCGTTTCCCATTTGTAGCTCCTAGTCGCTGGTTAATACTGTATACCTATAGCTGCAGTCTTAATTTCCACCCCCTGCTTCCACTGAACCAAACTTTTAGGTTATCAGTTAGAGATGGTGCATTATGTCCAAAGACAGGTCAGGCATGGCTGGGCTTTAAGGAAGAACAGACGGTCAAACCCACAGAAGTGTCAGTAGTCCCGAACATCAGACCAAGAAATAGTGCCAATGCTGGATGAGCAAGATCAGTCTTCAGGAGGCAGGTATCAGAACCTAATGTCAGTCAGGAAGCTGGGATTTTCCAGACAAATCACAGTTATCCCGACTACACCAAGGATTTGCTGGTGCAGGCAGACCGACATCCTTTGTTCATAGGGGAAGATTACATGCGACCCATGGGTAGCCCGAATCCTAAATTCAGATTACAGTACAGAGTTACAAATCATCCCCCCGCGCCCCTCTAGCCCCCCCCACCCCTGTTATGCTTGAGCTAAAACATGGCGCTGGTGCGCAGTGTATTCTGGGGGCACTCAGAGCCATAATGGATATTTACTTCATGCCGCAGTGAAAAGTTGTACTTATTTCGCTGAGAGCTGAATTTACTTTGCTGAATAAAACATGCTTTCCAAACCTGGTATGCAGTCAAGGACATTCTGCTGGGAAAGCTGGCTTTGTTGTGTCTTGTTATGGGACCGTTTTCCGTGGCGCTTGTTCTTAGAGGAGGGAAGCGCTTTGCTCCTTGAGGTTACTGTCGGTTGACCCACCTGGCAACCAACGGTTGCCCATCAATGCACAAGTGCATTTGCCAGAAGGTTCGAGAAATTACCATCCCTTTTTGAGAAGTGCATATATGCGGAACCCCTCAACGGTCAGACGGGACAAGTACAAAGACCTCAGTCGGAGGGGGGACGCTTCCGTCCGGCATACCTGTGGGCTGTTGTGCTCTCGGCCTGGCTGTTATCGGGGTCTTCCAGCCGCTTCTGGCGAGATGAGGGATTCAGTTACGCCCACGGTGATGTATTTTCTTTTGAATTCTCTGTCTTTTCTGTGATTTATTTCTGTGTTATCACTTGTTGCTTCCAAGCTTTGAATAAATAGCCGTATAAGTGCTCATTATTTTCTAAGAGTGTGTGTGGTTGTAATTCACTGCATCGTCTACCTGCGTTTAAAGTATTTGCTCCGTAATTGCACTGGTGATTAATGACTGTCCGTGCACTCTGGGCGAGCAATACATTTTGGCGCTGTGAGCAGGGTATTTGTGATGAATTGTTCCAAATATTAAAGAATCTGTTTGAACGCAGATAGGCTTTGTTTACATTGCAAGCGAAAGTAATTTGGCAGCGAGTGTTGGACTGTGTTAATCTGTTTTTTTTTCCTTTCTTCTTTTTTTGGTGTGTGCATGCCTGTGCGAGTGACTGCAGTGTGGAAAGGAAAAAAAATAAAAGAAAATTAGAGGTTTTGTACATTATTACAATGATGAATAGTTTGTTCAGGAAAAAGAGCGTTCCCGCTGGCGGTAAATGTTCTGATGTTATCATTCCAGGCTTGACTAAGAGCCCATATGATAAATTGGCCCAGGTGTGGGCATGCGGCGCGGGGCTAAGCGAAACATGAGTTCAGGGATTGGGAGATGCTGATCCGTCTGATGTAATGTTGTGCTTACAACAAGTTTCAGTGGAAAGGGGAAGGGAATGTGCTGCGCTGGGTAGGCGGGGTTGGGTCCTCCTGTATGCCTATAGGAAAATACATCAAAGGAATTTGGAAATGAAAAATGAGATTTTGCGATTGGAAAGAGAGCTGGCTGCAGAAAGGCAGACTGCGTTAATGCAGCAAATTCAAATGAAACTTTTTAAAGATAAGGCTGACACATACCAGGCTGTGGCCGAGAGGGCAGCAGTCAGAGTAGCCGGTATAAGTATAGGAAAAGACGGGGAGGGGTCAACCAAAGAAAGGTGGCAGCTGTAATCGCTACCGCCAGTGTGGACTGGGATTCGGATAATTGGGATGGTGACATTTTTGACTCAACCAGTCCAGAGAGTAGTTCAGCAAATGAGTCAGACCCCAAAACGGAAATTAAGCAGACGACAGTGGTTGCTAAGCCAGTTAGAAGACGGCGAGCCGGGCCCAACCCGCAGAATCCTGCATGCGGGGTTGTGGATTTAACCACGCTGGAGGATTACACCCAGCAGGAGGTTGGGGAAATTATTACCCGTTTGAGGCAAAAATCAGGGGAACCTTTATTGACATGGATGGTGAGGTTGCTAGATGGGGCGCGGCGGGGTTGTTGGTAGATTCCACGGACTCACCGCGTTTTCTACCCTTGTCAACTGACACCAATGTACAAGAGGTCTTAAGGGCAGGGCCGCCCCCTGATGAGAATGGTCACGAGTCTTTGTTGCACCTAGCAGCCCAAGCATGTAACCGTAAATACCCCATTACCACAGGTTGGCCTAGCGAGGAAACAAAGTGGTATACTTTGAAAGAGGTAATTCAAAAAGGTCAGAGAGCATGCTATGAACCAAGCGGGTAGCAATGAAGCAATACCGCATTCCTGGGGGGCACAAGGAAATTTCAGACACCATCAAAGGGTATATGGAGGCGGGTGTGTTATGCCCTATCACCACCGCATGGAACAATCCTCTCTGGCCTATTAAAAAGGCGGATGGGTCTTGGAGGATGACGGTGGATTACCGTGAGTTGAATAAACACACTACTCCCTTAGTGCCCGCGGTCCCAGATGCCATTACCTTGATTGAGAATGTCCAAAAGTTTGAGGGCACTTAGTATGCAGTGGTAGATTTAGCCAATGCATTTTCCTCTGTGCCAATTGCTGAAGAGTGCCAAGAGCAGTTTGCATTTTCATGGAGCAGGCGTCAGAACACCTTTACAAGGTTACCTATGGCGTACATACATAGCTCGACTATCTGTCACCGGCTGGTATCAGAGCACTTGGACAAGATATTGTGTAAACCTGACATGCAAATCTCTCACTACATTGATGATATTTTGATTCAGGGCACGGATGAGCGCAGTGTGCAAAACCAGTTAGAAGTCATTATGGAAGGATTGAAGGAAGGGTGGGAGATTAACCCGAATAAAATTCAAGGCCCAGCTGAAACAGTGATATTCCTAGGGATTCAGTAGCATAATGGGCATCGAGAAATGGTGCCGAAGGCCCGACAGAAAATACTTGAGTTCACCACTCCAATGAACAAAAAGCAAGCTCAGCACTTTATAGGGCTGTTTGGGTTCTGGAGACAGCACATTCCCCATTTAGGGCAGATACTGGCACCCCTCTACAAAGTGACACGAAAGAAATATAAGTTTCAGTGGGGGGAAGAGCAGCAGAAAGCATTTGATTTAGTGAAAGACACCGTGCAGCAGGTGCTTGATTTATGGCCATTGAAGGAAGGCGAAGTGGAATTTAATGTGTCTGTACAAGACAATTATGCTTACTGGAGTGTGTGGCAGAAACAGGACAGGAAACGTGTGCTATTGGGGTTCTGGATTCGTAAATTACCCGATGCTGGTAACTAATACACTCTGTTTGAGAAGAAGTTGCTAGCATGTTATTGGTCCCTTGTTGATACCGAGCAAATGACGGTGGGCCATGATGTATTGATGAGGCCAGAAATACTGATTATGCAATGGGTACTGAGCTCTCCTAAAACACATAGAATAGGACATGCTCAAGAAGCCAGCATAATTAAATGGAAATGGTACATTCAAGACAAGGCCAAATCAGGGAAGGGTGGAGTTGCGAAATTACATGAGCAAGTAGCCAACATACCGCCCTCAGATTACATACCACCGGACGTGCCTGAAAAACGCGAGTCTCCCGTGAAATGGGGAGTACCTTATGGCGATCTGACCGTGGAGCAGACAGTGAGTATGCCTGGTTCACGGATGGCTCAGCCCGATGTGGGAACTGAGCGATACTGGAAAGCAGTGTCGTACAATCCCAAGACAAAAAAGATTTTGACCTCAGGGAAAGGGAAGAGCAGTCAGTTTGCAGAGATTTACGCAGTTTACCAGGCATTGAAACAAGCGACCCCTGGCTGATGTCATTTGTACACAGATTCATGGACAGTGGCAAATGGGTTGGCAGTGTGGTTACCAACCTGGCAAAAGAATGGGTGGAAGATTCATTCAAAAGAGTTGTGGGGAAAAGAACTGTAGCAAGATATTGCAGAAATGTTATCACAAAGTGAAGTCACTGTGTATCATGTGGATGCGCATTGTGCTACAGACTCATTAGAACGTTGGTTTAATTCTGTTGCAGATGAACACACCAAGATTTCATCTGTGGATGCGGAGGCTCAGGAAGACGATTTGGAGGGTTTGGCCAAGTGGGCTCACCAGTAATGTGGGCACCTTGGAGAAAAGGCTATCAGGTGGGCACAAGCTCGAGGAATCAGTATTCCTTTAGAGGTAGTGAAAACGATCATTTTGCAATGTCCAGTGTGCCAGCACCAACAGCATAGGCCTATCCGTCAGATTGTTTGGGGTACATTACAAAGAGGAAAATTACCAGGTCAAATTTGGCAGATTGATTATATCGGTCCCCTGCCAATCAGTAAAGGTTGTCAGTATGCATGCACTATTGTGGAAACATACTCAGGATATATGATGGTTTTGCCGTGCAAGCGTGCCACACAACTGAACACCATTAGGTTGTTAGATCAGATCATATTGCATTACGGAGTGCCTTTGCAGATTCAAAGTGACAATGGATCACACTTCAAAGGCAAATTGATACAGGAATATTGTCAGGAAAAGAGCATTGAGTGGCTCTACCATGTGCCTTATTACCCTGCCGCTTCAGGGCTGATTGAACAAATGAATGGGTTGTTGAAAGAATCGCTGTGCAAATCTGGAGATGGCAATTTGGCAGGCTGGCGTGATCGTGTGTTTGATGCAGTGCAAGTGCTAAACAATAGGCCTGTGAATGAGCATGGAACTCCTTTGATGCGGCTAATGACTCCTGCTTTACAAATTCAACCCAATTCAGTCAGAGAAACTCTATTGTACTGGGAAATTACCCCGGGTCTTTAGCTCCCTATCGGGCGACTCCAGAGTCAGCAGGGGTAGACTTGCATTCCCATGAGGAAATCAGATTAGACCCAAGAGGGATTGTTGTAATTGAAACAGGGATTGGAGTAGAGATTTCCCTAGAGCATATGGGATGGATTGCCCCTAGATCTGGCCTAGCATTGAAGGGAGTTCAAGTGTTGGGAGGGGTAATTGATGCCGATTACCAAGGCTGAGATCAAAGTCATCCTGATGAATAGTGGGGACCAATTGTTACTGATCCACAAGGGCGATTGGGTGGCCCAACTGATTATTATCCCCGTTAAGTTGTCCATGATTAAGAAGGGGGAGCCTCCTACAGTGTTAACTACCCGTGGGGATCATGGTTTTGGCTCTTCAGACAGTATGGTACCGGGTGAAAAGGTGTGGGTGGAAAGGCCAAGTGGCTCACCAGTGCCCGCAGATGTCATTGCATCAGGCAAAGACCAAGTAGTTTTAGTAATGGAGCCCGGTAGAAAGAAATGGCAATATGTGCCCGCAGACAAATGTTACCCGAGAGAGTGATGTACAACACCGATATCTCTTTTCTGGGTTTGCCTTGTAGATCCTGTGTCTGGCTGGTGTAATTGTGGAACTAAACGGACTCCGTTCGGGAGAGTTAAACGGCATGCTGCTACCAATGAAAAATGTCACATCTGTGCCAGCGATCAAGGAGAAACTGATCATGATGAGTAATGATGTCCAAAAGCAGCCCTATGCCGAAAAGCCAGCCAGACCGAAGACATGGATTCATGAAATGGGGCAAACACGTCAGGCGCAAGTGAAAACAACATTGATACCAGTTATGCGAGAGGCATCTTCAGGACGGCGAAAACATGCTCCCATGATCACCCAAACGGAGAATATGTGGACATACCCGGCACAACAGGTGCTCAACATTACGCACGTTTGCCTTACTGATGTGCCCAATGCTGAAGCCTTACTGACTACGTGCTTAGTAGCAGTGCCGATGCCAGTTCCGGTTCTAAAGCATATGTTAGGCGTCACGCACAATGATTCTTTGGTTCAAGATTCCGATATCAGGCAATTCTTTTCCGTCTATGAGTACTGCAGGTTTTGCCAGGAAACAGATCGCAAATGGAGAAATTTGACACGTATTATAACCTATAATATAACTCAAGGTTATGTGCGTTACCTTATGACATGCAATGCAAAAGAAATTGGCAAATGCCAACAGCTCAATTTAACCAAACAGCAAAATCACACTGTGTTCGAGAAACAATTGTGTTTGCGAGTTCCACGCACATGTACCAGTGTGAATAACACTGTCTTGTAATCATACAGTGATAGCTGCCAGTCATTTGAATCATGTGAAACTTCCAACAGGATGGCTCTTTTCATGTGGCAACATCACATACACTTATATTCCAGCTAACATTTCCGGAGGTCCTTGTGCCTTAACTCGATTAGGACTAATGATGTTCCCTTGACACCCAGCGATATCTCGAGGCAAAAGGTCAACTTTTGAGTCTGTGGGTCTATCCCCCGATTGTGATTAACATGTGCATTTGCTATCAGAAGCTGAGGTTCTAGTATTAACCCTTTCATTAGTAGGAGTTTGGGGTTTAGCTGCTGGGCGTTACAAATCTTTGATCAAATTAGCATGTTTAGTAGTCAAAGGACTCAATCATACTTCTCAGGCGTTAGACGAGTTACTCCTTGATAGCAAGGTTATTAGAAAAGCAACTTTGCAAAACAGGGCTGCTGTTGATTATCTATTGCTAAAGCATAATTTAGGTTGTAACGCAGTTGAAGGTATGTGTTCTTTCAATCTAAGTGACCATTCACGATCCATTGAAAGTCATATTCGAGGTCTGAGGGATCTCATTTCTCAAGTGTCCCAAGATCATAATGGGAATTGGTGGGATTGGTTATTTTCATGGATTCCTGATATTGGGGGTACACTGCGTTACGCTTTTGCTTGTATTTGCATTATATTAGCTATCATAATAGCTTGTTGTTGTTGTATTCAATGCATTCCCAACTTAGTTTTAATATTTCGTCGGTTTCAGAGACCGGCTCCTCTGCCACTGGGCTATGGAAGATAAATATCCAAGGGTGGAATTGTTATGCTTGAGCTAAAACATGGCGCTGGTGTGCAGTGTATTCTGGGAGCACTCAGAGCCATAATGGATATTTACTTCATGCTGCAGTGAAAAGCTGTAATTATTTTGCTGAGAGCTGAATTTACTTTGCTGAAGAAAACATGATTTCCAAACCTGGTATGCAGTCAAGGACATTCTGCTGGGAAAGCTGGCTTTGTTGTGTCTTGTTATGATTTACGGGACTGTTTTCCGTGGCGCTGGTTCTAAGAGGAGGGAAGCGCTTTGCTCCTTGAGGTGACCCAGCTGGCAACCAACAGTTGCCCATCAATGCGCAAGTGCATTTGCAAGAAGGTTCGAGAAATTACCACCCTTTTTTGAGGAGTGCATATATGCGGAACCCCTCAACGGTCAGACGGGACAAGTACAAAGACCTCAGTCGGAGGGGGGACGCTTCCATCCGGCATACCTGTGGGCTGTTGTGCTCTCGGCCTGGCCGTTATCAGCGTCTTCCAGCCGCTTCTGGCGAGATGAGGGATTCAGTTACGCCCACGGTGATGTATTTTCTTTTGAATTCTCTTTCTTTTCTGTGATTTATTTCTGTGTTATCACTTATTGCTTCCAAGCTTTGAATAAATAGCTGTATAAGTGCTCATTATTTTCTAAGAGTGTGTGTGGTTTTAAGTCATTGCGTCGTCTACCTACGTTTAAAGTATTGGCTCCGTAATTGCACTGGTGATTAATGACTGTCCGTGCACTCTGGGCGAGCAATACAACCCCCAAGCACCACAACTGCTGACACCTATTCCAAGGAATGTGGCTCAGTAAGCAAGCGCTCACCGGAGAAATTCTGAGTCGATTTATAGAAAGGTTCCATTGCAGAAGTTCCTTGGGGAGAAGAGGGCATCGGGTACTAATCCATGGCATTAGTTTCCCCAAGTCCCAGGAGGTTTTTGGATGGTCTTGAGCCACAAGGGAGGAAACAGGTTTGCAAGATAGATAAGATTTAAAATGGAATCCCTTTAAAAAGTTTAAAGGTGCAACCCTCTCCTACTGGAAGGGAGGCTATTTAACATCCCAGGACTAACTACATGTGTATCATTATCTACCTTACGCATCAATTCCTGTCATTTGCCATCGGAGGGATACACCTCCAGTTTACAACACCGTCTTTTCAGGTTTCAATCAGAATCACAAGATCTCACAAATATGCAGGCACCGCCTGGTGGGCTTGTTCAATGAGAAATGTACATCAGGGAAGCTGGTGGAAGAAAGCACTCTGGCATCCTATGTGATGCTGGACATGTAAGGGCTGACGGTGATTAAAAAGAAGTTGCATCTGCTCCATACTCAGGAATACTACTACATTGGCGTATTTTCAAAACAGATACACTGTTTGTACATCTATGCTAGGACAGTTGAGTCACTGTTCAGTGAGGGATGGGGAGGCTGGAGCAGAGTTTTAACAGGATCTATGGGGAGACTGCAAGACTCTGGCTGAAGTTACAGGTTCTGATGGAGCCCATATCGTTGTCACACCTTGAGCTTGTCTGCACTATTGACTCCCTGTCCCACCTGCATTTGGAGTTGACACCAGGCTTGCAGGACTACGAAGTGATGATTCATATGTCCTTCTGGGACAAGTAGCTGTGGTAAATGGCTCCCAGAAAGTTGATGAAGGCGTTTCCTCTCAACCCGCCATAGCCTTTGGTCCCCACAATGGATGCCAGCATAGTAGAGTGGGCAGGGTTTTTGGTTCAAGAGACAACCCAAACTCAGCAGACCTTGGAAGAGAAGACTGTCCTCGAACTGCAGGGATCTGAGAAGATAGTGCGGGCAATGAAGTTACTTGCCACGTCAACACAGGGGAGACTGTTCCACGTCTGATCAGACAGCCCCACAGTATATGTTGATTGTCAAGGAGGGACAAAGTTCAGACCCTTTGAGTGTGTCGCAGCGGTTCTGGGCTTCTGACAGAGAAGCACAGCCTGTCTTGGAGCCACTGACATTTGAGGGGGAAAACTCTAGCAGACTCAGTGAGCATGTAATTTCTGACACCAGCAGTCAAGAGACTGACCAAGGGGAAATAATTCATGGTGATTACCAGCCTTTTGAAATTACAGTACATACATGTTTGCTTTGACAGAGAACACTTTCCAGCCTCGTTTTGTGTTTAAAGGTTTCATGAGCAGGGGGGTCCTGGGTGACAGATAGGATGTATCTACTCTTTCCCCCAAATTCCATGCATAGCACACAAGACCAGGAACAGTAGATACACAGTGATGATGGTGAACCGCCAAGGACTCTTGAGATTTAGATCTCCACAACACTACCCCAGCTCCTGCAGCGAGCACTGTTGCCCATATTGGTCCCCCTAAATTTCAACCTCAGGTGTTCATATTGACAAGATGTCTACCACACAACTGAAGATGGATATTCAAAGAAGGTTTACTCGGACAAGATATATTTGGATCTGGTGGACATGCTGTGATCCATCCAAGGATCTCATACGCCATCAACTCCTGGGGGGTCTTTTTGTGCACTGTGCAGGCAGAATTAGATTCTTAGTGCCAGGCCCCAACATTTGCCCAGTTTCTTTAAAGGGGTTTCCAGATAAGACAAGCCCATTCCACGCTACTGGGCCTCCATCAGGGTTAAGGGATCCCTGGGGAGGCTGGGCAGACTCCCTGATAACAGGCTCCCAGATTCAGCACTTTGGCATCTACCCGGGATCTTCCCATGGTACCCTGTGCCATAAAGGATGCACATTTCAGACTCTGGATTCTGCAGAGCCTAAGTGTCTGACTATGAAGACAATTTTCTTGGTGACCATTACTTCGGCCAGGAAGATAGGAATTAGGGATCCTTTTTTGTAACTGTCCCTTCTTGGAAATTTCCTGAGGCCCTCACCTTAAAGCGTGACCCTGCTTTTTGGCCAAAGGTTGCGTCATCTTTCCACTTCTGCAAGAAAAAATAATATTCCTTCCCTATGCGGGGGTTGGGTGGGAAAGAAGCTGTGGCACACTTAAATGAGAGAAGCCCATATCTCTTATTTTAGCTCCCTTTTATAGGTCCAACAACCTATTTGTCACTTATGGAGCCCCAACAGAGAGCGAAGGCCTCTACTCTTCCCCCACCAAGTGGCCCAAAGGCATCATTTCATTAGCCTACTACCTGAGAAGGTTGAGATGACTGGTGGAAGTTCAGGGATGCTCTTTCCGGGATGTGGCAACCAGGAAAGCTCATCTGCAGGGCTGTGACTTTGTCCTCCCCAATGACTTTCGTACATTATCATTGCCTACACGTACCAGGGGTAGCAGACCAGCGTTTTGCCTACGTAGTTCTACTGGCTTCGAGACCTTGACTTTGAACTTCAATGAGAATAAAGGTTGTTCACTAGGTCTAAAGGTAGGAGCAGTCCAGGAAGAAGTTAACCTGCTGAGACAGGACATGCGGACGCTTGCTGAGCGTATTGGAAACTTGGAGAAGGAAGTGGCCCCGAACACAGCGGCATGTGCCGCCCACGGGTCGGAACTCCATGCCCTTGTGCAGAGGGTAGGCAACCTGGAAAGCAGGGCGGAGGAGGCAGAAGGGCGCGCTCGGCGCAATAACATTCGTATTGTTGGCCTGCCGGAAGGAATAGAGGGTTCTAATCCGACAGAATATGTTGAATCCATGCTCCTGCAGTAAATCACTGGCGGTGCATTGACTCAGGGGTTTGCAGTTGAGAGGGCTCATAGGGCCTTGGCGAGAAGACCGCCCCCAGGAACTCCCCCACGGCCGCTGATCGCTAAGATTTTGAATTACTGAGACCGGGAGAAGATACTTGAATTTTTCCGGAGGGGAAGGAAGATCGAAAGGGGCGCAGCGACAGTCACGGCGTACCCGGATTACACTTTGCACGTGCAGCGCAGCAGGATGAACTTTGGGACGGTGAAAAGGAGGTTGAGAGAGGCGGGCCACCGCTACATGTTGCTCTACCCAGCCAAGTTGAAAGTGTTCTACAAGAACATAACCCTGTTTTTTGAGACGGCGAGAGATGCGATGGATTGGCTGGACATGCAGGGTCGCCCCCAAGAACCAGATGTCCAGACGGGAATCGCAGGAGATAAGTAGTGCGCGAATGGGCCATCCCTTGGTACATGGCTCAGACACTGGGACTTGATTATAGCGTTTTTAAAATTAAGCTAGTGGGAATGTGTCGTAACAAATATGGGCCGGTGGGGCCCGCAAAACGTAATAATCCTAGTTCAGGTGAGCGGGGGCTCCGGGAGGGCAATCCTAATACCCCTTAGTAGTATATTTAGTTAGGTCACTGGTAGTACGGTGACGGCCCGCGGGATCCTAGTCCTCGTTTACGGGATAGGAACAGACGCGGGGGGGGGCCTGAGATCCAGGGATGGAGCTGGGCATTTGTTGGGGCAGGGTAGGGTGGGGGGAGGGGAAGGGTTGTGTGCAGTGGGGTGGAGTGGGGGATAGGGGAAGGGGAGAGTTGTTGTGGTGGGGGGGAAACGAGTCGGACAACGGGCCACTGGAGAGGACATTGGAGGGAGAGGTGAGGGGGGAATGAGCCTAGGGGCACCGAGACGGAAGTGGGATCCGTATTGCATCCATCACGCCAAGGGCATCGGATGATCTTAGAATTGTTACCTGGAATGTGCGAGGCCTCAACAGTTACCTAAAACGTAATAAAGGTGATGATGTACCTGAGGAGGATGAGGATTGACATAGCTCTACTACAGGAAACCCCCCTCACTAAAGAGAAACTGGAGCTGGTCAAGAGAAAATGGAAAGGCAATGTCATAGGGGCCACATACTCTGCATACGCAAGAGGGGTAATTACATGGGTGGCACCACACGTGCCATTTCAGCTGCTCAGCTCGACAATAGACCCGGAGGGCAGGATGGTGGTGGTGGCGGGACTCCTGGAAAATAGGGAGGTAAACATCATAAATTTGTATGCCCCCAATCATGACACAGCGGCATACTTCCGATCCCTATATAGCAAGATTAGCCCCATGGTGGGTGGCGAAACGGTGTGGGGAGGGGACTTTAATTGCACCCTGGACCCCAGGGTAGACAGGTCAGATGACAAACTAGAGAGGCCGGCGCCGGCAGCCAAGGCGCTGTTGACATTGCTGACAGATCTTGGCCTAAAGGATGTGTGGAGACTATTGCACCCAGCGGACAGGCAGTATTCGCACTATGCAGCACCTTGGGACCTTTACACAAGGCTGGATTATGTGTTTGTAAACGCCGGGATTATGGGAGAAATGGTGGGCGCTGAATATAAGGCCCGGGTGCTGTCTGACCATTCACCCTTGGTCGTTGGATGGTGACATCAGCCCCCAAGGACGCGGATCCCGACATGGAGGCTCAGAATTGAGGGCTTACAGGATTCGGGATTTCGTGAGGACCTGAGGGAGGCCATCGAGGAATACTTTGAGATTAATACCGGTAGTGCACGCTCTGAGGGAACAGTATGGGAAGCATTCAAGGTGGTGGTGCGCGGGGTGGCTATATCCAAGTCCAAGGGGCTCCAAGGGGGTATTGAACGAGACCTGCGAGAAGCAGAAAGATAGAGGGCTTGGCACAAAGAGGGGGGACTACCAGTGGGGGCAGCGCCAGGATTAGGGAGTTACAGATGACATGTAGTGAACTCTGGGACAGGTTATGTAGGCTTAATTACAAGAAATATAAAGAGAGGCTACATGCAGGGGGAGACAAGCCAGGTAGATTACTAGCCTGGTTATACAAAAATGAGACCCCCCGCCCGATGATTAGCGAGATCAGAGACGCAGAGGGCCAAATCTATAATACCCAGGAAGAAGTAAATGGGGAGTTCCTCAAGTATTATAGACGACTATACGAGGATGCAAGAGAAGAAATGAGCCTAGAAATACAGGAAACGATAGAGGACATAGGGCTGCCCTCCTTGGAAGATTTGGAACGCGTGGCGCTAGATGCCCCCATTACCATAGACGAACTGGAGATGGTGATCCAACACCTGCCCACATGTAAAGCGCCTGGGTCGGATGGGTTACCCAGTGAGTCTCTCCGTGAGGCAGTTATCATCCCGCTCCTGAAACCAGGCAAGCCAGATGTGGACTGTGGGTCTTACAGGCCCCTGTCTATGCTCAATCAAGACAGTAAAATACTTACGGCAGTGCTGGCTAATAGGTTAAAGAGGGTAATTGGCAAACTGATACACTCGGACCAAACAGGATATGTCCCGGTAGAAGTATTACAGATAACCATAGGAGGCTGCACCATATTATTGATTGGACCGAGGGAGACCCGGGTGAGCTGGCTATCGTGTCATTGGACGCGGTCAAAGCATTCGATTCAGTGCGGTGGCCATGGTTGAAAGCGGCCCTGAAGGGATACGGGATGGGACCAGGATATACCAGATGGCTCCAGATGTTATATAGCTCCCCTATTGCGAGGGTTAAAACGGGATCCTTAATCTCGGATAAATGGCAGCTCAGCAGGGGGACCAGACAGGGATGTCCCTGGTCGCCCATGTTATACATATTGGCGTTAGAGCCGCTGGCAATATGCCTGCGGCAACAATACGGGGAGGTGGGGATCCGAACGACAGGCGGTACACACCTGATATCATTGTACGCAGACGATATGCTCCTCTATCTGCGCTACCCTGAGGAGAACCTGCAGTATGTGTTGGAGGTGATGAACCGTTATGCCACCCTTTCGGGCATATCAGTGAACCCCGGGAAGTCCAGTTTGTTCTCCTTGGGTAGATATAGGAACACCCCACTGGAGAGATTACCCATCCTGCAGATACCTTGGCAGCCCGTGACATTCCGGTATCTGGGCATAAACATTTACCATAGGATAGAGATAGAACACAAACAATACAGTGAAGGCAGTAGAGGGCATTAAGAATAGCATGGTGTTCTGGTCTCGACTAGCCCTGGGCATGGTGGGAAGAGCAGCCCTGCTCAAAATGGTAGTTTTGCCCAGACTTTTGCATTTTTTTGTGAATGTCCCGTTCCTTGTCCCCAGACGCTTTTTTGTGAGACTTCACAGCATGTGTAGGGGCTTCCTATGGGGCAATTCCAGGAATAGAGTTGCCCTATGGAAACTGCAAAATACATGTGATAAGGGGGGCATAAACCTGCCGAATTTCGAATTGTACTACTTAGCGGGACAGCTGTCATATGTGGCCAGGAGGTTGTCTGCAGAGGACTCGGCGGAAGCCAGGCTTTTACGAGGGGACTCTGCCCCTTACTTCCAAAATGAGACAGTGTGGTTGCATAGGACGAAGGTGGCAGAGATGGGGAGACTGTTGATGCTGGGCTGGGAGATCTGGCGCAGGGCATGGAGAACAGTGGGCGACCCAGACCCGCTTTCACAGCAAGTCCCGCTGGTGGCGCTATGTGGGGCAGACTCCCAACAGCTTAAAGGGGTCCGTAGATACTGAGACCGGTGGGCATAGCTACCCTCGGAGATATATGGCAGGACGGGGAGGCAGGGGAATTTCAAAGGTTGCAGGAGGAGACAGGGGTGCATGGAGGCCAATATATTACTTACACTAGGCTTAAACGGGTGAGGGAGAGGTAGCCTGAGACGGTATTAATGGAAGAACCTGATGCCACCTTGGAAATGATGTATGACGTCTCTGAGGGGGGGGGGGCACGAAATATCAAGGATATATGAGCTCCTGAGTACGAAGGCAGGGAAGGAGCTGCCCCAACTGAGGAATGCCTGGGAGGAGGAGGTGGGAGAACCTATGACAGAGGGACAGTGGGATAGAGCCCAAAGGTACCACAAGAAAGTGTCCCGGAACGCAAGGCTCCAGCTGTATGTCACCCATAGAGCCTATATGATCCCCGGGAGAATAGCCAGGTTTGGAGGCTCGGCTATACAGAAATGCCCCAAGTGCGGGGAGGAGGAGGCAGGGTTGCTGCACATGTTCTGGGCATGCCCGGAGATACAGAGATTCTGGGAAGAAGTAAGGACGAGAATGGCTGGCGGGGGGGGTGGAGCTTGATGTGAGGTCTGCTTGGGCATGTATGCTTGGGAGTTTTTCCAGGCCACGTACTTCGAAACATATCAGTAAAATGAAAGACCTGGCCTACGTTCTGGCCAAGCGCAGAATCGCAATGAGTTGGAAGGCGGCCCATAGGCCCAGGGTGGAGATGTGGTGGGAGGACCTCTTGAGATGGCAGAAGCAGAAACTGTGGTATGGTTTGAAGCTGTCACCAGGGGAGGATAGGAGGAAGTAGCCCCCCTGATAGCCTGGAGGCAACTGGTGACCTCAATGGCGAATCCTCACAAAGACAGTCACGAAACGGAGGAGTCGATGAGCACAGATTCCCGTAGATGCTCATGTAGATGGCACAGATGTGACGGCTCGAGTTTAGGGGGTAGGAGGGGGTAGGAAATTTAAAAAAAAAACCTCTGTAATAGGACATGTGATACGGACTATGAACGTCCTCAAAGGTTGTAATGTTTGTTTTTGAAATAAAAATGGTTTAAAAAAAAAAAAGGTTGTTCACTAGGTATGCAGTAGGTGTCGAGGCATTTGTGAATTTGAATGTCAAAGAGATTGGGTACATGTCCATATGCTCAGGCTCAATTGTTGTATGCTCGCTGGCAGCTGCTTTTGAGAGCGCAGCACTGGAATCACAGAACAACCTACATTCCCCCAGTGGCTATATGTCATGGAGTTGTTATGCTGATTAACATGCGGCCAGTGGAATTCTCCGATCTTTCGAATGTGGAAGAGGTAAACATTCTAGGCACAGATAAGAACTATAAAATCACACTAACTAATCCCTAATCCCAATGAGTGGCATTATGCTTGTTTCAGTCTATCAAATTACTGACCTGGCCTGCTTTTTGGATTACTCCCTGGCTCATGGACTGATTTGAAATATTGTGACCTTTGCTTGATTCAAGGATTGGCTGTTGTTCAGACTGCTCTGGTGAATGATTGTACAAACTGAATCTTGGCTTGTTATAGAACTGAATCATCCTACATTGGCAATTGGTGACACGATTTTTGTGACTCAACCTGTGCTACTCCGGTATCAATACCTTTGTGCCTCGTCACCCTGTAAACTGCTGCTGGTCTCTGTCCTACAAGCGCTCCACCCTCCATAGTTTCGTCCTGGTGCCATCGGGTTTAGCTCCATGTGGACTTTCGGTTGTGTATCGCCGGGCAGTGCTCTGGTCTATGAACTATGGACTTCATCATGTTGTTGCACTGGAAGAACCTAAAACAAATCAAGAGGAACTACTAAGAGTCTGCTTGTTTCCGAGTGGTTGGTTTCAGGCTAGTAACAGTTATCTTTTCAGCTTGCTGATCTGCTATTTGTGTTTCCCTCTCCACCTCATCCATTGGTGGAACTGGATTTGTTAACACTGCAACAGTGTTTTGGTAGAAAATACATTATACTGGCAGGGCTTGCTACCATTCTTAATTCAGGTGCACAAAACATTCACGCCCGCCTGTCTGGCTCTGGGTGGCTCACTGGCTTCTTGTTTATCTTACTGCCTATTTTTTTCTCAACAGGTCTCAAATCCTAGCTCCCGTAACCACGCGAGTGAACTGACGAGGTACATGTTCTTTTATTGCTGGTAGAACGCATCGTAATATATTCACAATGTGTGTCTGTTTCGCCTCGTTGCTATGATGGGCGGGAGGGCGTTCTGAAGAAAGTTACCAACCTACTGCTCTTACAATCTCTTTCAACACTACACCTTTTCTTATGCCAGGAATGGTACTCACGAATCTTCGGGTTTTATCAGAATTTCTGTAGAGGAGAGAGGCATCCCCCCGGGAGTCCAGAGACCGTGAGTAGTACTCTGTGCACCCACGGGGCCACCCCCTGGGAAATGGCCACATGCGACATAGGGAAAAAGGGGGTCAACTGTTGGAATCAACCGGAGCTACTCTATGGTACTGGGACAGGGTCCTGAGAAACAAGATCAAAGGAGGGAGAGAGCCTCTTATGCCTATAGCTAATAACGGAATTTACCCCAGGAACACATGCTAACTTTTGGACTAATTGGGGTGGTAGGGAAAACAACACGGTCCTAAGAGATCTCTATGCAAATGAGATACCCCCTAACATTTGAAGAATACAAAACCAGGTTCACCATCCCAGAACAAGAACAATTCCATTATGTTCAACTCAGGCACTGGGTCTCAAACGCGAGGGAAAAGGAAGGGGCAATCAGGAACCCCACAGGAGTGGAGTTAACCATACAGGAAGGTCATTCAGATAAGGGAATAACTAGATTATATCGCCTGTTGGGAGAGGGAGACCGAGGAAAGGCTCGCTTATATGCAGAAATGGGAGGCTGATCTGGGAAGATCAATTGATTGGGACACATGGGTCCGCATTTGGCATAGAGCCGCAAACAGTTCTAAATGCACTCTGATTAAGGAAGCAGCATATAAACTCTGTCTTCGATGGTACATGACACCCAAACGCATGCATGCCATTAATCCAGAATACCCACCTGAGTGCTGGAGGAACTGTGGACAACCTGGGGATCTTAGCCATATGTGGTGGTCCTGCCGACTAGCGGAAACCTACTGGAAAGAGATTTTAAGTCACATTAAAGACATAACCGGTGTAGAGCTCCCTTTGACCCGCTGGTAGTGCTCTTGGGAGAAGCAGTAGAGGGTTGCTATGCAAACTCGGGGCCAACGGCCACCTTAATTACGCATATGTTGAGTTCAGCCAGAATCACAATTGCCCAGGCATGGAAATCTAAAGATGGACCACTGGTAGCCATGTGGTGGATACGGCTATGGGGGGTGATGGCCAAGGAGAAGCTGACTGCTTTGGCCCACAGCTCTTACTCTAAATACCTGAATACTTGGCTACCGTTGCACGAGTTCACAGATGACAGAGAGCAGATGTATTATAAACCCAGATTGCTCCGTGCAATACCGGTTATCTGATAAAACTGAATACTAGACTTGAAGGGATCCATCGGACATAACAAGACAGGATCAAGTCACTTCTTCACCTTAAGTTGGGGGGAGGGTTGTTTGGGGAAGGAGGGAAAGTTTAACATTTACATTTTCTTTTTTCTTTTCTCCTATGTTATTATAAATGATCACTGACATTGAAATATACTGAAACCCCGGGTAGGGGGCAAAGAAGAAGTGACATGTAAGAAGTATTACATATATGCTACTGATCTGTTATCAAATGTACGCATGTCTATGATGCTCTAAAACTGAAATAAAAAAAAAAAAAAACACTGAACAAATTAGTGGAAATAACTCAGAAGATGCGGCGAATGCTCCGTGTCCAACAACCTGCTTCCCCCTTTCTTTACAAAAAGTCCAGTATAGGCCCAACTCTCCCAAACCTTTGCGCCTGAGCCTCGCCTGCCCATGCAGGGGTTCCTGGGCGGGGAGAGTGATGTTTCCCTGGGGGAAGCTGAGCCCTTGTTGTTCCCCCCAGACACCCCCGCCGCTTAGGCTCCCAAGGGGCGCTGGTCTGAGAAGAGCGAAGACCCTTCCGGCTTTGTCCTGGCTCATGTGGAGTCTGTCTCTTGTGCTTGGTCGCCCAAACACTGCCACGCCACAGGTGGGTTCCTCCCCTCACCTTTCTAGGATTTTGGTGCATAGATTCCAGTAGAACAGCTCCATCCACCTTGGTGACAAGTGCACCCCCTCCTTTAGGTAATACTCAGGGGGATTTCAAGTTAATCAGGCCGTTCCTGATCTGCCCAAGTCCTTTGCCTCTGCAGAATTTGGCCATTGCCCCGTTCGGCTTTTCCCTGGACTTTTCCAGCTCTGGGAACACTTATGCCCCTGCTGCCTTACCATGTTGCTCCGTCCTAACCAGGGCGTGTTTGTTCGGCGAACACCTCTGCCCCAGTTAATTTCATCTTGCCCCACCTTAACCAGGGCATGTTTGTTCTGGGGAACCCTTCCGCCCTGTCCCCTTTTCCATCATGCTCGGCCCTCTCTCAGATCCCTGGCTCTTGTTTTACCTTAGCTGTGAGGCCAACTGCCTCCCCCTTTTCCAACCACGTCCTTAGTAGGCACAACTCTCCCAACCCTTCATGCCTAAGCCCCGCCTGCCCTTGCAGGTGCTCCTGGGCTGAGAGCGCGCCGTTTGTACTGGGGAAGGTGAGCACTCGTTGCCAACTGCATTCACCTGTTTCCCGGCCGGAGAAGTCAAAACAAAAAGGGGTTCATTCTGTGCTCTTATTTTCCCCATGTGGCTTGGTACACCATGTGCACTTTCAAAATTCTAACAGCTATTTTTCCCTTTGCGATTCGCTGCTGACTTTTCTGACTGTTTTTTAAGTTATGTTCGTTTTACCCAGGCGAGCCCCTACCCTCCTACGCAACGTTGGTCCCAACAAGCCCTTCAATTCATATGGAAGCCACCCACTTATATTGCTACCCAACTGATGCCCCTGTCCCCGGGCTACTCGTTGCTTTACCCCCTTATACTACCGGGCGGTGCCTTTCCCCCTTTCTGACGTTGTTTCGGACGTGCCTGTTCCCCGACCCAAATTATTACCCCAGTAATGATGTTATCCCCAGGGGCAGTCCAGGGGGTTAACCTTACCCAGATTTCCACGTGCTTCACCTCCCCTTCACTTTTGTAGTGAGAACCTGTGACCAACTGTGCAACCCACTAACTCCTCTGATTACTGAAGCACGAACCCCCTATTGCCCCAACTCAGTTTAATTACTACTGGTTGCCCCCGTTCCTGTACTAACCAGCTCCTGGCGGCGTCCGCTGCTGCCCAGCCGGTCCTTACCTGCCTTCCAGTGTTTTACCTGCAGACAAACCCTTAAAACCCATAGTAGATTAGCCTTTATCTAATAATTCTGCACCTTCTGGCCTCTGTGTTCTGCAATTGTCCCAAACTTTTTGTGCAAGAACCATCTTCTGGGGTATTACACAGCGGTATCGCTGCGCTCCTTGCCATCAGTGCTTCGCCCTGTGTTCCGGAAGCATTTTTTCCTAATGGCCTTACTGTCATGGATGTTACTTTTAACCGCTGTCACCCCTTCCATGTGACATCCCTTCACAGCCTCCATCATATCCCGGTGACTCTCCTTCACCATTACCCCAGAAGCACTACTATCATCCTTTCCTGCTACTCCCGTTTTTGAGCTTCCTGGTCCTCATTTCTACCTTCTACCCATCCTGGTGCCTTAACCATACTTATCACCTGTATCCCCATTGATGCCCCCCGCAGTCTTTGGGCCAACTGTCCGTGGGTACCCAGTCCTGATCCTGACATTGCATAGTTATAAACTTACTAAACTCGGCATTATCACACAAGCCCTGTATTGTTGCTTTCCCCACCCTTAGTTCTTCTTGTGCCTGTCACAACTTCTTTATCCAAACCCGTGCAGCCTTTGCGCCCTCAACACGTCAACCTGTATCATAGTACGGGGGCCTGCTTGACCTCTTCTCCCATCACAACTGCCATAACTGTGCCCCCGTAAGCTCATCCTGTGTCCTCGCACGAAGGCCTGCCCAACCTCCTATCCAAACAAAAGCAACCACTGCCGCAGTCATACCCATCATTACCGCGAGTTATCATTCCCTTAACATGACCTTGCATACACTTAGTTCTTCTTGTGCCTGTCACAACTTTTTTATCCAAACCTGTGCAGCATTTGGGCCCCCCACAACACGTCAACCTGCATCATAGTATGGGGGCCTGCTTGACCTCTCATTCCATCACAACTACCGCAACTGTGCCCCCGTTACGCCATCCTGTGTCATAACATGGAGTCGTACCCAACCTCCTATTCCAACACATGCACTCTTTGCGCCCCCCTCACGCCGTGCTGCTTCATCTCCTGGGGGCCTGCCAACATCTTACCCTACTCCATTGCAATACTTGTGCCCCCATCCCGTCATCCTGCCCCTTTAATAAGGATGTCTGTACAACTTCTTATCCCATCAATCCATTCGCCCAAGGTGTTGCCCCATACTTGATCCCATCTATCACAGTGTTCCACACGGGCCTTAAACCCCACCGAAGTCCCCCCTAATTCATGCAACACAACTGCCAGGTTTGTATGGCAAGCCCCACACCTTCATGGGGGTAGTTATAGGGGCAGGGACTGTGGTGTTTGTCCCCCCCAACTTTCTTGGTACCATTTTGTCCCCCTTCATTTGGCTGGGGCACCTTTCCTTCAGATGTCATGGCCCCCCAACATTTTCAGCAAAGTTACTCCACTAAAAACATTCACCATAAAACCACCACTACCCGGGTGTTCTAAGTGGGCCTTAAACCACACCACAGCCCCCGAAAATCCCGAACAAGACAACCTACTGCATGTACATTCACCAAGGCATTCGAAATGAGCCTTACACCACCGTTCGGAGCCCCTTGCTCCCGACTTACCCTTCCTTTTACCAACAATATCCCTCTAGTACCATCTGTGTCTGCGGAATATGGGCGGGAGTATCACCCCTGTGCACCCTCAAGTGCAAACAACTAACATCCATCCTTTAATGTTTTTTGACCTAGAGGAGATGCGTTCTGCTCTCACCCCTTCGCGTGCCGTTCACCTAACAATTGCGCCATATACCAGATGACCACCTGATTGCTGTAAACCCCTGATAATAGCTACTTGCATCAACCTATTCACCCACGCCTATTCTGAGTGGATGTAATATAAAATGCCGTCGGCCTCATCCAACAACCAGCTTTCCGGCGTGACAACCTTACACATACCACCAAGCCATTCCCCATTTCCAATTGAGCAATGGCTCCCGCACGTTAGTTAACCAACTCCCACCCACAACGCGGTTCCGGACCTTAAATGGCCTTTTAACTCCTGCATCTCTAGTGACCAGCAATGAGCTCATCCGGCTGGTAGTTTTTAGAGGAGGAGTGCCATCGGGAGAAGCGATTGGAGCCGACACCCACCTGGATCCATGACAGCAAAATAATTTGTACACCTGCAGCTCAGCTAGAGCTGACCTGCTGATGTCGGGTCACCACTCATTAAATACCTGCAGCCGTGTACATTGCTTGACCTAAATATTGTACCGTACTCCTGCTACGGTACTGGCCACTACAATACCTTGCGTAAGGTGCCACCATACTCCCAGCCCCAGAGTCGCGTTGCTATGTCTTACCTTGCCTCCTGACACACTCATTGCCCTGATCCATCTGCCCCCCGCCGTCAACCTGCTGCATGTGCTCTCGGGCCCATGTTCATTAACTAAAAGCTACTGGTGAGCCCCCGGCCCGCTAGCGTGAACCGCCTGGCCACCAACTAGGCATGGACACCTAAAGGTACCACCTGAGGCGCCCAGACCATTCCCCACATGTGCCAAAAAACAGCGTTTGAACCGCAGCTAAACGCATTCGAATTACATGGCCGTTCTCTCTGGCTGGGCCGCGGCCCGGGGCCTACTCATTCATTTTAATCACTACCCCCCAAACCCAAACCTGGCATTGTTGAAAACCGCGGGCCAGCACTCACTTCGCTTAGACCCCATCACATGACCCTTACCGCCCCACACTGTAGTGTTTCAGCTGTATTACTTGTGCGCCAACACAACACAGCCTTACGGAAGTTGTGGGACGCTGCCCGGAACAATCCGAGCACCACCTTACTGCCCCCCGCATAATAGCCATAATTTGCTCCTTGTGCAACTCCCTCGCGTTGCGCGCCAGAATTGCTGTCAATGAAACCGCTGTACAGCGCCCGCTACTTTCTACCTCTACATATTACCCTGCTTATATTAATTTGAGTGTCGTACCTTCCCTAACGTGAGCAAAACTTGGGCAACTTCCGCTGCCCTGCGGGATGGTGTCTTTTTCATTCATCCCCCCACCGAATACAAAATCTCGTGCAGCACCTGTGCACCATAACCAGCACCAATGTAAAACATGGGTCAGCACCCTCCCCTTATTGCCTGTCTCCTTGGCCTACCACTCCAAGGCAAATCCCAAAACCTATGGCATACATCGTGCCCCTTACATTGAGCCTGCACATGTGTATGTATCCTAGGTCAAGCCTTGCTGCTCCCCTCTACCCTTACACACTGTAAGACCTGCAGCCCTCGGCACTATCATAAATCACCATTGTAACTGCCACCAACACCCACCCGAAACGCCCTGCTCCTCCACGGCACTCTACTTACCCCAGCGTACCGTTAGTGCCGCACCCCGTAGAAAACCAGCCACCAGTGGCATGACGCTCCCTTGGCGAGCACCATCTATGCTGGAACCTTGCCCCGGCAAGAACACTTCTTCTGCTCGAACGCTCCCTTTCCTTCCCTGTAACCGGAACCTGCTCCGGAGCCTCACGAACCTCTCCACAAACGAACGAGCAGGAAACACTTGGCAAACGAAGCTCCCTCCAGCAAACGAAGCTCCCTCCAGCAAACGAAGCTCCAACGAAATCCTCCTCTATGGCACTGCAACAGGCGTCCTTCTGCAAAGGCTGGATTCTGCCTGCAGTAAGGAGCCCGCCCGTTATAAAGGGTTAACCCCTCCCCTTTTCCTTTGTAGTGCTTCGCGGGCTTTTCCTTGTCCTGCCGCGCTTTCTGCCGGCACCCCCCCCTTTGTCCCCGAGGGTGGGTTATCGGGGTGCCTCCTCCATCTTCTTTGCTTCTGTCGTCACTGTCATCCTTCCATTAATGAGTAACCCTCACATGTTTGCGAATAGAGTATTTTCGCTCGCTTTCTGTTTTTCTACCTTTTGCCAGTTTCTTCTGCATCGGAAGTGCATTCAGAAGTGCACTGGCTGTTGGCCTGCTTCGTTGCTCGTGGTTCCTGACGCTGTTTGTTTTTCAAAAAGTAAAACCAGCGCTAAGTCCAGGCACCAGTGGCCAAGAGGAAGGACAAAGCTGGGGAAAACAGACTCAGACCCTTTACTACAATCCCACCTGCCAACTTACCTACTGCCACGCCTCCTTGCTGGGACCTCCCACACAGCCTAGTCTGGGACACATACGCCTTTAAAAACCCAGTGCACACCCATCGGAAGTGCATTCAGAAGTGCACTGGCTGTTGGGTTGCTTGTGGGTTCTGATGCCGTTTGTTTTTCAAAAAGTGACTCCGACTCAGACTCTTTACTACAAGTAATTTTGTTGTTGGGCGCACATACCCTTGTGTTTGTGTTAGGAAGTTACAAATGTACTAATCACGTTTTCTTCTTCAACTCTCCCTTTTTTATGATTGCAAAAATAGTCACGCCTGCCAACTTGCCTACTGCCACGCCTCCTTGCTGAGACCTCCCCCACAGCCTAGTCTGGAACACATACTCCTTTAAAAACCTGGTGCACGTGCATCGCAAGTGCTTTCAGAAGTGCACTGGCTATTGGGCTGCAGGCTGGCAGGTGGCAGGTAATTTAATGATGTACTGAAAAAAGGATTACATTATATTTTCTGTTTCATTCAGTTGGTCTTGTGTTGAGTAGGTGGCTGTATATTTGACCGCTACACACGTTTTTAACGTGCACTATAGTCTTTGATAAATGGTGGGACGTTTGAGGAGTGGGAAATCCTTACATGAACCAAACACAGGCATTATTCTAAATACCACTGCCCCAATCTTCACTCACGACTCCTCTGACAACGTTGAAACTCTGCCAACAAATGGAAACTATCTTCCCGTCTCTGATGTAGATCCCTATACTCGCCCTTATAGTCAGCAGTCACTGGCAATTGAGCCGAAACCATAGTAATGGTCCAAAGATTCTGAACACTTGGTACGAAATTCAACTGTACAGACCTATCACATCGTGAATAAAAAGGTACTCCTGCATTTTGTGATTATGTTAAAGAAAGTGAGGCGAGTTCTCCATGCAAAGATGTCAAACTCTATGAAGCATCAACGTATGCAAATCCTACTAATGACGTTTCCATCTTGGCGCCCACTTTAATGAATGACTGGGAGAAGCGATATTGCATTGCTATAAATCCCAGCTCCCCTATTGTATTCCTTCCATCTGAAGTTGAACGCATTTGTTTGCACAATGCAAAAAATAAAGAAGGGAATGACAAAGTGGGTGCCAATAATCAATTAATTGCTCATCCAGGGCTGCCCTCTACTAGCTCTCCAACCCATCCACTCAAAGACAAACTCAAGCTTTCAATCCGATTGCATTCCTCATTCAAACGAGATTCCAAACGAAGAGTTTAGGGACGAAGCTCACTTTGATTTGGACGACAAGTTACAATCTATACAAAATCAAAAATCCAATCAGATGCAAATAGAAGGGGATTCACCCTTCCCGGTAATTTCCAGCTTGTTCAATTTGTTAGATAGATGGTGTCCTCTAACACACTCTTCTTTGGAAAATGTTAAACACCTCTTGGGCAAACTTTCATCAAAGGTAAACCAACTGGAGGGCTGTCTGCACAGGCATATTACCACTCAGAAAAAAACTAAACTGACCGACATAGTTCTACTAAAACTATTAAGTCAGCCTAGTACTGGCTCCACTAATCAATCTACACAGACTTTAGATGGCGATATGGGGTTTGCATCTATGGGGCGATCATATGCGAATGCAGTTATGAGTATTGATGGCAACAGCACAAATTTAAAAGTAGATAACACTAAAACTATCACTGATGCTATCCATTTGAATTCACTCAAACTTGATGTTTTTTACCTAATTTCTGAAAGAAATGAGGTTGGAAAGAAAGTTCACCTTTACAAAGAAGATAAAACCAATGTAAAATCTGAAAAATTACCCAATATGCCTGACAGTCCCTCTCCTTTACTTACTATTATTGAACAGAACGCTACCAACAAAGAACTTAGTAACAGAGGCTGAGTTGGAAGTGACAACTGTTGAACCTAAAATTGCTTCATACAATGATGACAAGGAGGAAGACAGTAATCTGTTTTTTTTTCCTCGCAAAATGCGGCCAGCTCATCAAAGGGCACTAAATCGCAACAAAAATACAAATAAAAATCTAGAAATAACAAACGTGTCTACCACTAAAAACAACAAAACAAATGTAAAGGATCAAATGGGTCTGAAGATATAGCTCAGAACTTAAAATTCACTGATATTGAACGGCAAATCGATCTCTCCCAATTAAACAGAGTCAAAGACAGATCTGAATTTGGACAATAGTGAGGTAAAAGAAACGGCCAAAGTTCAGCCGTCGACTCTTATGGAGTGGTAATCAAACTTCTGTTACAAAATCAACAGGTGCAACTGGTCCATTATTTAAATACTACCCTGTGATCTAAAATAATTAAAAAAAAAAAACAAATTCCGCCCTGGCCCAATACCATGCAAGGGGTCCAATTCCCAAAATGACACTAAAAAATCCTCAGGTGTGTCCTCACCTGTTAATACTCAGGCAGGTGTAGGGGCGTTGGCAGTCACAGCTATTGGTTCTACTGAGGCAATTCATTCTCCCACCAAAGCAAAGAGTTTAGTTGAGGGTTTGGCGCAGCAGCCCGGGGTCCTGCAAACACATGAAAAGCAGGTCTCTGGGCTGCAACCCAATGATCTCTCAAAAAAAGAAGCCTCGAATTTAGAATTGGACGAATTTGTTTAGGAAAACTTTGATAAAAGCACTATGTATGTAATGGGCTGGTCCAGTGATCCCAAAATCAATGGACGTCAGCGTCTAAACAGATCTTTTCTATTCAACAAATTCAGAGGCTTTCCACAACTTAGAACGGAGGATATCAACTGGCTTTGTTTGGCGAATCACAATAACCTAAGGATGGTATGTGCCCCTTTCTCTTTAAATTATTAAAAAGTTGTTGTGGGATAACACAGAGGCTTTTGAACTACAAGGTCTTGCTTTATACCTCTTTCGTTCTGAGGAAGAAGCAACATTGTTTCTAGAAGAGCAAAGAAAATCCCAACCAGTCGAATAGACAAGACGAGACCAATTTTAGCCTACCTAAACAGTAAGCAGAATTGGCTTCTCCGATTTCCTCACTGGTAGGATCAGCACCTAACCTCACTTGGCTCGCACCGTTGCTTACTACAATTATCGAAACAACCAAAAATTCTAAACAATCCTAGCTGTGATGAAATTCAACTAGTGTCATGGAACTGTTGTGGGAAAAGCAATCTCGAAGCATGGATGGCCGACTTGTCTTGTGAAAGCTATCCTGCTGTATACCTACTGCAAGAAACTATTGTGTTCTCAAGAGTTTCACATAAATGGGTTTACGAGCTTCTTGGTCCCAGCGACTAAGGCTTCTTTAGGGCGTCCAAGAGGGGGGGGGATAGCGATTCTATTGAACAATGCCTACAAACAAAAGCGACTATGTTTTGTTCATCCGATATGTTATTGGCACTAGAATACAAGTTGTTAGGTACAGTAATGTCGATTTCTTTTAATCTGCATACACTTCAACCCCATCAAAGTGTTGATACCCTTTTGGATGAGATTGACGTGGTGTTGGAATGTGCATATCTAAAGAATCCTGATTTAAGGATCATTTTATGTGACGATTTTAATTTTGTGTCCCCAGCGGCTTTATCCACCACCGAGTCTCTCTTGTACTCAACGAGACAACAGAAGTTAAAAGAAAGGGGTTGTATATGGGAGAATCATCTGCTCAAGTCGAATATTCATACTGTACTTTTTGGTGACGATTCCCCAGGTACTTGGTCCGGGCAAATCAAGCTTCTTATATTGACTATTACTTTGTATCTGCTGAGTTATCTATGATAGACAGAGTGAAACGTAATTGTACTCCAAGTGATCATGTACCATTGACAATCACAATAACCTTGCCAAGTGAAATGTTGGAAAATAAATATAATTTAAGCCTTATAGAAAATGATCAGACACTGAACTCTGTTAGGTAAATTCCCTGTAAGTATTGGAATTCCATCTATCTCATCAAAAGGGACTTACGGAAAAAAATTCTAATTCCCGTCTATTTACGTCTATTAGAGAGAATTGGAACAATATATTAATTCAAGGCACTCTCCAGGTCTTATCACTTCGCTCGAACAATCCCAGCAATCCAACGTTCGATCTTCTATCCCATAAGATAACAGGGATAAAACATGCTCGCAATATTGCTTTGAGAAAGTTAAAACAAAGCTTTGTAGATTATGGCTCTTATAGGTTTGACAAAAATCGGATTCAGTTAAACTATCGCATGCAGATTAAAGTCATCAAACATTTTGTAAACATATTGTTATAATAAACCCAATCAGTCTATATTGGCACTCCTCCGTAACCACGATTCGTGCAAACTAGGGTCCATTCTGAATAATAAACCTAAGGTAAATGAAAATGCCCTGGACTCTTACATATCAGCAGACATTTGGCATAGATATATTGCAGAGAAATGTAAACTACCCAAGCTTTTTGAGGGGTACAACTCAGGAATTAGTGAACTGAAATGTGCAGATTCCATTAGATTCACCAAGAATGAGATATTGACGGCTATTGACATATTGAAACCGTCAAAGGCCCCTGGTCCAGATGGGATACCATTGTGCTTATTTAAAATCAGACCCCTTGGTTTGGTCTACTATTCTATTGAACAAATTCGATGATATCCTAGACACTAATCATATTCCAAAATCATGGTGTAACGCAATCATCATCATCCCGATATTCAAAAAGGGTGATCTGAAAAATCCAGCAAACTTTCGTCCTATCGCTTTGATGGACGCGGCCGCTAAAGTTTTTGCTATATTATTACTCTCTCAGCTGCAAACATTTATTACCGATCATGACATCTACTCGAAATATCAGGTAGGTTTCCGCAAGGAAATGGGAACCTCACTGAATGCGACTATTATCGCTCATATTTAAGCAAAAGCCAAAGAAACCAATGCTGGTCCAATCTACATGGCTGCGCTTGATCTTTCCAGTGCTTTTGATACCATTATTAGGGAACTCGTAGGGGAAACTTCTGGCCATGGGCTTCCTAGACTTATTCAACTTATAGCTATGCTACACTCAGACACCACGTTTCAAATACGAATTACAAACTCCGGTTCTTTGACACCTCCCATTGAGACCATAACTGGCGTAAAGCAGGGAGGTAACCTGGCAGCGACCATTTTCAATTTGTGCATCTGCGATATGGCTCAGATTTGGCAACATCCAACTATGTATCCCATAAGGTTGGGAGATATGAAAATTGATTGGATTTGCTTTGCAGATGATATCCTGCTTATGGACCGAACTCCATCAGGGTTGCAATGCAAGTTAATGATATATATGCAAGTAAACACAACCTTCAGGTAAACTCAGAAAAAAACAATTATATTTACAAACAGAAAAAAGATTAAATCATATACCTGGAAAATGGGCCAAGCAAAAATAGATCAGGCTTCTGCTATGCGATATCTCGGTTATACTCTTTCCAAGGTTAATTCTATTGCATCATGGACTATCACACTTAACAATAAGGTGAGATCATTGACTTCCATGATGAGGATTATACTGCGGAAACAATAACTATTCCTTGCTACCCTTGATCGACTTCTATGTCCTTAAAGTTGAGCCTATCTTGCTATTTGGACTGGACACATGCTTGTTAGATATTGAGACCCTGCTCAATCGTATTCAGGGACAATTATGGAAAAGAGTACTTGGTTTGGCAATTTCCGTGCCTAATGCAATTATTCGCCACAAAATGGCCCTTTCATCTTTGGCCTCTAGGTGGGCATGGCGCAGACTTACCATTTTTTCAAAAATATTGCAACCGCCTCACAATTCTCTTTTTCCAAGACCTGCACATGATGATGTTGGGAAACAAGGGCTCTTCTATGAGAGATCTTTTGAACAAAATGAAAGATATTCTTCATAATATCACTTCAACTGTTGAAGACCTTATGCTAGGGTTACCTAACGTTAAGAAAAGACTATACGAATACGATTGGATTCAAACTATTGATGCGATTAAAACTTATAAAACATATCTTGAATATTCCCTGTTTCCAAGAAAGAAAGACTTGAGGTCCTTATACCTAATTAAGAGTCCTTCCAACAAATTTCATCGAACTTATATTAGGTTTAATCTTAATCAGTTTTATACACTAGAACGTATTGGTTCATGGAAGAACACCCAAACGGGCTCTGAACACGTGCTGTCGGTACGGTTTTAATTCCCTCCAGAAAGAAACTCAAACACTTAGTATATTGTCGTTTTCTGGAGCACGATAGAAAGAATACGTTAGGCACCATCTGAACTGGAGTGCTCTCACGAATCCTTCTGGGACAGATGTATGGTGGGGAATAGTATGTGCGTATTAGTTGCTTTGTATAGTTTCTTGCTTAAAATTGAAGAGCTCCTTATTTAGCAAAACTCTAGCGTTTGCGGTTTAAAGCAAATAGGATTTTATTAACTTTTAAATTTTATATTGTGCCAGGTTGTAATATGTAGCATATGAATTGTACCGGAAAACTTGATTTCCTATATTTCTTCTTCTTACATGGAATAGTTTTTCTGATTACGTTTGAAACTGATGTACGTTATGATCAATGTTAGAATATTGTTAATTTAATCTGTTCTGACAAACTTATTAATTGATCTATTTTATGATATGCAACTATTTTGAAAAAGGTTTTCTAAAAACATTGTTTGGAAAAGTTTATAAATTGAACTAAAAAAAATTAAAAAATTCAAATTGAAACAAGCTTCAAGGAGTGGCAAACGCCTTAAATATCCATCAGAGAAAAAGGTTACGATGTTAAACGATTCGTCTCAGATATGTGGGAAGGGGAGTTTACATCCACATGAAGGCTCAGATGATGCATTAAATATGTTGCCCTGTAATGTAATGTCCACAATCCCGATGCTTTCAACATTGCCGTATAACGCTTCTGTTAAGCATATAGAAGCACAGGGTTTAATGATAGAACACACTCCAAATGAGGAAAATGCGCTCTATCTGAGATAAGTCAATGGGTCACAAGAACCTCCCTTTGACACTCATCAGAAGAGCGCAGGACATTCAGGTGCGCCGATACCACTTGGAGATGCTAATGCTGGTGAAGATACAGCAGACATTTCTATATTGGCACCAGCTGTAATGGATGAACTAGACAGACGGGTGTGTCTGTCATTGGGTCCATCAACACCAGTGACTATCGCGTACAAAAAGAGAATGTGTCCATTTGCACAGTGGCACTGGTGGTGATTTGGGTAACAAACACCAAAGCATACGTCACTAGTGACAAGATTATGACAAACCCATTAGTCTGCCAGAGTTGCCAACCACACCGGATTGGGGTAAACATTGTAAGCAGTATGAGTTTGTTGATTTCGACCCCTTTTCGATAATACCTAATGAGTCTGACAAGGGGATGCCTCGTAAATCTTCACCGAATCCCCTAGAAACCAAGCTTAAAGAAGAGACTATGCTTGACTTAAATGAACAAAACCTGCATACTTTTTCACGTATCCTCAACCTTTTAGACAAAGGCCATGAGTTTACCCATTATTCTATAAGGGAGATTAAGGGGGTCAATAGCGGAAATGAAGGGGAAACTTAATAGTTGGAAGGATTCATGTTAGCCCATGAATCAATAGCAAAACTACAAGATGTGCAAAGAGATAACTTTTCTTCAACCCGTCCTGAAACTATAGGCTTACCTACTTCAGATGGGCTTATGACCTCTAAAGCCACCCAAACAGTCACAACTGAAGAAAACGTACTTATTAATACCAAAATACATCCAAACGTGACAAAAGAGGATCATGCGTATGTACCATCTCAGGAAGAAATTGAAAAAATAGATTTAATTCAAGTAGCTAAATGTCACCACGACAGAAATGAGAGTCTATTAATTAAGGCCAATATAGTTCCAGCAGATGATTTGATAGAGCCCCAAGATCTGCTCCTTAATGAAGAGAAGGGAGACAAATCTAACGAATCACCCGACAGTGCCTCAGTACTTACTGCTATTCTTGTCCAACAAGCTTTATCACAAAAAGATTTGGACAAACTGAACGAAGGGGCAGTGGGTACAGAGGACCCTCAGGATTGGAAATACTTCATGTCTCGTAAAGCAAAAAAGCTTCAGCTTAGAGCCAAAAAAAGACAACAGAAGGCAGCAAAAAAGAATATAGGTACGATGCAACAGCAAACAATAGTAAAAAATAAAAAAAAAAAAAAGGTGCAAAGTTGCATTAAATGGTACTAGTGAGGAAATTAAAAACAGACTTTTGTTGCCATCCAATGATCCGGTTTTGGATCTAAACCAGCTTCATGAAGAGTCAAAGTACATTTGCAGGTGGGTCAGGGGGAAGCACAAAGAGGGGCCAGTAAGGCTAAGACTTCCTTGAAAATGGTATCAATGAAACCCGATCCCCACCCCCCCGTCCCCGGGGCACGCAGAGTGGTCCTCCAGTTGCATCTGGGAGCGCCAATGGACTTCAGTCATCCACTCCATCTGTTTCTCAAGGTGCTGTTCTTAAACAATCTAATATGGCCAATTTCTATCAGACAACTAAACATTAAAAAAAAAATTTGGGATACCTAGGACGGAGCGCCTGCTAAAATGTTTGCCTAAAGCATAGTGACCCGAGCAAAAAAACACTCAGACCCCTTCCCTGTAGTGGGAACTCTGGGTGCACCTACTGCAGAACCGAAGGAAAAAGAAGCAACTTCCACGAATAATCATCACCAACTCTGCTCAAAGCATAGGCAGCTGTGAAGATTTGAATACTCCAGTAGATGATTTAGGGATGGAAAGGACCTGTATGGGTGCTGAAAACCTGACTCATCCTGATCCTGACTTAGCTCCGACATATGAGGATTCTCCCAAAGAGATGAAAACTTATATAGGCTGGAGCAGTGATGTGACTCAGCATGGAAATGATGGAATTAATCGTTCTTTCGACAAATTCCTTCCTTGCGTAGTCTAAATTCAGAAGATCTTGAATGGATTAAACTCTCAGTAGGCAACAATAGGATTCTGTGCAAGGTCACATCCCCCCTAATTGCTAAGATGTCGTGGGAACAGAGAGAAAACTTTAATATGATATGCTGGGTTACGAATTTTACGCATTTGCAAACATTCAAGACGCAACGTCTTTTCTTCAATTCCAACTAATATTGCTGTCTTGCAATGATAATTGGTGAGCAAGGTGGCTCTAATCCTGCCTTGAATCAAGACATGCTAACACAATTAGCAACATTTGCAAACGCTATAAAAGGGACTTGCATAGTTAGAACCTTACTTTAAAAGTGCAAGCCCCATTGACATTAATCAGGTTGTCCATCCTAAGTTGGAATTGCTGCGGTTTGTTGTTGTTCAAATGCCACTCCCTGCACTTGGCTCTAAATAAGGCATGTATTGCCCTCATACAAGAAACTATGGCTCTCCAGCATGTGACACTAGATGGATTCACTTCTTTTTGTCAACCAGCTAGACGTGGAGTTCTTTGTCGACCATCAGGTGGCCTAGCTATACTGGTTCATAACAGCTAGGTGTGATTTTACGAAAAGCCTTCCTTCGGAATCCATACTATGAGAGGATTATTCGAGGAGATTTTAATTCCATTCTGAAGGATTGTGGTATATTAAACGCTTTCCATTTTAGGCATAATGCCACTGCAACATCGTATATGAGAGGCCTAACCTGGACAAACTTTTTGGCTGATTGGAATATCCATATAATCCCATTTACCAAAGATCAACTGGAGGAGAGGTGCCGCACAATCATTGATTGATTACATTGCTGTGTCAAACAATTTGTTTAGAGCAAGTATATCGACTGATACAATTAATTTGGGCCGTAGTGATCACATGCTTTCAGAGTCTAAACTAACCATCTCAGTAGAAGTATTCTTGAGATCAAATAAGTTGTCTCTAGTGGAAGTAGATAGACATGCACATTTGGCACATGGAATCCGAAACTGTGTAGACAATTGACTTTTTTGGCAAATCGTGTTATTTGTATCAAAGGTCCTAAGCCTCCAACACCCAGATCGAATCAAAGCATAGATAATTGGAACACCTATGAGAGCATATCATTTGCATCACCTTGCACAAAATAAATATGCTACACAGACCAACCTTCATCCAAATAAATACCAAACTGAGATTGCCGAACTCAAAAACTGTAATACTAAGATCAGAAGAGCCAGAAGGGAAGAACCAAATATGTCCTCATTTTGCAATGCAAAAAGACTACTTCGAGCTCAGTACAAAAATAACCTGAAAAAGGTAAAAAAATGCACGAGCATTGGCTGACAATCAGAAAATGATCTCTTTGCTCTGCAAGCGGGAAACCAAAGATATATGGTCTATATTGCAAAATCCTTGTGGGTCCACTTTTTCTGATTTTGAAGTTGCTATTACTGGGGATGTCTGGACAAAGTATGTCAAGGAAAAGAATGCACTTCCAAAGGGCTTTCTTTCCTTTGACATTACCTTGCTTACTAAAACTGTTCTTCTTAAATGTCCATGGAGTTTGGATGATTTGAAATAGGCCGTACAGAAATTAACATATTCGAAGTCCGCAGGGCCCGACCCTGCCTTTTGAAAGACAATCCCCGTTTTTGGGGCAAAATGCTGAACCCAGATTTGATTTGATATTTGAAACTAAAAATCATACTGGAATCATGGCTCACGGCTATCATTGTACCAATACATAAGAAGGGATCGACTGAAGATTCATGCAATTACCGACCTCTCTCTTTAATTGACGTACCAGCTAAGGTATTTGCAACCCTTATTCTACATGAATTGGAACAATGGGCAACAGATAATCAGCTCTTATCTCGATTTCAGGTCGGCTTTAGGAAAGCAATGGGCACCACGCTAAATGCCACAATTCTGGCCCAACTCTTAGAAACGTCTCATCATACTCGATCTGGGGCAATCTTCATGGCATCTTTAGACATGTCCGCTGCTTTCGATAGCGTTATTAGAGCACTGCTGTGGCAGACGTTGCTCTCTTACGGCATCCCAGGTCACATCGTAGGGTTAATAGCGCTATTACATAATCAGACTAGCTACAAAGTTCGGATCACACGTTCAGGGCAAGTAACTGACTCCATTCAGAAATTGGAGTCAAACAAGGCTGCCAGCTTGCAGCGATACTTTTTAATCTCTAGATTTGTGACATAGATCAGATTTGGGATACCTTAGACACCTTTCCAGTTAAGTTGGGAGGCGCCAGGATTCACTGGCTTGCATATGCAGATATTATTTTATTTGATCGAACACCTTAGGGACGCCAAAAGAAATTTTCTGCATATGCTGTGCTACACAATCTTGCCACAAACCCCTCCAAATCCAATATAATAGTATTTTGTAACAAAAATAAATTGTTAGATTTAACTGGGAGCTAGTGTCACACCGCGCGCTCGCTCGCGGGCGCCACTTACCTGTCCTGGGGTCCCGGGTCCACGGCCGCAGCTGTCTCCTCCTTCATGGAGGCTGTATCCACGGTGGCGTCTTTCCCCACGCCGGCCCGCGGTCCGGATGGGCTCTGTGGGCGCCGCCATCTTGCGAGGATCTGCGCATGCGCGGATCGTCAGTATCCGACTTCCCGCGCATGCGCAGTGTCGGAACATGCGTTCCAAGCCTCGCTTTGATGCCGGGCTTTAAAAGAGCGCCGCATACACAGGGACAACGCGTCTCAACACGGTTGTTACTGTGTATGCGCTGCTGGAGCCCTGGTGTCCGTGCCTCAGTCTCTCCAGTTCCTTGCTCTGCCTTACCTGTGCCTTGTTCAGCCTCTCCAGTTCCTCACTCTGCCTTATCCTGCCTAGCCCAGCCCAGCCTTTCCACCTTGTCGTCTCCCTGCTCCATAGTCCTCCTACCCCTTGCTTCCCGGTTCTACCTTGTCCTTGCCTGCCTCCTGGGTTGGGGTAGGGGAGTTCCTGTCTGGGTTCCTGGTTTTGCTTCCCTTCTGCTAGGATAGTAGGATTCCCTTGTCTGTTCTGACCTTGCAGACCTTCCCTCTTTACCTGTCTTGTGCCCTGCCGGTACCTGTGCCTTGCTACCCTCTTGGATGTTCCGGAGTTCAGCTTCCACCATTATCGGTGTCTTCATTAAGCCTTCTCTGCCAGTGGAAACACTGTTCCGACGCCACGTAAATACGGAGAAGTGCCACCCGTGGCATTGGGAGTTGGTTCAGTGCCATCCTGTCATATATCGTCAGGAGGGTATTGGGCTAATTTCTCGCGCTACTCATTCATCGGCAAGAGATACTCCGACAGACTGGCAACCTCAACTCCACGGTCTCCTGGAAGAAAAGGTAACCAGCGATCTCGTGAAGACTCGTTTAACAGATTGAGATGCCTTTCCTTCAGTCCCGACATGGACGACATGCAGGAATTACGCGAAGAAATGCGTTCCATGCGTCTTGAAATGACCACCCTCCGCCAGGAGAACGACACCCTTCGACAAGCGATGGGTCGGAGTATGGCTAATCCCTCACAACCAGCTACACCACCTGAGAACTCCATGGCTTACACTACTCCGATGAAGTATGATGGTGACCCGCGTCGAGTGGCAGAGTTCTGTACACACTGTCGGATCCATTTCCAGTTCAGGTCAAGTCATTTTGGTCAAGACAAGGCAAAGATCGGGTATATCCTTGGAAACCTAACCGGCAATGCACTTGCTTGGGCCGCACCTTTGGTCTCTACCAACAGTTCCCTGTTGGGTGATTTCGCTGCTTTCGAGAAAGCCTTTTTGGATGTCTTTAAACCGCCCAATTTGGCAGCCATGGCCCAGAATCAATTAATGGAGATCAAACAAGGACCAGGTGACATAATCCACTACATAAGTCGGTTTTGACAATTAGCAACCGATTCACAATGGCCCGAAATCATTCAGAAAACCTTGTTTCGTCGGGGACTACGAGAAGAGTACAAAGACGAATTGCTGCACATCCCGGAGCCAGAAACGTTGCCTGCATTGGTGGAACAAGTCTTACCCATTGACCACAGGTTAGCTGAACGACGGAGTGAACGTCGCAGATCTGACAGGTATCACCCGGTTCTTCCGGTACTGAACCCCGGACCAGCTGTCTCTACCGATGTGGGCCCAGAACCCATGCAGTTGGGTGCCATCCGAGGCCCGTTGTCCGAGGCCGAAAAGAAAAGAAGACGACAGCAGAACTTGTGCTTGTATTGGGTGGTTTGGGTCATTTTCTAGGCACCTGTCCGCTACGCCCTCTGAAGAAGCAGGAAAACTAACAGGCCCGTTGTTTGAGGCGAAGGCAGCAGCGGGCCGCCTCTCTGAATCTGACCTTCCTCCTATGAACCCGGTGCCCTTGTTGATCCTGAAAGTCGGTGTTGCCTGGCTAGGGAAGTGTATGAAAACCTGGGCCCTTCTAGATTGTGGAGCATCCGGCAACTACATCGATGCCTCGTTCGCGATTGCCAATGGGATCCGTTTACATTACAAAGAACGACCAAGTGTGGTCGAGGTGATTGATGGTTCTGCTTTGTCTTCTGGTCCAGTCTGCCAACAGTCCGATCCCTTGTGGCTCTCTGTGGAAGGGCATCTCGAACGGATTTCGTTGGATGTCATCAAGTCTCCCTCTTTTCCGGTGGTGCTGGGCCTACCTTGGCTGCTATATCACAATCCTCAGGTCGACTGGACCGCTCGTTCCCTGGTGTTCTCTTCGACGCGTTGTCCTCGGTACTGTGGACTTCACGAAAACTTTCCTGCAATTCTGGAGTCCCTCAATCCTGTTGACGTATCTGCCCGTTTATGTGCCACCCAGTTGGTACCTCAGGAATATGCCGGATACCACAAGGCGTTCTCCAGGCCTGAGGACATACCATTACCGCCCCACCGGCACTTTGACTGTTCCATTGACATCCTGCCCGATGCGGTCATTCCCCACGGCAAGATCTATTCGTTAACCCAACTCGAGAAAGGCGTCCTACAGGAGTACATTAAGGATTGCCTCAACAAGGGCTACATTGTGCCGTCCAAGTCCCCCGCAGGATTCCCGTTATTCTTCGTCAAGAAGAAAGAGGGTACTTTGCGCCCTTGTATCGATTATCGTCAACTAAATGAGATCACGAGGAAGGACAGGTACCCATTACCACTCATCCGGGACATCATCGAATCCCTGAAATCCGCACAAATCTTCACCAAGCTGGATCTAAGAGGGGCCTATCACCTGGTGCGGATTAGGAAGGGAGATGAGTGGAAGACGGCCTTCACAACACCTATCTGTCACTACGAGTACAGGGTGATGCCGTTTGGACTCTGCAACACCCCGGCAGTCTTCCAGCGGTTCATGGACGATGTCTTTTCAGACCTTATTGGAATATCTGTATGGGTATACCTTGATGACATCCTGGTTTTTTCTGACACTCGAACTGCACATGTTGCGCATGTTCAGGAAGTTCTTCGTAGACTAACAGCTAACGGCCTGTATGCCAAGGTAGAAAAATGTCAATTTCATATGGAAAGCATGGAATTTCTGGGCTATGTGATCAGCAGCACGGGAGTGCGGATGGATCCCGCAAAACTGCAAGCTATACGAGAATGGAAACCGCCACATGGCGTGAAGTCACTTCAAAGGTTCTTGGGCTTCGCCAACTTTTATCGACGCTTCATTCCACGCTTTTCTCAACTTGCCAACAGCCTAACCCGCCTGACCAGTACCAAGGTGCCATTTCTCTGGGACACGCAGGCCGAGGAGGCATTTCTGGAATTGAAAAAATCCTTCATGTCGGCTCCTGTTCTTAGACATCCAGATGATGAAAAGCCATTTGTGGTTGAAACAGACGCTTCGGACTACGCAATTGGTGCGGTCTTACTACAGCAAGATTCAGTCACGGGAACAGAGCACCCGGTGGCTTACTACTCACGGAAATTGTCAGTGAGCGAGAGAAACTATGCAGTGATTGAAAAGGAATTACTGGCTATGAAAGCAGCTCTCGAGGAATGGCGACATCACTTGCTGGGTGGGAGGTACCCGGTGGTGGTTCGCACAGATCACCGTAATCTACAGTTCCTGCGCTCTTTGCAATGCAGAACCTCCCGTCATGCTCGTTGGGCCTTTTTCTTTTCGCAGTTTGATTTCACCGTCACGTACATTCCTTGTTCCCAGAATACGAAGGCTGATGCCCTGTCTCGGTCTCTGGAAAACAATGTTGAAGGTACCAAGGAACCAGAGCCTCTGATAGCGTCAAGGCATTTTCTATCGATGGTGACTCCCCAGTTCCAACAGTTGATAGAAGCCACATGAACGGATCCCTCAAGATTACAGATACTACAACATTCTGACATCAGAGAACGTGACGGCTTGTTGTTCTTTAAGCATCGTCTGTACGTTCCCACCTTGGAGCTCCAGAAGATCGTTCTACAGAATTGCCATGATTCCGTCGTTTGTGGTCACCGTGGAGTCCGCACAACACAAGAACTGGTTGCACGGCAGTACTGGTGGCCTGGATGGGCCACGCTGGTAAAGCACTACATGGATTCCTGCCCTGTATGTGCCCAGATCAAGATTCCTCGCAAAAGGCCCATTGGTCTCCTGAAACCCACGCCTACGCCTCCGTACCCTTGGCATACCATCGCCACGGATTTCATCGTTGACCTGCCCCTGTCTGGTGGTTTCACGTGTATAATGGTGGTGGTGGACTGCTTCACCAAGACTGCTCATTTCTTGCCCTTTCCCAAACTGCCCACTGCCTCCCAGATGGCACGACGTTTTCTACACGAGGTGTATCGTCTTCATGGTCTTCCGGAGAAAATTCTATCGGACCGGGGATCTCAATACATCTCATCCTTTTGGGACCAACTGTGTCGGCATTTGGACATTCTGCGAGCCCTGAGTTCCGGCTATCATCCACAGACCAATGGGCAGACGGAGCGCACCAATCAAACCCTTGAGCAATACCTACGTTGTTATGCCAATGCCACTCAAGACAACTGGTCGGAATGGTTGGACACCGCAGAAACAGCTTACAACAATGCGGTTCATTCTGCTACCGGACTCAGCCCCTTTTTCTGCTCTTCTGGTCTTCACCCCAGATTGCTGCCAGTTCGTCCTACATCTTCCAGTGCCGTACCATCTGCAGATGCCCTGGTATCCCTGATCCGCGATCAACATCGCCTGGCGGCCGGTACCTTGGCAGTGGCACAGGCACGTATGAAGGAACAGGCTGACAAGAGACGGAGCCCTGAGCCCGTCCTTCATGTTGGGGACAGGGTATGGCTGTCCTCCAAGAATCTACCGGTACGCAATTTACCTGTGAAACTGGCTCCCCGCCTTTTTGGCCCCTTTCGCATCATTGGGCGTGTTTCTTCTGTTGCCTTTCGTTTGTCTCTGCCACGTTCTTGGAGGGTCCATCCTGTCTTTCATGTCTCTCTTTTGAAGCCCTATGTGCCCGATGTTATGGGTCGCACCTGTTCCCGTCCTGCCCCGGTCTTGGTTCGGGGGGTCCCCGAGTTTGAGGTGCAGGAGATATGTGATTCACGGATTTGGCGGGGTGCTCTGCAACTCCTGGTCAGCTGGAAAGGATATCCTGCTTGTGACCGCACTTGGGAACCACGCTCCTTCGTGCATGCACCGCGCCTGGTTCGGGACTTCTATCTCTGCTACCCTTGGAAACCCGGTGCTCCGGGGTTATCCGGGAGGGGGTATGGTGTCACACCGCGCGCTCGCGGGCGCCACTTACCTGTCCTGGGGTCCCGGGTCCACGGCCGCAGCGGTCTCCTCCTTCATGGAGGCTGGACCCGCGGTGGCGTCTTTCCCCACGCCGGCCCGCGGTCCGGATGGGCTCCGTGGGCGCCGCCATCTTGCGAGGATCTGCGCATGCGCGGATCGTCAGTATCCGACTTCCCGCGCATGCGCAGTGTCGGAACATGCGTTCCAAGCCTCGCTTTGATGCCGGGCTTTAAAAGAGCGCCGCATACACAGGGACAACGCGTCTCAACACGGTTGTTACTGTGTATGCGCTGCTGGAGCCCTGGTGTCCGTGCCTCAGTCTCTCCAGTTCCTTGCTCTGCCTTACCTGTGCCTTGTTCAGCCTCTCCAGTTCCTCACTCTGCCTTATCCTGCCTAGCCCAGCCTTTCCACCTTTTCCTCTCCCTGCTCCATAGTCCTCCTACCCCTTGCTTCCCGGTTCTACCTTATCCTTGCCTGCCTCCTGGGTTGGGGTAGGGGAGTTCCTGTCTGGGTTCCTGGTTTTGCTTCCCTTCTGCTAGGATAGTAGGATTCCCTTGTCTGTTCTGTTTTGACCTTGCAGACCTTCCCTCTTTACCTGTCTTGTGCCCTGCCGGTACCTGTGCCTTGCTACCCTCTTGGATGTTCCGGAGTTCAGCTTCCACCATTATCGGTGTCTTCATTAAGCCTTCTCTGCCAGTGGAAACACTGTTCCGACGCCACGTAAATACGGAGAAGTGCCACCCGTGGCGTTGGGAGTTGGTTCAGTGCCATCCTGTCATATATCATCAGGAGGGTATTGGGCTAATTTCTTGCGCTACTCATTCATCGGCAAGAGATACTCCGACAGACTGGCAACCTCAACTCCACGGTCTCCTGGAAGAAAAGGTAACCAGCAATCTCGTGAAGACTCGTTTAACAGCTAGATGGTTGCAAAATTCAACAGGTATTGTCAACTCGTTACTTCGGATACAATCTTTGTGATTCAACCTCCTCTGCAATGTGGACTAAGCCTTTAAACATCAAGGTGGTGCACCTAATTTCGCAAATGAAAATTATCTATCACAAGTATTCAAAATGTCTGATACTCCCGACTATTGAGTTTTACACCCTAAAAATAGATCCTAGCATGTTATATGGTTTGGACTTATGTCTATGCGATCTCACTAAAATTAAAAAGGAAGGATTTTGAAAGTAGTACTAAGACTTCCAACTTCCTTATCGAACACAATGATTTTTCACAAACTGGGTCTTAACTCACTGGCTGCGAAACTCGATTGGAGGAGGATTGTAAACTATGGAAATGTTCATATCCTCCATTGAATTCGTTTTACGAAGATTTTGCGAAAATGTTGTTAAATGCCTACCCTATTAATAGATATGCTAAAAAAATGCAGTGCATTCGGACCATAATCGCAATGGAACAAAGAGATCTGTATGAGCGTCCAGGAATGGCAAAAAAGCGATTCTTTGAACTTGATTGAGCTAACATCATTGACGTGAATGCTTTGTATAAGTCATAGGCTGAATACACATGTTTTAGCCATAAGCAAAAGCCTTGGTTACAATATCTCCTAATTTTTCCATGCAATAAAGCAAGGAGTCTGTACCTTAGATTCAAATTAAACCGGTTTCACACAAATGACAGGACAAAGCATTTGTATAAGAACAAACAGGGTGCTTTGAATGTAAGATGCAGATTCTGCAAAGAGCCTACAACTGATAAACACTCAAACATCTAGTGATACACTGTCATCATTTCCAAATTTTACGTCAAATACATCTGGGCAATTTCTCCGATGTAGATCTGCCTTTTTCATGTGAACATTTGTGGATGCAGTGCTCTCTAGTATTAGCACTAACTCGCCTGTTGACAAAAATCCACATCCAATTAAGTGAGATGGAATGATGTGACCCAGACTAACATGAGGAGCTATTGGTTATGATATGCAGTAGATTGATTGACTAAGATTAATCTTCTAATAATGATGACTTATGGAGGGCGCTTAAATAATGACACTTTCATTTTGACCTGGATGTACCTGTATGGCAATAATATGTGTAAAAAATGTGCTCTAGGATTATAAATGAATGGATTTTTTATTTTTCTACATCGCAACATATTACTAACTTTTATAATGTGTAAAGCACAAAAAAAAGAAAAACACAGGAGAAGCTAGGAAGATCCATTCTGTTGCTTGGCAATTTAGCCTAGAGATAGGGCATGAAGTCATATAGAAACCTGTGATGTGATTAATGAAATAATGATTAAAAAATGTCGAGTAGTATGATCTTAAGGTATGAAATGTACATAACATTGCGTTTTATGTCAAAAAAGCAAGCAATTTTTAACAGATCAACGACTATAAATGTTGAGTAGTATGATTCTAAAGTCCTGTAAGGATCACAGCATTTGAAATTCTGTTAGAGAGTAAAGTATATTATCTCAGCTATCCCATGTCAGTCAGCTGATTTTTAGAATAACGTGCTTTATTAACTTAGTTTTTAGTTGTTTTAGTGTTATTATGCTTGATTGTATTATGTCACATGTGTATGTTATAATTATTTGTCTTTTTTCTTCCTTTCATAATTGCATAAATGTTTTTGTATTTCATGTATGTTTGTAAAGGCACGTTCGTGCCAACCATAAATAATAAAATAAAACAAAGAAAAAAGAAAATAAAGAAATTCAGGTGCGCAAACCATTGCAGTTTGCCAGTACATTTCAAGAGTAAAGACTTGGAAGACGCACGGACGAATCACCTCCCAAGTCCTACTGCATCATCTATAAGGCAGTCTCCCTCAAGACACCCAGCTATCTTGCGGAAAAACTCAGCATCTCTGGCGGACAGTGAACTACCACCAGAAAAGCCAGGACACACGCAGAGGAAATCTACTGCTGCAAAAAGAAAGGACCAGAAAATAAGCCTTCTCTGCCTACACCCCAAGTCTATGGAACCGCCTTCCAGTCAGCATCAGGCTTGCCCCCACACTCCTACAATTCAGAAAAGAACAAGACCCACCTCTTCAAGGAGTCGCAACACCTAGGACATCAATTCGCCCCCTGGTCCACCTGACTAGCTAGATGCCGTCCGTCCGCCCCCCCTCCCCCCCCACCACCACCCTGTACAGCTGTACCCCTCCTGTGTGTCCCTCTTGTATCCTACCCCTGCTGTATATATGTTCCGTTACCTCTGAAAAGTGCTCTGTTCGGCACCAGTACTGTTGTATACCTCTGTAAGGCTCCGTTACTTCTCGAAGCTAGGTCCACACAATACAATAGTTATTCTAATAGTAATTCTATACAATTGAATACCATCAAAAAAACGCAGGTCATAATTCCAGGTTTTTTTCTGTTGACTGCAAATCGTTATTGCCTCACACTGTACACACCTCTAAACTCAGCTGCCTGTAAAAAGCTGTCCCCCAACCCCCTTACACATGTAAGGGCCTTCACCTGCCAAAAACTAAATGGGGGCTGGGGGGTTTCACCGGCACTGGGGCCACAAAAGGAGGAGAGCTACGAGTGTATGCATTCTTTAAAATGTAGGTCTTCGATTTCAGCTTCTCAAGATGAGACAACACTGCACTTCAGCTCCCTCTACTTTCTTTCCACACATATAACCCGACTTACAAATATATATATATACCCTGCTTGTCAAACACTTCTCCAAGCAGAGTGCCAGAAAGGTCTCTCTCTTCGGAACAGTCACCCTGCCCCTCTCAGACTTGAGCCGAACCTTCTTAAACTCCAGAAAACGTCTCAAAACTCTGCTTTCCCTTCCCTGCTAATCACCCCACTGCTGCTGAGACTGGCAGCGGGCTAGATCTTAAGAATCTCACAGGTATCAGGCTCCTGCCCAGTCAACACAATTTCCCCACCCCAAAGCCATCCCTGTGGGCCCCCTGCCAGGTGGCTGTGCAACCCACCTTTGGGATTCCTTTGCCCCAGCACTTAGCCAGCAGTCTCCTCCTCTGGCACCCCTCGGCACTTCCCTCCCAGGATCTCACCAGCACTTGCCCATACCTTGCTCCCTCCCCCACCATGCACTTCTCTTCACTGCACTTGCACGGCTAAATGTCACAAGGCCTAGTAGGAACACGATTGTATATTTACTGCTTTTTTTGGTGCCATTGTGATTTACTCCCCCGTTACCTCCCCACGTTGCCTTGTGGCGCCTGGAAAAACCATGTTTTGTTGTACAGGCGCCTAACAAATGCTCACATAAGTAAATAAAATGCTTTACTCCCGTCTGACACACACTGCCCACTCACCACTCAATACCTGGTAGAAGAAAAGATGTGGCCTGTACAACAATCCTCACACCTAGCCGCGTGGCACCCCCTTCCCTTGACTTGGATTATCATGCATTCGTACATATTGCCCTGTGCCTACCCGTCTCCATAACGACCCAGCAGGGGTACATTGCATCCCTCTCCCTATAGCTCCATACTGCTCCCAGCTTTAAGATTAGCACAATCACACCTTTTTTTCTATTTTCTCCCAAAGTCCAAATTCACGTGTCGTACTTTCATGACGAATCCTCTAATGTAGCTCTTATGTCCCCAGAACGAGTCAAATCATTGACATCTGTCGCTCCTCAAACTACTATATTTATCAACCCTCCGGTTCCAAGGGCGAACCCCATCCAGCTACAACCAGAAACCGTATCTAACGTGTTGCCCTTATCATTACGAAAAAACAATAACGCACAAATTATCGGCTACTTACTTCCTCTGTGCTTTTACGGTTTCAGGCTCCCGCCAAATACACGTTATGGCTCTTTGCCCTCTAACCTTTCCTCTCTGACACTTTCGGGGCGTCCCTATGGCAACGTGAGACACAGTGGCTAGTGTAAGGGCTGAACAGAATAGTTTGGTGAGTATGTGTCTTGGCGAAGCCGCCATATTGGATGTTGCAATTGAAAAAACCACACTAACGAAGTGTTTTCTCGTTTGCATGTAGACCTTCCAAGTTCCGCCTCGTAGTGCTACCTGCAACTGTCATTGGTCAATGCTAGCTTTTCGGAGCAAGGAAAAGAAGCAGGGAGGCATTGATAAATGAAAATGACCACTTTCACCTATGCTTTGGTTGGAAAGTGACCATGGGAGAGTTGGCAACTTATCCCAGTGCTTTCAAGGAAGGATCTTGGTTTCTCGAACATACAGGAGTGGGCGAGGCTTGTAGCAGGTGAAACATAGTTCTATTTGGCGACATTCTCTCCGACCGTCGCCATCGAGATGGTGTAAAGTACCCTTCCCCGGTGCGCCTACAATAGAAGCATGTTGGCTATAGTTCACAGAATTAAAATAATGCATTTACCGTAGTCCGCCTTCTCTTTCTTTTAAAAGTGACACAACTCAATGTAGTCAATCTTCTATGTATCTACAGGGGCGTCTCTTTTAATTCAGTGAATTTTTAAAACACTTTTATGTAGTTTGCGAGGTCGTGTCCTCTGTCATTGCGGTCTGGGCGTGCTCTAAGAATTCTGCCGCTGAACTATCACATAATGCTAACTAAGTTACTGGTGTTGTCTCACTAGTGTACCCTTATGGTTGATGCTCTGATTACTTACCGGTACTCTTCATTACTCCTAGTCCTACTCTTCCTCGTCACAGTACTTACCTCATGAGGTCCCTGCCTCCGACACAGGACCTTCTTCTATTTCTTTAAATCCCTATAACTCCTCCCCCAAACCCACGTCACTCAGTTTCATATTACCAAGCCGGAGCATGGGACCTTCCCCGCAGGGAGGGTGAGGAGGGTCCTCAGTACTGTGACGAGGAAGAGGAGGATTAGGAGCAATGAAGATTGCCATAAATAATCAGCGCATTATCCCCACGTCCACTCTTCCACATCCTAGTACTTACCTCATGAGGTATACAAAAGCAGCAACAGGGAAAAGGTCCCAATGAGACAGAGCCAAAAACAGTGCAGCAAAACACACACCCACAATAACTCTTAATTCACATCCCCACAGACAAAACTCCAACCACGAAGGAACCAACCCCTGAGTGGGAGAAACTCAACCCATAGCGGTTGATGAAAATGCCTAGACCAGCCAAGGCGGCAGCCATACAAATCTCTTGCAGAGAAAACCCTCCTTGCATCGGCCCAGGAAGCCGACAAACCCCTGGCGGACCACCCCTGATCGTGCGCTAGCACAGACAGGCCAGAAGCCACATAGGCCATGGAGATCACAGCCCAGAGCCACCTGAAAATGGAAACCACAGATGCGTTATGCCCAGCCCCAGCCGGACCACAAGCAATCAGAAGACTATCAGATTGGTGGAAAAAAGCAAACCTAGCCAAATACTCCAACACGTCCCGCTGGACATCAATGTTAAGCCAAGCCACCTCCTCAGGCGTTCTCGTATCATGAAAGAAGTCAGGGAGAACCAGATCCTGAGAGGTGTGAAAACCAAGAGACAACTTAAGGGAGAAACTTCGGACCACACCTCAGCACCACCGAGTCGGGTAGCACCCTCGGGGAAAGGAGGGTGACATAAGAGAGCCCCAATCTCAAGTGAGGGCAATAAGAAAAGCAGATTTCAGTGTAAAATGTTTGATGTCAATCTCAGAAATGGGCTCAAAAGGAGGCCCTTGAACCGTAATACAAGATGGAGATCCCAAGGGGGAAGCCCTTTATCAGCACGAGGACGGGAAGAAGAAAAACCCTGGAGCAACTTCCCCACCAACACCTCCCCATCCAAGCGAACATCAGAGTACCCAAAAAGGAATTTAATGGAGGCCCACCGAGAGCGAAGCCCGGAAAAAACTGCCAGGCCCTGTCAAAACCCCTCCTGGAGGAATTGAAGGATAGCGGAGAGGCCAGAATACTGGGGAGGGATCCCAGACCGCCCATACCAGTCTCGGAAATGGCCCCAATGCCTGCCGAACACCTTCAGAGTGGAGGGTCTAAGAGCATCCAATATGGACTCAACTACAGGATCTGAGAACCCCTGAGATATCAGCCTAGACTGAGCAATAGCCACACTGCCCATTGCATCCGGTGGACTTCCAACTGTTGATCACCATGAAGGGGATACGGCCACCTCGGAACCAGACAAGGTTCTTAGGACCGAAGCTCCAACAGAGAGAGGAGCCAACTCCGGCGGGACCAGAATGGAGCTAACAACAACACAGTCACCCTGGACACTCTGATGCGCCAAACCACCCAGGGCAGAAGGGGAATAGATGGAAAAGCATAAAGGAAAAGCCCAAGGCCACTGTACAGAGAGGGCGTCCATCCCCCAATCCCATTGGCCTGAAACCGAGAGCAGAAGAGGGGGGACTTCTGCTGAGGCCAGGGGTGCAAACAGGTCTAGAATCGGGGACCCTAATCTGACACAGGTCACCGCAAAGACCTGGGCCGACAGGACCAGTTCTGCAGAGGAGTGAAACCGGCGTCTGAGAAGATCTGCTTGAACATTGCCCACCCCTCTGATAGGTGAGGCCACCAGAGACACCAGATGAGATTCCTCCCGGGTGCCTATCAGCGCTGCCAGAGCATTCAAGGAGCGGCCGGAACCCCTTTTGCAGTTGACATATGCCAAGGCCGTTGTATTGTCCGTTTGGACGAAAACCGCCGACCGTCCAGCAACACCTCGAAGTACACCAGAGCTTGGACAATGGCACAACTCTCGCCAATTGGATGATCGCCGGCTCTCCCCAGATCTCACAACCCTTGAGCTAAGAGGACCCTCAATGTAGACCCCCCAACCCATTCTGCTGGCGTCGGTAGTAAGAGAGGCCACAGGAGGAAGGACCATGCACACCTCAGCCTTTAGACTTGGAACCCCCCCGCCACCATAGCAGGGAGACTCGCAGCGCTGGGGACACTGAAATCAAAACTACGAAAGCCGAGACGTCGGGAGCCAGTGGGAGAGGGTATAAGACACCAGGGGACGTAACTGAAGACGGGCCCAAGGAACTGGAAAACACGCAAGACGCCACGTGCCCCGTAACTTCAGCAACAGGCGAGCCGAAACATACTGCCTTCTGAGACCCCAGCCCAGAACAGCCAGCAAGTGACGGACCCTCCCTAGGGACAGGAACACCCTCTCCAACCCGGTGCAAACCAGTGCCCCAATGAAAACTAGATCCTGAGAAGGCTCCAGCTGAGACTTCCGCAAGTACACTGGCAAACCCCAGTCCCGCAATGCCTGGCAGACTAAAGGGAGAAGAGGCAGGATAGTCTGCTGACAGGACTCCTCGACCAACCAATCATCCAGGTAGGGAAAAAAATAAAATATCAGCACTCCCTGCAGATGCAAATGCACCACCAGGGGAGTCAGCGGCATGGAGAACACTCCGGGAGCCGATCGCACCCCGGATGGGAGCACTCGGAACCGAAAATGCCGAGATCTCATCCAATCCCCCCGTGCACAACTTCCAGTGTATGTTCCACAAAGCCCCCTTCTGTCCGGACAAGCAGTGCAGGGCCTTGAGACCCATAAGTAGGTGACACATCCTAGAAGGCATAGGGACCAGGAACACCTGTGAGTAGAAAACTTGACCCTGAACAGGGAGAGGAACGGGCAAGACGGTAACCCACAACAACCATTCGGAGAGAACGGATCCCATGGCCAACTACTTGGACCGTGAGCTGTGTACCAAAGTCCTAACCATGCAAACATGGACAGGAGGAGACAGGAACAGCAACTGATAACCCCCGCCGGAAGGAGCCCATTACCCAGGAAGACGAACCCCACCTGTCCCATACACCTCCGAGAATATAGAGACGAGGAGCCAGAGAAAACCACCAGTCACTGCACTTGCACCAGAGGAAAATCACAGGACGTTGAAGCAGGCCTGCGCCGCAATATAACAGCATGCTTGTCAGCCCACAAAAAGATCTGACCTATTAAAAGGAAGATACAGGACATCCCAGAAGTCCAGCAGACCATGGCCCCTTCAGCCGACAGAGGAGCCACCAGGCTGGCGTCAAAAGGGCAGAGTACTGTCACAAAGCGGGGCAAAGCAATCCATCCCGGATAGCAGACATCAAAGGCAACCCCATACCTGGGGTATGCCTATACTGGAAAAACCCACTGAAGGGACATCCCCCTCCACCGGCACCAGGGGCGCTGAGAACCCCTCTAAACACAGACATGTGCCACTATCTGCCATATTACTTCGCCGCGTCTGAGAGGAGGCGTGAAAGCAACAAGTCGGCACCGGAGGACCTAGGCCCTAAAAGAAGAGACACTGGCGACCCCCTGCATGGCTGTTACTTCCATGATGCATTTTCTAGAATTCCATGCCGGACAAGGGAAAAGAAAATCATCTCCTTTGACCTTCCCTTGCGCAGTTCAGAGGAAGAGGACAGGACAAGGAGTCTGCGTCCATGGCTAGCACAGACCCAAACACACCACTAACTCGCCACATGACTGAGAGGTGGCTTGAGCCCTGTATCAAGTAGCTGGTAGCTCCATGCTCTAAATGGTTCCAATGCGTAGGCCTAGGAAGGATGAAGGGCCGAGTCAGCCCCGCTGAGACTCGAACCCGAAGTGTAGACTATGCCAGGCCGGCACCCTTCCGGCCGCTTGCAGACGTGTCCAAATCTGCGCCATTTTCACAGGCTGCACGCAAAGAATGCAGCTAACATCCGGTGCATCCTGGGTTGTGTGTGCCTGAGGAGCGGGTAGTATGTGACATGCCTGCAACAGAACAGAGCCCCCGCACTGTCGTAAATCTCCCCCCGTCTCACCTGTGATCGGGATCTCCCTTGTTCGGCCGCAGGACTCTTCCTGTGGATGGTTCGGGTCTTGAATAGGCTCGCCTGAGCCTCGTCAGGTTGCAGGACGCGTTCAGAGTTCCGGGAATTTCGTGGTTCCAGGGTATCCAGGATAGCGATGAACGAGTAAGAAGGGGGGGAAATCCAGGAACAGGATAAAAGGCAAGGAAGGAAGTAAGAGGATCAAAGGAAACCAATGTAGAGAGTAAACACACGTCGGGTCACTACCGAAGATAGCGTTGAGACGCGCGGACCCGCAGGAGCATGACCAATTTATAGTACGTGCCACGACGTGAAAGCTAGTGCGTAGCACGAAGCTTGGTACGGCCATGTTGGGAGGAACAAGGAGTACAAGCCCTTTGTGACAATGACCATGAGGTCCAGAAGGGGCAATTTCGCCGGGTCATGACAGCATGCCCCCTCCGAAGACTGGTTCCTCCAGGCTTGCCTGGGTGAATAAGATGGAATCTTCTGAACAAACAAGGGGTCTTTAAATTAGAAACTGGTTCCCATGTTCTCTCGCTAGGGGGGTAGCCTTTCCACTCGACCAGATATTGTAGTCGACCCCTCCTATACCTGGAATTACATATCCTGGACACCTCATATTCCAACTGGTCGTCCACAACAACAGGTGTGGGTTTGAAGGGTTTTCGAGTAGAACTAACGTAGGGTTTCAACAGGGAAGTATGGAAGACTGGATGTATCTTCTTCCAGGAATCCGGAGCTTAAGTCGGAAGGAGACAGGATTGATGATCTCCTTTATAGAAAATGGACCATAATAGCGAGGAGCTAATTTGTTTGGTCGTAGATGTCGAGGTAACAGTTTCGAGGCTAGCCAGACTTGATCGCCAACTGAATAGGAAGGTGATGGTCTTCTCTTAGAGTCCGCATATCTTTTGGTTCGAGTCTGGGCCTGTTCTAACTGATCCTTGGCCTCTCTTTGTAAGTCGATCAGCGTCTGAATCCAAGAGTCAAGGGTAGGTAGAGTAGATTCAGGAAGTACTGATGGTAAAACAGACGGGTGATAACCTTGACTGCAATAGAAAGGGCTGATCTTGAGAGCTGAATGATCTGAGTTATTGTAGGAGAATTCGGCTAAAGGTATAAGGAGAGACCAATCGTCTTGAACCTTGGTGGCAAAACAACGAAGATATTGTTCCAGGGTTTGATTTACTCGTTCCGTTGCCCCATTGGTTTGTGGATGATAGCCTGAAGAAAGGGCACGTTGGATTCCTAGAACACGACAGAGATGTTTCCAGAATTGTGAAATATACTGAGGTCCCCGATCCAAAATAATCTTGGAAGGAAGGCCATGAAGACGAAAAATATGTTCCAGGAAAATTCCAGCAAGTTCTGAGGAAGATGGTAGTTTATACAATGGTGTAAAATGAGCTAGATGAGTGAACAAGTCAATGGTTACCATGATGGTTGTATATCCTCGGGAAGGTGGTAATTCAACAATGAAGTCAGTATAACTTCCCAGGGTCTGGTTGGCAACGTAGGTTGTAGAAGCAGACCCACCGGCCTCTGATTATCGTATTTGTTCTGACTACAAATAGCACAGGTCTAGATGTATTGAACTACACTGGACTTCATCCCTGGCCACCAGAACTGTCTTTGAATAAGACGGAAGGTGTTGGTTACTCCTCGATGGCCGGAGTGAAGAGTATCATGGCATAGATTCATTACCTTCTGTTGAAGTTCTTTTGTCGGAATGACCACTGAATTGTTCTTGAATAAATATCCTTCCTTGATTGTTAGACGCCAGGGATTTTTCTTCGATATGTCCTTCCAGAGTTCAGATAATTGAGTCTGTAGTCTGATTTCTTCCAGGAGATTGATCGCTTGAGCTACAAAGATTGTGGGTGGAAACATTTTAGGATAGGTCTTATCCTCCAAGGGAACGTAGTCGGGATGCCGAGAAAGGGCATCGGCAATCAAGTTTGCGATCCAGGAACATGTGAAATTTGAAATTGATATTGAGCAAAGAAGTAGGCCCATTGAGCTTGTCTACTGTTCCTGCACTCCATGGATTGTAGGACCTGAAGATTTTGATGATCAGTACGGACTTGAACTGGATATTTAGCACCCAGGAGTAGATGTCTCCATTCAGTGAAGGCATGACGAATAGTCGATAACTCCTTCTCCAGAACTGAGTAGTGAGTCTCGCTGGTGGTCAGGGTCCGTGAGAGATAAGCAATGGGATGTTCCAACTTATCATCGGATTCTTGTTTTAAAACTGCTCCTATGGCGTAATTGGAGGCATCAGTTTCCACTAGAAAAGGACGATTTATGTCAGGTTGGGCCAGCATGGGGGCCTGAGTGAATTCTTCTTTCAAGCGTTGGAATGCCTTGTCTTGTGGTATAGACCAGTTAAATGGAACGTCTTTCTACAGGAGATTAACAATGGGTTGAACAATCTCGGAAAAGGTGGGAATGAATTTCCAGTAGAAGTTGGCAAGCCCCAGGAAGGATTGTATTTGCTTAACAGATGTTGGGGCGGGCCAAGCCAGTATGGCCTTCACCTTTGATGGGTCCATACTAATTCCTTCTGAACTAAGGACAAATCCCAGATAGTGAACTGATGTAACATGAAACAAACATTTTTCTGGTTTGGCTAAGAGTTGATTTTCACAGAGACGTTGAAGTACTGCTTTTACATGTTCTTCATGTTTCAAGGAGTCCTTGGAGAAGATCAATATGTCATCCAAGTAGAAGATAACATTGAGAAATAACATGTCAGAGAACACCCTATCCATAAAACGCTGGAAGACTGCGGGAGCATTAGTCAGACTAAAGGGCATGACTATGTATTCAAAGTGACCAAAGGGTGTTCTAAAGGCTGTTTTCCATTCGTCTCCTTCCCGGATACGGATCAAATGGTAAGCACCTCGGAGATCCAGTTTCGTGAATATCACTGCACCTCTCACAGCTTCAAGGATATCCGAGATCAGGCGTAGTGGGTATCTGTCTTTCAGGGTGTATTGATTTAGGCCCCGATAGTCCAGGCAAGGTCTAAGCTCTTTGGTATCCTTTTTTGGAACGAAGAACAATGAAGCACCAGCTGGTGATTTTGAAGGTCTTATGGTGCCGTTCTCAAGATTAGTGTCTAGGTATTCCCGGAGGGCTCTCTTTTCGGGTTCTGAAAGGATAAACATCCTGCCAAAGGGAATCACTGCTGAGGGTTCAGTATCTATGGCACAGTCTTCGGGTCTATGTGGAGGTAAGGATTGAACAATGGCAGTAGAGAATACATCAGCATACCCTTGATAGATCTCTGGAACTTGTACAATATTGGAAACCATGAGTGGTGTCTCTGGACACCTTGGTAGACTTATAGGAGCTGTGACTGAGGTATCCAGGTTTAAACAATGGTTCATACAGAACTCCGAGCCCAGGAATAAGGATCCGGCCGTCCAGTTAATATATGGATTGTGCCTTTGTAACCAGGGCATGCCTAGAACCAAGGGGTAATGGGCTGATTTTATAATGTCAAACACAATTCTATCTTGATGATGATTTATGGAAAGATGGATCTCCCTTGTTTGCAGACTTATGGGTCCTGAGGAAAGAGGTCTTCCGTCAATTGCTTCCACTGGCTGTGAAAAACTTCTCGCTTCATATGGAATGTTATGACTTCTGACCCAATCTTGATCAATGAAGACTCCCATTGCTCCGCAATCCACCAAGGCCAGTATGGGGTAGACCTTGTCCTTGGATGGCGATAAAAAGGCCTGTAATATCACCAATTTGTTTTGTCCAGGAGAGTTCAAGGATGGAATTGATGTGGAGCAAACATCGCTCTCCCGAAACCTTGCTCCATTTAGGATCGGGAGCTGGCGTTTCCCGAGCGTCGGGGAGGAGCCAGAGGACACTCTTTAACTAGATGTTTATCTGAGGCACAATACATGCATAAGCCTGTGTGTATCCTTCTTAACCTTTCCTGTGGGGAAATTGGTCCACGAAAGGCTCCAAGTTGCATGGGTTCAGAATCAGTGCTCGGATTCTTGGCAGAGTCTGTCCTTGTAGTATTCTCTGGGGAGTTTCTTTGAATTGAGACTTTATTCTTCTTCTTTTCGGCCTTTCTTTCTTGAATTCTGAAGTCTATTTGCATAGACAAGTCCAGGAGGGCCTGGAATGAACTAGGACGTGCCACCCTGGCTAACTCGTCCTTGATCTCTTCATTTAGAGCTCTGCGAAACAAGGTAAAACTGGCTTCCAGGGGCCAGTCCGCCTCTTTGGCTAGCTGTTTGAATCTGGTAACATAGGTCAACATGTCTTGGGATCCTTGTTGGAAGTCAAGTAACTTCTCTTGAGCACCGTGGACCAGCTCTGGTCGTTCGAACATGGTCTTGAGTTCCACGATGAACCCTTCATAATCATCCAGGAGAGCATCCCCTGAATTGAGTAAAGGTGTGGCTCATGTAAGGGCATTACCGGAAAGATGCGATATTATGAAGCCCACCTTAGCCCTAGGAGTTGAGAAATAGTAGGGCTTGAAGGTAAAATGTACCAAACAAGAATCCAGGAATCCACGTAAGGTCTTTGTTTAACCATCGTATTTCCCAACCACTCCTCCCAATAATACGCTGTCCTTGTTCGCGGGGTCACGTGACAAGACAAGCTGTCTTAGCGCCGCATTCTCGGCTTTTAAATTCTGCATCTCTGTGGAAAGTTCTTGCATTCCACGCATCAGGTCCTGAATAGCATTCTCCATGGTAGAATCCGTATTGATCGTTTGGCGTCTCAAACTGTCGTAAATCTCCCCCCGTCTCACCTGTGATCGGGATCTCCCTTGTTCGGCCGCAGGACTCTTCCTGTGGATGGTTCAGGTCTTGAATAGGCTCGCCCGAGCCTCGTCAGGTTGCAGGACGCGTTCAGAGTTCCGGGAAGTTCATGGTTCCAGGGTATCCAGGATAGCGATGAATGAGTAAGAAGGGGGGAAATCCAGGAACAGGATAAAAGGCAAGGAAGGAAGTAAGAGGATCAAAGGAAACCAATGTAGAGAGTAAACACACGTCGGGTCACTACCGAAGATAGCGTTGAGACGCGCGGACCCGCAGGGGCGTGACCAATTTATAGTACGTGCCACGACGTGAAAGCTAGTGCGTAGCACGGAGCTTGGTACGGCCATGTTGGGAGGAACAAGCAGTACAAGCCCTTCGTGACAATGACCATGACATCCAGAAGGGGCAATTTCGCCGGGTCATGACACGCACTTTCACAGACTCTCTGCCACTGTCACACCACGACAAGAAGCAGAGAGGCCTCACAACAAAAGGGAAGGCTAGCCCATGCTGCCAAGTGCTTGCCATGATTTCCAATAAAGATGTGTAGACAGAGCATGAGGAAACGGCCTGTCGTAGGAGTCAAGATGGCCCTACCAGCAGGAGAGGGGAAAAACATCAAGCACAGTCCTCCCCTCTCCTTACCTTCCCCCAGAGAATGCAGCTAACATTCGGTGCATCCTGGATTGTGTGTGTCTGAAAAGCGGGTGGTATGTGACATGCCTGCGACAGAACAGAGCCCCTGCACTTTCAAAGACTCTCTGCCACTGTCACCCCACGACAAGAAGCAGAGAGGCCTCACAACAAAAGGGATGGCTAGCCCATACTGCCAAGTGCTTGCCATCATTTCCAATAAATATGTGTACACAGAGCACGAGGAAACGACCTGTCGAAGGAGTCAAGATGGCCAAACCAAGAGGAGAGGGGAAAAACATCAAGCACAGTCCTCCCCTCTCCTTACCTTCCACGGGCCTCACGCTGCGGTCCGGAGCCCAGCAAAGAACTGAGCGAGGCAATCCGGCTCAACTGTGGCCCAAAGCCCCACAGGGGACCCAGGAGCAGCGCTGCACCTGAGGGAGCCAAGGGCCCCGCCACACAGCCCCCCCCAGGGGGCCAGCAATTGGTGCTCCCCAGTGCCCCGCACCAGGAAGAAAAAGTCCAACCTGCCGTAGGCAGGAAAAACTAAACTGAGTGACGTGGATGTGGGGGAGGAGTTATAGGGATTTAAAGAAATAGAAGACGGTCCTGTGTCGGAGGCAGGGGCCTCATGAGATAAGTACTGTGACGAGGAAGAGTGGACGTGGAGGTAATACTAGTTCCCATCCGAGAAACGGACCATCGGTTGTTAGGGCCATTTCTCAGATGAGAAGTGGCTGCTTCAGTGTGTATGGGCTAGTTCCCATTAGAGAGATGGCCCTTTTTGCCCCCTAGTGGCCAAGTCCTGCATAATAATGGGAACTAGCCTACTCACACTGAGAAGGCTAGTTCCCCATTAGAGAAATGGCCCTTTTTGCCCCTAGTGGCCAAGTCCTTCATAATAATGGGAACTAGCCCACTCTCACTGAGGCTAGTTCCCATTAGACAAATGGCCCTTTTTGCCCCTAGTGCCCAAGTCCTGCTATTTCCCATTAGAGAAATGGCGAGACAGCCCAGCTCCCCGTCTAGCTTCCCCACTTGGGTGTCGGCTGAGACCATCAGGGTTTTAAAACAAAACAAAAAAAATCCAGGCGATCAGCCCAGAAAGCCTGCCCGCCACCTGCAGCAGCACAGCAGCAGGGCTTCCTACGGCAGAGGCCGGGCGCTCTGCCGCTGTCCCACCCGGCCCGATCCTGCTCATCCTTCTCCGAGCCCCTACACTGCTCCCCTTTCGGGGGTCGGTTGGAGAGGCAGACCAGAGACAGCACAGACAGGGGGCACAGGGGATGGGGGGTTCAAGTGGTATTGCTAGAGTCTTCAAACCCCAGCACGGGGCTGAGGTCCAGGGACCTGGGCAAGAGGGAAGGTCGCCCGCTGCACCGGCAGACCTGTCCATCTCTCGCCCACAGATGTGGGCGGCGGGAACCTAGATGCCCGCATGTACCATGGCTAGGGGCTCGCCGGGCCCCTGTCCGCCTGGGGAGGCGTCCCTCGAGAACGTCCGTGCTACCCTCAGCTCCCAGCTGCTCCCAATGTAGACTTCCCTGCCGACTGGGGTGTGCTTACCAACATCCGTCTGCTGGCGGGTCAGGGTGGAGGGATGCGCCCTCGCCTGGCGGCTCAGGGACCCCTGAGTGAGGAGAGGATGGGGGTCACTCGGGGCTCCCTCTCTCCGATGGCAGAACATCCCCAGCAGGTTAAACTAACCCGTACGACTTCCACTAGATAGTCAAGTTTGATTGTCTTCTCGCCGATCCGAGGACCTCACTAAACTATCAAACATGTAGTAGCAACGGGCGGTGTGTACAAAGGGCAGGGACTTAATCAACGCAAGCTTATGACCCGCACTTAATGGGAATTCCTCGTTCATGGCAAATAATTAGTTAGCATGGAGGAGTCTCGTTCGTTATCGGATTTAACCAGACAAATCGCTCCACCAACTAAGAACGGCCATGCACCACCACCCACAGAATCGAGAAAGGGCTATTAATCTGTGTCTGTGTCCGGGCGAGGTTTCAAGACGCAGGCTCCACTCCCGGTGGTGCCCTTCCATCAATTGCTTTAAGTTTCAGCTTTGCAACCATACTCTCCCTCCCCCCAGAACCCAAAGACTTTGGTTTCCTGGAAGCTGCTCGGCGGGTCATGGGAATAACACCGCCAGATCGCTAATTGGCATAGTTTATGTTTAGAACTACGACAGTAGATTAATGAAAACATTATTGGCTAATGCTTTTATTTTGGTTCGTCTTGCGCTGGTCCAAGAATGTCACCTATAGCGGCACAATACGAATGCCCCCGGCCGTCCCTCTTAATCACGGCCCCAGTTCTGAAAAACACAAAATAGAACCAGTGTCCTATTCCATTATTCCTAGCTTAAGTATTCACGTGACCGGGCCTGCTTTGAACATTGTACTTTTTTCAAAGTAAACTCTTCAGACCCCCAGGACACTCAGTCCAGATCATCAAGGGGGCACCGAGAAGCAGGGGCTGGGACAGACAGTGGTAACTCGCCTCACGGCGAACCGCCAGCTCGATCCCAAGATCCAACTACAAGCTTTTTAACTGCAGCAATTTTAATATATGCTATTGGAGCTGGAATTATTATGTCTGCTGGCACCAGACTTGCCCTCCAATGGGTACTCGTTAAAGGATTTAAAGTGTATTCATTCCAATTACAGTGCCTCAAAAGAGTCCTGTATTGTTATTTTTCATCACTACCTCCCGGAGTCAGGATTGGGTCATTTGGGCACCTGCTGCATTCCTTGATTTGGTAGACGTTTCTCAGGCTCCCTCTCCAGAATCAAACCCTGATTCCCCATTACCTGTGGTCACCATGGTAGGCACAGAAAGTACCATCAAAGGTTGACAGGGCAGACATCTGAATGCATCGTTGCAGTCACATGGATGTGCGATTGGCCTGAGTTTAGTTTAGTTTAGTTTATTATTTGTATAGGGCCGCCTGACCCTGGGGCATCCAGGCGCTTGAAATGATTACAACATAGCAATATAATAAAGCATGGTCCATAGGTGGACAATACAGAAAGTTTAGAACATTATCAAACAGTTACAGGTAATGTACAAGGTATTGCAAACAAGGCAGAATTTACACGGGTTGCGATTGTGGGGTAGAGATGGGCATTTCTAGGCTTCTTTAGTCAGTAACCAGGTTTTGGCACTGTGTCTAAATCTGTGAAAGGATGGTTCAGATCTAAGATCGAGTGGTAGTGAGTTCCATAGTTTAGTGGCAAGCAGAGGGAAGCTAGAGCCTCCTGCTTTTTGGAGTTTGTATCTGGGGATATTGAAGCAGTGTGTTTGAGCTGATCTGGTTGGACAAGATGGGGTGTGGTGAGTGAAGTTGTCTGATAGGTATCTGGGTGCTTGGTTAGATAGGCATTTGTGAGTGAGTGAGAGGGTTTTATATTCAATACTCTGCGGTATAGATAGCCATTGGCAGGAGCGTCTGACGTCGGAGATGTGTTCATGTTTGGGTATGTTCAAGGCTGCTCGAAGGGCGTTATTTTGGATAACTTGCAACTTATTAATGTTTTTTTGGCTGGTGCCCAGGTATAGAGCGTTGCAATAATCGACTTTAGACAAGACTAGCGCTCTAGCTAAGGTGGTGCAGTTGGAGGGTGAGAGGTAAGGTCTGCTGGCATTGATGAGCTTACAAGTGTAAGCAGAGGCGGATGAGATGGCGTTGATCTGTCTTGTCAGTGTGAGGGAGGAGTTGAGGTAAATCCCTAGGGTTTTGACGCTGTTGGAGACGGAGATGTTATTTCTGTCGCTAGTGAATGACTGGTAGAGTTTGTTAAGTTTGTTGAGTCTGGGTTGGAAGCCTAGGAGAAGAAGCTCAGTCTTGTCATCATTGAGGCACAGGCCGTGCTTGGCCATCCATTCTTGGATAATGGAGTAAATGTTGTTGAGTGCTGTGCTGTCTGTGGAGTAGTCGCCTGTTAATGGGATCAGTATTTGAGTGTCATCTGCATAATTCATGTAGATGACACCGAAGCGGTCCAATATGTCGAGGAGGGGTTTTGTAAACACATTGCATAGTGTAGGGGAGACGCAGGAGCCCTGAGGGACGCCACATGTGACTGGGGATGGTTTGGCCGAGGCTGTAGGTGCGAAGACCCTCATGGATCTGTTGTTCAGGAAGGACTGGATCCATGCGCTGCGGTTGTTTGAAAATTTTGCTGCAGAGGATAGATGTTTGCAGAGGATGTCGTGGGTGACCAGGTCGAAGGCGGCCGATAAGTTGAAGAGGAGAAGGAGTGCAAGTTTGCCATTGTCTTTGATGTTGTCCATTTGTGTCTTAAGGTCAATCAGCGCAGTCTTAGTGCTGTGTTTAGGCGGAAGCCTGATTGTCTAAGTCCTAGTAAATTGTTTTTCTCAAGGTGGTTCTGTATCTGAAGGTAGGCAGCTCTGTCAAGGATTTTTAGGAGGAAGGATACAGTCGTGATAGGTCTATAATTGGTAGGGACACTTGGGTCTAAGGTGGGCTTCTTGAGTAAGAGAAGAACCCAAGAGTCCTTAAGGTTGTTGGGCACTATGTTGGATGTGAAAGATGAGTTGATGAGGGAAGTGATAAAAGGAGCAAGATGTTTGGCTGCGTCTTTGATGACTGGGGCTGGGCATATGTCACCTTGGCATTTGGAGGGTTTCAGCGAGTTGATTATTTCTTCAACCTCTTTGCTAGTTATGGTGGAGAATTCGAATAGGTTATTGTCATCCCTTAGTGGGGTGTGGGAGTGGGTGGAGGGGGTGTTGTTATCAGCGAGGGTGAGACTTTCTTTCTTAGAATCGATTTTGGCTTGTAACATGGCAATTTTGCCTAAGAGAGCTTCTTGTATGTTTGTACACCAAGAGATGTCTTTGTTACATGTATCTGGAATGGGGGAGGGGGATTCAAGGTCTCTCAGGATGTTGAAAAGCTCTTTGGTATGTGATTTGGCGTTGCAGATTATTTCATTATACATGTTTTCTTTGGTCTGGATGATTTCTGATTTATAGTTATTGGAGGCCAGTGCGTAGGAAGTCTTATTATTGGTGGATGGCGATTGTTTCCATGCTAATTCAGCTTATCTTTTGGTTTTGCAGAGCGTTTTTAGTTCAGGGGTGAACCAAGAATTGAGATGTGCGCGTGGTTTGGCTTTCCGTAGCTTAAGTGGTGCTATGGTGTTTATGGCCTTAAGGATAGCTGTATTGTAGAGCTCTACTAGTTCAGTGGGGTTAGTGGTGGTGAGTGAAAAGTCGATGATAGGTTGGAGTAGAGGCAGGAGTTTCTCTACTGTGATGTTTTTGTTATTTCTTGTGAGTGTGTGTGGTGCATTAGGTGGAGGCACAAGTGTTTGAGTGCCTTTGTTGATGGTGAAGGTGATGAGGTGGTGGTCGGACAAGGCGCATGGTGTGTTGGAGAGAATGGTGGTATTGCAATTAAGATCAGCTATCCAATCAAGTATGCAACCTTTGTTGTGTGTGGGTTGCGAAATGTGGTGGGTGAGTCCTAATTCTGAAATGGTGTTGGCGATGGTGTTTGCTTTGTCATCTTTCTCGTCATTGAGACCTAGATTAAAGTCACCTAGGATGAGAAGACGTGAGTTGGGTTTGGTGTTGTTAGAGAGTAAGAGAGCTATGTCGTCATTGAAGGATAGTATGGGGCCTGGCGGTCTGTAAATGAGGTGGGTGGTGATTGTGCTTGTGTGGGTTGTGGATAGTTTGATGGTGAGTAATTCTGCGGATGGGAGCGATTGGTTTTGTATGTGCCTTATGTTGAGGGAGCTTTTTTGCGATAATGGCTACTCCGCCGCCTTTGACTGTTTGTCCATCTGAGCGATAGATAGTATAGTCATTGGTTATAGCTAGCGCTAGTGCAGGGCCAGAGGCTGGGTGGAGCCAGGTCTCGGTGATAGCTATGAAATCAAGTTAATTGAGGGAGATGATGTTGGCTATATCTAAGGCATGGGCGACTAAGGATCTCGCGTTAATGAGTGCACCTTTGATAGTTTCGGTGGTATGGCATGGTTTTTTGATGAGGGTGCGCGGGGAGGAGGCGTTCGGGCAGGGAGTGATCTGGTCAGTAGGTGGTATAGTGTGTGTGAGATGAATGACAGGTTTGGGTTTGGAACTGTTTTGCTTATTGCCTGAATTGGGAAGGGTCGAAAAGGTGAGTGTTCTGGATCTAAGTCGGGTGAGTCTTGATGTGCCTGTGCTGGGGTAAGAGTTGCTAGTAGTAAGGTTCATGAGGGTGGGAATGCCTGGGGGGGTGGTCTGTATTGTTTTTTGGAGGCTGGAAGTATCTGCTATACGGTGAGACTCAGTGGTAGAGGCAGGCTGGAAAGGGTTTATGTTGGGTAGGAAAGGGGTGGGACAGGGGATGGGATGCTGTCTAGGGCAGGCTGGTCTGCTAAGGCCATTGGGGTGGGAGAGGAAGTGTAGCCCTGTGCAAGGGATGTCATGAGGGACCAAACAGAATGGAAACATGATGAGGAAAGTCCAGGTTAACATAGCTGATGTTGGATTGGCCAGGGGGTTTTGGTGATCCTGTGTCAAAGTGCTGTGGCGCGAACCGGCACAACGGTAGATAGGATGCTCAAATGGTGATGCACAAATAGAAAGTTCACAGTAGAAGCTAAACGGTGCAACGGGTGCAATTAGAGGCTAAGCAGTACAGCAGGTAGGTGCAGTTATGGCAATGGGTATATCTAGATGCAAGATTCGCAGTAGAGGCTAAGCAGTGCAGAATCACAATTAGGGCTAGACAGTGCCAAACAGGGCAAGGCAGTGCAGCAGGTAGGTGCAGTTATGGCAATGGGGTACATCTAAGTGCAAGATTCACAGTAGAGGCTAAACAGTGCAGAATCACAATTGGGGCTAGACAGTGCCAACCAGGGCTAAACAGTGCAGCAGGTAGGTGCAGTTATGGCAATGGGGTACATCAAATTCAAGATACACAGTAGAGGCTAAACAGTGCAGAATCACAATTGGGGCTGAACAGTGCAGCAGGTAGGCACAGGTTACAAGGTAAGGTGAGTCATGTATCATTTATGATGGGGGTAGTCTCAGACTGGTGGGAAGGTGCTGAGGGAAGCGTCGTGAATGCTTTAGAGTTTGTTATGAGAGGTTCGGTGAAGAAAGGGGAGGTGGCCTCATGGATGAGACAGTAAGACGGGATGTCTATAACGGTGTATTACAGTGCATGGTAACTTCGAGTGGCGAGATCCAGGGAAGGTGGGTCCCTCATGTGGCCTGAGGTTATCTAGAGTCACCAAAGCGGCCATGTGAGCCCGGATTGGTCTTGGGTCTGATAAATGCACGCATCCCGGGAGGTCCGCGCTCGTCGGCATGTATTAGCTCTAGAATTATCACAGTTATCCAAGTAACAGATGGAGCGATCAATGGAACCATAACTGATTTAATGAGCCATTTGCAGTTTCACTGTACCACAGTTTGTACTTACACGTGCATGGCTTAATCTTTGAGACACGCACATGCTACTGGCAGGATCAACCAGGTAGCCGCACCTGCTGGAGGGTGGCAACGGGGGAGCCGCGCGACTGCCTCAGAGCCAACGTTCGCACCCTCTGGGGCTGTCTGCAGGACCCGAGCGCCAAAGAGCATCCGTAGACGTGTGCGGGTCAGGTTGGTCACAAAGGCCCCGGTGGCCTGGCCTGCTCCGCCATGCCACAGGGTGGGTGGGAGAGGCCAGGCCAAGGCACAACCTGAACTGGTAGGGGGGTTCACCAGTACGCTGCCACTGGTATGGCGACAGAGGGGGTCAGCAGCCAATGTGTGTTCCGAACTGCTGGAGAAACATGCTTGGTGGAGGAGGAGCCGTGTCGTGGCTTGCAAGGGGATCCTGTCTGATCTGACCACTGGGAAGTTGCCGGGCTGCTTGGCCTTCGCTCTAGAGCCGCCCACACGAGGGGGCCCTCCCCGAGGAAAGGACACCTTTGACACGGTCCCAAGGCGGGTGGAAGCAATTTGCCTGAAACAGCCGAGGCTGGCCAAGCAGTCCAACCCTAGACGGACCAAGTGCACCAAATCGATCCCATGGAGTGCTCGGAAGAGCACCCCTAGCAGGCCAGTCTCTGATGGGGCATTGCGTGGGGCTGTGGTTTCACCATGGAGCCCGGGTTGGGCAGAGAGAACCAAGAGGAGGGCAGACAGGTCCCTCTCACCCAGTCTATAGTAATCCGGAAGAAGGTGACTAAGCTATGTCATCTGTGAACCCAGAGTGACAGAGTGGGACCTCTCGGCAAAAGCGTTGGGCTCCTTATAGACCCAACTGGAGAAAAATTTCAAACTGACGCCCATCAGGACTTCCAGCGCAGACCAGCCGTCTTGTCCTTGCAGACATTCCTCTGGCCAATGACCAGATATCCAGGCTCAGAGGGCAGCCATCGGTAGGTCAATGCATACCAATGGGCCTGGATGGGAAGGGCCTTTGGCCCCCAGCCTGACAAAGGACAGGGGACTGGCAGGTGCACAAAGGCATGGGTCAGCACCAATCATCATCCTCGAGCTCTGGCCAGGCCACCTTTGAGTTCCCCCCCTATACGTAAGAGGTTTTTCATCCACCTTGGAGCTTATCCCTCCAGGGAGGGACAGTCGACCCACATGCGAGACAGGTACCCAAGGCTGGGTGCTTGGG